>NC_065451.1:129838253-130465753 GCF_917563875.1 Diabrotica virgifera virgifera | reverse complement strand
TTTAAAAGCAAAAATAGATGCAGATTACTGCGCAGAAAATTATGAATTTAGTGTATGGCGCCCAGGCTGACGAGACTGAAGATTCCGATTAAGGATTAAGTGTTTATTCATTTAAACAGGATAGTTCCTGGGAGTTGGTTGTACAATATGCCCCAAAATAAAGTATACCTAACTGAAAGCTATTGATCACAGTTGCCATGGAGAGATTGAAGTATTTTGTATAAGTCAAAACAATATTTGTCGTTTGCTCACAAAAGTGGTGTAACAATTATATTGCTGATGGTTTTAAGTGCTCAAGAAAAATCATTTATAGTTGAAACTTATTTTCGCTCATACGGAGTAAGGCGAAATGATGGGCCCAGTTTAAAATTTGTTTCCACGAGGTTTGAAGAACGTTTCAACAAACGATCTCCTACAAAGCGCAGCATATTGTTGCTTGTGACGAAATTTAGACGTACTGGTTCCATACTTACCCAACGATAAGAAAGATATGGAAGGAGGATAGCATCTAGGGACAACAACACTATGGGAAGGATTCTTGATAAAATCTTGGCCTCTAACGGCAAATTTCAAAAGAGCTTTAAGTAAGTCTACTGTCCACCGAGCTGCAAAGGAGTTGGAGCTTTTTCTTATCACATTCAAGTGGTTAATAAACTAAGGGTGGCTGATAAACGCGAAAGAGTTGAATACTGCGGGAGAGCATTGAGTATGGTTTACGATAACGAAAGCTTTCTCATGAATATTTGGTTCTCAGATGAAAGCCATATAACATTCAGTGGATACATTAATAAACAAACAACACGATTTTTGGGGATTTGAAAACCCACAAGAGTTTATTGAGAGACCTCATTATAGTGAAAAGATGACAGTGTGGTGCGCCATATAAAGTCATGGGATAATTGGTCCATACTTTTTAGAGGAAAATGGCAGATGTGTAACTGTGATGAGTTCTCTGTATCGCTGCTGAGTAACACCTTTTTACCAAGATCTTCGCCGGTTTTGCCGTGCTAGAAATTTACCATTCCGCTCACAGTGTTTTCAACAAGACGGGGCCACAGCGCATACTGCGGCAGAAACTTTAGCTTCGCTGCGACGCTACTTCCCAGAGCGTCTTATAGTGATTACCCCTATCCATCTAATTCACCCGACCTTACACCACCTGATGCGTATTTGTGGGGGATTCTTAAAGAAAAGATTTACAGGGATCCAATTCTGCATGATCTTAACACATTGAAAGATAACATTCCTCAAGTTATAAATGAAATTTCAAGTGATGTTTGTAAGGCAATGATTAACAATCTTCAAGAGCGATATGAAAAATGTATTGTAATCCAAGGAGGACATACTTAACACATAATCTCTACTTATAACTAATGTTAGCACTCTAGAGACATAAATTATAAATTATTTAATTGTTCAATTATATATTTCATTTTTGGTATACTTTATTTTGGGGCATACTGTATATCATGTTATACTTAAATAACTTTTAACATGAAGTAAAAAGCCCTTTATGCAATTGGTATAAATTTAATCAAGAATTAAAATTTTAAAAAAATCCTAATGAATTACATTAATCGTTCAAAATGTTTTGGATCTATCCGTCCATCTTCAGTAAACTCATTGTCCTTGCTATCCACAAAACCAAACAGTGGTTGGATTAAATCTGTAATCTACATTATAAATTTGTAAAAATAATGCAAATTATTTTCAAGATATAATGTTTCTGAATCGATTTAATTGGGACGTTTTACTTTTAAGTAAGCCTCTTGATACAATGTTACAACATTTTTTATGAAATTATCTTTATTGCAGTGGATATATTTGTTCCTTTAAAGAAATTTTCGGCCAGAAAATTCCCGGTATGGTTCTGAGTTGAACTAAAAAATTGTATTATTCAAAAGAAAAAAGTGCACAAAAGGTATAAACACAGTCAGCTGATGACTGTCGGGAGTTTTCTAGGTTGAGACAACTATACAAAAATCTGACGCAGGAATGCTATGTCCAATATGTGCACTGTACTGAAACAGCTATTAACTTTAACATAAAAAATGTTGGTCATTTGTTAACAATAAAAGGAAAAGCAGCTCTTTTCCAAAGACACTTAAATATTTGGATAAGACTAGTTCTGGGGAGGAAATATCGAACATGTTTGCTGATTATTTTTCGACAGTATACTCACATGATAATGTTTATTCCCACTCATGAAATATCCACATCCAATAATCATATTCCACACCTTGATATTAAAATATCAGATATATTTAGTAAACTCTCTTCTTTGGATGTTAACAAAGGGCCTGGACCAGATGGGCTACCTACCTTATTCTTAAAACAATGCTCCTTTATTCTTTCAACACCTCTGTACCACATTTTCAAGCTCTCCCTCCAAACTGGAATCTTCCCTGACTACTGGAAAGAGAGCTTTCTAAAGCCCATCTTTAAATCCGGTGACAAAACCTGTGTAACAAACTATTGTCCCATCAGTATAATCAGTGCAATCCCCAAGGTATTTAATAGTCTGGTATGTGACAATTTTTACCCCTCTATTTGAACCTCAGCTAGTCCAACAACAGTTTGTGTTTAGACCACGAAAATCTACAGAATAAAATCTTAATCAGGTGGACTTCTTGCTGGATGCCTTGGAGAAGGGGTATCAAGTGGATACGATATACACTGACTTCTCCAAGGCATTCGATAGGGTGCCACACAATATTTTGTTGCATAAGTTAAAACTGATTGGGATTGATGAGCCTTTATTGTCATGGTTCCAAAGCTACTAATCTGATAGTAGACTGATTGTTAAAATTGGCACTTTTCTTTCTAAAATTATCCAAGTCCATCAGGAGTGCCTCAAGGCTCTCATCTTGGGCAACTCTTGTTGAATATTTTCATAAATGACATAAATGATTGCTTCGCAATAGGGTAGGCCGATTTGTATACGAAATTCAAAAATATTTTAATTTCAGATTTTGCAATCCAAATAAACATGTGGAGTAGGAAAACAATTTTTTTTTGTAAAAATAAATTTTTTCATATTTTGCTGTTTTGAACTGCCACAAGGTCACTAAAATTTTGAACTCAAAAATATTTTAATTTCAGATTTTGCAATCCAAAAAAACACGTGGAGTAGGAAAACAATTTTTTTTGTAAAAATAAATTTTTTCATATTTTGCTGCTTTGAACTGCCACAAGGTCACTAAAATTTTGAATTTAAAATTTTACTAGTTTTACAACTTGCATATCCGAAAATGTTATAATACATAGAATGAAACAAATGTTGTTAATTATTCATGTTTTTATTTTTAATATTTTACCTGCCACAACGTAATTTACATTAATATTTAAAAAAAATCATTAAATCATTAAAAATAAATTTTATGCTTGAAATTAAACAAACAAACAACTGTTCTTACAACTTATAATCTTTTATTGACCTAAAAGAAGGCATAATTCGGTGTGATTCCAGTTTGGTTCTGATCAAACCATCTCTGCTATCAGCACCACAAACTTTTGCGTTTACAACGCAAAGTTTAATCATGCGTTCAACGGCTCGCGTGTGAGACAGATATAACTTACGCTCCGATAACATTGCTGATGTCTCCGGATTAACCACAATTTCCTGTAAAGTTTCATTCGAACTTCCAGTTGTTAATGGTGGTTCAGTTAAGGGTATTGTACTCCAATTTATGATATCGATATATTCCATAGCGTTCATATTAAGCACAGGTGGTACCTCAAATGTTCGTAGTCGCTGGTTTATGTCACTTGTTCGAGATTTAAAAATACGACGCACAGCAAGCTCTCTAATATGTTTTCTTGGATCTCCTAACATTCCAAGTAGTATATTTTCTGGATGTGTAAAAAACTATTTCGCAATAGAACTGGATCCATTACATCCTTTAGGGGTTGTGGTAAATACCTAGATAACTGAATCATTTTCCAAAAATTAAAGGCTCCATGTAGGCAGGACGGTCTTGTTTTTATAAGGAACCATACTGGAGCATACACTTTTAAAATAAAGGTTGCTAAGGTAATCAAATTATCTGATGGAACCACAGTGGAAACATATAAACGTAGTATACGGTTAGCCAATGTTAACCAGCGGGAATGCACCATTTTACCTGAGCACCGTTTAGAAAGTTTGTTGTCAATACTTCCCTCTGAGATTGCAACACACATGTCAAGAAAATATTGTTGATCTGTACTTAAATCAGACCTATCCACATTCTCCTGTACATATGATTCAATTACACTGAACTTAACAACAGGTAGATTTTCACATCCAATGAGTGCTTGTCCTATAGGTCCGTTGAAGTGACGAGGTCCAGTTGTACTACCATCAAGGAAATTCATAAGGTGTCGCAAAGGTAATTCATTACAGTGCAGCTGGCAAATAAGCCACTGCAACGGGCGAGTTAAATGTTTTTCTAATTGCACAATAACACCATTAAACTTTCCAACAATAGCATTCGTCCCATCACACCGTATTACTCTTAAGACATCTGTGGATACGTCAGAGTCATCAAAATATTTTAAAATGCTTTTTAAAATGTTCACAGCAGTACCAGAATCAGGAGTAACATGCGCCAGATAAGTCGACTCAGGCATTTTTAAGATTGTAATATGTTCTTCTCGAATTAACTTTCGACGATTATCTTCCATTTTAAACGTATTATCCTTGCGACCATCGAAAAAAAGCCACGTAACTGTGAAGAATCGTCCATTTCAAGAAGGGCACGTTTTTTTGTTCTAGCACGACGAATTTTGTTCTTATCTATAATGTTGCTATTATCTTCCACATTTATAATACCGACGTCTTGTAGTACTGCTGAAGCGACTGCAGCACCAGCTCGATCAGAAATACCAAAACGATCGAGTGTTCTTGCAAGCACAGGTAATTGTAACACATTATAGGAAGCTAATGATTTTTGCTGCACAGTAGAAGTTTCTACAGAACTGATCGATTCATGTGTAAGTGTTTCCGTCGCTATTCTTTTCTGCCGAGATCGATTTTTCGGTAAGTGAACAACATTCTCATTTAATTTTTTTTGAATTTGCAATAAATTTCTCTCCTCTCGGTTCTGTAACTTTTTGGACATTGTTATATCTATGGCACCAATTACCATTCGTCTTTGGTCTTCTAAAAATGGTCGTTCGGCTGCTGGCACTTTAAATACTTTATCGCAAGAACACTTATTTAAATCTAGACATTTACAAGCAGCCACATCAAATTGTACTTTGGATTGTGTTCTGAAAGCATTTAACTGTTTTTTATAACTTGCAACACCACTGCGTTGTTTATAAGGTTTTAGTAAATTTCTAATTTTAAGACGATAACTTGTTATTCGCTTTATAATACTGCACTGCTGAACGGTTGGAATTGAATCACGACTCCAAATTTCCTGAATTTTTCTTTGTTGCAATTTGACTTGTCTCAGTTGCGGTTTGTTGTTGATTTGTTGCAATCGGTTTTAATTCATCTTCAACATAGTTGAAGTAAGTGTTCATATCTTCATATGTTGGTAAAACTGTTTCGTTTATATTATTGGACGCTCCAAATATAGGACACTTTAACTCACTTCTGGTGTTACGCGCCATTTTATCGGTAAACATAAACATATAAACAAACTTATATTACGACGTAAAAGATCAAGAGATACGACGACTAATACGACTGTATTCCGTGGTTGTTAGTCGAAAACTGATTCATTCCCAAATGAAAGAATACTTCTTTGTCTCAAATCGATAAAACATTACGATCGGTCCGAAAGCATCGGACAGCCAAGTCAGTGGCGTCGCTTCACGTAATGATCGTCTAATTTAGTTTTAACATAATGTCCTTGTGGCAGTTGAAATATTAAAAATATACAAAAACTTTATTGTAAAAAATCTTTTAGTTTTAATTATTTAACAATGTGGTAAAATGCAAAATTTAATATTTTTAATATAAAAATTTAGATTTTTTACATTTATGTGGCAGTTCAAAACAATTTTTTTCTTATTAATATTTAATATCAAAAATTTTGTTTTTATACACTTCAACTTTTTTTCAATTGCATTTTACCATTTTAGTAATTTCGAAAAATCGGCCCACCCTACTTCGCAATCAGTTTATTGTTGCTCTTTGCTGATGATCTAAAATTAAGCAGTGTGATTAAATCTCCACAGGATTGTGAAAAACTACAGTATGATTTAAATAACTTGCTAGAGTGGTGTAAAAGAAATGGCATGGAACTTAATCCAACTAAATGTAAAACTATCACCTTTTCCTGTTCCAGAAATGCTATTGTTTTCGACTACAATATTGGTTACTATACTCTTGAAAGAACTTCCCTTTTTAAAGACTTGTGGGTCACCCTTGATACAAACTTACAGCTTTCTCATCATCTGGAGAATATTGTTAATAAGGCTTTCCAGATGCTTGGTTTTATTAGATGCACCCAGGACTTCACAAATATTACAGCTTTAAAAACCCTCTACTGTGCCTTGGTCCGTCTCCATCTTGAGTATGCCTCCTGTGTATGGTCTACTTTTTATGGTGTGCATACTAATGCTCTTCAGTTAGTTGAACATAAATTTTTAAAGCAAATTGCATATAGACTTAATATCTTGGACAACTGCAATGATGCAGATATTCTTAATATCCTAAATATGGCACCAATCATTGCTTTCTACAACATCCTACATGAAAAAACTGGAACTCCAGAGCTTCTTTAAAAAATTAATATTCATGTCCCACTAAGAACAACCAGGTCTACAGTTAGTTTCCATTACCCAATCCACCGTACTAACTATGGTCTTAACAACTTACTCACTAGAACTGCCAGACTAGCAAACCAGCACCTTAACATTGACCTTTTCCAAACGTATAGCAAGTTCCTGAGTCAGGTTTTAGTAAACATTAACTAAGACTAAGTGACTTGTCTGCTTTTGTCCGCCGACCACACTAATTAATGTTCTTAGGTATGATTGTTTGTGTAATTTGTATTGGTAACATATTTATTATAGTATGTATTGATAACTTGTTTTTTTTGTTCTCTTTATTGTATGTAATTTATATTTTCATCTATTGTTTTTTTTATAAATGGTTGTAACCGTATATAAATAAATAATAATAATAATAAGTTGATGACCATGGTTTGCTTTCCAGAAACATGTGATTGCTCTACAGTAACATTTTACCCGTACACTTTTGGACTACATTCAGTTGGTAGACGAACTGTATCAAAAGTGTATCAAACGAACAAAAGTGTATGCGTAAAATGTCACAGTAGAGCAATTACATGTTTCTGGAGAGCAATCCATGGTCATTGACTAAGTCTCATTATTTTTACATTTACATAATGTAGATTCCACATTTAATCCAACAACTGTTTGGTTTTGTCGCTATATAGCAAGGACAATGAGTTCACTGAAGATGGAGTGATAGGTCCAAAACATTTTAAACGATTAATGTAATTCATTAGGATTTTTTAGAATCTTTAATTCTTGATTAAATTTATACCAATTACATAAAGGACTTTTTACTTCATCTTAAAAAGTTAATTAGGTTTTTAGTTATTTTATTATGTATTATTAGGCATTCGTTAAGGAACTAGCTGTTTAGTTTATTTATTAGGTTTTAGTTCATCTATTATTAGTTATTTTATTAAGAATTAGTTAATTATGACTTGCTGTTTTCTATTTAATGGATTGTTTAAGTTTAAGTTGGTCCTCGCATGAGGAGAGATTTTATTTTGGTTCCTGCATCTTCTTCTTTTTGTATAGACATCTGTTTTTCAATGTGCCTCTAGTAAGTTGTCATTCCATCGCTTTTGTGGTCTTCCCACTGATCATCTTCCTATTCGGAAACCGTCTCTCGTCATCCTTACTACTCTTCTGTTTTGTACTTGGTTACTAATGTTGTCCACCTTATATCTCCGTCATATATTTGCAATTCTAGCTCTATCCCATAGTGTCTTACCGTCGATTTTTTGAAGGGTTTTCATCTCTTTTTTTTAGCATTCTTTTTGTTCTTTTTGTATCAAGTCTTGCTTCTGACGCGTAAGTGTGTGATGACTGTTTTGCAAATTTTGCCTTTCACTTCTTTTCCGATATTTTTATTTCTCCATATTGATTCATTCAGGCAGCATTAGATTTGCTGTTATAACCATGCATTTGGTCTTTTTTTGGAGAAATTAGCATGTTACATTTTCTAGTGGTTATATTACATAGGTGCAGCATACCTGTTATAAATCATCTTCACTTTGAGAGATTAGTATTGCATCGTGTGCATACTGCATAACAGATTATTTTCTCCCAAGTGTTTTCTCCCATTTGGTATCCTTTTTTAGTTCTTACTTTTGTTATTAATTCATCCATGGTCAGGTTGAACAATATACTGCTCAGGGAGTCCGCTCTGTCTTCCATTGCCAGCTTTAATTGAGTCAGTGAGTTCTTCTACTTTTATTCTGTCAGTTATTGTGTTGTTCTGGTAGATATTTTCGATTGGTTTAATTATTAATATAGGTACCTGTCGTGCATACATTAAATTGATTACGTCCTTTAATTTGACCCTGTCAAACGCCTTTTTAAGGTCCACGAGACATAAATATGCCAGTTTGTTTTATTCTAATGATTTCTCTTGAACCTGCCTCATAAATATATCGTCGGTGCAAGGTCTTCTCGACCCAAAACCTTGTTCTTCTGCTAATATTCTAATTTTATTCAGTTTGTTATCACTTTGGTCGTTAATTTTAATGTTTTGTTGAATAAATTAATTCCTCTGTAATTCTCCGGGTCCCATTTTTCTCCTCTTTTGAGGAGGGATATTAGGATGCTTGATCTCCATTCCTGTGGGATTCTGTTTTGTTCTATTATTTTTTGGATTAGTTTTAATAGTTGTTTTTCCAGATCTTGTCCTCCGTACTTTAAGAGTTCATGCAAAATTCAGTCCATGCAAAATTCAGTCCTCTCCTGATTTTCTATTTTTTAATTTCCTTAATGCTTCCTTTACCTCTGCTTCTTCAATGTTTTTTTGTATATCTTTGTTTGTTGGCACTTCAGGTGTTGGTGGTTCATTATCGTCACCTTTAGCAAATGGACATCGAAAATAGTGTGCCCAAGTTTCCTTCTGAATATGTTATTAGTTCGTTCATCTAGTCCTCGGATCATTCCCCTTATATCTTTTTGTGTTCCGTAGAAGTTATTTTCCTTCTGTTTTATTATTATTTCCCAGTAGTACCTTTTTATTTGTCTGACTAAAGTGTTCGTTTTGTTTCTGGTTCGTTTATAGTGGTTGCATGAATGAATGAATGAATGAATGAATGAACTTTATTCAAAAAAATTTACAGCTTTGTATACATATATAAATAAAATATTTGAGTAAAGTAGTACATATACCGATAAGTGTCTACACACTTGTTTCGGTTACATAATAATATAAATAGGTATAATTTATAATCTATAAAACTATGTATAAACATTTGAAATTAAAATGATATAGATTATTCAATTCGAGGGAAATATAAATTCAACAATATGTACAATATAAAATTTATAAAAATCAATTTAAGTTAAAAATATTAATGTCTAATAATATAAAAAGTAACAAAAACATTTAAATCTAACAATTCAATCTACCAATGGATCATTATAATATATCAAAGTAATTGTGTATAATTGATCTGTCTGTATTCAAAAGAAATATTTTCAATTGGTGTTTAAAACTATGTAAATTAACAATGTATCTAATATAGTCCGGAATAGTATTATATAGTTTGGGAGTATACGATTATAAGTACGAGGATTATACTAAAGTAGGGAGTATACGAGTATAAGTATACGATTTTTGTGTACTAGTTTTATTCATAAGAGGAACAATAAAATGGTCTCTTTGACGAGTATTATATTGATGTGTTGGTAGTGCATCTAAACTTTTATTTGAATAAAACCTGATGCCAGAACACAGATAGTATAACTGCCTTACATCCAAAATTTTCATTTCAGTATATAGACTATCAGATGCATACACTGTACTTCTGGACAAGATTAATTTAAGAAATTTTCTTTGCATAATTTCTAGGGAGGTGATATGTGTTTTAAAAGTTGAACCCCATACTAAAATTCCATATCGCAGATGAGTTTCAACCAATGCAAAATATAAAGTTTTCAAGTGATTGGTAGGTACCAGTTGTTTTAGTTTTCTAAATGTGTACAGTATTACTCTTAATTTATTTATTAAATACTTTATATGTAGATCCCATTTCATGTGGGGGTCTATAATAATCCCTAAATATTTCATTTTCTTTTCAGGTGCAATGGACATTGATTGTGTAATACATAAGTGGTTAAATTGAGGAGCACCCGAAGAATAGGAACTAAATGGTAGATAATTGGTTTTACTTAGGTTGACTGTTAATAATTTATGGTCCAACCATTTTTTAATTTTTAGAAAGTCAATTTCAGCTGTATGTTTTAGTTCTTCCCAATTGGTAGCATTGTAGAATATTACGGTGTCATCTGCAAAGCCGATAATGCTTCCAGTAGATTCCAATGAAAATAAACCATTTATATATATGTTAAACAGGATAGGTCCAAGTATTGAACCTTGTGGAACTCCATAATCAATAATACGTGGACTACTCTCTACATCGCTTATTTTTACAGTTTGTTGTCTGTTAGTTAGATAACTATCAAACAGTTTTAGTGATTTATTTCGTATACCAATATCTTCCATAGATTGCAAAAGTAAATGATGACTAACTGTGTCAAAAGCTTTTGATAGATCTATAAATATGCACAAACACGGCTTACTTTCATTAAGAGATTTATTTATTTTTGAGGTTAGTGAAAGAATGGCATCTTGTGTGGATGTATTTTCCCTAAAACCAAATTGTTTTTCTGAAAGTATTTTGTACTTCCCTGGGTAAGATACTAATCTAGTTTGGATTACATTTTCAAATATTTTTGAAATGTGGGTAATGAGAGATATAGGTCGATAGTTATTCATATCAGTCGAGTTTCCTTTTTTATATACTGGAGTCACAATAGCATGCTTAAAAGCTGAAGGATAAATAGAACTGTCCACACATTTATTCAGTATGTATGTCAAAGGTTCAGTGATATAATCAGAAATACTTTTAATTGTTTCTTCTTTTATATTGTCAATACCGACTGCTTTACCATTTTTAATCCGAATATTATATTTTTTATTTCATCACTTGCAATCGGTGCAAATACAAAAGAATTAGAGACAGTATGTCTGTTAGAAATGTATTCATAATCTTGATGTATTTTAGTTGCTAGTTTTTTACCGATTTCACTAAAATGTTTATTGAATTCATTAGTAATATCCAACTTTTCGCTTAATAATTTGTTTGTGTTTGCTTGCTTTATACTGTCAATTCCTTCATCTCGTTTTTTCGTCTTGGTAATTTGTTGTACCACTTTCCATAGACTTTGACAGTTGCCTTCGTTGCTCTCAATTTGCTGTTGGTAATATCGAAATTTTGCTTTTTGTATTAGCGAAGTTAATTTATTTCTGTATATTTTGTATCTGCTTTTTAGGATAATGTTATTTGGGTCGTTATGAAGTTCAGTATACATTTTATTTTTTTTTTTTACAGAAATTAGCAGTGCGCTTGTTATCCAAGGAGCGATTTTATCACGTTTCCTTCTTAGCTGTTTTTTCTCACTACACGCTTCCAGGTTATGTTTCAAGATTCTTATAAATGTATTCGTCGCAACTTCTGGGTCCTGTAAAGAATATATTGAATCCCATTTAGTATTTTGAAATGTATAAGTTAACTTTGTTGCATTAATAACATTTCTGAATTTTCGAGCGTTTTTTTGTATGCTTCCACCAGTTACTAATTGTAGAATTGTTATATAATGATCAGTAACACTGAAGATTTCAAGACTAGTGGCAAAACATAGTCCAAATTGTTAACTTCTGTTTTCAAAAAAATATGATCTAAACATGACTTGCTGCTGGCCTGAACCCTAGTAGGTTCATTTATTGTTGAGATATAGCCAAACTCACTTAAAATATTTTAAGTACTCGGCAGTGTAGTTATCATCAGGTTGCAACAAGTCAATGTTTATATCTCCCACAAATACAGCATACTCATCTGAATCAGTCTCAGTCTTTTCTTGAAACTCATACAAACTGTGATTAAAATCATTTAAGTTAGTACTGGGTGATCTGTACAAAGCAGTCACTTTAATTAATTGACGATTTTCTAATTTTATCTGAATTTGCAACAAATTTATATTATTATAAAAAGGAAGTATTTCAAATTTGTACTTTAAAGATGTTTTTATGTATACAGTGCTAGTCAAAAGTCCGTACCCCCCTCGTATCTTTTGATCGGTTATACCTATAATAGTAAAATTTGGAGGGACGAAATAAACGGACGTAAGCTTCTTAACGAATCATGACAGGTGACGTAATAGTGACAGATGACTTTACAACGCCACTGTGACAGATAATTTTAAATGGGACCTTATGGCAAGTGATACCAAGTTTGAAAGGTATTGAAAATACCTATTCAGTCATACTAATTTTATTTAGAGTTTAAGCTAATTTTGATGAATAAACATAAAATGTAGTTTCGCATTTAATTAATAAAAATTCAAAATTTCGCCTATGATTACTTGTCAAAATGGTTGACGTTGACGTAAAAACTACTAGAGAATTGAAAAACATCAACTTTTTTTTACAAAAAAACCATAGGCGCACATTTGAATTTTTATTAATTAAATGCGAAACTACAATATTATATTTATTTAATTTATTCACGAAAATCAAAATCAACTTAAACTTAAAAAAATGAGTATGACTGAATAGGTATTTTGAATACCTTTCAAACGAAGTATCACTTGCCATAAGGTCCCATTTAAAATTATCGGTCACAGTGGCTCTGTAACGTCATCTGTCACTATTACGTCACCTGTCATGACTAGTTAAGAAGCTTACGTCGGTTTATTTCCTCCCTCCAAATTTCACTATTATAGGTATAACCGTTCAAAAGATAAGAGGGGGGGTACGGACTTTTGACTAGCACTGTATAACAACACCATCGTTTTGATTGTAATGGCTCTCACTATATATGACATCATATCCCGGAACATTAAATACATTTATATCAATTATTTCCCATGTTTCACTTAAGATTATACAGTCAATATCAGAATTAATTTTATTTAATGTTATTAAAAATTCATCTAGATTTTTGTTTATACTGCGAATATTCATATGCAAAATTTTTAAATTTTGATTGTTTTTATTTATTTCTAAAATCTGTGAACATTCTTCTGGTGTGTCCAGAGTGTAAGTTGGTAATGAGTATATTTCAAACTCCCGAATATATTGATCCATTGTTATTAATAATATCACTAATTATGAGTACCGCAAATCGATAAGAATATTACTCCTATACTAACAAAATAAACAGTTTACAACACTATAAATTTACATCTAACAACTATCATATTGATAGCAAGTACCCACTATTTTTTATTTGTGGATCCAAAACGTGTTCTGGATTTTCTTTCACTAGTCTTTGATGTCGGATTTGTTGGTTTTGGTACTTTTTCGATAATATGTGTGTTTTTATCGTACGATTCTATATCTGCAACTGACGATTTTTCGGTTATGTCTCTTTTGGGGGTGTTGGGAGCGCTGTTTGCCTGTATTTGATTCCTTGTCGCTTCAATTTCTTCAATTTCTAATATGTCTGGAGCAGTAAATACTGTGCTATCAACAAACAGTTTTTCACCTTTAATGTAGCACTTATTCGATGAATTTTTTAATCTTTTTAGATGTCTACTAAGTATTGCATATGTTTCTCGCTGAGCTGTTGTTTGATCATGTGATATTATAATGTTTGAACCCTTCAATTTAGAACAATTTCTGAGAATTTTTGTTTTATTGATGTTAGATATAAATTCTACTTTTATCGGTGCTTCTGGTGACTTTCCCAGACTATAAACGTTATTAATATGATCGACTTCCAATTGTAAATTCAACAAATTATTTAATTTATTACAAACACTATCCACTGATACATCTGGTATATTTTGTTTAATACCGAATATTACAATATTATTTTTTTTATTTTGTCTTTCTAATAGCTCTACTTTCTCTTTTAATATTAAGTTTTCTTTTTCTAATGTTTTAATTTCTTTATTTAACTTTTCTTCTATCTTTAATAATAATCGAACTTCACTTGCTTCTACCAAATTTCTTATTTTCTTAATTTCGTCTAATATTTCGGCATTGGTTGGCTGTGACATGTTTTCGTGCATGGACCGCTTTATAATATTTAATGAATATTTACGGTTCGATTGAAGTTTTTGCCAAAATAACAACTATGTTTTGCTTTAGTTTTTCTAATAGTCCATTTTCAATATATTAGTTGTAGATAAAAATTAAAAAGATATTATGTCTTACAGTTTAGATGCTCATCCACTGTTGCACTTGTATACATTTATTTTCCTGTTTTTACCATATTTTAAAACATTTCACTACGAACCTCACAAAATACACGTCCGCATTCTATAATTATTTTCATAGGTAGCCCATTGTGTTTGTTTTGTTCTGTATTGCAGAAAAGGCTTTCTTCTTTTCTTCACATTTTATCTTCACTTCGTCTCTAAACCATTGGGTTTTCTTTTTGATATGTTAGTATTCGTTACTTTCTTATATCCAAGTGATTCTGTTGTTATGTTAATAGGTTTGTTCCAACACAACCCAGAAACCGTCAATGAACGATTACCGTCCTGCGCAATACCATCGAACGTATTAATTCGTTCCGATGGAACGTTAATTATCAAGGAACGAAACGCTAATCTGACGGTTCTTGGTCGTGTTGGAACAAACCTAATATTATCTTTTGAGTTTTTTTTTGAGCTTTCCTCGATGTTATCGTATTCTAATATTCCATTCTCAGCAATGGTTCCTGCATCTTTTCAATAATTTTGCCAAAAAATATTGCTATCAACTTCTGATTGTTTCCTTATGTGTCATCTCCGCGACGGAGGCTGGCAATCATCATGTCTATTCTCATCTTAGATGCTGCTGCCCTGAATATTCGATTTGGACCTTTGTCAATGGACTGGCTTATCAGCAGATGAATTGTTACATACCGCACAAACTCGAGAAAAAGAAGATAGAATAATACTCATAAGTTAGATTAAAAACATTGAAATACAGATAATTTCCACCTAAAATACTAATAGTGAAACCTCGATAACTCGGATTAATATCGGGACCGCGGCCAATCCGGGTTAGCCGGAGAGTATGGTAAAAATTAATAAAATACTGTATACTTATACTTAGATAAACTCCGTTAGAATTGAAATATCATGAAATATTATATGCACAGTACACATCTAACTTATATACCTAGTTGTATAGAGTATAATAAGAGTATATTGTTCATTTCTTGGTAAAAAATCTCAATCAGTTTCGGTTGTATCAATTTCGTCTGCCATCGGAACGAGCGATGTTATGTTATTAAAGATTTTAAGAACAGTGGCTTTTTCATTGTTTAAAAGCCCGTTGTTTAAAAAAGAATTTTTTATATTAGTCTTTTAGTCATTTTTAAACAATGCTACTACAGTTTGAAATAAAGGAATACAAATAGGTGCCGGTTGTTTCCGATAATCCGAGAAGACAATGAACCTCGCTCTGCCGCCGTGTGCCATGAGTCATTTTTACTATCTTATTCTCATCTTAGATGCTGCTGCTCTGAATAGTTCAAATGATGTGCATCCTTACCATTCCCTCAAGTTACGCAATCATGAGATTCTTCTCCTTCCTACACTTCTCTTGCCCTGGATTTTCCCTTGTATAATTAATTGAAGTATGTTGTATATCTCATTACACATAACATGCCCCAGGTATCTGATTGTTTGCAAAAGCTTAATTAAGAAGGTCCGTAGTGAGATATGATTATTGAATGTCTCTTGAGAAAACCACGTTGGAAAAGGTTAAGGGTATCATTTATTTCTAAGAACTAGTCAAGATTTGAACCAGCTTTGATGAATACCAGCTCTGAAATAGCGACCCGTCATAAAAATAAAAAATCCAAAATAAGTGCAGAATCGCAGAATATGCTGAAACAACGAAGAGAGCTCCTGTCACGAAACAAAAGAAATACCACAGAATACAAGGAACTTAACCGAGCCATACGAAAACAGATAAAAGACGATATTAGAAAACAGCAAGAAGACCATATAGAAGAAGTGATAGAGAAAAATATGCCAAACCGAAATTAGGCAAGAAAAATATTATAGCTATAAAAAATCAACAAGGCCAACTAGAAACAAGCAAAGCTCAGATATCGAAGATAATTGAAAACTTCTATACTGAATTATACCATTCAAAAAACGATACCCCCGACTGTTCAAAGCAAAATCTGAAAAGACAAATAACAAACGTAAACTCTGAATTAATGTCCGAAATAAGAGAAGCAGAAATAGAAAATGCACTTAAAGAAATGAAAAGAAATAAAACACCGGGCAACGATGGAATTCTGGCAGAAATGCTGAAAGACGGCGGGGAAGAAGTTATCAGATACCTAAAAATACTTTTTAATAAATGCCTATTTGAAGGAAACATACCAAAGGAATGGAATACTGCTAACACAATCTTAATACACAAAAAAGGTGACAATACAGATCTGAAAAATTATCGTCCAATATCACTACTATCACAACTTTATAAAACATTCACAAAAATAATTACAAATAGATTGACAACAAAGTTGATGTATATCAACCAGCAGAACAAGCCGGTTTTAGAAAAGGCTTCAGTACATGCGACCATCTTCACACACTAAGGATCCTAATAGAAAAAGTTAACGAATACAATTTACCAATCTGCTTAGCATTTATAGATTACGAAAAAGCTTTTGACAGCATAGAATTATGGGCTATTGAGGAAGCACTGGTCAATAGCAGAATCGATTCTAGATATAGGATATTAATACATAATATATACAAACATGCTGAAATGGTAGTCACGATGGATAACGACATGAAAACTAGGTCAATCAAAATCAACCGAGGAGTAAAACAGGGAGACACCATATCTCCAAAACTATTTACTGCCGCACTTGAAGACATCTTTAAATCATTAAATTGGGAAACAAAGGGACTCTCGATAAATGGAAAGTATTTAAACCACCTAAGATATGCAGACGACGTGGTACTAACAGCCGACAGCTGGAAAGAACTGAAGGTGATGATCGATGAGCTTCATAGAGAATCCTTAAAAAAAGGACTAAAAATGAACTTAAGCAAAACTAAGCTAATGTCGAACAAAGATGATCAACCAACGATAACCATCCAAGGAACAAAAGTGGAACATGTAAAAGAATATATATATCTAGGTCAGAATATCAAGGTAAACAAAGAAAACCAAACTACCGAAATAAGCAGACGAGTAAGAATGGGATGGGCTGCATTCGGAAAACTCTCATATATACTAAAAGACAAAAAGATACCACAATACCTTCGAACCAAAGTGTTTGATTCTTGTATCCTTCCCGTTCTCACTTACGGAGCTCAAACCTGGACATTCACAAAAATGAACATGGACAAGATTAGAAAAACTCAAAGAGCCATGGAACGACAGATGCTTGGTATCTCACTCATAGATCGGCAAACAAACGAAGCAACCCGAAACAAAACAAAAGTAAGGGATACCGTGGAACAAGCGGCTAAATTAAAATGGAAATGGGCTGGACACAACGAACGTCTCGAAAATGGTAGATGGAGCAAGGAAGTTGGAAACTGGCGACCGTACGAAGCGAAGAGACCAAGAGGAAGACCTCAAATGCGCTGGAGCGATGACATCAGAAGAGTCGCAGGACCACTGTGGAAACGCCTCACACACAACAGAGATGAATGGCGAGAAATGGGAGAGGCCTTTATTCGACATTTCGAAGAGAAAAAAGGCTATAAAAAAAAGTCAAGATTTAAAAATTTTTCCAGTATATTTGAGATGCTGCATATGAGTGAAATGGAATGTTATGATAAGGGTATATCTTTGAGCATATTGGATTTAATAGTGCGAATAGTTATTGTCTGATTCCACAGTTTTGGAAATTTATGTTTTAAAAAACAGGTTTTAAATAAATTTAACAATATTATTTTTGATATGAAAAGAAAGAGATTTTATGAAGATTGGTGGAATATCATCGTGTCCTGCTGATGTTTTTGGAGCTTGTAATGGAAAATTCTAGTTCTTGAAGATTTACACCAACATTATTTAATGGATCGATTCTTTTTCCATGATTTAGAAAGATCTGTGTACTTATATTTTTCTTGTGTTATAAAAATTCTGGAGGTAAATTTTGATCATTGCAATTTTCTTGGTAAACTGAAGCTAAAGTTTCACCAATTACATACTTTTTTTACAAGGAATGATATTGTGTTTTATTCTTCTTCATGTACCATGACTTTTCAGAAAGTTGGTTACCATCATAGCTATCTTAATTTTCTTCACTGCCACCCTAAATAGCATGCTTGTATCAACACCATACCAATCTCGCAGGTTCTTCAACCATGAAGTCCTTCTTCGTCCTGAACAGTGTTTGCCTGCTATTTTCCCTTGCATAATATTTTGTAGCAACCTATATTTGGAACCTCTTATTACATGTCCCAAATAATGTTCTAGCAGCTATTGTGGAGATGTTCTAGTATTGTGGAGTTTCAAATCTTCTCCACACAAGAAACTTAAATTGTTTTATATTACCAAATTTCGAAAGCATCAAAGCGATTTAGATCAATATTGTCACAGTCTAAGACCCAGTAACATCAAGTAAGACTGTAAGATAATATAAACATTGTAGATAAGGAACATGATGTAGGTTTTGAAAAATACGAAAGAAAAATACGAAATCTGTTTACAAGTATCCCAAAGGTATTTTCTGAAATTCTTCTAGCATAAGATAATTGGTAATTAAATATTTTGTGCTTTTTCTCCAAAGTAATGTTTGAGTATGGTTCTAATAAATATGGGAAAGCATCATCCCCTACTAAAAAGCCACGACCTGGTAATAAGTTGATTTCCAGAACATAAATAAAGAGGATTGTTGGAATACTCCTCCATCTGATTGTTTTCCATTGCTTCCAATATTAAAATACCAAAAGAAATAATCATCATCAACTACAGCTAACAAAATTATACTATTAGTTCCTTTATAATAAAAGTCGCTACCGCAATTCACAGGATCATAACATGTTTTTTATTGATAACTCCATAACACTCTGGGAAGTTGCATTTTTGGCGAAAACTAGTCATATATGCCTAAAAGAGTTGCTACTTTTAAGTTTACGAATTTTAGACCAAATAACCTGTGAAAGAGTTGATTATATGAATGATAAGTAATTTCTTCAACTATCTCCTTTGCTTTTTTTAAGGTATCTTAATTAAAGCTCTTAGGTTTTTTATAAAGTTAAGTAAGTTGTTGTACATATTGTGTTTTTTCACATATAAGGTTTTGTCTTTCCTATTTTTTTAACGTTGCTTCTATACCTAATGATGTTATTTATCATAGTTTAGAGTTTAGATCATTGCTTAAATGAAAATTTTCAAGTTTTTAATCAATATCTTGGTAAGATGTCAAATTTGAATTCTTCAATTTACAGGATTGTTAGATTGGAAATTGAATGTGATTTAATGTTATAGAAATTGGAAAGTGGTCTCATCATGTAATTAATTCAAAGTGGTCCATGACAATGTTAAGAGTGACTGACTACATTAGGATGTATCAATGGCAAAAGATGAGCCATTATAAGAAATAAATTAAGTTGGATCCTTGCATTAAGTAACGATAAATCAGAAGAATCAATTGAATAGGTCCGCCGAATAACGTTGTAAGAGCCACACTGTTCGTTTTTGAGAAGTCGAAGAAAAAGTATTAAACTTGTGATAATATGAGTTTATAAATTTTAAGGATGAGTAATACAGTTTGTAATTTGTATTTACAAACTTTATTACTAACTCTTAAAATGTTTAAGTTTGCCAATGTTACAATTTTAAAACTTCTTTTCCGATTTCTTAAAAATGAGTGATGAGTACAACGTTATTCGGCGGACCCATTCAATTAGGTTTTTCAATAAGAAACTGTATTTATCAGTTTTGTGACTTCTCCATACAGTGTGATGGCAGGGCACATCTCCTAAAATTAATTTAAGATGTGGATTTTATTCAATAAGATGTTCATGTATATCTAGATCCCTAGGATGTACAACTGTTAATATTCTTATAAGTAATAGACACTGCTACAGCTTCCAGATTAGTACTTCAAGCTTCAAGATTAGCTTCAAAATCATCTCTTATAAAGATAGCTACTCCACCACTAGCATTCTGGGCCATTCTATTTTTTAACATTGACAATTATTGTTTGAATAATGTTGGTTTGCTTAAAGTGGGTTTCTTGGAGGCAAACAATTATTATAGAACATAATTTGTTAACTGATTACTGTTAGATATTTTGGTCTTAGGTATTAAATTTTCTGTTGGTATTTAAACTTTTTAAAAACTTAATGGATTGACCTGAAGTCCTTACAAGATTTAACGATTTATGTTCCACCTAGATATCTTAGAGCTTATTCCACTTTTGCCTTACAAGCACATCGAATCAATTATGGATCTGGTATTGACTTTGCCAGATTGCTTAGGAACAACTAACATCTTACTAGCGAGGTGTAATGTAGATATTTTCAATTATTCCTTAGATCAGGGGTCTCCAAACTACGGCCCGAGGGCCACATCCGGCCCGCAGACAGATTTTGTCCGGCCCGCGGAGACATACTTGAAAACTCCTTAATATTTTTTATAGCAAATAAAATGTTTGTGATAAGTTGGATAAAGAAACAGAATGGTAATGAGTAAAGACATGTATAATTTATGCAGTAAATTTAACTTCAGCATATAATAACTAACAAATTATTGAAATGAATCCAACTAACATTTTATACATTGTAAGTAATGAACAACACATACCTTATAACAAACATGACATATGAAATGCTAATGAGATGTATGCAATTGAGATTTTCCACCGACAATAGTTTGTAGTTGTGGACTAATTTTACTTGTACCAATTATTAAAAGAGATTTAAGATGCTCGTCAGTTAATTTAGATCTGTATACATTTTTTGTGTACTTCATTTTGGAGAAGGTTTTCTCACACAAATAAGTAGTACCAAAAACGGAAAACAGCCCACGAGCAAATTTATGCAAATTATCAAATTGTGTCAGTGGAAGACTCTTATAAAATTCCAACAAAGATGAGTTTTCATATTTGTTCTTAATTATATCACTGCACTGAAGATCAATCATTTCCATTTGAAGTTCCGGGGCTAGGGTTTCAATGTCAGCATCAAAAGGATTCTGAAAAATCTTAATTTGATTCGCAACGGCATCAAAGTCCGAGAAACGAGTATCAAAATTTATCTTCAAAGCACTCAAAGTTTCGATTGCAAAATCGATAGGAAACTCAGTCTCAGTAGTGTGGCTGAATATTTCACATGTTTTAAAATGTGAAAAACATTTACTTCGTAGTTGTGATTGAAACAGTATCAATTTCATCCGGAATGACTTGATATTAGTGTATAAATCAGGAAGATGCTGGTTTTCTCCTTGCAATCTCAAATTCAGTTCGTTCACATGTTTTGTCAAATCAACATAGAATGCTAACTTCCATAGCCATGCGTTGTTTTGTAATTCAGTAAGAGGGCGGTGCTTTTCATTCAAAAAAATTTCGATCACTGCTCGAAGTTCAAAAAAGCGCTGAAGGACTTTCCCACAACTAAGCCAGCGTACGGCAGTATGATAAGGTAAGTCTGTTTCTCCAATCTCTGCAATAAATTGTCGGAATTGTCGGTGATTCAGCCCAAAAGATCTGATGAAATTAACAGTTGATATGACTGGTTTCAGAACGTCAGACATATCCAAACATTTTCCGCACAAAGACTGTTGATGAATGATACAATGTAAGACTAATGGTTTTGAGCCGCCGTCATTTTCTACAGCCTTTGACACAAGAGAGACCACTCCTTTATCTTTCCCACTCATGTTTTTGCCTCCATCAGTTGTAATACATTTCAAGTTTTTCCATCGAAGGTTCTTTTTATTAATGGCCATTTCAACTCCTTTAAAAATATCGATACCAGTAGTTGTGCCATGAATACTATACATATCAAGAAGTTCTTCGTGCACTTCATAGCTTTTATCTACTCCTCTAATATAAATCAACACCTGAGCAGTATCTGACACATCCGTTGACTCATCCAAGGCCAAAGAAAACCACTCAACATGTCCATTTTTGTCGAACAGTTGAGAGGATATATTTTCAGCGATGTTTTGTACCCTTCGAGCCACAGTGTTTGCTGACATACTGACAGTTTTTAATAAATTTACCTTTTCAGGGCACATTTCTTCGACTACTGCAATTATGCATTCCTTGATCATTTCTCCATCGGTGAATGGTTTTCCACGTTTTGCAATTTCAAGAGCCACACGAAAGCTGGCACGAGTTGCCGCCTCTTGTTCAGTTTTGACTTTTGTAAATAAAGATTGCTGCGATTTCAATCCGCACTTCAAAGCTTCGAATTTTTCTGTCCGCACAATTCCTGTATATTTTGAGTAATTTTGAGAATGTTTTGTTTCATAATGACGTTTCATGTTATATTCTTTGAGAACGGCTATGCTTTCATTGCAAATCAAACATAGCGCCTTGTTACTGGACTCAATTACGAAATACTGAATGTTCCACTGATCTTTGAATTTTCTGCATTCACTATCAATTTTTCGCTTCTTTTCCATTCTACTAAATCACACACAAAAGCAACAATTCAAATCAAATCAAAATACTGTTACACGCACAAACTTGTTTTAAGGAGGTACGCCCTATTTTATTTCACAACAGTTTCATAGGAACTGACTTGTAGTTACGCCACTATTGTCATCGCCAGCTAACTTGGCGGAGCGCACAAACCCAAAATTGCTTACTGGCTTAGGTGGGGTCTTTAGTCTCCTCCCAGTTATCAGGGGCGTAACACTTAAGTGATTTGCGGCTATTATTTTTCAGACTTCTTATTATTTCGGATAGTTAAGTGTGTTTGTGACAATTTCTAACGATGGCGTTGAAAAATAGTA
The DNA here is from genome assembly GCF_917563875.1 of Diabrotica virgifera virgifera. NCBI lineage: Eukaryota > Metazoa > Arthropoda > Insecta > Coleoptera > Chrysomelidae > Diabrotica > Diabrotica virgifera. The sequence continues at coordinate 130,442,592 of NC_065451.1, read as the reverse complement.
GAAAGAATAATTATGTTATTAGTGGACAATCTCGGGAGAGATTGGAGATTTCCACTGGTGGAAATATTTTGTTTGTTTATGTCTACCTTGTATTAAATTAAAATATATCAAAAATAGGTGAATATTTGACATACTTAATAATGTTGACAGCTTACCACACTTACAAAAAATTAAATTATTCGTTATTTTACGGGAAAAAATTAAATACAGGAAAATTAATAATATGCAGTGTTGCCATCTTGGCCCTCGGAACTTACAGGAGTAATCAGTATGGCCCTAAGGCTGGAAAGTTTGGAGACCCCTGATCAAGCAATGTTTAGCAGTTAGAAGGTTGTAATGTCGTTAGGTATGATGGTTTGTGTAATTTGTATTTTTTGTATCTTTGTATTGTAATTGTTATTTTAATATATTCTTTTTTTCTTTTTGTAAATGGTTGTAACCTTTAATAAATAAATAAAGTTCGACAATTAATATGATTAGAACTAGAATTGTAATATAGGGTACAAATATAATCAAACAATACCTCATACTATTTTCCATGTTTATTTTCATGTATTTTATATTTGAGTTAAGTCTATTATAATATAAAAATTGTTACATTGTCATAATATATAAATTATAAATAATGTAAATTGTCACATTGTATCTAAATATCTAAAAATAAAAATTACATGTAATCAACTCTGGCAATTTTATTTGTAGTATAAATAAATCTTATTAAAATAGATAAAGTAGGTAATATTATGTAATAAGGCCTCAATATTTACATCAGGTGATAATAATACTTGTGAGGATAAAAATTGAGATTCATTTTTAGATTCTAGAGAACTTGCCAAAATACTGATGTTATATCCAGATCAAAATAAAAATCAGTCGATCCCATTAGCACTTTATGTGAATTCCATTAAACACAAAACATCTAATTAATTAAAATAATTAAGACATAAGTTTTCAATCTAATGGCATATAAAACAACAATGTTACTCTACATCCCACCGGACTGAAAACTTTTTTTTATATAATTTAGTTTAATTCCATTAAACACATCTACACTTACACTTCTTAACAAAAAAGGCAAAAAGTTGAGTTTCACATTCTGGTCCAGTTTCTGTTCCAGCAGAATGGATCACTGTTATTCAGACACCAAAAAAATGGTTATCCACCAAATGTACAAGAGATAAGTAGCTACAGATGATGTGAAACGTCACAAAACAAATAAAAGAAACAAAAGTCAACAAATAACTTGAGTGAGACTGTAAAATAGAAAGATATTAAAATAAAATCAATGGAAAAATCCCAATAGTTGGCTGTATACCATAGTTTAAAAACCTATACAGAAGTAAAAACTTCAAATTGTATTTTGGTATAAAATAGTTTATTTAAAACTTCTAAAAGTCATCCACATGGATTGCAAAACGTTTTCGTTCTGAACAGAACATCTTCAGTGCCTGGAATGAAGTATTTCCACGTTAGATTAAGGCAAAAAGGTTAAAATTGTGACTGTTAATGAGAAAATTATGTGGAGAATACTTACATTCCGCAAAGTAGTTGTAACTAGCACACAAATGAAGGTGGTAACTTCAAAATATATGGCTTACATTATACCTTATGATAAAATATTATGACTACAAGTCGATGTTACTAGATTAAAATATGTATGTGCCTAAAGAGCAACATGCTTCCCTGCTCGAAAACATGTTCCCTGCTGTGTTTTTTCTTGTCTTACCTCATGTTTCTGTCATTTCGGGTCCTACAGCTCTTATATCACAAAATTTTTATCTTAATTTATTTAGACTCTCATTTTCTTACTGATAATAGCCCTTAAATCTTGATCTGGTTTACTTGTCTCTCTTTGGAATGTTCTCTCTCTTACCACATAATCACTTTGTTTTGTTGCCTGTTATATCACCTTCGCTTCATTCATCTCATTCAATAACTACTACAGTCAACTCCTTTGGTCTGCTACACATTTTACTAACTTTTTTTATTTTGATGTTACCTTTTCCTCTTTCAAAATAATTTTATTAGACTATACTAAACAATAGGGTACTGCAAACATAAATCCATTAGCTTAAATTCAGTCTGTTCATTTTTTCATTTTTCCATCTACATATCAGGCAACCCACATTACTCAGCTATTTTAATTTAATTTCATATTAGTTCTTTTACATCATTCTTAATTCTGGTTAACATCTCTGTCATTTAAGATTATAAACTTGCACTAAGATTACATCAAACTTGGTTCAGTTTGTTCACTCCCCTACCATATACCACATCAAACTCATAGTTCGCTATCTCAGATACTCAGCATTCTAGACTCTCCATTACATATTGACACTAACACATAATTATCCTATATTATTAGATATCATTACATTATTCACCCACACTTTAACCACTGCTGCTGGAAGCCTTCATGGTATTTCTTCTTGAACGATTTTATTCCATCCTAAACAACATAAAGTGTAATTAGATTTTGCTGTCACATATTTTATTTTCCTTTTCGTTACTAATCCATTATTATTTTATTAATTCCATTGTTTACAATTATTTCTTTAATATTGTAATCTACTCTTGATCTGTATTCTTTTAGTTATTTTAACTTTAATTTTTTCCATAATTTCCTTTACAATTTTAACAGACAGAATCATCATTACAACAGTATACAGCCAAATTTAAACATTCCTCACTATGTTAGGCAACCAACATTACATATATCTATAAATAACATTTTCATTAAAATCCGCTTTATTTACCATCCAATCTCTCCACTTCAGGTCATTTATTGTTTACATATAGTATAAACCTCATTCTATTACACCAAATTAAACTTTCACCTTTAAATTTAACAATCGATGACGTCAAGCTTCTAACCATGACTTATACCGATCTTATTTCCAACAAACCTAAAGTTTTTTCTGGATTAGAGAGTTGCTATTTAGACTTTACAATAGATTCTCAACTTATTTTTTAAACATTTTTAATTATATTTTCAATCAGCTATTACCTACCTTTACATTTTATTAAAATCCAAAAAAATTAAAACTACACTTTTTGAAGTTCGTAACCAAAAATTGACTTTACCTTGTCTTGTCATGTCACTCTTTGTCATTCCTTTTCATTTTACATCAGTTGGTCTGTGCTAATTCAAATGGCAAGTACCTAGTTTTTTCGAGCAGGGAAGCATGTTGCTCTTTAGGCACATACATATTTTAATCTAGTAACATCGACTAGTAGTCATAATATTTTATCATAAGGTATAATGTAAGCCATATATTTTGAAGTTACCACCTTCATTGGTGTGCTAGTTACAACTACTTTGCGGAATGTAAGTATTCTCCACATAATTTTCTCATTAACAGTCACAATTTTAACCTTTTTGCCTTAATCTAACGTGGAAATACTTCATTCCAGGCACTGAAAATGTTCTGTTCAGAACGAAAACGTTTTGCAATCCATGTGGATGACTTTTAGAAGTTTTAAATAAACTATTTTATACCAAAATACAATTTGAAGTTTTTACTTCTGTATAGGTTTTTAGAAAGATATTACTACCATTCGAGTTAAAAAAGGAAGCCTATTTTTTATTGTTTTGTAAATACATACTTAAAAAATTAAAGTATAAATTTATGAGCAAAAGTAAGAGAATGTAGTAGGATGAGTCATGATACTATAAATAACACTTTGTTTATAGTATCATGGGATGAGTGTAAGTGAACTAGCTTTAAAATTGGAATCAGTGTACAAGGACCCTCCTGGCATTCATTTGATTTTAGCTGAAGTCAATTTCTTACATTCAATATGTATTTTCAAACACTAATAATATTTAGTATTTTAATGCTGGGAATAAAAATATTTCAATATATATTCAGCGAAAATAATTAAGTACAACCAAACTTTTTATTGGTTACTATTACTTATTAACAATAGTTACATATTTGAAAAAATGTAATCAGCTGTAATTGTACATTAATTATTCTACTGTTTTTCATTATATTCGACCCTAGATCTGAATGTTTAAAAAAATAAAATGAAACTATATATTAACATCACGATATGCAAATGACACAGTGATCATCCCTGAAAGTGTTGAAGATTTTCAATTCCTTATTTATATCGAATTTCATATAGATAGATAGTTTCCATATAGATCAGATAGATTCTATTTTATAGATCCAATAAATGCCTTGGCATAACTACATCCAAATACTGTTGACTGTAATACATCCAACTCCCATAGAAATCGCCACTATCGGCTTGGGGTGAAACTACGTTTCGACAACGTAAAATTTGACGTAAACATTCAAATTTACTTTTATTAAAATAAAAATGTATACCATTTTTATTCAGTTGCAATGCGAAGGCAAAACAATCTTACTTTTCAATTAGAATACGGAGGGCAGTCCAGTCCCTTGAATCGCGATTTTCGGCTCTTATTGGAGCCTCATCGGAAAGAACGTAGGCACTGTTCTCCATATTTTAACTGATTCGCATCGAGAGCTTTTCCCATCCATTGCAACCGAAGTGATGATAGTAGGTGGCTAGCGCCATCTGGCATTGAAAGACGAAGTAGTTTTCAATCCTAGTATTAAATTATTAATATTGAAAATATTAAAAATATTACTAAAAGATTTTTAAATTGAAAACTTATTGGTACACTTTTCTGGTGACACCTCCAAGACTTCTACAATTTGCAAGTCAAATGGATGCTGCAGTGAAGACGAGAGGGAAGGAATTCTACACTATGCAATTCACATCCCCGTCTGCAGCTGGTAAAGTTCCAACGGAAAAATGCACCTAGTTACTCTACGGAGTAATACGACTATAAAATAAAAATGTATACCATTTTTATTCAGTTGCAATGCGAAGGCAAAACAATCTTACTTTTCAATTAGAATACGGAGTGCAGTCCAGTCCCTTGTATCGCGATTTTCGGCTCTTATTGGAGCCTCATCGGAAAGAACGTAGGCACTGTTCTCCATATTTTAACTGATTCGCATCAAGAGCTTTTCCCACCCATTGCAACCGAAGTGATGATATTTTATTTTATAGTCGCATTACTCCGTAGAGTAACTAGGTGCATTTTTCCGTTGGAACTTTACCAGCTGCAGATGGTGGATGTGAATTGCATAGTGTAGAATTCCTTCCCTCTCGTCTTCACTGCAGCATCCATTTGACTTGCAAATTGTAGAAGTCTTGGAGGTGTCACCAGGAAAGTGTACCAATAAGTTTTTAATTTAAAAATCTTTTAGTAATATTTTTAATATTTTCAATATTAATAATTTACTATTAGGATTGAAAACTACTTCGTCTCTTAATTTTATTAATTTTTGAATATCGAGCTAATTTTGCTAAATTAAATTAAAATAAAAATAGTTCAAACACTTATAGTACAAAAACAATAAAGCAAATCTATAAATGTAAGGCGAGATTACTCTGGTTATCACCGCTAGATGGCGCTATTTTTTGCTTCCTCAAATGTAATGGGAAATGTCAGAGTTGTATGTATTACAGTCTATAGTATTTGCTACATCAAAGAGAAAGTTACTTACTTGTGGTCAGTAAACAAGATGTTGACACTATGCAACTAATTGTCAACAATGAGCATATTAAAAAAGTCAACCATTTTAAATACATAGGATGTTGAATAAACAAGATACTAAATCCTGATGAATAAATTAAAACTTTTATAGAAATTGCATGCGGAGCATTTATGAAACTTAATCTAAGAATAAATTTATTTAAATGTTATGTATATCCTGTATTACTTTACTATATGGATGTGAAACCTGGATCATGAAGATTAATATGATGAACAAATTAGAAGCCTTCGAGATGAAGTCTTATTGTAGAATGCTTAAAATCTCATGGGTTCAACGTATTTCAAATATAGAAGTCATAAACAGAATTCGCGATTGAAACGGAATATAGAGGGCAGGTCGAGCAGGAAAATGGCCGATAAACATGGTATTAACAAATATTTAATTGAGGAAGAGAACAATACCGATTTGATTTAAAATATTTTAATGTACTCATAATGCTAAAATTTACTAAAAATTTCTGAATTGTGACCAAATTCCATTCAAATCAACAATTTTCTGGTTTGTTTATACCACTTACAGTAGTTTAAATTTATTCCACCAGAGGTCAGATACTTTGTTTTTCATCGCGAATAGGTTAAGGCTAGTGATGTGGACTGGGAATATTCCCTCGATCATTATATCTTCCCAAAAAGTAGAATTTATTAAAATCCTGCTATTTTTTAAACATTTTAGCTGTTTTTTAGGATGTATGTGTCTCAGTGTGATGTGTTTCAACAAAATTGCACTTTTTTTATCTGAAAATAATCATATAGGGAGGTCTAAGGTACATGAACAAATTGATCTGACCCTGACCAAACCTAGTCCAAGTTCAGCATCAATAGATTTCAATAAGGGACCTCCAAAATCTTGGCCAAGTCCATTATCTGCCACCTATTATTTTATTCTCTGCCTAATTTTCATCATATTAAAATATGAATCCAACAATAACATTCCATTTAATGTAATAAATGGTGACTTGAAGAAGATGATAAAAAAGAGAAAACTTGAATATCTGGGGCATATAATGAGAGGTAGAAGATACTGGATACTGCAGTTAACACCCAATCAACGGAAAAGTCGCGGGGAAAAGATGAATTGGAGGAAAAATATTCGTGGCTCTGACACCTTTGTCAATGGACTGGCTTATCAGCAGATGAATTGTTACATACCGCACAAACTCGAGAAAAAGAAGATAGAATAATACTTATAAGTTAGATAAAAAAAACATTGAAATACAGATAATTTCCACCTAAAATACTAATAGTGGAACCTCGATAACTCGGATTAATATCGGGACCGCAGCCAATCCGGGTTAGCCGGAGAGTATGGTAAAAATTAATAAAATACTGTATACTTATACTTAGATAAACTCCGTTAGAATTGAAATATGAAATATTATATGCACAGTACACATCTAACTTATATACCTAGTTGTATAGAGTATAAGAGTATATTGTTCATTTCTTGGTAAAAAATCTCAATCAGTTTCGGTTGTATCAATTTCGTCTGCCATCGGAACGAGCGATGTTATGTTATTAAAGATTTTAAGAACAGTGGCTTTTTCATTGTTTAAAAGACCGTTGTTTAAAAAAGAATTTTTTATATTAGTCTTTTAGTCATTTTTAAACAATGCTACTACAGTTTGAAATAAAGGAATACAAATAGGTGCCTGTTGTTTCCGATAATCCGAGAAGACAATGAACCTCGCTCTGCCGCCGTGTGCCATGAGTCATTTTTTACTATCGTATTGTTCAAATTAAACAAATACACATTATCTCTCAAATATTACATTTTTATTGTTGAAATGTTTATCTGATGAAAATCGGTCCGGGTTAGCCGGACTTCCGTGTTATGGGGGGCCGAGTTATCGGGGTTCCACTGTACAATAATAATAATAAATATAGATTATGAATGATTTGTATGTATCTACCAACATTAAAAAATTTTGATTTATGACTACATAGGTATACATAGTCAATGAATATTGCACTAAAACATTATTAATGCTATTATTACATAGCTACGCTACATATTAACTTGCCACTGTACAAAACCTTCTGTGTTAAAATACGATGTAAATTCATCCCGGACATCTAAATTTACCTGTCTTGGTCTATTTCTACCTTGTTGTGCTAAGGCATGTGGGAACATACAATTAATGTCTCTTTCCTCATTACATTGTATGGGGTTTTCTTTTTTTTTAAAGTTGTGTACTTTGTCTGGGTTTAGGTTTATCGTGGATAGTAAAATTCTAAATCTATTGGCCAGATGCCCAAATGCATTTTCCACCACTCTTCTCCCTCTGCTAAGTTTGTAATTGAAAACCCTCTGCTCAGCAGTCATATTCCTAAAGGGATAAGGCGTCAAAATATGTTCACTGAGTGGAAATGCTGCATCTGCTAGAATTACGTAAGGAACTGGTTTAACTCTTCTGGGCAATGGCTTGTCGTCAGGGATGTTTATTGAATTTTGAGCAATTGCTCTAGCTAATGATGATCTCATAAAGACGCCACCATCTGACACTCTTCCGTTGACACCAACATCTATATAAAGAAAATTATACTGAGCATCTACTAGTGCCAACAGCACAATACTGTGTGTCCCTTTATAATTATAGTACATCGAACCGTGGGATTTGGATGCCCTAAAAACAATATGTTTTCCATCCAGTGCCCCTATTGTATTCGGAATTTGCCACTTCGTGTCGAATTGCTGTGCAATATTTAGCCAATCTACTGCAGAATTGGGTGTCTAAAAGAAAATTTTTTTGTAAATTCAACGTATTTAAATCAACACTTGAAGCAATATACAGTGATGAGTGTGCTAATAACTGTCAAAATAACGCACATGATGGCAAACATAAAGGCGGAGATTCATATCCGCGCCGTGTGAGCGCCGCGGTTAATGTTCGTTAAAATTTTTCATTTTCCGCGATCCAGAGGAAACTTACGAACATTTAGTAATTGTAGATAATTAGTATTAAATGTGGGTGCCTACATTGGATCCGTTTTTCTCCGATCAGATATCGGCCGACGTCGGGAGTAGCTTCTTCTATTCTCATCGAGAAGTGTTTGGTTTCATTCCGATTGGTTACAAGTTGAGTTGCAAGTTGGTTGTAAGTTTATTGCAAGATGGTTGCAAGTTGGGGGTTGCAAGCTAACATGTTTAAATATATTCAATATCATCTCATTTTCATTTTCCACGGTAAACATCAATAAGTTTGATATTTCCTTCTGACCACTCCATTACTAACAAATATTCAACTCAGGCGCTCCAAAACCAACAAACCACTCGCAAACCCGTCCAAATACGTATTGCGACAGAAGTTAGATCGTGGTGCGCCGTGTGCGAGCCGTTTGTGTGCTACTTGAAAACACGTACTAATCTAACAAATATGCTGAGCGCGAGCGGCTCGCACACCGAGCAGAGCGCATATCGTCGGCTTACTGCCAAAACCAACTAACTCCACTTTTTAAAGTTTTGAGAAATCTACGTTTTAAACTTTAATTTGAAATGAAAAATCGTGTAAATTTAAAAATGATTCAATGACTGAAAAATATTAAAGTAAATAACATTATAAACAAAAAATTTTGTAAAAAAATTATTAAAATGAAGCAAAAGTTAAAAAAAAAGTAAAAAAAAAACCATTTTTTTCCGGCACTTGTCGGGTTTTGGCTGTACAAATTTAGTCAACTTCCAGGTCGCTTTGAACACCACTGTCCTCCATATCAGGCTCAGGTATACTGTCGTCGATGTCGTTCGAGGTCGGTAACGACTTATAGTATTGATGAAATTCATCTGGAATGACTCCTGTTTTGCACAGTTTTAATAGATCCTGTTTTTTTTTTAAACTAATGGGCCGAGGTTTGGAGTATGCCTTTTTAAAATCTATTTCTCTCAGATTAAGAGGACGACCTTTACCAAAAATTTTTATTTCTTTTTATTCCGAACTGTGATCGTACCTGTACAACACAATGCCTGGTTTGGATTTTAAATATTTCAAGCATTTTACTTGTAGCCAGTTAACTTTTTCTCCATTTGTATTTTTTGTTCGATTTTTCATCATTAGTTTTGACAGGGCCTCTAAGTCAAAAAAGTCCTTATACTTCAGTTCTTCTACAATATACGGTTTCTTGCCAGATCTACACGTCCTTGCCATACGGAAAATATTAAGCCAATCATGCATGGTGTAAACTGGAACATACTTTTGCGCCTTTTCTATAGCACTATGCATGCTGTCTACCTCCATGTAACTATGTCCACTCTCGAGAAATTTTTGTTCTATCACAGATAAGTTGGGATTTGTTTGTACTAAATACAAAAGCAAGGCACTAATATTCTGATTGCGGTTCTGTCCGCTGCAAGTGTCAGAGAAAAGAGAAAGTTCAGTAATATCTGTCGAGAGTTTATCGATATACTTTAATAGACATGTGCCGATTTCCAGGCTTCCTCTTTTTCCATTTAGCTCGGTCCATGAAAAGCAGTATGAGTTATTGGGTATTGCCAACTCATACACCGTTAAGTTGTAAGTATAAATCTTACGGCTATAATACATCGGACTTACATCGCTACTTGGAATCTGTAATACGCATTGCAGATCAAAAGTGCAGCACATAAAGTTACTCTCTCTATGTGCTCTTTCTTTATCTTCCATTTTGGCCCTGTAACAATCGTTCTTTCGCATAATGTGACTTTCGTAACTCTCTTCCAATTCCTTCCTTTTCTCCAAATCAGCTGTCTTATATTTGGCACATATCTGACATTGATCTTTTTTAGGTGTGAAAAAAGACATATTATAATTGTTGCAGAATACTCTTCTATAAGTTATTTGGGAAACCGGCGTTAGATTCTCATTTTCGCACATCTCTTTATACAAGCTGTACATTTTTGCAATACTCAATTTGCAGTCAAGGTACTGCCTCTTCGTAGATTGTCTAGTATAGTGGGATTCCATAGTGGGAAAGCTTTCAATGTGTTTTTTAACGACTTCTAAATCAGAATCAGCTGTTTTATTATGGGGTACATTTTTACACCTTTTGTCATTGCCAACAAATAAACCTCCTTCTCCTTTAAACCTGAAGGCATGTTCAACAACGTCTTTGCATACACAAAGTGTTTTTATAAAAAAGTCTCTATAGACTCTTATTCTATGATTGTCAAGTTCAAGAAAATATTTTTTAGAATCTGCTCGTTGTTTCTTAACACTTCCTGCTTTTGCTCTTCTTCGTTCAGGAAAATGGCTTTCAACTTTACTTAAAATTAAATCTTTTCGACGGTTAAAATCAGTCGACCAGTAATTTGCACAGATCACGCTTCTCGCATCTTGAGAGAATTTGTCTGTACATTTGAAGCGGCATTTACTGCAATCAATCGATTTAGGTGCCTTGGCTTCAAGTTTTTGACGTTTTTTAATGTTCTTCCATTTACTGGGGTCACATTTTTTCCAGCGTGTAATTGATTGTGTAACATCTTTCGGCAAAGTATTATTTAGGGTAAGGTTACCCTCTGAACTACCTAAAATTAAAATTATTCAGTAAAATAGCAAGAAAGACCTTAAATTTGCAAACGAGAACAAATCTCTATTTACTAAAATTTACTAAAAAAATACCATACAACAAACAGACAAATATCTGGGACACGAGATGAAAATAAGCAGAGACAATCAAACACATGAAATATAGAGGCCAATAGGCTTGACTTGTGCAGCATTTGGCAAGCTAAGCCATATTCTAAAAAGTTCAATTCCCATGTGTCTCAAGCGAAAGGTTTATAACCAATGTGTTTTGCCCATACAAACTTATTGACGCAAAAATCCGCGAATAAACTCAGAGTTACTCAACGAGCCATGGAACTAAAAAAATGGAAAAAAAACTTACTTGCTTCCAAACTACTTATTTCCAATGAGCTGTCTGATACAGGAACATAATCTTTGTCTTTTATGGAGCAATCAGAATCATCTAAAACCATTGCCAAATCATTAATTTCTCTTTCTTTGTCGAGGTCTAAACCATCGAAACCAGATTCTGTCGTAATACTCGAGCTATTTAAACCTATTGGTATTCCAAATGGAGATAATTCGACAGTTTCCTCTTTTTTTGATTGTAACAAATTATTATCGATAACATCAGTGTCTAAATTAGCACACAAGTTGCCATCTACCACCATTCCATCGTCTAATAAAAAAACGTAAATACCGATATTAAAATAAAACATATTATTATCAACACTTACCATTAAGTAATTCAGCTTCTAATGCCATGCTTAATATACGAGAACAACGGGAAGACATTTTTAACTAATAAAACTCCACAAATTAACAAAAAAATTCACCAACTGTAACACAAAATAAATCCATCTATGTTTAAAATGTTTAAAATTGAAGACACATAGGCGCCGACAAGTCCAGACATTTACTGGAGAAGAATTGCATATCTGCAAATTTCTAAATACCTACCGAATTATCTACGTGCAATATCGTATTACGCTGAGAACTAAAGACAGTTATCATGAAATATACCGAAATAGTACAGTGAAAATAACTTAACTTGCACTTGTCTGGTTTTGGCAGAACTATCATATTGTAAATGATAAAATATTATTTTATTTTAACAGGCAACTGCACATATCTGTTTTTGGCTGAATAAAAGTGTCATCATTGGAGTTAGTTGTTTTGAGACCCTTCTGTTTCTCACATTTAAAATCTGTCTGGACGTGTCTGGTTTCATCAGTACATTCTTTGATAATTATTAAGTACAAAGGCGTACTTAACTCAGAATTGACAAAAAGTGGAGTTAGTGGGTTTTGGCAGTAAGCCGACGATATGTATACCCGCCTTAATATGTACATATACATCTACATTGTGAATTAAAAAGAGATAAGACTAGTAGAGGTGGGAATTAGCGATATAAATGTATAAATTAACATTAAATTAGGTACAATACTTTCCCATCTTTAGATATCTGTGACAGCAGTATTTTATAAGATTATCCTGTCAGAGTGACAGTTGTCATACTCCTCCGATACGTCCAAAGGTGGGAAACTATGCAATGTAATGTTAATTTACACTTTTGAAGGGCTTAATGTAAAACAATGACAAGCCACACATGAGTTCAAAAAGAGTTAGTGTTATTCTTGGTTAAAGTAATAATATAACAAGGCACTAACAAATTATCTCAGCCCTTCGTTAATAGATGGCCCGATAAATCTATGGTCACACTATTGCATAGGTCTAGTTTGTTCTAGTTAGTATCTACTCGACATAATGACAAGCTACATCAAAATGGCGAACATGGGCGGAAGCGTTTCGGATAATTATTGAGTTCTGACGATTCTAGAAAGAAAAATAGCAAAGTTGACTTGACATTCTATGACAGTGACGGTGACCCTGACTACGTACAATCTAGAATTGACACAAGTAGTGAAAATCCAGCAATATGTAATTTTTTCCTAGATGTGGCTTGTCAAATTATTACCATTCAAGATTAATATAGTGGCTTATGACGTGGTTTGTTATATTATTGCATTTGGTTGTAGGATAATGAACAAAGTCCGTTATACAAGGTGTCCCAAAAGTAGTGCAACGGTCGAATATTTCGCGAACTAAACATCAGATCGAAAAACTGAAAAATAAATGTTCAATCATTTTCAAAAATCTATCCAATGCCGCCAAACACCAACCCCCTACACCCCCTGGAGGTGAGGTGAGGGGTAACTTTAAAATCTCAAATGGAAACCCCAGTTTTTCTTGCAGATTTTAATTCGTTACGTAATAGTAAGCAACTTTTATTCAAGAAATTTTTCGAACTGTTGATAGATGGCGCTGTAATTGGGAAAAACGATTTATCCATATACCATAGGTAAATTATAGAAACGGTCTAATATCTCACGAAATACACTTCCAAATAAGAAACTAAAAAACAGATTTTTAATATTTTTCGAAAACCTTTCGAATAACACCAAACGTGACCCTCCAACCCACCCCCAGGAGGTGGGGTGAGGGGTAACTTTAAAATTTTAAATAGCAACCCCCACTTTTTATTACAGACTCGGATCCGTCATAAAAAATTAAGCAACATTTATTCAAAACATTTTTTAGAATTGTTAATAGATGGCGCTTTAATTGGAAAAGTACGATTTATTAGCGCCATCTATCAGAAATTTTAAAAAATGTTTTGAATAAACGTTGCTTAATTTTTTATGACGAATCCGAATCTGCAATAAAAATTGGTGGTTGCTATTTAAGATTATAAAGTTACCCCCCACCCCACCTCCAGGGGGTGGGTTGGAGGGTCATGTTTGGTGTTATTCGATAGGTTTTCAAAAAATATTAAAAATCTGTATTTTGGTTTCTCATTTGGAAGTGTATTTCGTGAGATATTAGACCGTTTCTAGAATTTACCTATGGTATCAGGATAAATCGTTTTTCCCAATTATAGCGCCATCTATCCACAGTTCGAAAAAATGTCTTGAATAAAAGTTGCCTACTTTTACGTAACGAATCCAAATTTGCAAGAAAAACTGGGGATTTCCATTTGAGATTTTAAAGTTACCCTCTACCCCACCTCCTGGGGGTGTAGTGGGGATTGGTGTCATTGAATAGATGTTTGAAAATGATTGAAAACTTATTTTTCAGTTTTTCGATCCGACGTTTAGTTCGCGAAATATTTGACCGTTCCGCTACTTTTGGGACACCCTATATAATTAAAACCAAACACACCCATCAAAAATTCCAACAAGTTGATGGAGACAAAAAAATAAACACTGTCTTAACACCTATAGGGTTGAAACCACCCCGAACTCAGTCAATAAAAGAAAATTCTGAATCTACATATGTATATCTAAAAAATAGTATATCCATAAAATAAATAAATAAATAAAATTTGGGTATTTATTATTAATGTAATAATGTAACAAGCCACATTTTTTGAAGTTATTTTTCTTTAGGCGCGATTGAGAGTAAAATTTTTCATAAATCTGCGCGCATGCGCACACAGACAGTATGTAGTTCGTTTCTAATCTTTCAAGATAGTATCTGTATCAGCGCAAATAAGTCATTAAAAGAATATATTAGTGTTTTTAGTAAATGTCTTATTTATTATAATTTTTGTGTCTTTGAATTTCTCTTTTTCTGTAGTAAGATAATAAAATATGTAGGTATAACATTTTTATCACGATACCACTCAATCTATTTGTCACCGTGTTGTGTAATTATATCCGAAACTTACGTGTCAATAACAGGAGACTCGATTGTCTAGTTGTTGAGCGTTCGGTCAGAGATCGAAAGGTCCCGGGTTCCAATCCTGGACGATTCATTTTTTTTTATTTTTGGTTGTTTTAATAAAAAATTTTTGAAAGTGGTAGATAAGAAAGGTAGTTTAATATTTAAATAGAATACAAATAACCTGTTAAGTAGATTTACTTCGTTAAAATTATATAATAGAAGAATAACTTCTTACGTGCGTACAAAGTACACACACATTCTTTTTTTTAAATAAAGGCTGTTTTTTCTCGAATTTCAAGTAACTTGATTAATATTGTTGTCAACTATAGTCCCATGGGGCATGATGCATCGAAATATCTAAACTAAAACAATAAAGTTTGTTACTGGATTTTTTAATATTATTTTTAACATTCAAAGTCAAATATCTTACTTTTACCTTTTTGAGGTTTGTCATTGTTTCACATTAAGCCCTTCATTGATATCAATAATTTGCACCTCTACTAGTTTCACCTTTTTTTACTTCACAACGTATTGTTTTCCATCTTGCGTTATTTGGCTGGTTATTCTTGCGCTCATGACTTTATATTATACCTATCTACACAGGGTGTTACAGCCCTTTGAAGTTAAAAAATAAAAATCAATTTTTTCCAATGTATCAACAACTATTACAGATTTTTTATTGAAAATGGTCATTTTGCATTCTTATGGCAGGAACATCTTAACAAAAAATTATTGTGAATTTATGCATCCCATAAAAATTGACTCTAGTGTACGTTCAAATTAAATTATTATGGTACCATTAGTTAAACACAATGTTTCTAAAACTTTTTTGCCTCTTAGTACTTCTTCGATAAGCCAGTGTTTATCGAGATATTTTGAATATTTGTCAAATCCAGCACACTATATTAATATTATGGTTATGAACAATTACAGAGACGTGTTAATAGTCTGCAAATTTATTTATAATTAATATTTTTAGGTAGATATATTTTGAAACATATTAAAAAAGAAGCTATATCTCGATAACAAGGTGGTTTGTCGAAAAAATACTAAGAGGCAAACATTTTTTAAAAACACTGTTTAACTCTATTACAATGGTACCACAATAATAGTTTAATTCGAATGTACACAAACATTTGGGGGGTTTAAAGGAACAAAGCCCCCATAAAATTTTTATGTAAATATATTAAAAAAGAAAGCGCATCTCGATAAGAACTGGCGTATCGAAAAAAACTAAGGGGCAAAAATGTTTTAAAAATATTGTGTTTAACTAATGGTACCACAAAAATAATTTAATTGGAACGTACACAAAAGTTTGCGGGGGGGGGGGGAGGGTTTAAGGGAACAATGGTATACACATTTCACTGTTATTTTTTTTAAGATGATCCTGCCATAAGAATGCGACATGTTCATTTTCAATAAAAAATTTCAAATAGTTTTCGATATATTGAAAAAAATCGATTTTCATTTTGTAACTTTTTTATGTGCATATTTGCACTAAGGTAAGTTAGGTAACTATTTTTGTTACCAAAATGTGATTTAATTTTTAATCTGCATTTTTTTACACCCTGTCTATTTGCAATAGGGCTTTTCATCGATTGTCATTTGTTTCGAGCTTCTGTCATTATGTTGTATAATCTGTGTATAATATTAATATACACGGATTATACGACATGTGACAGAAGCTCGAAACAAATGACTGTGAATGAAAAGTCCTATACCTACCCTTAGGTATGTATCCTTCAGAACATCATAAATTGCCTGACAGGTCTGGGGCACAAACAACGATATTGTAGCTTCATGGATCCGAAAGTTATATCAGACTGCGGTATGATTCCCTCGTGGCTAAAAATCTTAGTGTGACAATTAGTCGATCTCTTGCACTAATTGCGACCCGGAAATTAGTGTCACTTTTTTCTATAAGGGGTCTCACCCAAACAAGCAGCTTTTCAAAACTTTCTTTAGGCATTCGCACCACCTCTTTGAATTGCTTAGGTTCTTCCTTGAATTCTGTATTTATCATATTTAAACCTGATTTATTTGATTTGTATTCTAGAAAGGGTTTTACCCACCATATTCTTTTAATCTTATCTGGATTGGTTTCTATCATTAACGCTGCAGAAGCCAATATTAATGCAATACAAGCAGCCTTTTCTTTTCCGTTCTCTTGCCACACGTGGGTGCTGTATTTTATTCATACTTGTATCAATGTATATTTGTTTTTAAATTGAATAGTTTGTAAGTTGATAAAAGCTACATTTTAAAATTATTTTGAAATATACAGGGTGTCCCAATAAATGGCGGCGTATCAAAGTTATATTTTTTCTTATGGAACACCCTGTATTTTATTGCATTTTTTAATTGTCCGTAAAAAATAAGGTATAGTTTCATAAGGCTTCCTTATACCTATGTACAGAGTGTTCTGAGTTATGTTGACTTTCCTTAAAATGTAAAGTTTTAAAAGAAGGCTTATTCTCAAGTTATTTAAGAAATTATAAAAACATTACTCTTACATCTAAATAGTTGGATATTGGTTGAATGTATTCCATGATTAATTATTACACATTTGCCTACAGGGTGTTCAAAATTTATAGTTTCATTAGTGGGGTATTCATTGTGCCATATGATGCGTATTTTAAATGGAACACCATGTATATTAACAAATAATTATACTTAACAAATTTACCTCTTTCGAATGGTATATGGATGTCCTATACCTAGGTCTCATAGTTTTTGCGTAATTTACAATTATTTAAATTATTACACATTTATTTACAGGGTGTTCAAAATTTACAGTTTCATTATTAGATTATTCAATGTAGCATAATATGATGGGTATTTTATTAGAACACCATGTATATTAATCAAAGATTGTACTAAACACAGGTTTCTGCGTTAGGAAGTGCAGCATTTACAATATTTTTATTATAACCCCATTTAAAAAAAATTCATCTTGGTCAATACTGGTGACCTAGGTGGCCAAATATATGGACCGAATCAATCTATCCATTTATTTCTAAATTTTATGTTGAGGTTGTTCTTAACATCACGTCAAAAATAAGCAGGAGCTCCGTCCACTTGGAGCCACATGTTTGTTCGCACGCTAAGTGGAAGGTTTTAAGAAATTTAAAAAAGTTGCTCCATTCAGATTTTCGTCAAAAAAATATGGGTCGATAACGTACTGGCTCAGAATACTGCCCCAAACATTAACACTTCATCGGTGTTGGCGATCAACAGTAAAATGTTTGTTTACTGTATCATAATAAAATGAAAGCTATGTCTATTAACTAGACGATTATTATTAAAAGTAGGTAGATTCGTCTGTACACAATACATTCTTAAAAAAAAATCAGGATCTTCTCCAAATTCTAAAGTCTATAAACGAAAAGTTAAACGTTCCTGTTCTGTCTAATGCTGGTGTAGTTGAGTTTTATACGGATGATAGTGGTTTTTTGATGTATTCTACATACACTTGTTAGACTGATCTCGAATTGACTCTACATTTTTCACGTAGGTACTAGTATTTGGGTTTTCCGTAACAGAAAGCAGGACATCAAGTTCGTTGACGTCATCAAAAATAAATAGTTTATTTTTATTTAACTTTTCCCACCTATGCAAAATTACCAGCAGCACGGATTCTATCGAGAAATTTCTCAAAAACGTCCTTTTTTGGGTGTCCTCTATCAGGATACTTTTAAGCGTAAACTTTAGAAGCTAAGAGAAAATTTTAAAAATATTCCCCAATGAAAAGTAGCATGTCTACTCTTTCATAGATAGTGTGATTATTCATTTTTAGGAACAATTAAATTTGAATGTAAAAATTTTCTTCTTAAACTCTTTTTAAACTCTTCCAAAGCCATTTTTAAGTAAAAAAAAAATTGAATATCATACACGGATGTTTATAGTTTTGATAATTACCAGACCGTACTGTCATAAACTGACAATGTCATACAATGACATTAATTAACTTCATCTTTTGTTTTAAAATCGATTTACAGAGTAAGAATTTAAATAATTGTAAATTACGCAAAAACTATGACACCTAGGTATAGGACATTCATATACCATTCGAAAGAGGTAAATTTGGTTAGTATAATTATTTATTAATATACATGGTGTTCCATTTAAAATAAGCATCATATGACACATTGAATACTCCAATAATGAAACTGTAAATTTTGAACACCCTGTAGACAAATGTATAATAATTAATCATGGAATACATTCAACCAATATCCAACTATTTAGATGTAAAAGTAATGTTTTTATAATTTCTTAAATAACTTGAGAATAAGCCTTCTTTTAAAACTTTACATTTTAAGAAAAGTCAAGATAACTCAGAACACTCTGTACATAGGTATAGGGAAGCCTTATTAAACTATACCTTATTTTTTGCGGATAATTAAAAAATGCAATAAAATACAGGGTGTTCCATAAGAAAAAATATAGCTTTGATACGCCGCCATTTATTGGGGCACCCTGTATATTTCAAAATAATTTTAAAATGTAGCTTTTATCAACTTACAAACTATTCAATTTAAATTTTTTTCAAAACTTTTACCGTTTAGCTGTAATTTTCCGTCCCGTTAGTGGTGACTCACCCTGTATATGTATTCTAATCTATCTCTAAATTTTATATATTTTATTAATATGTTCTATTATACAGTCAGAAAAATGAAAGAATACCCATGAACGAACATATAAAACACCCTGTATTTTCCTGTCACCGTGTCACAAAGAAAATTGTCCAGTGCAAGTACATGTATATTACATGTACTTGTGCTGGCCAATTTTTTGTGTGACACAGTGGCAGGAAAATACAGCGTGTTTTATATGTTCGTTCATGGGTATTCTTTCGTTTTTCCGACTCTATTCTATTTCAAATCAAACACTTTACTAAAACAAAACAATTAAAAACAAACAAAGAATAAAGAACAAAGAAACAAATGACATCCAAATTTCAAATACATCTAATTAAAAAATCATTGCATTGGTACTACTGAAAATATTGACATTTTTACAACATTTATTCCAAGTTCCTTCAATTTATTGAAGTAAAGACTTTTTCGACTTTCAAGAAATTCACGAATTTATTGACGTCAAGTTAATAATGAATAAATAGGGATGTCAAATTGTGCTTTGAGAAAACGTCAAATTTGGCCTTGAATAACTTTGTCAATTTCTTGTTCAATTTATTGTTGATGTAACTTTAGATCAAAAATTGACCTGTTTTTTTATTTTCTTAAAATCTAATAAATACTGCCAAATATCAGGGTGGCTCCTTTTATTTGGCCCACTCTGTATAATCGATTCGCTAATCTGAGATACAGCTGTCTACACTACAATAACAATAAAGGGCCTAGCCGGGTAAGATGATGAAAAGTGCCCCCAACTCTATTCGAATTCCATATAGGTCACCGTTTAGCATATATAGTGAAACTAACTTTCTGAAATTTTTAGCCCCCTAGGTGGTCATGTGACCCACCTAGAGCCTAATTAGGCTTTTTAAGTTTTTATTTTTTATCTCAGCCGCATCGAGAACTAGTGAAAAACTTTAAATAAAAAAGTTGTAAGCTTTAAAAAGTCCTGTCCGAAAAATTTTTTTTTAAATTTTTGGCGGGAAATTTAAATTTAAGAACGATTTTAAAATTTTAAATGAGTATAAAAAAATAACCAAGACATTCGTTTTCACGAAAAAAATATATAACGTGTATTTTTGCATAATATTTCACCCTGAATTTTTTCAAATTTTTAAAATTGGTGAAACGCACCTTTAAAAATAAAAAACCGCATTTTTTGGTTTTTTTTTTCGTTTTTTGATACAATTTTATACATATTTTTCAAAAAGGTAATACCGTCACTAGAATAGGTAAAAAACTGAAAAATAATTGGGGTTTGCTTAATAAATTTTTTTTGTAATCCCATCCATTTTCAATATACAGGGCGTTGAAGAAAACAAAATTTTACACATTTTTTAGGATTTTGCCGAAACTACTGGCAACATTGTAATAAAATTTGGCGAGTTTCAAGAGGTAGTTGTTGTGCATTTTTTGACATACAATTAAGAATTTTATATTTATCATTGGCGCGTATACGGGTAATAGTCTGAACTTTTTAAAGAAAAAAGATAGTACGCCACTGACATATTTCAAATTAACAATCCTTTTTGAATTCCTCGTTTAATTTGTGACAAAAAATCTATCTTCCTATTTTTTCATACGACGCGCCATTTTTATTCAAAAAATAAAACATCTTAACCCTTACGAAGTATTCGAACTTCTATTAGTAGTTTCTACATCTACGAGTACATACGTAACTCGTACGTCCATTATAAAAACTAATTCGAATACTTTGGAAGCGTTAAGATATTTTATTTTTTGCAGCAAAACGGCGTCTCGTATGAAAAAATGATAAGATAGTTTTTTCATCGCAAATTGAATGAGGAATTTAAAAATGATTGTTAATTTGAAATATGTCAGTGGCGTACTATCTTTTTTTCTTTGAAAATTCAAACCATTACCCCTAAGCGCGCCAATGATGAATATCAAATCCTTAATTGTATGTCAAAATATGCACAATAACTACCTCTTAAAACCCGCAAAGTTTTATTACAATGTTGCCAGTAGTTTCGGCAAAATCGTAAAAAATGTGTAAAATTTTGTTTTCTTCAACGCCCTGTATCTTGAAAATGGATGGTGTTACAAAAAATTTTTAATAAGCAAACCCCAATTCTTTTTAAATTTTTTACCAGCTCCGGTGACGGTGTTACCTTTTTTGAAAAATATGTATAAAATTGTATCAAAAAAACGAAAAAAAAAAACCGAAAAAATGCGGTTTTTTATTTTTGAAGGTGCGTTTCACCAATTTTAAAAATTTGAAAAAATTCAGGGTGAAATATTATGCAAAAATACACGTTATATATTTTTTTCGTGAAAACGAATTTCTTAGTTATTTTTTGATACTCATTTAAAATATTAAAATCGTTCTAAAATTTAAATTTCCCGCCAAAAATTAAAAAAAAAATTTTTCGCACAGAACTTTTTAAATCTTACAAATTTTTTATTTAAAGTTTTTCGCTAGTTCTCGATGCGTCTAAGATAAAAAATAAAAACATAAAAAGCCTAATTAGGCTCTAGGTGGGTCACATGACCACCTAGGGGGCTAAAAGTTTCAGAAAGTTAGTTTCACTATATATGCTAAACGGTGACCTATATGGAATTAGAATCGAGTTGGGGGCACTTTTCATCATCTTACCCGGCTAGGCCCTTTGCACTAGAAATAAACAAGCACGAGAAGCACTCCCAAATCATGATTTGGGAGTGCTCCTCGAACTATCAACGTGTCTTGGTTTGTTTATTTCTATATAGTGCATTTTATTGTGATTGTAGTGTAGACGTAGACAGTTGTATCTCAGATTAGCGAATCGACTATATCTGTTACTTCTACAGAAAACCCCCGGTTTAGGTACGGTAGCTGGATACAATCCCTGCCACCAAGGTAATCTTCGACCATATGGGGTGACTGCAATTAAAGGGAGATATCATTATATCTCTTTTTGGTTTAAAGGGGTGACTGCAATTAAAGGGAGATATCATTATATCTCTTTTTGGTTTAAACCAGATGGGTCTAAATTTTAGAAGTTTTATGAAAACTGGATACCAACATTAAGCTTCCCAAAGAGGAACCACCACAATTCCTTCTGTCTTATCCAATAGTATTTTATTAAGTACTCTCATAACCAACGAAAACGGCGGAAATGCATAAAATTTGTAATTGCTCCAATTTAACGAAAGAGCAGCTATAGCGAATGAATCGGATTCTTTCTTCCATGGCATGTACTTTGGACATTTAGCATTAGATATTGATGCAAATAAATCTATCTGCGGTTTGCCAAATGTTTTCACTATTTGGTTATATGCTGTTTGATTTAAGGAGTATTCCGTATCAATATTTAGCGAACGTGATTCCGCGTCTGCTACTGAATTATTTTTTGATGGCAACTGATAAACTAAAAGGTAAAACGTTAAATTGAAACATTTTGCCATTTTATTAAAATTCTGAAAATTTAGCATGTTTTTTATGGATTTGTATTCCAAAGTAAGCGTCCTTTAAATTTAGAGAAACCATGTAGCACCCTGGAGTAATTAAACTTTTTACAGACCTATAATCGGCTAATTTAAAATGTGGAGCTTGTAATATATGAACTTAATTGTTTCAAATTTAAAACAAATCTGATTCCTCCACTAGGCTTCGGTACTAGAAAAACTGAGGATATAAAGCCTTTCTTATTTGAATTTCACGGTGATGCAGCACCAATATTTATCAATTCATTGTAAATCATTAGATTCTATTCTGCAACTTATTTTTATACCTGCTTGCTAAAATAAAATAAGGTGTTGTAAGGTCTATAAAAGGTAAACCCTTACACACTGTTACGTAACTGTTTTCATTATACCATTGATACGTATTTATATTTACATAAAGATCAATTTTGTGATACAAGGTCTTCATGAGGTAAATATTCAAACCATTTTTTTAATTAAGTCTGTGTAAATATTGTGTTGTAAAGGCCTATACAAAGTAAACCCCTACACACTGTTACGTAACTATCTCGTAAAATATCTAAAGTCGAATGTCTATACGTCCAACACGAAAAGCAAAAATGAGAGGCCTTACCGGGTTGGCGATAAGGTTTGGTTCTCTTTACTTTCAACTAGTGCGTATTTCACTACCAAAGCAGTGTTGTCATTTGTCTAGACTTTGTTGACATAGCTAGACTGATCGAATGACGCGAAGTATAATTTTTAAATTTCCTTGGCGGACTAGGTAATGCCATAAATACACTACATATAAAAAAGTTCTTACTTTGTCCACCTGCAGAAGCGCTCCAGGCCACTAAATGATTATTTTCAATATTAATGTAACAAAATACTACTTTGCACTTCTTCTGGGCCTTTACAATCTTTATCCTCAGTCCAGAGGTGAAAAAACTCATTTTCAAAAGTAACACATTTACTTACAAAATCAATACCCAAATTATATACTCACACTTGTCGAAAGTAAAAGGAGACACTGGTAGACAGCTTTAGTAAAGACAATCTTCTTCTTCTTCTATGAAGAAGAAGAAGAAGTAATGCCAATGTTTTTTGTATATCAAAATTTGTTACAATTACAAAAGGATGTGCCTCATGTGCCAAATTTCTTTTCTTCAATGCTGCTTTGTAACACCTAGCGTGTTTGTTATTATTTTGTTTAGAGTCACAGAGTTATCTGATTTTGGAGATCCTAACATTTACTACAGTAGGAAAAATGAAAGAATACCCATGAACGAACATATAAAACACGCTGTATTTTCCTGTCACCGTGTCACACAAAAAATTGGCCAGCGCAAGTACATGTAATAATTATTATTACATGTACTTGCCCTGAGCAGTTTTCTTTGTGACACGGTGACAGGAAAATACAGCGTGTTTTATATGTTCGTTCATGGGTATTCTTTCATTTTTCCGACTGTAAGTAATTTATTTCCGTAAATTTAGAACAGGATGTGTGGTATAGCCACTTTCAAAATTGTTGATTCTTTGAATGTATAGTATATTTGAATGAATCCGATTTTAATTTTGTTCCCAGCTTCCTTTTTGTTAGATATTTTTTTTTCATCCAAGGGATTTTCTAGTTGTTGCACTAAAAAAGGTAGCTCTTATTGGCTATGAAAATTTCTCTCATCACTTCATTCCCAAATCTTTTTAGAATGCAACTAGGGATCCTAGTTACGTTTTATTATCCGTAGCTCTTATTGATAATGAATATTTATCTCATCACTTCATTCTCAACTCTGTTATCGAATGTAACTAGGGTTCCTAATCCTAAATGTATAAAGTTTTTTACTGTAAATCTGTAAAGTTTAAATCTGTAATAGTTTTCGATATGTTGGAAAAAATCGATTTTCATTTTGTAACTTCAAGGGACTGCAACTTTTTTTATGTGCCCATTGGTACTAAGGTAAGTTAGGTGCAATAAAATTATTTTTGGACCCAGAATATGTGAATTAATTTATGGCCTGCATTTTTTGCATTAATTTTGATGTATTTTTGATCTACAAGTGATATCTACTGCAAGCACAAAAGCAAGAAAAATAGGGTGCTTGGACAACTTTTATTTAGATTTTCTCTTGAACACTGTGTGCGTGCTTGTATTTCGTTTTAGCTTTATCGATTTTCATTTAATTGCAGAGTCTGTGCAGCTTGTTACATTGGATTAAATCACTTTAATATCTCTTTTATTATGCTGCTACTACAGTGTTGTACTATTATGTGGACATCATCTGTACAGGCTAGAATTTTCACACTTTTAACTCTTATACTTAAAGTTACCAAAATTTATAGCTAAAAATGTTTCTATCTGTTTTAGAGTTATCGCAGTTCCTCATCCTGTCACAGAGTTCTTCCCAACAAGAGGATACAACGCATGCAACACAGTGGACAAAGCATGACACACTTTGTCTGCTGCATTTGTATAAGGAATATAGGAAACAGGTGGGAAGTCTAAGGAGTTCGAGTCTGAGGAGGTCGCTAAGGAAATACGACAGGAAACAAAAAAAAATTTGGTCCTTCCAATTGCGAAAACAGATGGAAGCATTTGGAAAGGATGTATAAAAAGGTCAAAGACAACAATGCCAAAACTGGCCGCGGTATGAAGACATTCGAATATTGGGAAGAGTTGGATGATATTTTGGGAAAGCAAAAAAATATTAATCCAATTTTAGCTATTCCATCCAGCGACGTAGACAAAAACCTACCGGGGTCGGCGGCGGCGTCGCGTCGACGGAAGACAAAACTGACATGTCAAATGTAGATGTTGACATGCTAGAAATTACAATGAATTCAAATAATTCAAATATACTGTCAAGCACATCAACTCCAAAAAACAATGGAACCAGAAGAACAAGACAACAATATTTACGGCTGATGAGAATGGAAAGAAAACAGTTTTATGACAAAGTCCTCCTACAAAAGAGAAGAAAGAATGATATCTTAGAGAGACAGTGTAAGCAATTAACAGATGCAGTAAATATTTTGAAAGAAATCAAATCAAAATTTTTGCCATAGTTCGTAGTAACGTTTTGAATACAGTGATGAGTGCACTAAGACCGACAAACTAACGCAAAAGTCAGAAAACATAATCTGTTGTGAAACTAAAGAGATGAAACTAGTAGATGCGGGAAATTATCAGTAGAAACATAAATTTACATTATATTGATAGTTTCCCACCTTTAGATGTATCGGAGTCAAACAATGGCAGTTGCAAAACTGCTCTGATTGACTTCGATACATCTAAAGGTGGGAAACTATCAATATAATGTTAATTTATAGGTTTCTATTGAGAATTTCCCACCTTTACTCTAGTTTCATCTCTTTCTATATCACAACATATTGTGTTTTCCATCTTTTCCGTTATTTTGCTGGTTATTAGTGCTCTCATAGATATCTAAATTTGTTTATTATGTATACAGGGTGTTTGGTAAAGAATGGGTCATAGCGTAACCCTAGATTCCTGAGGTTAAAGTAGGTCGATCTAAGCTAACTTACCTTAGTACAAAAGTTGATAATAACCAAAATACAGGGTGTCAATGGTAAACTTTTGTTTTATTTATTTTTGAATATCTCCTGACAGGCATGGGACAACAACACGAAATTTGGTAAGTAATGCTGGTACTGTACACCCTACTAAATTATGTCAAACAAACGTTTCTGGCTACTACCAGAGGCGTACGACAAGGGAAAGTGAATGGTTGGCCCTTCCCAAATTCTACGCCACTGATGAAACTGTCATTTTAGCATAATTATTAGATTCTCCAATACTTTCTATGCAAATAATATACTCTTCATTCGTAACGACAAAGTCATTAGTTTTCGAGATATTTGAAGTTAAAAATGAAAAGGCACACTTATTTTGATTAATGTTTTATGCTCCTTCGTTTTTAGCTTCAAATAACTCGTAAACTAATGGTTTTATCGTTACGAATGAAGAGTATGTTATTTACATATAAAGTATTGGAGAATCAAAAAATTGCACAAAAATGGAAATTCCGCCAGTGGCATAAAATTTGGGAAGGGTCAACCATTCACGTTCCCCCGTCGTACGCCTCTGGTAGTAGCCAGAAACGTTTGTTTAACATAGTTTAGTAGGGTGTACAGTACCAGCACCACTTACCAAATTTCGTGTTGTTGTCCCATGCCTGTCAGGAGATATTCAAAAATTAATAAAATAAAAGGATTATCAACTTTTGTACTAAGGTAAGTTAGCTTCAATCGACCTATTTTAACCTCAGAAATCTAAGATTAAGCTATGGCCCATTCTTTACCAAACACCCTGTATATATAAAATTTTCAGTAGGTTAGGTATTTTAAATTTATTATTTAAATTATGTTTTAGCTTTTTTAATAAAACAATTTTTTTTAATCATTGATGATTTATTATTTACCTTTAGACTACCAAATCAATAGCCCTTATCAAAGAACTTACAATATGACACTTATTAAAACTTATCTCAATAACAATTTAAAAAGTGTATACAGGGTGATTGATTAGTAGGGTAAAGCTCAATAGCTCCGCTATAGTAATAGATAGCAATAAAAGTTAATAACAAAAATGTTAGCCACCTTTGAGCTTCACATTACAAAATTAGTTAGAATGTTACAGGGTGTTCCATAACACAGGGGCAGACCAAACTTATGTTTTTTTAAATGGAACACCGTATATTTTATTTTGAATTCGAAATCCTGTTAACTTCTCCATCACAAAAATATAAAGGTTTGTTATGTTATACAGGGTATTTACAAAGTTATAACCAATTTTATATGAAAATCGTAACAAGTTCAACTCCCTGTATAAATAAAAATACGCAAAACAACAATGGTTTATTAATGCCATATTTTTTAACGTATTGTCAAAATTTTCAAGAATGGTCGATATTGCTAATTTTATTTATATCAAATACAGGGTGAGTCAAAACGCAAGTACATTATTTTCTCAGTATTTTTAAATGGAGCACCTGTATTTTATATCACTATTGAAAAGTACCATTACCGTACTTTAATTTTTAGATAACATTCCCTATGTCTAAATTTATTAGTTTTCGAGATATTTTCATTTTTCAATGGACCAGTAGCGTGGCCACCCAAATGACCAGAATTTAATAAACTGGACTGATTTTTTTGGGGTTACGTTAATAATGAAGTTTATAAAATACCTCCAACAACAAGGGATGAGATGAAAAATAGAATACAAAGTGTATTTCGATGTGTTAATTTACAAATGCTCCGTAGAGTAAGTAGCTCATTCAATGATCGTTTTTAGGCGTACATAAATGTGTTAGGAGATAATTTTGAACACCTTATGTAATTAAATATTAAAAATATTTTATTAAAAGTAGCTTCTAATTTTTTCAAACATGTTTTTTTTGCAAAATTTATTACTGATAAATTATGTTTCGTTCTTTATTTGTTACATTGTTACATTTACATACAAAAGTAGTGTTTAATTGTCTTCACAAAATATTGTACTTTATGTTTGTGTGTTTTTTGTAAAATGTATTACTAATTTTCTTTGTTTATTTGTTGCATTTACATAAAAAGATAGTTTTTAATGGTTTCAAAAATGTTGCATGTAGTGGTTGTGTTTTTGTTTGTAAAATGTATTACTAATAAATTATTTTTATTTCTTTATTTGCTAAAGTGTTACATTGATTACCGGATTGATAATCGGTAATCTTCAATGGTCAATTCAGTCATGGCTTACTTAAAATTTAGATAAATTTAAACACCTAAAATAATTTGCTCTGAAAAATAAAAATATCTCGAAAACTAATAAATTTGGGCATATGGAATGTTATATAAAAATTAAAGTACGTTAATGCTACTTTTCAATAATGATATAAAATACAGAGTGTTCCATTTTACATTACTGAGAAAATAATGTACTTGCGTTTTGACTCACCCTGTATTTGATATAAAGAAAATTAGCAATATCAATATCATTGCTGTTTTTATTTATACAGGGGGTTGAACTTGTTACGATTTTCATACAAAATTGGTTTTAACTTTGTAAATACCCTGTATAACATTACAAACCTTTATATTTTTGTGATGGAGAAGTTAACAGGATTTCGAATATAAAATAAAATATATTGTGTTCCATTTAAAAAAACATAAGTTAGGTCTGCCACTGTGTTATCGAACACCCTGTAACATTCTAACTAATTTTGTAATGTGATGCTCAAAGGTGGCTAAAATTTTTGTTATTAACTTTTATTGCTATCTATTACTATAGCGGACAAGGGCGGATCCAGGGAGGGGGCCATGGGGGCCATGGCCCCCTCCGAGAATAAAAAAAAAATATGAATTTAAACATTTTCAGTTCAAATGTTTTGAGTTTCAAACGCATATATATTAATAAGTAAAAGACAGGGGATAAATATATCTTCTGGACTAGAATTCAACAAAAGCAGTAAAAGAAGCTTCAAGAATGACATAGGATGTTGTGTAAATCAAAATGTTGATAATTTTACAAAGTGCCAATGGTTAAAACGACCTTGGCAGCCATCAAAATCGTATCAGTTTCTATATTCTGTACACACAAAGAATAAAAAGAAATGAAGCATTACTTGAGTCACCAGCACTTAGAGTAAAGGAGTTGATTGGTACTTTCGCACATTCAAAAAGGATTGTTTTGCAAGTATTGCGTTTTATTTTTTTAATGAAAAATATGGTCATAATATAGGGGATGACAGCCCAAAGCCTTGTCACGAAACCTTTAACATCTTTCGTCAAACTAATGGGCAACGACGAAGCCATACAATCCCAGAAAAAACATCAGACCTCGAGGAGTGCTTTCAGGTTGAGCTAGATTTTCTACAAAGTTATCGCAACCCACAAAAGTCAGTTATTAACCAGATAGACTCTCAGAGGTCTAAACAGTTACAAGAAAATAGAGAAAGGCTACGACCAATAGTTAGAGTCTATAGTGTTCTTAGATCTTAGACCGACAAAATATTCCTCTAAGAGTCCTTCGTGTAGATGGCCTTCTACTTCTAGACGAAGATGTTGGATCTAGCAATGAGGGGAACTTTGAAGGTCTAAAATCGCATCAGGAGATAAGACTCTTAAACAACACCTATCCACAGAATCTTCCCGAGCAACATACATTAGTAGCACCAGTAAAAATGAATTAATAACATGTTGTGGTGAAGAAATAATTGAACAAATAATGAATCAGGTTCAAAGTTCAAATTATTACTCTGTCATATTTGACGAAACGACCGACGTATCTCACGTGAGACAAATTTCTCTAAATTTGAGATACATACACAATAACAACATTCGTGAATATTTGTCAAAGTCCATTGACGCTTATGAGAACATAAAAATAATTAGTAAAAATCATGAAAGAGGGGAAGAACAAGGCCTGACAAGAGAAGCATAGGGAAAAATAGTATTAAACTTGTTAAAAGAACTGCACTTGGATCTGAAGAAATGTGTAGGAGTCGGTATTGACTTTAATAATACTTTAATAACGATAAGTTTTGAATGACTTTATGGCAATCAACAGTTGTGAAAAGTGCCCTAAAACTCACCATTGTAACTATAATCTTTAAAAATTACCCCCAGACCCCCCGGTACCCCTCCAAAAATAAAGTTCATGGCCCCTCCCGAAAATCGGTCCTGCATCCGCCCTTGATAGCGGAGCTACTGAGCTTTACCCTACTAATCAATCACCCTGTATGTCATATTCTACGTTTTTGATGAAGGCTACCAATTTGATAGATTGTGGTTTTGTGACACAAGAAATAGTTTCAGAATAAGTTTGATGTGTTGTTTATGTTTCATTATAACCGAAAATAAACAACAAGAATACTTCCTATCTTCCCTTATTTCATTTCTAATAGAACCCATACCCAAACTTTCTCATATATACTCATTCCTAAATTTTCTCCACTCACCCATCTATGAAGTATTCTCATTTCAGCATCGTGCGATTTCCGTCCAACCAATTTTTTTACTGGTCAAAATTCAGTACAACATCATAACTGATCTCATGGCAGTCTTATAGAATTTATCTTTTAATTTTATTGGTAACTTTGTGTCACACAGCAATTGGCCTGTCCCTCTCTATTTCATATCGTTCTTGTCCATTTTCTTTTAATAAAAAAATTTGGAAGGGATGCATTACACCTAAAACTTTTATTAAGATCACAATACCAGATCATTACTTTCTTCATAATTATCAATAATAAGATTATTATCACTTGATACATAAGAAGGCATAGCCATAAAATATGTTATAAGCCAGTTTTGTACAGATCAGGGAGTTGTGTGAAATAGAAATGATACATTTTGTAGTGATAGTGATTACAATACTAATTTGTGATAGATTACCAAATGAATACTCATTTTAAGATAATAATACTAGAATAAACACGCTCATCTAAATGAAAGACATAACTATAATAACAAAAAAAGATTTTAGCACGTGTCTACTAAGAGACTAATATATGAGCCACATCGATAGCCCAGCGTCTCACCCGTGAACGGAGCATCGCATTGCACCTAGTAGGCAATTTAAATAGAGAAAGAAAAAATGTATTGTGTCTAAAATTAGTTACATTTCGAGGGTCACAGTGCAGTACCTCGTATCTTTTTTTTTTCGAAATTCGGTTTTATGTTTATTCCGTTTGCAAACAACTTCTGCCATCTCTCCGTAAACGTCTTAAATAATTAGTTCAGCTATGGGCCGCCTGGGCTATGTGAGAACAGGACCTCGGATAAAAATCCTCTTATCGTTAACTGCATTACCTCTTACGCAGCATAACCTTCAATAGCTTGTGACTCCAAAGTAAGTAGTGCTCTGATTTTTCCTTATTTGTGAGAAATTTAATAAGCTTTTTGTCGGTTCTTGCATATTAAAGAGTGTTTAAGATTAGTATTTGTAACATTACGTAGTTAATAATGCCTGTTTACTATAACTAATATCATAAACAGTTGTGTAAACAATTGCGAACGTTATACGAGTTCCTGTATTTAATATTTTTAATTTATACGTGGTCCTGTATTTTGATTTTTGTTACAGATAATTTAAAGATGAGTTCGAGAGCTCGAAAAATTTTGCAAATGCTGCAGACAAATGACGAAAATATCGACAATAGCTTAACACTGTCCAAGGATATGAGTATTTGTGAATCCGACGCCGTCCGTATGATAATGAAGCTGAGTTTATTTTTGCTGATACGTTTCAAACAATGCAACGGTTTCAAGTTGAAGGAGAGACAGAAAATGGTACCTCTAGGCCTGAAGTAGCAGTTTCAACAAATATAAATTTCATGAAGATGACGCAAATCTACATAATACTGCAATAAATTCGAAAAGTGGTGATGAAGATAATACCGAAAAAGGAATAGCTAATTTACAAAACAAAAGCCCAAATAGTGACCAAAGAATTGAAGAAGAAACATACGAAGATGTATCTATAACAAATACATTTTCTACAAATGATGAATATCTACCCATTAATACCTTAGCTTCAGGAAGTCGTGAAGATAATATCGAAAAAGAAATCACTAATATTAGAAACAAAAGCCCAAATAGTGACCAAATAATTGAAGAAGAAACCCGTGAAGAAGTATGTTTAACGAATAGATGTTATGAAGATGATGAATATCTACCCAGTGAAGTATCAGATTCAGAAAGTAGTGACGAAGAAAATAGCGAAAAAGAAATTACCAATACACGAAACAAAAGCTCTAATAGTGACCAAAGACTTGATATAAATAATGAAACTACAGGGAAAAAGCGAACAAAGGGGGTTAATCAGACAGCCATGAATAAGAAAAAACGCATGGAAGGAGAGAAATACATTGGTTTTAGAAAGCCCAGAGGACAAAAAAATACGTTTCATGATACACTTAGAGAAGCGAGGCATCTAAAGCCTCGATGCCAGTGCGGAACAGAAAAAAATGGTGCTAGGAAATGCCAGCTTATTAGTGAAGAACATAGAAAAATTATATTTAAACATTTTTGGCAGCAAATGTCTTGGGATCAAAGAAAAGTTTATGTGTGCAACACAGTGAAATTTAAAAGTCCCGAAAAACAAAAAAATGAATCTAGAAGAAGGTCTACGCTTATCTATACACTTCCTGTAAAAAATGTCACCTTCCCTGTTTGTAAAACGATGTATCTTAGTACAACTGGTTTGGGTGAGTGGTCTGTAAGAAGCTGGGTACTGCAAAATGAGAACGGGATAGTTCTCAAAAATGAGAGTGCTATACTTACACGAACGGTAAGAAGGAACGACAAATATGAAGATACTAATTTTTTGGGGCAGTTTTTGGATTCTCTTAATAAATTGCCTGCACATTATTGTCGGAAAGACACATCGAAATTATACTTGGAACAAGATTTCCAGTCATTACAGCAGGTATTTGAAGAATACAAAAAGCAATGTCAAAATCAAAACAAACAGTGTCTATCAATATCTGCATTGTCAGCAATGATTAAACAAAAGAACATCGGATTATTTAGACCACGGAAGGACAGATGCGATGAGTGTTATAAGTTTGAGAATGGAAATTTAGAGCAGGTAGATTTTCGCAAACATCAAGAAGAAAAAGATCGTGCTAGGAAAGAGAAAGAGTCAGACAAAGATAAAGCTGTTTTGGGAGAATGTATTGTAGTCACTATAGATGTACAAGCTGTAAAATTATGTCCGCATGTACGCGCGAGTTCTCTTTATTACAAAGTTAAATTATGTTGTCATAATTTTACTGTGTACGATGTGGCAACTAAGCAAGCAACGTGTTATTGGTTTGACGAGACCAAAAGTGATTGCCAAGCTAGCACCTATGCGTCCTGTTTAGTAGATTATTTGAAAGAAAACTACTTAGACAAAAACGATAAAAGAGATATCATAATATTTTCAGACGGTTGTACGGCGCAAAACCGTAATTGTATCATGTCTAACGCACTTTTGTACCTCTCAGAAACTTACAATGTGGCAATTTATCAAAAATATCTGGCCAAAGGACACACGCAAATGGAATGCGACAGTGTCCATGCTACAATAGAAACTGCGCTTAAAAATAAAGACATTCATCTACCGAGCGATTATGCAAGAATAACCAAAGAAGCACGCAGAAAAAATCCCTATGTAGTGAAATCACCAGACTTTGATTTTTTTCGTAACTACAGCATAAAGCCTTTATTAAAATATGAGTCAATTCGTCCGGGAAAACTTGCACACGATGCCGTTGTAACTGATATTAAAGCATTAAAATATTGTAACGGTGAAATACAATATAAATTGACTTTTGATGAAGAGTTTCGTAGTCTTCCTCGCAGAGCCAAGGCAATCAATCTGAAGCAGACCATCTTTCCGGCACTTCATAAAGGTCCTCTCAATATTACAAAAAAGAAGTATGATCACTTACAACAAATAAAACCGGTGATACCACGAGATTGCTGGTCATATTATGATTCGCTACAGTTTCAGTAGGAAGTACGTCTTAGTATAATATTTGTTGCGCTTTGCACGCATTCTCTTTTGTATTTTAAAATTGTTTTTTATTATTGTGAACTAAGCAATAAAACTTGGTTTTTTAAAGAATTCTGATTTTTAATTTTAAACAATTATTATTTGTGATTGTCGATTTTATAATCAAGAAAATAACAATAAATGGTTCATTTTATATTTTGTATATTATTATATTACAGTATATTATATACTACAGTACCTTGTATACTCATACATCAAATAATGCAGTACCTCGTATGTGACATTTTAATATGTTGTTACTATTTTTCCAACAATTTAGTAAATAAATTATGTTACTTAAGTGTTAAATAGTTGCAGGTGAACTTGATACTGACGATCAGAAGAAAACCGCCGTTTTTGCTGTTTCCTGTAAAGTCGTGTTAAAAAAGATACGAGGTACTGCACTGTGACCCTCGATTTATAAAACACACCATGACACCTTATACAAACACAGTACAAGATACATTAAAATACTAATTATAAAATAGCTCTGTGGTATGTGAGGACGAAACCTTGCTAGCGAACGGGTTAAGATAAACAATAGTAAAACTTTTTATGAAATCAATATAGGGCTTTTCATCGATTGTCATTTGTTTCGAGCTTCTGTCATGTGTCACATAATATTAATATATCTACGGCATACGTTTTTGGTTTGTATCATTGGTATATACCAATAACGTACAACGTAGATATATTAACATTATGTGACACAAGACAGAAGCTCGAAACAAATGACTGTGAATGAAAAGCCCTATACAAAGTACAACTCAACAATCAAAAATTTTTATTTACATCTGAATATAATGTATTGATAAACAGATGATAATAGTTATTTATGTACCAAGTCAGTAAAGTGATTCTTTATCGAACGAGTCTGATATTATGAGACGAGCGAGGCGAACAACAGACGAGTTCGATAAAGAGTCTTTACTGACGTGGTGCATACAAGATTTTATCGCCAATCATACAAAACATTAACACTTACTTAATTACATCCTTCTAATGAAAAAAGAGTGTGTGTACTTTGTATGCACGTAAGAAGTACTTAAAATAACAGCCTTTCGAAGTTGCTTTTTCCTTGTTTAATCGTAGAAAATCTAAATAAATAGTCATATTTTGTTTAATATTTTTATTGTACAATCCGACTTGTCGGGGTGACGTAATTGGGGTAACTTGTCGGATGACGTCATTGGGGTAACTTGTCGGGTGACGTCATTGGGCAACAGCCCGATTAATTATTTTAATTATTTTTATAATTATAACACATACAACAGATACATATCGTCAACTGGTAAGACATTTACGAGAAGAAAAAATCGTTCACCACACTTACCAAATAAAGGAAGAACGTGCCTACAGAGTGGTAATAAGACATATCCAGAACTCTATACCCACAACAGATATAACAAAGGAGTTAGAAAATGACGGCCATAAAGTTCGCAATATAACCAACGTCCGACACAAACAAACAAAGGAACCCTTATCCTTATTTTTCATAGACCTTGAACCCAAGAGTAACAACAAAGACATATTTAATCTAGAATTCTTATGTCACACCAAAATAGCAGTGGAAGCAGCAATGAAGAGAAACTCAATCATCCAATGCATGCGATGTCAAGCTTAAGAAAACAACATGATACAAAATCTTGTGAAAAACCTAAAAACAGTCCGGCTAAGTGTGCACTATGCAAACAAGATCACCCTGCTAACTATAAGCGCTGTGGAACTAGTAGAAAACAGAAATATGCCAAAAAAAGGAAACCAACAGCCCCAAAGAACAACATTTAACAACCCACCTGTAAGTAATGAAACAAATCAGCTAAACACTACTCTACAAAATCATCACAGAACATATGCAAATGTGACAGCACATCAAGTCAACCACGACCAAGAACCTAAAACTAACATAGAACTACAACTAATAACATTCCTTAACGAGTTCAAAAACATGTTCTCACAACTTATGAGTCAAAATAGTATGATATTAAACTTACTCACACAAGTCATTAACCGAAGGAATTGTTAATGTTAAACATACTTAGAATTGCAACATGAAACGCTAATGGCCTGCTAAACCATAAGCAGGAAGTAATCACTTTCTTAAACCAGAATAAAATCGATGTACTGCTTGTTTCAGAAACTCCCTTTACTGATCTAACTACGTTCAATATTCCGCTCTATAATACATACAGTACACCTCACCCCGATGGTACAGCTCATGGTGGCTCGGCCATAATCATACGCAACTGTATATCACATCATGAATTGCCAAAATATACAACAGAAAAAATTCAAGCAGCAATTGTTCAAGTGAATGCAACGCCATGGCACTTTAACATATCTGCAATCTACAGCCCACCTCGTCATGCAATCTCCACAGATGAATACAAAGCCTTCTTTCAATTACTTGGCAGTAAATTTGTAGCCGGGGGAGATTGGAATGCGAAACACACACATTGGGGCTCAAGACTCATAACAACAAAAGGTCGTAACCTTTTAAAAGCAATGACCGACAACAACTATGATTGCCACATCAACGGAAGCCCTACTTACTGGCCAAGTAACCCCAGAAAACTTCCAGATGTGCTAGACTTTTACATAAGCAAAGGAGAATCCAGAAACCACTGTCTAATAGAATCCAGCTATGACCTCTCATCTGATCATACACCAGTTATCATGAACAAGAGTACCACAGTTATAAACAACACACGCCCTCCTCGACTAGCGTCAAAAAACACCAACTGGCTAGATTTTCAATACTACCTAGAAGAAAACATTAATCTTAATTTGCGAATCAAATCTCCACACGAGATAGATACAGCAGCTCAATATTTCACCACTCTTGTGCAAGAAGCGGCATGGCAATCTACACAACGAACTAAATGCAGACCGACACATACAACAAATGTTCCCCTACACATTCGGCAACTCATACAACATATATACAATAGACTACGTAGACAACTTGGAGTAGCCATCAAAGCTGCAAACAACGAAACCTTCGAACATTACATTACAAACCTTACAGCAAATCGCACATGCCAAAGAAAAGTGACACTGTCCAAAATAATCAATTTTACGGAATCAGCGTTTAAAGTTTTTGACATACTTTGTTGCGAAATATGATCTTTTAGAAATAAAGTTAGCGACTGAAATATATTTTTTTAAACCTTATTTATTACCTTATACACTTAGTTATGTAGTTTCTCTGTTTCCGAGTCTGATACTAGTAAAAAAATTAATAAAATCATTTAATATACAGAGCATGGTAATTTGGAATAAATTCAATATCTCAAACGTTAATTGTTTTTTTGAAAAATGCTCAGACCCGTCGATTAGTATTTCAAATTGTCCTTTTTGACATACAATAATAATGTATACAGGGTGTCCCAATTTAGAGATATGACGTCATTGTTGATTTTCTTAAACGGCAACACTGACATTTTGATAGCTATTTTGATAGGGTGTGTAAAGTTATACACAACTGCAAAATATCAAATTTTTATTCTCTACCATTTACAAGATAATAGAAAATAACAAAGTTATACCTGTAATTTGGAATAAATTCAATTATTAAAATACTAATTGTTTTTTTGAAAAATGCTCAGACCCGTCGATTAGTATTTAAAATTGTCATTTTTGACCTACAATAATAATGTATACAGGGTGTTCCAATTTTGAGATATGACGTCATCGTTGATTTTCTTAAATGGCAACACTATCATTTTGGTAGCGTGTGTAAAGTTATACACAACTGCAAAATTTCAAATTTTTATTCCCTACCATTTACAAGATATTAAAAAATAACGAAAGTTATCAAAAACAAGTAATCAAATAATAATTGAATTTAATTATTTCAATTAAGCAAATACTCATAATGTTGCCCTCAATTATTGTCAAATTGTCAATGGGCAACATTATGAGCATTTGCTTAATTGAAATAATTAAATTCAATTACTATTTGATTACCTACTTGTTTTTCATAACTTTGTTATTTTTTATTATCTTGTAAATGGTAGGGAATAAAAATTTGAAATTTTGCAGTTGTATATAACTTTACACACGCTATCAAAATAGCTATCAAAATGACAGTGTTGCCATTTAATAAAATCAACGATGACGTCATATCTCTAATTTGGGACACCCTGTATAGATTATTACTTTATGTTAAAAATGACAATTTGAAATACTAATCGACGGGTCTGAGCATTTTTCAGAAAAACAATTAGTATTTTAATTATTGAATTTATTCCAGGTTACAGATATAACTTTGTTATTTTCTTGTAAATGGTAGAGAATCAAAATTTGACATTTTCCAGTTGTGTATAACTTTACACACCCTATCAAAATAGCTATCAAAATGACAGTGTTGCTATTTAAGAAAATCAACGATGACGTCATAGCTGACGTCTGAGCATTTTTTAAAAAAACAATTAGTATTTGAGATATTGAATTTATTCCAAATTACAGACTCTCTCTGTATAATAAGCAGTGAAATATTTTTATAGTTACATAATTTTTTAAATCTTGAATGGGTTGCATGTGAGAGTTCATTTTAAATGAAGTAAAAGTCAGACTTACTCTCAATCTTTATTATAACTTCCGACGACCAGTTTCGCTCTTTAAACTTTGTTGAGCATCTTCAGGTCAAAGGTAACAAGTTACAAAATGCTACAAATAAAAACCAGAATTAGCACATTGTCTGGTTGTAAAAGATGCTAAAGATCCATATGATCAAGCCAATGTTGAATAACATACATAAAAGTAGCGAAATAGCATACCAATGCACATGCAAGCATTCATGGGGGTAGTGGTACAAAACTTCCCCCAAACGCGACAACATGCGCAGAAGTATGCTATACATAATCATGCAATCATAACGTGTCGTACTTACATTCGGATACAAGGTGCCATCAACTCAGTTTTCATTATCATGATGTTTCTTTTAAAGTTATGTTAACGGGATATGGTGGAATAGACGGGCGATGCAGCAAAGGTAAACAAATCTATGGGAATTAGGAGTTCTTGAGGGTGATGAGATAGTTGGTGCAAGTTAACCAGCAAATCTATGTCTGTTGTTATGTTTGTGTAAATCAAATTAGTGAATGACTTTTTTACAATTTTAATGTGTGTTGATTTTAAAGATTTTATTTTATTTTATTTTAATTTTATCTATATTTATATGTATATTAAAGAATTCTATTTATTATTAATGTAAGATTGACAACGTTTGGATCGTAAATGTATTGAGTAATTATTGTGTATGTTAGAATGATTGTGCAGTTGTAAAATGATTATTTTAAGGTCAAAACCAGATCTGTGACGTGTACTGCTCGTGTGGGACTATTGTTCTAATAAGAGGAGTAAGGTGATCGAAAGCTTATTAATTGTAGTTAAAATGCCATATCGGCAGTCAAATAATAAATAGCAATACAAAGTAAAAAGGTGGATTTAAATTAAATTAAAAATTAAAACAGCAATGTAGGCAAACAAAACATTACAATTTAATGGTGGAGAATTGGAATAGAAATTAAATAGAAATATAACTGTATTAGGAAGTAATTGTTTGTGAATAGCAACTATGTTTTAAGTGATATAAGCTATGGATAGATATTAATAAACTATTGAACCAGATAATGGAAATTGGTAGTAAATTATACTTTCTTGGTATACCTACATTGTGCTATAAAATTTGTCAATAAATAAATACTTGCTAGTTATGTAAATTCACCTCACATAGAAACACACAGGACAAAGGACGATACAACAAAAAGGGGGATTGTTTAGGTCTGGAGCACTACATTTGATTATTTTACTACATTTATATTTTAATTTCTTAAAATCTTTCTTCAGGTGTCAGTTTTTTAAACTTTGTGTTTTTTTATTTATAAATTATTGAGGGAATTATGAAGTATGAAGTGTCAGAACAAGCTAGGTTAGTTGTCTAATTCTTCTTCTCCATCATGTGTTGAGGGTTGCCAACATTCTGTTTTAATGCTGGTTAAACATAACAACAAACTGTGGACTGTGTTAAACTGTGGACAAACATAACAACAGACATAGATTTGCTGGTTAACTTGCACCAACTATCTCATCACCCTCAAGAACTCCTAATTCCCATAGATTTGTTTACCTTTGCTGCATCGCCCGTCTATTCCACCATATCCCGTTAACATAACTTTAAAAGAAACATCATGATAATGAAAACTGAGTTGATGGCACCTTGTATCCGAATGTAAGTACGACACGTTATGATTGCATGATTATGTATAGCATACTTCTGCGCATGTTGTCGCGTTTGAGGGAAGTTTTGTACCACTACCCCCATGAATGCTTGCATGTGCATTGGTATGCTATTTCGCTACTTTTATGTATGTTATTCAACATTGGCTTGATCATATGGATCTTTAGCATCTTTTACAACCAGACAATGTGCTAATTCTGGTTTTTATTTGTAGCATTTTGTAACTTGTTACCTTTGACCTGAAGATGCTCTACAAAGTTTAAAGAGCGAAACCGGTCGTCGGAAGTTATAATAAAGATTGAGAGTAAGTCTGACTTTTACTTCATTTACATAATTTTTTATTGAAAATAACAAGTTACAACATTCTTAAAAATATAAAAAAAAAACTTAATGTATACCGTAGGCTATAAAGTTTGAAAATATATCGGAATGAAATTAACATTAAAAGTTAGAAAAAAATTAGAAAAAATTATAAAATACGATACACTATAATATTCAGGTATTATATTTTGGTCTATCATGCTTTGTATGTGTTTTTTCTTTAATTCGCTAAAAGAAAGTCGTGTGGAATATAATTGCTTTAATGGGAACTGCTGATTCATTGGTCGATTTTTCCGTGTTTTACACCTGTTAGAACCATCTATATCAATTTCTTTATAGTCTTCGTAGTACGAATTTTTGTAAGTTACTTTAATATTATCTTCATCTCTTTCAATTCTTATTATTTTAATATCAGTCATTTTTACGGTTTCACCTTCTGTGTTTCGTTGTAAGTTAACTAGATTTGCAAGTTCCTTGATATCGTAAAAATCTTTATAACATAATTCATTTACAGTATAAGTATTGCCTTTTTTCTTTGCTTTTCGTATTGCGGTAATGTATTGCGAAGGCACATAAATAGGAAAGGACCTAAAAGTTTTCTTTACTTCTCTTTCGATTGTAGAGTGTACAGCGTCACCTTCATTTTGTGTATGACCTTTTATTTGAAACTTATGTGTAATTGAAGTCAAGTTTTTTAAAGTTAGCAAGCAATATACGTACAAAGAAATCATAAATTGGTTCTTTTGTTGACCACTGCAGTTATCTGAGTAGAAAATAATATTTAGGTTAGTAGATACAGTCATTTCTGGCATCTTTCTAATATATTTAAGAACACAACTTGCTATTTCATTTGCTCCACGTTGGCTTTACTTTATATAATATGTATTGTTTATATGATCTGTAACTTTGTTCAAAGTTCTTATTTTTGAAAAAATTTGGTTTTATAGTAAAAAATTTCTTTATTTTGGAAAAATGCCATTTTTTCAAAAAATAACTTATAAAGTATTAGTGATACGAAAAAACTCAAACAGTAAAGAAATGTAGGTTTTGCTTTTGTAAATATTTTGTGATTTATTTTGTTTTTCTGTAAGACAAAAATTGGCTGTTTAAAATTTGCATACACTCGAGATTCCTGACTCGTCCAAGCACTTTCAAAAATATACACTTTGAACGGGTGAAACTTGCTAATCATATAAAAAAAGTTAGATAATTTGTAAAGCGGTAAGTTAATAAAATTATTTTTTTCAATTGAATTGTGGCTTATTTCCCGTCTAAATAGTTAATTTGTAATTCTGTTTGATTCAGTTTTGCATTTGGATCCAAAGATTGTCGGATAGATATTTGATTTAGAGTTATGTGTCACAAAAGAGCAATCTGCGTATAATCCTAACCTACAATAACAACAAACTGTTGTAATTTGAATGTCGGTTCTACAGTTAACATTTTATTGTTTCTTAGATGATTTTATTCATTGAATTTACGTGCACCACTTGTCCCGATAAAACGTATGCTTCGTTAAAAGATTTGAGGAAGCATGATAAAATACATCATAACATTGTTATTGAAAGAGTTTATGGCTGCCAATATAATAACTGTAATGAAACAATGCCATCAAAACGAAAATTGTTAGAGCATCACAATGAACATAAGCTCCAAAGTAAGATTAATGGTAATAATTTTAAGTGTGACAATTGTGATCAATATTATGTTACAAGAAGCGCTTTAAATAAACATAAGAGAAACAAGCATAAAGATCTTATGGAGACTAGTTCTAAACCTAGTTATATATGTTATAGATGTGGGGACAATTTCTGTAATAAGACAGTTTTAATATTACATACGAGAACACATATAAAACCAATCACAAAGGACTGCTATGTGCAGTAACAGCCTGTAATACAAGTTTTGTAAGGTATGTGTATCTCTATAAGCACCTAATGGAGTCTCATGATGTACAGATTAAACCAGAAACTCGTGAATTTAAAGACAATTCGGGTAACCAATGGATTATTTATTTAACACTTTTTTTCTGCAAAGTGTATATTTATAAATAACACAAGTACATACATACGGTGTAACCGTTTTAGAATTTATTCATTGGAAAAAAGAAATTAATGTTTCACTAAAAGCAAATTACTAGTACTAGTAAAAAACGTTTACGCAATGGTGACCAAAGAAGTTATTTTGAGTGCCATTGTTCCTTCACTCCACAACTAACAGTAACTTCTGAACGCAATTCTAAATCTATGGGAACAAACAAGATGAGTAGAACATACCCATCCACCATAATTAATTGCGACCTATACATCTGATGGAAGCATATCAGCAACTATTTATCTTGTGCACATAGGTCATGGTCAAGAAATTGGGCTCTTAAGGCTTGATGAATCAGACAGAGATAAAATTGCAGGTAATCATTCTATTATTTATTTTAGTTATTGGGTTAATTCATATCAAATTCATCAATTTAATCTAAATTTTTTGTATAATGTTTTAGGCAAATTGTCCCAAGGAGTTACAGTCGACAGAGTTCTGCATGGCATTCGTGAAAATGTCTCAAATAAAAA
Organism: Diabrotica virgifera virgifera; assembly: GCF_917563875.1. NCBI lineage: Eukaryota > Metazoa > Arthropoda > Insecta > Coleoptera > Chrysomelidae > Diabrotica > Diabrotica virgifera. Next base: position 130,399,074 of record NC_065451.1, on the reverse strand, counting down.
TATAGAGCGGATCCATTTAATTGAAAAAAGATATTAACAATATAATGAGAGACTGCTCGATTCGATACCCAACAAAGAGACATAAAAATGATACTGTTAGTGTCAAAGTTAAGTACAATGTATGAAAAAATTGTAATATGACCCAGTATTCTATTACAAAGAACAAGGACAACAAAAAGATGTATTTGAATTAAATGATTTCGTCTTGATAATTACGACTGAATTTCAAGTCCATTTTATGTTTATGGTAATGATAAAATATGCATAGATGGTGGACATGGCTTAAACCAAAATGGTTTCCAGTATTTGTGGACGAATTTGGTTCAGGGATTCCTATGGCTTTTTGCTTTTTAAATCGATCTGATACATTATTATTTCAAACATTTTTTCAATCGATTAAAGAAAAAATATGCACAATATCCGCTGCAGTATTTATGTCTGATGATTATCCACCTTTCTGTAATGCATGGGCAATCATTATGGCTAATGTACCTCGAATATTGTTATGTACAGTTACGGTCACTGAATAGTTTACACATTAATTTTTATTATTGTAATACTGTAAAATTGCATTGTCGTAAGGATTTGATAAATGTCAAGTCAAAAAATCTCAAAAAGCCAATGCTTGTCAAAAATTTCGTTGAAAAATAAATTCGTGAGTATTGAAAAATAAAATAAGAAACTAAACCATATTAAGACCATAATCCATTTTATTCAAAAAAACTTCTTTCTATATTTTCCATTTTGATAAATTTTGTAAAATTTATTTTTACCATTTTGATTCTTTAATTTTAATCAACCTGTTCTAGGTACACCACTGGTAACGTCACTTTGACGCAAGAGGTGCGTTTAAACGAGGTAAAAATTTAAAAAATCGGCTCCTAGATAAGCCAGCCTGTAAACTATTCACTGGCCGTAACTGTACATGGCATATCAATAGAAATTGGGTGCAAAATAAATAAAAATTATAAATAGTGATACGAGATCTTTAGTAATGAAGTATTTAACGAGTGTTGCAAAAAGAACCAGATGAGGAAACTGTTGCCACTCAATTGGTGGTTTGTGTGAATGAACTGAGAAAACACAAGTCTGTAGACAAAATATATAAAATTAATAATAGTCATATCCGTGGTGAAAAAAAATCCGAAAGAGCACATAAAACATTGAAGCTGAAAATCACTGGTTAGTGCATTTATCCGATGATTGTAATCATAATTATATCGTTGAAAAGATTGCTGCCTGCTGCACTAATCTTTGCGAATTAAAATGCAATAAGTGTAAAATTTGTGTACCGTAGAATGGGGATACTTTGATTTACGTTAGATTCATTGATAATCACTTTCCATCCATTTAAAAGAGCTTCTTGTTGACTTATTCTCAAACTTATACACATTGACAGTTTTAAATTATGTCAACGTGTCACGAGGGCAACAATTTCGATATTAATTTTAGAGGTCGAGTGCAATTTGTTGCGATTATTTCATGAATAAAACTGTTCAAAACCAAATTTTTATTAAAATTTATTTATGTAGGTACAAATTAGTACAATTAAAAACACAATTGTTGTAAATATTAGACGGTTGAAAGTTTTTTGAAAATTCCATTCTTGACGTAGAAGGATTGTCTCGATTGTCTCTCATGCTTTCCACAAGATTTTTGTGATGTTCTTCGTCCATTTGAAGATACGGCTTGATTGAATTAGCATTACCATGCCCAGTAATTTGGATTAACTGTTGTTTAGTTACACCTGATTTAGCTAAACTAGAGACAGCAGTGGCTCGGCTAGAATGGTTTCTAAATTTTTTTTGTAAACGTCGAAACCAGCCTTTTCTGCTGAACTCTTCATCCACTTCGCAAGCTCATTCCTTCCAATAGGTACATTTTTGTACCAACCAACACTTGAGAGTTTTTTCCAAGTAGGATTAACAGTGAGGAAGGGTCTGCTTGTTTTTATCTTAGCCGTTCTTTTGGTAAGTAATTTTTCCAGTAATCTAACTGGACATTTTAACTAACCACTTACTATTGGCACACTTTTGTAAACCGCCTTGCGTTGTCTTTGTAAATACAGGGTTATATTCAATCCTACCAGTCCACGTTCCATCATTATTATATTCTTTTTTGAAATGGTCCACTAAGCAGTTGGCTGCCTCGCCCCCTCTCCAAGCAAATTCCACAGAAGCTACAAAAAAATTTTTTTTTGCAAACCTTCCGGTGTTTTCTCATCCCATAAGTTGACTATTTTATCAAGTTCTTCTTTTTTCAAAGCTGCTGAACTTTGTTTGCGATTATCGGGTATAGCTTGTAGCTGCTTTCTTTTACAATTTCTTGAGGCCCGAGCTTCTTGAGACTTTGGACCAGAAAATGGATCAATTTCTCTATTATATTCTTCATAGTATTTTTTCTGAAGTTGTTTGGCAGTGACATTCCACATTGTTTTTACAACGGATTCTTTATACTCTTCCCCAGTTTTTTTGCGCATATTATAGCCCCAATCTTTCAAAATGTTTGCCAGATCTTCATCCTCAGCAGACTCGTTTAGTTGATAACCGCGGCACAGACAGGTATTTGGCCCTAAAAGTTGGACAAAATCCATTTTATTTGTTTTAGTTAGACACGTTTTTATATTATTCCTCGAAATACAACGGTATCCCCTCCTAACAATAGCGCGCACCCGATACGCTATAGTGTTTTCCCCGCTCCGTGCAGTCAGTCAAAAGTTACTGTTCACTTGACTTCGTCGTGTAATTATTCGATAATCGAAAATTTCGTTGTTTTCAAATATTAAATTTATGCTGAAAAAGTGAATTTCCTGTGAGTTTCTACTATGGATTGTACACAATCAGGTATGTACTTAATACTTTATTTAGTTTTGTTATCAAAAGAAAGATTTTTCGTACCTTTAGCTCCATTAGGTAACTAGCCCTCAAAAAATCCTATAAAATACGCATTTTAAAAAGTCATTAAGCGTTTTAAACTATTTCTGAGCATTTCTAAGTAAAAATTTATGTGGTCTGTCTTAGAGTAGACTCTATAGTATTCTAAAATGCTTAGATCAGCCACCCCAACCCACCCCTCTATTTTTGGCAATAATTTTTTTGTATGGACTAAAAAAACCACGTGTTTTGTTTATTTATGAAAATCTGTTTATCTTGTTTCCAGGGTCTTCTGGGGTACGAGTATTAACTAGAAACGATTTATTAACTATAATGGAACGCTCCAATGCGTCAACTTTCAACAAAAAGTTGGAATTTATGGAGTTGGAACTTCTGCGTCAATACTCTGAAGGTGACCCAAACATTGCGGATGCAAAGCACAAGCTGACGATCATACGTCACCAATTCAAGCAAAAGTGGTCAGCTGCTCGCAATACCAATGCCAGATTCCTGGAAATGAATAAAGAATGGCTCAAGAGTACAATATCCTTACCAAAATCAGGTACCTATTCACGTGAGACTTTATTTTTTAAAATAGAAAATCTATGGTTTCGTTTTGATTTAAATTTGTCTCCTGCCATCCCCCGATAGTACTATTTCTAGGTCTACCCGTTGTCAAGGAGGCTCTGCAGAAGACAAATTTACACCAACACGTCCGTAGTTTCTCGGTATAAAATAAACTATTTATACCGCAGTATGGTTAGAATGTCCTCTAACGGGGAATAAGTGAAATGAATAATTGAATAAGTCGACATTCATTTCACTTTCTTTTTTAGTTCGATTATATTTCATGGAATTTTATCAGTTACTAATAAAGGTTTATCTTCTGTTACAGGATTAAGTATAGGTAGACCTCAAAAGTCGTTCTCAGAATTATGTGAAAGGAGTAAAAGGCGAAAAACTCAAGAGCTTCGAACGTCTGACTTACATGAGCTGGCATACGCAACACAAATGAAATTGCGAGAAACTGGCGAAGTCGAAGCATCAAAAATCGTAAAGGTCCTTACCAGAAGTCCTCAGAAAGCAAAAAAATATGCAGCAGCAATAAAAGAAAAGACAGCTAAACAAGAAAAAGAAATTTCGACCAAATTGACACACCTTCGTTCCCTGTTTATGTTTGTTGAGGCGGGACTTACCCAGGCCCAGTATGAAGTGGTTCGAGACACGAATCCAGGCTTTTACCCGTGCTATTCGATTCTAAAGAAGTTGAAGAAAGAATGCTACCCCGAAATCTACAGCATAACTGAAACCTGTGCCGAAGTAAGGGTACAAAGCTTAATGGATCACACAATCAAGCGGTTATTATTGCATCTTGGTGAGGGCGTCCTGGAGCAACTGACTGAATCTGAAAAGCAGTCCTTTGTGCTTATCAGCAAATGGGGTTGTGACGGATCTCAACAGACTCAGTATAAAATGAAATTTGAAAATGAGACTGATTCCGACTCAAACATTTTTCAAAGCTCTGTCGTTCCCCTTCAACTAGTCTATGGAAACGAAAAACGAATTATATGGCAAAATCCAACTCCATCATCACCACGGTATTGCAGACCAATACGCATACGATTTGTGAAAGAAAACACTGACGTGACCAATGAGGAGATCGGATACGTTGAAAATCAAATAAACGAACTGAGCAAGACCAAGATCGACAACATATCCGTCAAACACAAAATAGTTTTTACCATGGTGGACGGCAAGATATGTAACGCAGCAACGCATACCAAGTCAACCATGAGATGTTACATATGTGGCGCCACATCCACTGATTTCAACGACCTTACAAAAGAAAGGCCCTGCAATACGGAAAACATGCGATTTGGTCTGTCTTTGCTGCACGCTCGAATACGACTTTTCGAGAGCATTCTGCATGTAGCTTATAAATTACCGGTCATGAAGTGGAGGGCTCGCCTGACTGTCGAAGAGAAGAAATTAGTGGAGACACGAAAAAAAGAAATCCAAACCAAGTTTCGTGAAGAACTAGGATTACTAGTGGATATTCCAAAGGCTACACAAATGATGGCAATACCAGCAGACGATTTTTCGAAGAATATGAAAAATCTGCCGAAATAACTGGGATTGACCAGAATTTAATCTACCGATTAAAAATCATTCTAGACACCATGTGCTGCGGGATAAAAATTAATACAAAAAAATTCGAAATTTATTGCAAAGAAACTGCTGAATTGTACGTTTTTCTGTACAATTTTTACCCAATGTCGCCGACGTTACATAAGGTGTTGCGTCATGGGGCAGCTGTGATAAAGGAGGCAATTCTGCCAATCGGGCAACTGTCTGAGGAAGCTGCAGAAGCCCGCAATAAGCACATTCGCGCCTTTCGGCTAAACTACTCCCGAAAATTTTCGAGAGTAGCCTGCAACACAGACGTTTTCAATAGGTTGTTATTGACATCCGATCCCTTGCTGACTGGAATGAGGAACGCCAGACATAAAAGAAAGAGGACCCCTCTTTCAGAGGATACCATCAATCTTTTGGAGGAAAACGATATTTGCAATATTAGTCTTGAAAATGATTCTGAGGATGATGTAAATTAGAAATAAAATTTGTTAAGAATAATATTTGCATTTTTTTTTTTTTTTTTTTTTAGCTATTATACCTATAAGTAGAACAATATACTTTAATAATACTATAAAACGCCAAAAATCTTTTTGTCCGACTTTTAGGGCAAAATACCTCTCTGTGCGCGGTGGCTACAAAATGCCATAAATTGGTTCCAAACATTGTTGTTAGACTTCCTCGTATTAATTGGTATTACTTCTTGAATCGCCTTATTATCTTCAGTTGAATATTTAGTAAACCTACTCATAATGATCACTTTTATAACTTTTAAAACATTAATTGTCATTAATGTCACTGAATGTATTTTTTCGTAGCAACTAAGGGCATCTGACGTAATATACTTAACGACGGGAGATTATCAAAAATTATCGATTTAATTCAGATTTCTGTAGCTTTCTATTGGTCAGAATCTCCTATGAATGAAATAATCACAATAATTAAAAAATATATATAACAATATATCTTTAGGGTTTTACCGAACTTTAAAGTTTGGAAAAATTGTTATTTTTATGGTAATATTTCACTATACTTAATTTCACATCCTGAACTAAATATAAAACTAAAATAAAAATTTTATTTTTAATTCAGTTGCAATGCGAAGGCAAAACAATCTTACTTTTCAATTAGAATACGGAGCGCAGTCCAGTCCTCTGAATCGCGATTTTCGGCTCTTATTGGAGCCTCATCGGAGATAACGTAGGCTTGTTCTCCATACCCCAATTGATCAGCACCGAGAGGATTTCCCACCCATTGCAACTGAAGTGAAAATATTAGGTGACTAGCGTCATCTGGCAATTAAAAGATGAAGTTTTCGATCCTAATAGCATTATTAATAATATTTAGAAAATATTAAAATATTACTAAAAGATTTTTAAATTGAAAACTTATTGGTCCATTTCCTTGGTAACACCTCCAAGGCTTTTAAAATTTGCAAGCCAAATGGATGCTGAAGCAAAGAAGACAATAGGGAATTCAAAAAACTTACAATTCACGACCCCGTCTGTTCAGCTGGTAAATTCCAACAGAAGATGGACCTAGTTACTCGAAGGAGTAAAGACCAATATAAAAATAAAATAAAAATTCCTCCGTATTCTAATTGAAAAGTAAGATTGTTTTGCCTTCGCATTGCAACTGAATTAAAAATAAATTTTTTATTTTATTTTTATATTGGTCTTTACTCCTTCGAGTAACATTTTCTGTTGGAATTTAGCAGCTGAACAGACGGGGTCGTGAATTGTAAGTTTTTTGAATTCCCTCTTGTCTTCTTCGCTTCAGCATCCATTTGGCTTGCAAATTTTAGAAGCCTTGGAGGTGTTACCAAGGAAATGGACCAATAAGTTTTTTTTAAATCTTTTAGTAATATTTTAATATTATTAATAATGCTATTAGAATCGAAAACTTCATCTTTTAAATATAAAACATTTAATACAAGACCTCTTAAAATTTATGTAATTGCCAATAGATTATCACAGTATTTTTAAAAATAAAATAAAAATATATCTTAAGGGTTCTACCGATCTTCAAAGTTCGGAAAAATTGTCATTTTTGTGATATTTTTCCGGCTTCTGAACTAAAATAAATTGAGATTGTACTGTACTATTGTAAAATACTGCGTCGTATTATACGTTCCGTTAAAGTTTAGAGAATTCTGTGAACTTTGGTTACGTCAGATCTGCTTTGATGGTAGGGGAAAGACGAGTAGAAGGAGAAGGTGGCTCGGGGTGGTCGACACGTCGTTCGACGTTCAACATCATTACAGTTGCGTTTGTTCTATTGTCAAAAGCTGATTTTGTGAGTTTTAAATCATGAGTTCTAGGCGTAGTGAGACTATTGTTCTATAATGGGACCTTACAAAGAACTTGACGATCGACAGCTTCCAACTATAAGAGATGTTATGAAATGTATTTTATTTGTGAAGAGTGATCTAAAATTGAAGTATAATGGAAAGGATCCATCCAATCCAGAAATATATGCCATTGTTTCTGAAGAAGTTATTAATATTTGGACAAAAGCTTTGATTCCAATCGTAACTAAGGAACGGATTATTCAGTTACTAAAATATTATTTCGAAAAGTACCTCAGTTTGAAAAGACACCCCAAAAGCAAACGAAATAACAGTTTTGAAAACAAAGTGAAGTATTTTGTATACAGTGTGTCCACAGTTGGGGTGCCCAAGAGGAAAAACTTTTTTATTTTCAATTTTAGCGAAAAATGTCATTCTTGATAAAAAGTTTTGCTTGTTATAAAACCCCATAAAACGAAATAATATTCAAGTCTTTCAAATCCTGCTTAATTTTGTAGACAATTTTATGTAAATTCCTATAAAGTTTTGCACTAAGTTCGAAATCGTAACAATATTCTAGTGTTGCCAAGCCACAATATAGCTTAGTAACTGTCAACTCCGATAAATAATTTGCGAATTGTCATTTTTTTTTCGACAATTTTAAGCGTTCAATAAAGAATTTATCTTGTGATAAATGTCATTATTAAAATTTAGATTAATAATTATTTAATTAATAAGTAATTAAATGTTTCAAGAAGAACGAAAAAATCTGGCTTCATAATCCAAAGAAGCGAATGGGTTATTCTCCCAAGTTATTATTGTTACAATTTCGAACTTAGTGCAAAAATTTATAGGAATTTACATAAAATTGGCTAAAATATTAAGCAAGATTTGAAAAACTTGAATTTTATTTCGTTTTATGGGGTTTTAGAACAAGCAAAACTTTTTATCAAGAATGACATTTTTCGCTAAAATTGAAAATAAAAAAGTTTTTCCTCTTGGGCACCCCATCCGTGGACACACTGTAGTCAGCTGAAAAGCTTTTCGACGTTGCTGCTTGTAAATGTATTTGTATTCAATCTTGTTCATGTTTAAAACATAAAAAAGTTCCCATCAATGATAGAGACTTTCTGTTGGATCAAAGAAATGACAGTAAAATGGTTATAGGCGGTCTTGATAAGAAACAAACTGCCAGATTCATGAAACGACAGCAGAGAAAAATAGAAGAATCAATGAGGGCAACAAAAAAGTTGTGTGCTACTCAAACGACCGATTCTAGGCAGTGCCTGACTTTTTCTCAACAGAGACACCGTCGACTTCCACGTTTAATAGAAACACGTTGCCGTTGCCAACAGTTGCTAAAGTCAGTGATAGATACGGTTTATCCAGGGGCGTAACAGAGGCCCCCGCAGCATGAAACCTTGCGGGGGGGGCCAATATGTCAGGGGCCCCATCTTGTCTAATATATGTAAAATGTGTTATTATTATATTATTTTACGCATATATGAAAAATCTAAGTTGCCATAAACAGTGCATGAATACACTAGTAGTCCAGTAAATGGAAGTTTTGGAGTGTAATTATCAGCGTCACGACTGTCGCTATCTGTCTGTTTTCAAGCAGTTTTTAGCAAAAATGTAGCTTATAAAAAAAAACAAAAAAAATGGTGTATTCATGAAGTAAGTATATCGACACAATAAAGGCAAAGTTGTAGCTCATGAAAAATTGTTTTTATTCGTCCAATTCCAAATCGAATATTTCAACGTGAAATAACCAAAAACTGAAGCACTTTTTGGGGAAAATTCATTAAAACTTTTTTAAGTGTTTAATAAAGAGCTTTATTAAACGATTTTCTTTAATTCAATAGTTTGCAGCAAATCTTTAGACGTTAATTTGACTGACTTTTCTTCAATGCAAATGAATAAAAATTTGCAAACATATGCATTCGCGGGAACAATACACGAATAGGCAATAAAAAAATGTTTTTTATTTTATTTTTTTTTTATTTTATTTTATTTGGGATACAGACAGGACAAACCCATAAAAGTATCCACTACAGAATTTCAGATACATTTACAATTTTACAAACTGATATATTTACAAACTAAAAGTAAAAATATTCATTGAAGTAAGAACATAAATACAGAAAATGATATAATATGTATGAACAAAAGAGAAGAAAAAAAAAATGAGAAAATAAGCGATAACAAGACTCAATACACCAAAAGACTAAGTTTCAAGAAAGTGATTCTTCAATAGCTTTTTAATAATATCCGCTTTATGAAAGAAGATATCAATATCCACAACGCTAGACAATTTATTATAAGTATTTGTCATTCTATGAGCAGGTGAATTTAAAAAGTAATTTGTGTATGCTTGGTCCGTAACAAAAGGTCAATACAATCTACATTATTATTTAGGACCTTGTGAACAAATAAGACATCCACAATTTGTCTACTATGCTCAAGAGAAATTATTTTTTAATTAGAGCGAATGCGTTGTCTATCACTATCAGGATAAAATTTCCTTTTACAATAGGAAATAAACTTATTTTGAATGGATTCTACTTTAGAGATGTATACCGAATAACGCGGATTCCAAATAATAGAACCAAACATTAAAATACTATTGACATATGCCATATATAACGTTCTAATGGTAAAAGGGCTTTGTAACTCAAAACAAGTTCTATATATGAAGCCCAACTGCTTACTGGCTTTTCTAGTAATATTAGAGATATGTCGATCAAAGAGTAGCTTACGGTCCAAAAGTATACCAAGATCCTTAACGCTTTCTACTGCATGCAATACACAGTTAGAAATTTCATATGTGTTATAGTTTAAGTCAGGGCTGCTGCGAGAAAAATGTATATAATTACATTTTGAAACATTTAAAAACAGGTTATGTCTTACACAATAATCAGATAAATTGTTTAAGTCTTCTTGAAATTGAATTCTATCATTAGGACATGAAATACAGTGATATATCTTTAAATCGTCGGCATACATAATAAATTTAGCAAATTTAAAACAGGCAGAAATATCATTAACATATAAATTAAAAAGTAAAGGACCTAAATGGGGCCCCCTGAGGCACTCCTGACGTAGTGTCACAGCATTGGATTTAAAAGCTCCTAAAGTTACTTGTTGTGATCTATTTCTGACGTATGAGTCAAACCATCTTAATAAATGGACAGCCTAAGTCTGACGTCACAAATGTCACAAAATTGGGAGGAGCTTATATTGGCTCCAAACAATTTTGATTGTGACGTTAAATGGTCATAAGGAATTTTTCATTTATGTGCTTTGTGTGGTAAAATAAGACTTTATTTAAGTATTTCGTTAAAGAAACGTGTTAATTAAGAGATTTTTATTCGTTTTTGCTCAGGTGGTCTTTATTCCTTAGTGATTGAAAATAAACATAACCTCAACACTGTTTACGTTCTAATCATTGCATTAAATTAACTCAACTGGGCCAAAACGAATACAAATCTCTTAATTGGCACGTTTCTTTAACTAAATACCTAAATGAAAAGTCTTATTTTGTCACACAAACCACGTAAACAATAAATTAAAAATTCCTTATGAGTGTTTAACATTATAAACAAAATTGTTTGGAGCCAAATATAAGCTCCTCCCAATTTTGTGACGTCAAGACTTAGGATGCGTATTACCATGTATACTGATTTCAGATAGTTTCAAAACAAGAATCGAATGATCGATTTTATCGAAAGCTTTACTGAAATCAGTATAAACTGAATCAACGCTTTTTCTCTCATTTAGACTTTGAAGTATGTATTCAATGTATAAGAATAAGACTAAGTTTTCACTCTAATGGCATATAAAACAACATAATGCTATTCTACATCCCACCAGAATGAAAACAATGGGAACCTTCTCTTCTTCTGGTATAAGAATAAGTTTGTATCGACTGAACGTTTTTTCATAAAGCCATGTTGTTCAATATTAAGTAGGTTTTTTACGTCATAATAAAGAAAATCAGAAATTATACTTTCAAATACCTTACTAAAAATATTTAACTTAGAAATAGGTCTGTAATTTTCAACTTTGCTTTTATTTCCGGATTTATGAATTGGAATAATAAAAGCATTCTTCCATTTATCAGGAAATTGACCGGCATTAAGTGATTTATTAAACAACAGAAATAAAGGTTCTGTTAGAGATTGTTTACAGTTTTTAATAAAATCAGCAGGTAGCTCATCTGGTCCAGGCCCTTTATGAGGTAAATTTTCAAGTTTATTTTCAATAATTTCGCGAGTAATAGTATATTTACAGATATTTAAAGGCGTGTTAGTGTAAATATTACCAAAATTGCTAACATTACTAGGTACAAAAACAGAAGCAAAGTAATCAGAAAATACGTTACAAATTTTCTGTACGTCAGTAGTAGAGCCCTGAGCAGTAAGCAAACTGTTTCGAAAACTATTGGAATTTCTCTTATTTTTTACAAATTGCCAGAAGTATTTAGGATTTTCAGTAATATTGGTTTCAACGTTAGTTAAATATTTTTTATAATCTTCATTTATTAAGAATTTAGATCTGCCCCGTAAAATTTTGAAGGTTAAATAATCTAAATTACTGTTGTAATTTTTCCATCGGCTATGAAATTTAAGCTTTTCTTTAATAACTTTTATTGTAGAAGTAGAGAACCAAAGAGGGTATCTCTTATAGTAATTAGGATATGTAGGTACATGCAAATCAATGATTTTATCAATAATATTATAAAACAAATTTACAGCTTCATTTATATCATTTAACTTAAATTTAGTTTTCCAATCAACTGCATATAAAAGACGGTTAATTTCATTAAAATTCGAGAGTTTAAAATTTCTTCGAGATTGGTTTAAAACCCTAGTGCAAATATTAAAAGGGATATCTACATCAAACTCTAAAGTATTGTGATATTTATCTCCGGGAACTAGTGGATTCGTAGACAAACATACATTTCTTATCAAAAAACTATTGTTAAATATAAGGTCTAAAGTATTACCTGATTTATTGACATTTGGGTTGTACTGAACCATACCAACCAAAGACATGGTGTCAACTAATAAGCTTGATCTAGGATCATTATAATTACTTGGTTTGCAGTGGTCATTCCCATATAGTAACCATTTAATTTCAGGGAGATTAAAGTCTCCACAAATGACAAAAATATCATTAATATTATTTAGGTAGATATCAACAAGCTTATTACAAAAAAAAATTAATGCAGTCATGTCTCTGGGAGGTATGTAAACACAACCTATGTGTACTTTTTGTTTATTCCGAGGAGTGATGGTGACCCAAACATCTTCTGCTTCAGAACACCAAGACTCCTCGGAATAGCTAGTAAGTTCCTCGGACACAGCTATAAGAACACCTCCTCCCGTAAGTTTGCTAGACGAACTTGTCTCCCTATCCCGTCTATACACTTTATAACAAGAAAAAATTTCTTCACTTAAAATTGATGTATTCAGCCACGTTTCCGTTAAACAAATTATGTTTTGTTCACAATTAAGAATATTGCGAAATACAATGCTAACTTTTGAATTTAATCCTCTAACATTTTGACACAAAAAAGACAGATTAGAAACACCAGCCATATCCATAAAAAAAATACAAAAAACAATGTCAAAAAAAAATAAATATGTAGTTTAATCCAACTTCTCGATATCCCCATCGCATGAAATTTTTATAATTCGGGATCTATCATCCTTTCGCACAAATATGACGCAATTTCTTGTCCAAATATATTTGTATTGTTTTGATTTCGCAGCTAGTTTCGTATCACGTAGAAGTTTTTTATTTTTAGGGGTCAAGTGTTCATTAACATATAATTGGTCAGATATATTTGCTATTTTCAATCCCCTAAAACTACCATTTTGACGACGTTTTGCTTTTGCGGCAGCCAGAAATGCATCCTTTTTAATTTTTTTAGAAAATTTTACAATAATAGGCTTAGGTAGATCTGTACGAAAAGTTGAGGAACGGTAAAAAGAGTCAACATCACCTTCGGTTATAGGGAGATCGATAGCCGAACCAATTTCGGAAACTATTTTTAAAACATTCTCGTTATCTATAAAAGGAACTCCGCATATCTCAACATCATTGGCTCTTAACTGTTGCTCAAGTGTATCCACTCGAGAATTTAAAACCTTGACCTCATCCCTTAAATTTAAATTTTCTTTTGTCAACTTTTCAATTTCCTTAATCTTGTTAGTAAGAGTAGAAATAGTATTTTCAAAAGTTGTAATTGAATCGCTGCAAAAATTAACAGACTGCAACAAATCTCCGTATTTAATGTTCATTGATGCCATATCCTTCTGAATACTATGTAAAACTTTCAACATTTGTGACGAGGAGGTTTCTTCTAAAGAAAAGTCATCAGAATCTTCATCAGCAACAATGACCGAACGCCTCTTATCAACTGTCCCTCTGCAATTAGTACACGTCCAAAATAAACCTGGTGTCTTAAAGCGTGAGACAGACAGCGATTTAGTTAAACCAACACACTTACCGTGATATAATTTCTGACAACCACCACAACATTTCAGACCAGGTGATTTGCCGGTGACTCCTTGAGTACAAAGTACACAGATTGGCATCGTTTAACCAGAAACGATTAATAGTCTATTAAGTAAAAACTAGACGAAACTTTTTACAGTAATTAGTGTATTTGATTTCTGACTTGAAATAGAATTATAACCATCAAATTTATGAATTAATTACTCACATTCAAAATCCATATGCAAACAGAAAAACTACACCAACTAATACTTTAAAAGAATACTCTGTTGTAGTGAAAATTTAAACAATATCGTTTATGGTAAGACTGAGAATATCGCCGTAAATTGAGAGCGAATATAAACACGTCCTCACCGAACGACTGTCTTCGAAAATCTGTTATGTTTATTAATAATTGTTTAAATAAAAAAACGATTTTAATAAAAAATGCTTAAATTCCCTTGTTTTTTACAATGTAGAAACTTGAAACTTTTACGGATTGTAGCTAATGATATGAACTATACATAATTTCACTTTTTACGTTAATTGTTTACGTTATGCTTCATACATAAACAATAAAGTTTCAAATTTTGAACGCTCATATATTTGTTTATATATAAATCGGCGTTTATTCGTGTCAAATTTCAATACGATACGAAACAAAACTTCAACCAAACTCGAATTCAAAAAATTCGTGTTTCTATCGTAGTCTTAGAAAAACCACCGGTAGAGACGTTTTGTGCTACAATTAACATTAGAATTCGATTTGTCGTATTAATTAATTAAACGATTCTCTTTAGTTCAATCGTTTGGGTCAAATCTTTGGAAGTTAATTTGACTGCCTTTTCTTCAATGCAAATGACTAAAAATTTGCAGACATATGCATTCGCGGGAATAATACATGAACAGTCAATAAATTTTTTTTTGTTTATTAATGGTTTAAATAAAACGATTTTAACGGAAAATGCTTAAATTCTCTTGTTTTTTACAATGAACAAACTTGAAACTTTTACAGATTGTAGCTTATTATATGAACTATACATAATTTCACTTTTTACGTTAATTGTTTACGTTATGGTTCATAAATAAACAATAAATTTTCAAATTTTTTGCCGATTCCCACTACTTTTCATGTTTGTACATCATATATTTTAATGTTTGAAAAGTGTAAGATTAAAAAGTAAAAAATAACCAAATATGAAAAAAAATTTTTTAAGAAACGCTTTTCTTTAGTTACGTGTGACGAAAATTAAACATATAAAAAAATCAACTAAAAAGCACAAAATAAAAAAAATTGAAAAAATCTAACATATTCGTTAAAGAAAAGCGTGGTGCGAAAACCGTTTATTCGATGAAGACGCGCCACGCTTTTCTTTGACGAATGTGCTAGATTTTTTCAATTTTTTTTATTTTGTGTTTTTCAGTTGATTTTTTATATGTTTAATTTTAGTCACTCTTAACTAAAGAAAAGCGTTTCTTAAAAATATTTTTTTCATATTTGGTTATTTTTATTTTTATAAAAGTTTCTAGCATCAAAACTAGGCGAGTTACGTTCAAAATAAAGTTGGCCCCCTTTTTTTTTGTAAAAAAATAATCGTGAAAATCTCCTATTTAGCACCCCAAATAAAATTAATCGTTAGCGCTTTACCCTTTACTTTATTGGCGATGTCAAACGAAAGAGGCTGCACGGTGCGGTAAAAATTTGAACTAGTGCACGTAGGATAACAAAACATTTTGTATTTAGTTAAATACTTGTATAAACAGTTTAAATATTATTAAATAAAGCACAAGGTAACAAAATGTTAAAAAGTAAATGTAAACAGTATTGTTCTATACCGCAATGCAGTAATTATCGGTCGGAAGGAATAAGCATGCACTGTTTTCCTCGCGACAAAAATCTATAAGATCGTTGGGCCCAGGAATTAAAAATTGGGAAATCGGTATCAAGTGGTATGATGGTGTGTTCACAACATCTTTTATCTACAGATTTTTTTTCAAGTAAGTTTGCTGAACAGCAACATTTATTATACAACATTTATTATATTATAATGTGCCTACCTAACCTAACCAAATATATACACTAATATAAATCTTAATTAAAATTTCTATTACAGCTGCAGCAGGTAAAAAGAAACTTTTAAAGAAAGGTGTTGTTCCCTATCAATGCCTTCCTAAAGGAAAACACGAAAGAAAAATCAATGAGGAACTGGCAAATGCTAGACTAATGCGTAATAAAACACGGGAATTATTAAGGTATTTGTTTTGAGTACACATATTTGCCCATAAATAAAATAATCTTTTTTTAGGACACAACTTACGAGAGAAGTTGTGCATGAGGCCAATGCAGATGATGCAATTCAAATAACTGAGTTATCTGCTGCAGGTACATCGAATGCTGCAGGTACATCGAAGGACGAAAGTAATATGGAATAACTAGATATTAATATGGAAGTAGAGCTTAAATGTGACAAAGAAACACAAGCTGATATTTTCCAATTATTTCCAAAGTTTACTATTTTGGATCATTTGTTTACAAGTGAAAAAAAAATTCTTACTTGCATGGGCGTTACAGCAGAAATATTCGAAGCCATAATAAAGAGTATAGAAATAATTTTACCACATTTTTCAGGTATAAATAGTTCAAAATTAAGAACAAAAGTTTCATTAACTTTTGATGTGATGCAAGGGAAAATGTGAATTATTAAAAATCAACTTTAATTACAACATTTTATATTCTGACAGACAATTATAACCTAACAAAACTTATCCGTTGACAATCAACATAATTATTTTCTTCTTCTTTTATAATATACTACAATACCTCCCCACTACAAGTTTAAACGCACAGGAGGTTTTATATTTATTTTTGGCCTACTCGGAACTTCTGCCACACTTCCTTTGGTCTCTGGTTTCACATTAACCTCACTAACCACTGTTTCACTTGCTACTGCATTACCGGTCCCTTCAAAATTTCTCGCTTCAATATCACTTTGTTTTAACACTTCCCCTTCTGTTAAAGCTGAGAAGGGTTCAACACTGCTACTAATTATATTATTATTATTAGTTACATCGGTTACAATGGTTTCATTAAGACTATCATAGTTATAATCAGAACCCTTATCTCTCAAAATCTGGTCTAAATGTCTTTTCCAAATTAAACCCTCGTGTGCTAACCTACACAAATATATTCTGTCACCTACAATTTCATCTATTATTGCTTTTGCCCATGTTTTACGATTAGGATAACGATAATCTCTACAAAAAACTTCATCTTGCTTATCTACACGACCAACCAGCTTCAGTGTTTTACGATGGATTTACCAATACAAGCGTTAAACTCTTTTTGGCTTCCGAGGGACTTCCCACTAAGACTGAAGATCTACGACGAATTCTGCTGGAATTTAACAATGCCTATGGGATTGGTCCAGATGAGGTGGAAGCTGATCTTGATGCTTACAGATCTTTTCTCACTTCTGAAAAAATTATTCACCTGCAGAAATCAAGGGAATGTCACCGAAATTTCTATTCCGCTGCCTCTCCAAAACGAAATTTTTAAACATCACGACGTGTTCTGAGGGACTAGAATCCTCAAATTGTTTTAGTGATAACAACTTTAGCATGGTTCTGATTAATATTCGTTCTATAAGGTACAAAACAGATGAATTATTTTTGTTCCTAGAGGAATTAGGATTTCCCCCGGTAGTTGCGGTTACAGAGCACTGGCTTGAAGTCAACGAGCCTTTTTTTGTAGAAAAATACACCACAATTGCTAGGTATGATCGTCCAAGCTCAGCTTACGGAGGCACCCTAATTCTATCTACGAGCAATGATTTTTCTTCGGTAACAAAATATGACTTTCTGCTAAGTGAAGCCTTCTTTGAGTTTTCGTTAATTTACAATAAGAATCTTAATCTTTATATTATTTGCATTTATAGATCACCTAACTCTTCCGTGGAACTATTTTTTCAGAACCTGCTAAATTTGTTAGATGACCTGCCCCATAAAAGTAGAAAAATTTTATGCGGGGACTTTAACATTGATTATGCTGCTGCTAGTGCTACACAAATATCCTTGGTCAACATATTTGAATCGTATGGTCTAACAATGCACGTTGATTCTCCTACAAGGATTACAAAAACTTCATCTACCATAATTGATTATACTGTCTCAGATTTTTCACCCCTTGATGTCCACTCTACAATTATTAATGCTGGACTATCTGATCATGAAGCAGTTTATACGAAGTTTAATATCTTGAGCAAACCCTCCTCGAAAACCCGACGTTTAGGCAGGATTTTTTCTACCCGGAACTTTCGTAATTTCCAAAATTTATGCTTAACCTCTGAGTGGCGCTTTCCTGCTATGGACGTGGATAATAATTTCAGTACTTTTTTGGATAAGCTTGTCCGTATCTTCAATAAAGCATTTCCTTTAATTGCAATTAAGCCAAAATATCGCAAACCCTGGACTACTAAAGGTATCCGAATTTCTTCCAAGAATATGCGTTCTCTTCTCTATATCAGGAAATTTACTACCAACGTTTCTATCACTGAATATATCACCAAGTACAGGGCAACCTATCTTAAACTTATAAAATCAGCTAAAAAAGACTACTACCATAACCGTTTGGGAAGCTCAAAAAGTGTTGCAAAAGAAACTTGGTCCATAATAAACGATCTTCGAAATAAAACCCACACTGCTAAAATAATTTCCCTTCCAGAGCCTGAAAATCTAAATGAATACTTTGTTAATGTGAGTAAAAATATTACATCAACTATTTTGCCAAAACAAGATCACATTGCTTATCTCCCTAATTCAAGAAAGGTCTCGAATTCATTCTTTATAAAACCAGTCGATAAATCTGAACTGATCCAAACAATCAATAGTATCAAAAGCAAATCCTCCTGTAGTACTGATGGTCTATCGATAAAAATTTTTTCTAATCTCCCAGAAAATGTGTTAGAAGTCCTCATCTCACTAATTAATGATTCCTTTGAGAAAGGTAAATTTCCAGAGTGCCTGAAGACAGCCATCATTATTCCTCTTCATAAGGGTGGTGAAATATCTAATACCTGCAATTATAGACCTATTGCACTACTACCGGTACTCTCCAAAATTATTGAGAGACTCATAAAAGCCCGACTTATGTCCTTTCTAGTTGAAAACAACATTTTATCACAAAATCAGTTCGGCTTTTTAAATAATAAATGCACCACTGATGCCATCTTTTCTGTACTACATGAGGTTTATCAAGCACTGAACAATAATCTTCACACTGCCACCGTTTTTTGTGACTACGCCAAAGCTTTTGATTGTGTAAATCATAACATTTTAATAAGAAAACTAAATTTCTACGGAATTCGAGGTATTTCTTTAGATTGGTTCCAATCTTACTTGGATGATAGGAAACAACTGGTTAGAGCAAATGATACAGACTCTAGTCTCAAAAACATTGTATGTGGGGTACCTCAAGGTTCAGTATTGGGTCCTCTACTTTTCCTTATCTTTATTAATGACATCACTAGTTTAAAAATCGATGGAAAAATCTTTCTTTTTGCTGATGATACCAGTATCACTTGGAGCAACTTGTAACGGAACGTTACTTAATGAAAATATTTTAATTAAAAATCAATAATTTAATATTTATAAAATGCTACTTTTCCATCTTGCAACACCGCCAACACTGGACATTAGTTCCACGAGTAGCCGCTGTCGCAAGTATCAAGAAGAACTGTCAAATTTTTAAAAAGTTTCACTGTTAGCTGAACCTCCAAATAAATAAGTTCCAAGTGGTCGGTGGCTTTTTGAACAAAAAAAGGAATCACCTTTTAGTTATTTTTTTATACGGAAGCTATCGTAATTAAGTTGAAGGAGGAGAAAGTTTTGTTTTGTTGAAGAAGAAAAGTATTAATTTGGTAAAAATTTGGGATGATTGCTATCGGGTAAGTTGTATTATTACTTCATTCATATAGGAAGCCATATTGATGACCGGAAAATTTATAATTTCCATAAATTCTTTTCATTTCTTCTTGTCTTTATTATATATTTCGACTAACTATCTATAGATACAATTTTTAATATCATTCCTAGCTCTAAATCCACATGTTTCTATATAAAATTCCATAAAGTTATTCAAGGTCAAGTGGAACCTATGTTTTTGGTACAGAAAAAAAACAACACTTCTTTTAATGGATCCTGACCAGTTTTTATTGGAAGTTTAACTTCCAACTTATTTCCTAATTCCATAAGATTGATTACCCAAATTAACAATGGGTTTGTATCTTTTAGCCACTTGGAACCACTGGAATGTTCATCCCACTAACATCAGGGATGAAATAAAAAAAATACTTAATCACTGTCCAACACCAACTAACGTAAAGTCTTTTCCAAAGTTCCAAACAAAATAATGATAGTCCAAAAACAAACTCAAAAGACGATTCCAGCTCCTAGGCTACCCCGTGACTGCTGCTAAAGTTTTTTTTTTTATTTCATCCCTGATGTTAGTGGGATGAACCTTCCAGTGGTTCCAAGTGGCTAAAAGATACAAACCCATTGTTAATTTGGGTAATCAATCTTATGGAATTAGGAAATAAGTTGGAAGTTAAACTTCCAATAAAAACTGGTCAGGATCCATTAAAAGAAGTGTTGTTTTTTTTTCTGTACCAAAAACATAGGTTCCACTTGACCTTGAATAACTTTATGGAATTTTATATAGAAACATGTGGATTTAGAGCTAGGAATGATATTAAAAATTGTATCTATAGAGAGTTAGTCGAAATATATAATAAAGACAAGAAGAAATGAAAAGAATTTATGGAAATTATAAATTTTCCGGTCATCAATATGGCTTCCTATATGAATGAAGTAATAATACAACTTACCCGATAGCAATCATCCCAAATTTTTACCAAATTAATACTTTTCTTCTTCAACAAAACAAAACTTTCTCCTCCTTCAACTTAATTACGATAGCTTCCGTATAAAAAAATAACTAAAAGGTGATTCCTTTTTTTGTTCAAAAAGCCACCGACCACTTGGAACTTATTTATTTGGAGGTTCAGCTAACAGTGAAACTTTTTAAAAATTTGACAGTTCTTCTTGATACTTGCGACAGCGGCTACTCGTGGAACTAATGTCCAGTGTTGGCGGTGTTGCAAGATGGAAAAGTAGCATTTTATAAATATTAAATTATTGATTTTTAATTAAAATATTTTCATTAAGTAACGTTCCGTTACATTCCCCTCCAACTTGATGAAAAAAATTTAGGTACAAAATTTTTTTTTTCTAAACTTAAAATATCACTAACCATAGTGGTCTATTCATTACACATTGATTAACAAGATTAAGACAATTTTATCAAGAAAAAAGTATGGACTTCTTCAGATTCCATAAGATGACTCAAAGTCATATTAAATGTCTGTATAAACCATTAGTGAAGAAACCAAAACATTGACTCGATTATAGTAATAAATTTATAGTGACAAATAAGTGTCGAATTGGGCACTAGGTCCAAAATTGAAATATCCATGGACATCAAATTTATGATGGCATATCCAAGGACGAACAACCAGGCAAAATGTGATCCAATTCGCACAATAAGGAACTAGTAGCTATACTAAAATAAAATCATAGTAATGATTGACTGAAGAAAATGAAGAATTGAACACTTAATCCAAAATTGAACTCACAATGGACACCAGATTTATAACAGCATATCCAGAGAAGAACAACCAGGAAGATTTTTGGAACAATTCTCACTAATACCAAATAATACTAATATAACAAGGAAATAATTAACACAAAATAAGTGAGCAATCGGACGCTATCCAAAATCGAACTAACAATGGACACCAGATTCATAAAAGCATATCCAGAGAAGAACGATCAGGAAGATTTATGGACCAATTCTCATTAACACTATATAAAATAAATAACTTAGGTCTACCTAAACCTTATACCAAACTAATCTATTGGATATAGATATAGAATTTATGGTTTAGAACAAAAGGACAGCCATAGATCGATTCCATCCTTATATCGAGTTACCATAGCATCCATGAACCCAATCTAATAAACAAAAAAAAATGAACAAAGTGTGAGGTAATGTATGTCACACTTATCCATACTAACCAACAGAGATGTAATCAATTAAACCGATAATAAGATAAATACCTAAAGTATATCGACTAAAGGAATTCGGTGACTAAATAAAATTGATTCGTGCTGGTATTCGCTAGTTATAGCATGTTGCTACAGCAGATGTATGCCAATAACCAGACACAATAATAAGTAAAAATAAAGTGGTGAACTAATATTCTGTTCTGTGATACCACTATCTGGGTAACAGAAAAATGTCGAGAACAAGCAAACAATTTTAAATAAAACTGTAGATTTATGATATGTTCTCACATATGTAGGATTATCTAGGAAATATACCTGAATCTAAACAACAACTTTTGCATAAGGAAAGAAGTAACAATATAATGACAATAACAACTCATCTGTCTAAATACCCTAAATATGGAATCAAATGAACTTGCTAGGTATAGGGATAGTCAAAGCACAAACTCTATGAATAAGAGACATAATATAAACTAAATAAACTTCCCTATCAACCTGCAACAAGGTAACTGGAATAATTAGATAATTACACTAAAAATGGTTGTCATTATCCAACAAAAAAGGATCAATCATTTCATGATTGAACATGGTTATGACGAATAAACATCTGTGTACTCTGCCATAAAAGACATAGATTACGAAATTTAATCGAACAGCACTGGCCACGTACCGAACAACAACTTCGAACCCACGTATTCACTAAATCCTAGTACACACAGAATAATTCTTAGAGGAAATAATATGAAAGACACAAGAATCCATACCTAAATCTAAATTACAACTAATTCCAAGTTCATACTGTATATTAATAAGGGTATAAATTATTGTGAAGTATTTAGGACATCCATGACAACATAGATAAGGTAAACTAATAGCAAATTAAACTGTAACATCTTTCCAATATGGCAAATCCACTAACAAAATATAAAACAAATAGCAGATAATCCAATATCCAAAGGTAACACACAAGTCAAGATATAGTAGTGTACAACGTAGTCCCATTGCAGTTAAATATGAGTAGTTGTATGAGTCTACATTGCCAGATATATTATATAAACATATAAATCATCCTTCCTATGTAATGGATGTGTATCAAAAAGAACAAAAAGAAATAAGTCTGAGTCCCTATTTATTTTATATTGCTGATGACAGGACTAGTACCTAAGCTTGTTACTGATAGTAATTAAATGCACATCTTATATCACCAAAATATGATGAATTCACCCATCCGGTACTACATATATGCAATAATTACCTAATAAATTAAAGTCTGAAAAACTGCCAAAAGATAAAAATTAATCCATGTAACTAAAACCTATCTGGTGACAAAACAACATTAGATTAAAATAACAAACCGCAGTAAAAATCGAGCTAAAGACAACAGAGGAAGATATTAGCTTAAACAACTCTGTTTAGCTAATTTTCGTCTGAAGAGGAAGAACCAACCTCGTCCATGGTATTATCAGGTAGTAAATCATTTATGTGAAACTGACCAATTCGTTTGTTCGTCGAATTGTCCTTTAATTCATACACTAAAGGAGATAATACCCTCACGACCGTGCACGGGATATATTTCTGACAAAACTTTGCAGAAATGGCATCACCCTTACTGGATTTTACAAAATTACGCTTTAAGACCCGATCACCAACAAAGAATCGCAAATCTCGTTTCCTTAAATTATACTGACTCTGATTCCTGAGGTAAGAAGTTTTTAACTTTTTCCTAATGTCAGCAAAAATGGGGGGTAACTGTTGGAGATCTTCCAGACGATGAAGATTCTCCGAAATCTGAGGAAGAGTAGTACGATTCTCAGAAATTAATCCAAAATAGTCACCAGACAATGGAACATTTCTTCCAAAATTAAGATAGGCTGGAGAACATTGGGTGACTTCATGAACAGAAGTACGAATGGCCTGAGCGACTGAATGAATATATTGATCCCAAGCTCTATGATCCATATAAGTATAAGACCTTAGTGCAGTTACGATACTGCGATTAACACGCTCAGTATGGTTTGCCTGCGGATGGTATGCAGCATTATAAAAAATCTTTTGGACCTTGTATTTACTCAAGAGATCTTTAAAAGCTTTGGACACAAATTGTGGTCCATTATCACATGATACTATTTGAGGAACCCCAAATAGTAAGAAAACTTGTTCTTCTAAATATTTTAAAATGGCTGGAGTTGTGGCCTGACGAAGAGGAAAAACTAAGGGAAACTTAGTGAAATAATCCACAACTACCAAACAACATGTATTACCCTTATAGCTACGTGGATATGGTCCAATAAGATCTAATGATATCATTTGCCAAGGAAAATTAATGTTCCTGAAGGAACCCATGAGTCCAGCTTGAGGTAGGTTACTTGGCTTGCAGGTTGCACAAACTCTACATCTAGAGATGTATTTCTTGACCGAATTGCGCAGACCAGGCCAGTAATATAACTCAGCTATTTTACAAAAAGTTTTATAAAACCCGAAGTGACCTGATGTCACATCATCATGAAAATTTCTCAAGACTTCTTCTCTATTAGGTGTGGGACCTACTATTTTCCAGTCAGACATATTCGACAGTGACTCTATAGGACTGATAACATGTTTATATAGGGCATTATTCTCTACTCTGAAATCAGGGTACTGACCAGGTTCTTGGGTAACTTTCTCCAACATATTCTGATACCATGTATCCGGAACTAAGGTGGATATGTCAAGAAGGTTGACATCAAACGTTCGAGACCATGCATCAGCTACTACAACACTATTAGCCTTGCGATGTACGATATTATAGTCAAACGCTGATAACTTACAAATCCAACGAGATAATCGTTGGGATGGATTACGCATAGAATGCAACCACAACAACGAACTATGATCAGTTATAAGTGTGCACTTACGACCTTCCAAATAATAACGGAATGCCTCCAAGCCATGAATGATGGCAAGCAGTTCACGTTCAGTAGTGGAGTAATTTTTCTGAGCCTTGTTCAGCTTCTTGCTTGTGTAAGCTATGGGGTGTTCTGAACCGTCTTTCATCTGAAAGAGTACACCACCTGAAGCTGTATTCGAACAATCAGTCATGAGGTAAAAATGTTCCTTTTGAAATCAGGAGAGGTCATGACTGGAGCACTGGTAAGGGCTTCTTTAATGCGATGGAAAGCATCATCAGCCTCAGGAGTCCAGGTAATAGTCTGGCCCTTTTTCCTATTCTTAAGAAGGTCAGTAAGAGGTGACAACAAAGTAGAGTAAGAAGGCACAAACCGGCGATAGTATCCACACATTCCCAAGATCCTACGTAACTGGGTGGTGGTTTTAGGTATGGGGAAGTCCTTAATAGCAGATACTTTATCCGGATTTGTCCTCAGACCTTGACTATCAACAACGTATCCTAGGAATTTTAAATTAGGACGACAAAAATTACATTTATCTAAATTCACCGTAAGATTAGCCTCTTTAAGGCGTGAAAATAGCTTGCCTAATATTTCAATATGTAAATCAAAATCAGGAGTAACAACTAAAATATCATCTAGATAATAGAAGACATATGGCTCAAGTTGTGGACCGATAACCAAGTCCATTACACGACACATTGTCTGGGGAGCAGAAACAAGACCGAAAGGCATGGTAACAAATTGAAATAGCCCTTTCCCACTGACAGCAAAAGCGGTATACTTCTTACTCTCTTCACTCAAAGGAATTTGTAAGAAGGCCTTAGATAGATCAATGGAAGAGATGTATTTATCATTCTGAAGTTTGCTTAAGATAACATCTATTCTGGGGATAGGATAAGCGTCCCTATTAGCAGTGATACTATTTAATTTCCGACCATCGAAACAAACTCTAAAGGATCCATGCTTCTTTTTTATGAGCCAAAGCGGACTACAATAACAAGACTTGGACGGTTCGATAATATTTAAGGAGAGCATCGAATCAACCTCCTTTTCTAAATCTGCCTGCCATGCTTGAGGTATGGGATACTGATATTGTCGAAAAGGGGTTGAAGTATTCACTTCAATAGTATGAGACATTAGATGAGTACGGCCTAATTTATCTTTAGAAGAAATCGATGAAAATTTAGAAATGATATTCTCTAGTTGTTTTTGTTCCCTGACAGACAAACTAGAAAACTCACGAATAGCACTGAGTGTTGACAAATTGAATGATGATATAGAAACTGAAAAGTCAGAACAGTTCAATGTGCTGTTAAATGTATTTAAGAAATCCATGCCAAGAATTATGGAGTTTCGAACAGAAGGTATGATATAAAATGTAATTGTTTTCCGAATATTAGCAACTAAGATGTCTGTCTCAAATTTACCTGTAATTGACTGAACTGTACCATCTGCAGTAGACACTTGCAAAGAAGAAATAGGCATAATAGTAATATCAGTATTTTCTAGTAACTTTAATGAATAAGAACCTATTAAAGAAATATTTGAGCCACTATCTAATAGAGCTAAGCATGATTGTCCTAATATCTCAATTTCAAGATACGGTCGGTTATCATTGTGTTTTCTGACTAATAAAGAATTTATATCAAAACCTAAAGGATCTGCTTGGTTATCAAAATTATGGGGTAACAACACAGACATATTATCATTACTAACAAAACTAGAAACGGGTATAGACAAGGGAACTACTTCACTACTACACTTACCATTATGTTCAACACTATCAACTAAAGGAGTATTTATGGATGACCATCTATGATCACTTGAACCATGTGGACTTAATATATCACAATTAGAGCTTACTGTTTTGATTGATTTTGATCTGTGGTGCGTGCTGATCTTTTTGATGACACCCCTTTCCCTTTCCGACTGGGAGATGGGTTTGTGTTGCTTGACGTGCTTGGACTTGCAGATTCTGTTGATGCTGGGGTTTGGTTCCCTGATAGGGAAGTGGAAGGAGAAACGCTCAGGGGACGGACCTCCAACGTTCCGTTTCCCGAACATTTGAAACAGTTCCGTTTGAGGGTATTTTCTCGACCACAACCGTGGCAGAAAATACGATTTTGAGGGATCTCACACCCAACAAACGTGTGACCCGGAAGATGACAATTCCAGCAGACAACAGAATTCAATGCCGAAACATTCCGTTCAGGACCCTTATTTTGCCATGAACGGGGCCTAAAAGAACTTGGCTGAGAGGAAGAAATAGGTGATTGTCGAGATGAGGAAGAAGGTGGAGAAGACCAAGATAACGTTTCCTCCAAACGTTTGCACTTTTCAGTGAGGTCTGTGATACTTTGAATGTCCATCAAAGCTAATTGCTTATGGTAAGAAGGTAACAGACATTTGAGAATGATTTTAATTTTGGCAGAGTCTGTTAGAGAAGTCTCAAGTCGACTACACATGCCCTAAATTGTGTTAATAAACATAGTCACAGGTTCATTTGGTTTCTGTTTATGGTTCTTTATTTCGTCTAAGAGGTCATCTTGAAAAGAATAAGGGAGAAAATCAGATTTTAATTTCTGAGCTAACTCAGACCAAGTGGAAAAACTATTACGATTATTCATATACCAAGTAAATGCAGGACCTGTAAATAATTCAGCAGAAGCTGCAAAAAGATCATCCTCACTCACACCTCTTGAAATACGGAGACATTCCACTCTTTCCAAAAATGTAATTACTTGATCGTAGTGACCTTGACCAGAAAATGAAATTCCCCACTTATGTATGTGAATATGTTTGGGGTGTAAGAAAGAGTTAGCTACTTGAACAGAAGAAGTAGGAGTGGAGGTGGCTATCGGACATACTCGAGAATCAAGTTCGCCTTCTAAACCAAGAATCCTAATGGACATAGAGCGCTTGTAAGTTTGTTGTTCCTCATCAGAGCAAGATAGTAAATGAACACGACCAGAGATATGAGCAAGACGTGATATGCACCTAGAATACATGCTATCATGGACAGTCCCTCTAAAATCAGATATCTTTTTAGCAAGATCCTCAATCGTCTCGTTTATCCCCTGTTGTTGTTCAGGAAAAGGAATAGCTGCAGCAGAAATTTGTCGGAAACTCCTATTCCCTTGTTCTTGTTTAAGAGCACCCCGCAATAGACTGCGTTTTCTATCAACTTTATCGGATTCTTCGACCTCTATGTCCCTTATCCTCAACTCGTAATCTAATTCCTTAACTAACAAATGCTCTGGCTGAAAGGCACACATGATGAGAGGAAAAACAAACAATGAAACCATCAAAATCAAAAATGTGACCAGCAAAGTATATTTAAGTTTGTAAGGGTATCTATGAAGAAAATATTAGCAACACCCCAACAGAATCAACAAATCTCACCAATAATTATAATCAGGTTATCAATGTAAATGTGAGTAATGAAAATAATTTTCAGTTATGTTCAAAAATAGCTCTGAAAAAAAATATGTACCTATATATTTGGTCAACAATTAGTTGATCCTAAAAATATACCAATATTGTCTGAATGTATTCAAATGTATAGAATAATATATGTTTTAGTTATTTATTGTTAGGTTAAATATATATTATATAAACTCCTAATAAATTATAAACTCCAATATAGACTGCCAGCTGTACAACTATAACTAAAAAGTAGGGTATTTAAATATTAATCTAACAATACAGCAATATAAGAATACCTGAAAAAAAAATGATAACAAAATTGGGGATAAAATAAATCAACAACAAGATGTGAGGGAATACCAACAGAAAATAATACAGAAACTTAGATAAAAGAGAAAATATGACCTAAAGAAAATACTGTCTTTGACCTAAGATGGCACCACGTTGGGATACGTCACTGTAACAAAAATGTGGGGTACTTCTGTTTGAGTAACCGTTGGGAGAAATATCTAAACTCCAACACAAGTAGGCAAAGAAGGGGAAGCAAATGTATTGGAATGAAGGGGCTTCTACGTTGGGAAGCAAATGTAACAAATACTACCTTAGCGTACAAGTAGTACTTGTATGGGAATGTGAAATGAAAAAGTCAGATGGTAAACTATTGACAGAAACAGAAGTAGATGGATGAAACTGACTGTAGTTAAGCTAGCAGGGTATAGAAGAGAATGAGCCCTTGATACTCAAGGATAGTTCGGCCAATTTTCGCGCCGTCAAAGACAGTAAATCTACAGAATATAGATGATGGATATAAAGGGAATATCAAGATGAACAAAGACTAGAAAATATAGAAAAATAACAATAAATCGTGGGCGCCAGTAGAGCGTAGACTATGGCTCTACCAGGTATCCTATACTGCTGCACTCTTGCTAGTTAGTTGCTATGACAATAAAATTAGTAAACCTAGAAACATATGACAACAACTAGGTAATAAAAGAAATATTATACAACCCAATCAATAGTGTATTTAGCTTTTACTTATATGTACAATAAATTCGTATATGTACCAACAAGGTATACCCTAAAATTAATAAAAAAAAAATATTTTACTAATAAAGTATGTACAATTTACAGTCTACAGAGTAGTTTAAACAAAAGAGGAACAAAGTCCACCCCTAAAATTTGGTTTGAACTGTCAAATCCAATTTATGGTACAAAAATGAACCGACACACTACTCGAGGTAAAACTCTAACTTCATGTGCGGTTACAATAATAAAAAAAACAAGTTAAATGGTCAATTACCCTGAGGGGGACGAAAGCCAAGGTTCATTAATTATAATATATAAAAAAAAATTACCAAATTTTCTCCGGATAGTTGAGCTCAATTACCTTTACACGTGAGAAAAGAAACAAAAATTAATTTATTAGAAAAATGCAAATTTGAAGCCTTGAAGAGGAGGTATTATTTATTATTAAAATTGAAAATATTTAAATTATTTCTTTTGTTTTTTGTTTGAAAAATTATGAATAACTTAGTGGAGTAGAAGGTAAACTTATTTAATTTGATATTTTTAATAGATTATTTAATGTTCCAATTATTTAGAAAAAATTAATGTTCTTGAGAATAATAATAAAAAAAATACTTAATCACTGTCCAACACCAACTAACGTAAAGTCTTTTCCAAAGTTCCAAACAAAATAATGATAATCCAAAAACCAACTCAAAAGACGATTCCAGCTCCTAGGCTACCCCGTGACTGCTGCTAAAGTTTTTTTTTTATTTCATCCCTGATGTTAGTGGGATGAACATTCCAGTGGTTCCAAGTGGCTAAAAGATACAAACCCATTGTTAATTTGGGTAATCAATCTTATGGAATTAGGAAATAAGTTGGAAGTTAAACTTCCAATAAAAACTGGTCAGGATCCATTAAAAGAAGTGTTGTTTTTTTTTCTGTACCAAAAACATAGGTTCCACTTGACCTTGAATAACTTTATGGAATTTTATATAGAAACATGTGGATTTAGAGCTAGGAATGATATTAAAAATTGTATCTATAGATAGTTAGTCGAAATATATAATAAAGACAAGAAGAAATGAAAAGAATTTATGGAAATTATAAATTTTCCGGTCATCAATATGGCTTCCTATATGAATGAAGTAATAATACAACTTACCCGATAGCAATCATCTATATTCTGTAGATTTACTGTCTTTGACGGCGCGAAAATTGGCCGAACTATCCTTGAGTATCAAGGGCTCATTCTCTTCTATACCCTGCTAGCTTAACTACAGTCAGTTTCATCCATGTACTTCTGTTTCTGTCAATAGTTTACCATCTGACTTTTTCATTTCACATTCCCATACAAGTACTACTTGTACGCTAAGGTAGTATTTGTTACATTTGCTTCCCAACGTAGAAGCCCCTTCATTCCAATACATTTGCTTCCCCTTCTTTGCCTACTTCTGTTGGAGTTTAGATATTTCTCCCAACGGTTACTCAAACAGAAGTACCCCACATTTTTGTTACAAACTCAAATATTGCAACTCTTCATGCTACTATAACTTCTGATCTACTTACAATAAAAACCTGGTCTGACTCTAATTTACTCTCGTTTAACGTAGATAAAACAGTAGCATTGTCTTATAAAGGAGTCCTTCAACCCTTACCTCTTAATAACAGCCAGATCAGTACCGTTGATTCTGTGAAATTTCTTGGTATTTTTTTAGACAGCAACCTTAAATGGTCCCACCATATCGATTTGTTAAGGAAGAAACTATCCTCAGCTTGCTATGCTATAATATCTGTTTCGAATGAACTCAATTTAGCATCTTCCAAAATAACATATTTTTCTTTGTTCGAGTCACATCTTCGTTATGGTCTTCCTTTTTGGGGTTCTGGTACAGCTGCCCAATTCGATGTTATTTTCAAATTACAAAAAAGAGCAATTAGATATCTGTTTGGCCTCAGAAGAACAACACATTGCAGAAGTTACTTCAAAGATCACAGAATTTTAACCCTTCCATCTTTGTATATTTTAGAAACTGTTTGCTTAGTTCGTAAACATCTACATGTCTTTCCACCAAGACCTAATCATGACTACTTCACGAGAAATTCTACGTTTGACGTCTATATGCCGACCCCGTCCTCTGAGTTAGTAAAGAAATCTATATTATATTCCGCAAAAAAACTTTACAATCATCTCCCTCTACAACTTAAATCTGCAGCATCTTTCCCCAAATTCCGTAAACTGACAAAAGCCTACCTATCTGAAAGACCATATTATTCAGTAGAAGATTTTCTTAATCAATAACTAAGAAATTACAGTACCCTTTGCACAAGTAGTATTTTTATTATCATTTTTTTTTGTCTATATTTGGGTGTCATATGCAGCAGCTTAACTTTTAACTTTTAAACTTATTAATTACTAGGTAGACTATGCATTTGCAATTTACTTAAATTTTGCAATTGACTACTTCTGTTTAACTTCATTATTATTGTTATTATTGTAAATATATTGACGATTTATGTAATTTTAGTAAATTTGATTGTTATTGTTTTGTTTGTCTTGACTTTTTATAAGCTTTGTCGATAAAATTGTACAATTTTTCATGACAATAAAGCATATTTCTATTCTATTCTATTCTATCCCCCACTTGAAAAGTTTCAATTCGTCTATTACTGTTTAATTTATTATCTATTGATTTAGAACTCTGATTCCCACTACATGTCCATAACAAATCTAATCGAGTTTTAACTTTATGTTTAAATGCAAGATTGGAGGGTGATACACCTGCAGTACAGTGTACTGAATTTCTATAATGGAACAAAAATTTACGGATTACAGTTTGTAATGAATTATTACAGTTGTCATCATCCTTCAATCCCTTCAAAACAGCATTTTTAAATGTCTTAACAAAATTCTCTGCAAACCCATTTGTTGCTGGATGATAGGTGGTGATGGAGTGTGTTTAATACCGTTATTATGTAAAAACCGTGAAAACTCACCTGATGAAAATTGAGGGCCATTATCTGTAACAACTACTTTAGGTAACCCAAACCGAGCAAAACAATCTCTAAATTTTTCAATAGTCTCAGCAGCAGTCAAATTATTCACAATATGTGCTTCTGGCCATTTAGTAAAAGTATCGATGATTATCAAAATCATTTTATTTCTTATGGGACCTAGAAAATCAGCATGCACCCTCTCAAACATACATGTTCCCTTTTCACATGATATAAGCTTAGCTTTACTTGATTCTGATCTCAAGCCTAAACAAATTTTGCAGCTATTTACATAAGATTCAATGTCTGTATCTAAAGTTGGCCACCAAAAATAAGCTCGTGCATTTGCTTTCATCTTGGAAATTCCTTCATGTGTATTGTGTAACTCTAACAGCAATTGTTTTCGTAACATTGTTGGCACAACTACTCGAAATCCCCACATAATCACCCCCTTCTCCACAGATAGTTCCTCTTTTCTATTAAAAAACGGTTTCATTATCTCATCTGTTGTCTCTGGGAATCCATACCTAATATGGTTAAACAAACGACCCAACACCGGATCAGTCCTAGTTTCTGCCCTTACCTTGAGGGTATCACTCTTTTTCTCTTACTGTCTTCTCTAGAGGAAGTCGACTCAACGCATCTGTCTGCACATTGTCAGCTCCTTTAATGAATTTAAAAACATAATCAAATCCTGATAGAAACAATGACCAACGTTGTAATCTTGTTGAGGCCAGTTTGGGGAGACCTTTAAACTCACCAAACAGTGCCTGCAGGGGTTTATGGTCACTCAAAATTTCAAACTTTCTACCTGCTAAATAATGATAAAACTTCTGTACTGCCCAAACAACTGCTAGGGCTTCTTTATGAACCATTGCATAATTTCTCTCTGCCTTATTTAGGACCCTCGATATAAAACAAACTGGGCGTTGTGATCCATCTGGCAATACATGCAATAATGCCGCACCTAATCCATATTCTGAACTGTCACAAACTAGTCTAATAGGTTTATTTTTATCAAAATGCATTAAAACCTGACTCGAAGTTATCTCCTTCTTAATAGCATCAAATGATTTTTGACACTTATCTGTCCATAAATATTTGCTATTTTTTTCTAAAATTGTATACAACGGATTCACAATATCTGCTAAATTTGGAATAAATTTAGAATAATAATTTATCATACCAAGAAATGATCTTAACTCTGTCAAATTCTTTGGTTTTGGCAATTTCACAATTGCTTCTACTTTATTATTATCTGTTTCCAGCCCCCTATTTGAAATTTTATGTCCTAAATAAAAAATGCAATCTTTAGCAAATTCACATTTACTCAAACTTAATCTAAATCCTGCTCTAAAAAAGTCTCTCAAAAACCTCGGCCAAGTTCTCTAAATGTTCTTTGTTATCTTTCCCTGTAACTACTACATCATCTAAATAATTGACTGTACCCCTACATCCCTGCAAAACTTTCTCCACTATAACTGAAAAATAGAACAAGCTGGTTTTGTTCCATAAGGAAGTCTTTTAACTCTAAAAATTCCGTAAGGTGTGCTCCAAGATAGTAAATGTGATGTTTCAGTATCTAATTCTAACTGATTATACGCATTTTTGAAATCTAGTTTAGTAAACTTTTCTCCACCTTTCAGTGCCGCAAAAATATCTTCTATTAAAGGTAGTGGATAATTTGAATCTTTTAAATATTTGTTAATTGTTACTTTATAATTAGCACATACCCTCACGTCCTTACCATTTGGTTTGAGCACAGGTACTAACGGTGTGCCCCACAAAGCATTTTCCACTTTCTCTATTACCCCTTCTTTCTCTAACTTACACAACTCTGCCTTTACTTTCTCTCTAAATGCAAAAGGAATTTGATGGGGTTTTTGAAAAATTGGCCTAATATCTTTATCCACCTCTAAATGAATTTGCTCACCTATATATTATTTACCCAATTCATCATTAAAAATTTTCTCATATTTTTTTAATAAAACATTTAACTGTGATTTAAAGTCAACTTCATTTATACTTATTTCATTAATCTGGGTATAATTACTAACACTCAATTCATGATTTCCGATATAGACTTTTGTTCCCTTTATCGTTAAATTAAATTTTATAAAGATATCTCTACCTAACAATGCCCTAGTCGCTCCCTCGACTACGGTCAACGAAACATTTTCAACTCTATCACCTATTATAGTTTGTACCTCAATTTTACCTTTTGGTATTACAACTGGACCATCATAAAATTTTAATTTAATCAAACTTAGTTTTAACTCTATCATTGAAAAACATTTATTATACATACTATCAGGTATACAAGAAACGCCAGCTCCTGTATCTATTTCCATAACGATAGGTTGCTGATTTATCAAAACAGTTACGGACATTGGCTTGATATAAGCCTCAACACTATTAATATCCACCTGCAGCATCTCCACCATACCATCTCCCTCTGAGGTATTGCCCTCAGCCTCTATATCTTCGGTTTCTACATATTCTACAAAATTATTTCTCCGAACTTTACATGCCGCCGCAATGTGCCCTACCCTTTTACATAAATTGCAAGTAAATTTCCTAAACTTACACATTTTGAAATCATGATCCGGCCTATTACAATAAAAACACAAATTATATCTTTTATTACTTACAGTTATCCTACCAGTCTTAGTTTGATTTGATGCACTAGGTGGTCTTACTGGGATTTTTTTTCACCTTCCCTGTTGGCTTTTGAATAATTTATCTCCACTCCTCTGGATTCTCTCAATGCTGCTTCTTTAGCCAGTGCTATCTCTAAAAGGTTTTTAAACTCTTCTGGGGACCTTCCTCACATAAACGGTCTAATATTGGGCCTGGTTTTATTCCAACTACGAATTTTTCTTGTACTCTATACATTAACTTATCACCAAATTCACACTGAGCTGCCAGATTTTTAACTTTAATATACCATTCGTTTATAGCTTCATCTTCCTGTCTCAATTGTTCAAACACTATTCTTCTTCTATAAACTGCAATGCGAGGTTTAAATTGACTTTTTAATAGTGTCATAATATCATCAAATGATTTATCTTTTGGTTTACTAGGGGCACATAGGTTTTTTAACACTTTATAAATGTCCTCGCTAAGTAGTGTTAATAATACCGCAACTTTTCTTCCTTATTCTACTAAGTTAGCCAATAGATATTGCTCCAACCTTTCTTCAAATATTTCGAAATCATCGCCACTTCTGAATGTTGCTAACGAAGATATATTTCCTGCATGTACAACAGTTATTGATTTTGACCCACAGGGCTCCATGGGGGCTTGAATTTCGTCTCCACTTTTTGGCATTTTTAGTAATGTCTATACTCAAAATATGTAAACAAACGAAATCCTTGAAATATAAATTATCACTTTTCCTTTTATCCCGTCGCCAAGTAGATGTGATGCAAGGGAAAATGTGAATTATTAAAAATCAACTTTAATTACAACATTTTATATTCTGACAGACAATTATAACCTAACAAAACTTATCCGTTGACAATCAACATAATTCTTTTCTTCTTCTTTTATAATATACTACAACTTTAACGAAATTAAAATTAAACAACACTTTTTTAAGTTTGGGCCTTTTGTTTGGGTCTCACGTGTGACAGCTTCAAATTATTTTTATGAAACGATTCAATTGATGTCATTTGCACTGAAACCTGCAATTTATTCCAACCATTGAGAAAAATAAAGAAAATATGCCAAAATGCTTCAACTCTTACAAATCCGTAAGATTTGTTCTAGATGCAACAGAGGTCGCAGTACAAAAATTAAACTGTCTAAAATGTAGGGTAAGAACATATTCACATTATAAAAAGACACATACGGTAAAATTCGTTGTTTGTGTTGCACCTGCGGGTTTAATTTGTTATGTAAGTGCTGCATATGGGGGACTAGTTTCTGATAAAGCCATATTTAATAATGAAAATATTATAAAATAAGCAGAACCATTTATAGATTCTATTATGGTTGATAAGGGTGTGTTAATTGAAGAAGAATGCCTTACAAACTCAATTAAATTGGTAAGACCTCCATTTCTTCGGAAACAAAAATAGTTCTGCCAAAAAGAAGCCATAGAAACAGCTTTAATTGCCAGAGCAAGGGTGCATGTTGAAAGGGCTATTCAACGCATAAAATGATTTAGAATTCTACAAAATAAAATTGACTGGACAATGATTTCTAATTTAGATGAATGTATAGTAGTTATCTGTGCAATTGGAAATATGTCAAAACCAATCTTGGAACCTCTAAATTTTAAATCCACATTGCACCCTGTAATCATCATTCTCTTTGTCTTATCTCTATGTAGGGTCGGCTTCCCTAATTGCATCTCTCCACACAATTCTATCTTGGGTCATATCAATATTAATCCCCTTTGAACATGGCCAAACCATCTTAACCTATGCTCTCTCATTTTGGCATTAATTGGTGCCGCAGCTAGACTTGGTGTGGACATTGGAAACTTTAGTGTGCGTTTATTTTTATATTGGTATATGAGCTGTTGTAAAATATTTATTAAGTATTTAAATTTGTAGAGTAAACTTCAAAGATTTTTTTGTCACATTCGCAATATGTAGGTTCCATTGTAAATGACTATCAATTGTAATTCCCAAATAGAGCTTTTCATTTACAGTCATTTGTTTCGAGCTCTGTCACATAATATTAATATATGTATGTCATATGTTATTGGTATATACCAATGATACAAACTAAAGACGTATGATGTAGATATATTAATATTATGTGACACATGACAGAAGCTCGAAACAAGTGACAATCGATGAAAAGCCCTATACTTTACAGAATGACCAGACTGAATATGTTGATCAATACGTTCTTCATTGGATAATATTAGTGCTTCTTAGTTAGGCAGACTTGTTTTATAAGATCCAAAAAGCAAAAAGAATGTTTTTCTGAAGTTAACAGTTAATTGTTTGTGTGCAAACCAATCAAAACAATTTTTTAAATGTTTTTCAGCCAATAATTTTAGGTTCTCCCAATTATCTGCAGTATACAGTACAGCTGTGTCATCTGCATAACTAAGAATTTTACCTTTAAATTTCATAGACAGTAAATTATTAACAAATTATAAACAACAATGGGCCAAGAATTGTTCCTTGCTGAACACCATACTTAACCACCTTTCCTTCGCTAATATTTTAATATTTTACCTTTTAATATCATAGACAGTAAATTATTAACATAAATTATAAACAACAATGGGCCAAGAATCGTTCCTTGCGGAACACCATACTTCACCACCTTTCAAGGGATTGAATAATCGTTATAACTTCACCTTCAATTATTGGCTCAAAGAAAGCACTTTGAGCAACTGAGATTCTAGTCGGATAATTAGATGGCGGTTTTTTATATTGTTAGCCAGTTTTTCACCAATAGTTAAAAAATAAATATTAAAGGTATTAGCGATATCCAAATCAGAGTTTATAATACGATCACCCTCTACTAACTGTTTAACGCCAACAGAATTAACCTCAGTTCGGGTCAGTTCACGAATATCCTTCCACATATTTTTATTTTTACTATTGGGTTTATTAGTAATTTAGTTTTTAAAATATTTTATACCATTTTGGAATAATAATGATATAAAAACAACCAAGTGTTTTATTTATATGTATTTAGGAAATAATCTATCACATAGCTCCATAGTGGAGCAAAGGGCGCATCAGTGTTTCAGTAGCAAAATAGTAAAAGCAAAAGGTTTGATGGTAAGGTTGTTAGCCTCACCAGTAAATTGCTGGAGTCCCGTCTTGAGCGTTAAATTATCCGATCATTATCATTACAGTAGGAAAAATGAAAGAATACCCATGAACGAACATATAAAACACGCTGTATTTTCCTGTCACCGTATCACACAAAAAATTGGCCAGCGCAAGTACATGTAATAATTATTGTTACATGTACTTGCACTGGACAATTTTCTTTGTGACACGGTGACAGGAAAATACAGCGTGTTTTATATGTTCGTTCATGGGTATTCTTTCATTTTTCCGATTATATCTATTATTAGTATGAAGAGCATAGGTGACAGAACACATCCCCGTCTAACTCCTTTTTAGTATTTAGTATTTATTTGTTCGGATAGTTCACCTTTGTGCTCAACTCTTGCAGTACATTGGTCGTAAAGGAGCCTTATTGTCCTAATATATTTGTCTGATATTCCGTAGTGTTTCAGTATATTCCACATCATGTTTCGGTTAATTGAATCAAACGTTTTTTCAAAGTCTATAAAATTAATAAAAATTTCTCCATTTTTTCCCGTTACCTCTTCCAAAATTATTCTTAAAGTGTTTACATGATCTATACATGAGTTGTTTAGCCGAAATCTTGCTTGGTTCATTTTAAGTTTTTCATTTATGGGGTCGTTATTCGTTCCATGATGATCCTCTATTTTACTAGCAAAATTTAACAGGGTGATTGATCTCCAACTTTCACATAAAGCAAGGTTTCCTTTCTTTGGTAATTTTACTACCATTCTATTCTATAGGTATTTTTTAATCAGTCTATATTTTTTTCAGTAATAGATAAAACATATCCACTGAAAGAGTGAAGTGCACCTTCATTAATTCTGCTGGTATTCCATCTACTTCTGATGCTTTGTCGTTTGTTAAATGGTTTATTGCATGTCTTATTTCGTCTCTCGAAAATTCTTTTTCATTTATGTTCAACACTTCAATTCTTTCTATTTCTTCTATAACTATATTGAGTGCCATGTCCTCATCGTACAATTCTGCAAAAAATTGAGTCCATATTTCTGCTACTTCTTTTTGTCTTGTAAGTATATCTCCTTCTTTCCCTTTTATTTTTGTAGCTCCCTTCAGTCTTTTTGTTATTGCGTGTAGCATCTGTGTGTCATGTATGCTGTTGCTTCTGCAATTTGCTTCATGTCCAACCTTTTTTCCAATCTAGCTCGTTTTTTACCTCCCTATTTTTTTCTTTGTAATCTTCCTCTAGTACTCTTCGTCTTATGGGTAGGAAATAATAGATAGATAAAAACTCAACAATTTATTATTTCTGTTTATTAATTAGCAAGTCATCTTTATTTTTTGACAATAATGGTAAATATAAATCATATTAAAATAATATTTAACGTACTAATTAAATTAAATATGAAATTGTCATCCCTTGAAATTTCAACAATGAGACAATTGTCCTCTTGCTTTGAGTATATGCATAATTTAACTGTTTTTAAATTGCACAGTGTAAGTCCTAATTGTATTTGCCCATAATAGGCATGTTTACTTTTTAAGCATATTTTCAGCATAAAGTGTTCATAAACTCATGAATTCCACTAGTTTTTCCTTGTAAAGAACACTTTATTTCTATCAAGTGCACCTCTCCATTTTCTTTTATAAATCCATCTGGACTAAATGCCAGATGAGGGCTATTATGATTAATAATTAACCCTGTTTCATATAAAGTGAAATTATATTTTTGCTCTAAACATTCCTTAGCAATTTTTTCACAATTTTTACCATACCTGGTAGCATGATTTCCAGCGAATTTAGGAAACATTATTTTTAATAATTTTGTTTCCCAGGATGTATTCTTGCCGCAATAATATGTATATAAATTATATGCGGAGGTACCTCTGATTCTTATCTGCCGATGTTGCATCCACATTTTATTTTCGCTATTCTGTTGCATTGTATTTTTACAAATACTCCCAGCTTCACACTGTCTAATACTTACAAATTCGTTGTAAAAGTTTATAGCTGATTGTTCACAAGCACTTAATAACATTAATTGTTTTATATAATCGGATACTGATATAAACTGATTAAACAATGCAGCTTCAAAATCAGTTACCCTTGGTATATTATCAGGTGTCGTTATCCCAGAACTTCGACTTTCAACAAATAACTTGAGGGCAGAACCTGGAACTACAAGTGACAATTAATATAAAATGCTCATCACATAAAAAAATTGTTAAAAATATCTGTTACTATTATTCATTATGTAAGTCACAATGACGATCTCTTGTGGATTTCGACTGAACTAGCTTTGAGGGTGTTTTCAATGTCAACCGCTGAGCGCACATGCGTTTGAAACAAGTAGGTAATATTCATTATTTATTTTTACATGTTTTAAATTAATTATTGGGTAATATAAAATGATTAACATGGAATCTTCACATTTCAATAAAAGTTGGTGTAGATATTGTATAAAAATTTGTAGAAAAAAACCTACCTACTTGTTTCAAATGCACATAGTAGTAGTCTAGACACTGTTGAGTGAACACGTAAAATAAACATAAAATACAAGGTAACATCGTGATGTTGTAAGTCATCTACTTTTTTTAATGTTTAAAACTACAATGGAGCAAAAACTTGATAAACTAATTCAAACAATAGAAGAAATGAAATCTGATATCCATTCAATAAAAACTGGCATGGAACTAATGCGACAAGAAAACGATGAATTGAAATTAAAGGTCAGTCAACTTGAAAATAAAATAGTAAATCTGGAAAATAATCAAAATAAAAACAATATAGTTGTATATGGACTGAAAGAAAATCTTTTTATAAACCAAGGCGCAATTATAGAAGAGGTATTATCGGTAGTTAATGAGAAAATGGAAGTCAAGTTGGAAAAACGTGATATACAGGATGTCTATAGGATTGGCTATAAAAAAGAACGCAGAGATCGACCGACAGTTATAAGACTTAATTCAATTCAAAAAAAATATCAAATTATGAGAAATGCTAGGAAATTAAAAGACACCAGTTATAGTGTATCAGGGCAGTTTAGTAAAAAAACGATAGAAGAAAGAAAACAACTGGTCCCTTGAAGAAAATTAAAGATTTTGGTGCAACGGCTTTTATTAGACATAATTATATAATAGTGGACAACAAAAAAATGTTTTTGACAGAGATTAAGCAAAAATTCGACGATTCTGAAAAACCAATTTCATCACAGCAACAACAAAATTCATCATCGTCTTCAAAAAACTAGTTTAAGAAGTGGAATACGGAGCTAAATCCGAATTCAACTGAACAATGTTCGCAAAAATTCTCATTAATGCATCTTAATGTTCGTTCAATTCGCAATAAAGTTGATGACATAAATATTTTTATTGACGATTATAGTTCAGAAAACTGTATTGACGTGATCTGTTTCACAGAGCATTGGAAGCAAGAGGGAGAATTTGACTTTTACTCTTTAGAGGACTATCAATTAATAAACAAATATTGTAGGAAAACGGATTCCCATGGTGGAGCGGCCGTTTTTTCTAATAAAAAGTTTGATTTTAGTCCAGTTGTTAATTTAGAAACTGTTTCAGTAGATAACAAAATTGAATTTACCGTTGTAAACAATCATAATTTAA
Organism: Diabrotica virgifera virgifera; assembly: GCF_917563875.1. Lineage (NCBI taxonomy): Eukaryota > Metazoa > Arthropoda > Insecta > Coleoptera > Chrysomelidae > Diabrotica > Diabrotica virgifera. Next base: position 130,357,467 of record NC_065451.1, on the reverse strand, counting down.
AATTAGTAATTTCTTGTATTTATAGACCCCCCTCGGGAGATTTGCAAATATTTTTTAATGTGTTGTGCGATTTGTTAAGTGAACTGTATTTAAAATACAGAAATTACAATTATATAATTTGCGGCGATTTTAATATAGACTTAGATTGTAAGAATAGGAATATTTTTGATTTTGAAAACATATTGACAATGTATAATTTAATACCAACTATTTTAGAACCTACTAGACTAGAGTAACAATAACGTCTGCTACACGAATAGATAATATTTGTGTTAATTTGAATCCTAAACTATTATTTGAGGGGTCTACATTTGAAGTAGGAGTGTCTGATCACAAAGCTCAAATTTTAACCATAAGTGTGGATAAAGCTGATGCTATAATCAATGTCATCTGATTAGATCCTTTTGTCAAACTAATAAATTAAAATTTCTTGAGTATCTTCGTCAGTGCGACTTTAATGATGTATATGAAATATCAGATGTGGAAGTAGCTTATAATGTTTTTAATGAAAAAATTGGTTCGGGCTTCGAATACGCGTTCCCGACTTAACGTAAAAAAATACATAACAAAAGAAATTTTAAAGTGTGGTTAACTCCCGGAATAAAAGTATCGTCAAAAAACAAAGGATTCTTATTACAACTAAAAAAATATACAAATAATATTACCATAAAAAACTACATTAAAACGTATTGTCGATGGTTACAACAAATAATTAAAGAGGCAAAAAATAAGTCTTTACCCTTTAACTCTTAAACGCCTTTAACTCTTAACGCCTTTAACCCTTAAACGCCTTGGGCGTTTAAGGGTTAAAGGCGAAATATTAACATCCTGTGCTGCTACTACAGTTGAAGAGATATCAGACTGGTTTCTCGCCAATAAATTGGTTCTGAATATTAGTAAAACACAAAGTATCCGTTTTAATTTGTATCAAAATGTGGAAGATGTTGTTATTAAAGTAGATCAAGAAAGCATTACTTCTTGTCATACAATTAAATTTTTAGGCATAAACATAGACAGCAACAACAGCAACAGTCACAATACACGCAGGCAAGATATAATTCTTCCCAATTATAATTATAGACGAACTCGAAATGGTCCATTGTACTCCGGTATTAAAGTATACAACCATTTGCCCACTGGGATTAAAGCACTTTCAATATGTAAGTTAAAAAAAAATTAAAAAATTGTTAGGTCAATATGTTTTTTATAGTCTGGATGAATTCTTTTTAATAAATTTTAATGATCTAGACGGTTCCAACGCTTAGGCTAAAATCACATATTGTTCTTGTACAAATATTTTTGTTAAAATTATATTTATTGTAAATTTGTGATTTTTTTGGAATAAAGATAACTAACTAACTAACTAACATGCGCTCAGAGTTTGACATTGAAAACACCCTCAAAGCTAGTTCAGCCGAAATCCATGAGAGGTCGTCATTGTGACTTAACATTATGAATATGCCTATCAAATATTTGTTCTTAAAGTCGCTGTCTATATATCATGCATGCAGTGTAGTCTCCGAAAAACCTGATTTTACTGAAAGGTGTCTGTTACGATGAGTTTCAGACAGTGTGAATTGTTCATATTTAAAACAATTTAATCATATTTTTCGGAAACCAGATGCTTCATGCTGAAAACGCTAAGTGCACGATAATATGCAGCGACCTTTAATGTGCACATACATAACAGCAATATTTCTCAAATCATTATGACCTTTAATACAATGGATTTGTAGTATTTTCCCCTCGTCTCAAAAAAATGTTTTTGAGAACGCAGAAATTTGCTTTGTGAGCTTTGAAAAATAAAATAATTCTCTGGATTCTGCAGAAGCGTATAACAGGATGTTACAAAAGTAATGAAATAATTGGCCACTCATTTTTTTCTAATAAAAACCTTCAGCTTTTATTTAATTTCAAGATTTCTGTACCTCTATGGCTAGTCTAGTACGTAAGCATCATTTGGCTACGAAAAATAAATATTCATGTAAAACTCACCTTGTACAATTTGAAATATTTTTTCATATGCTTGATCTAGTGATCCGGTAGGCTGTATATTTCGCTTCTTTTTAGCGGCATGGAAAACTTCTTCACAGACACAGGTTTACTATATTCTAAGGACTTATTTTTAAAACTGCCACTATAACTGCCCCAAACTTGTTCTACATCTGTACAACTTAGTACTTTTAGCTCATCTTGTCTACAAGTAAATTTGAAATATGTAAATACACCGTTAAATACCAAAAACATGATTAATTAATTAATTAATTAATCAAATATAATACAAAAACATGGTTGAAGTCGACGTTTGTTGCTTTACCAAAGAAAACAAAGTCCGTATCCTGCAGTGATTTCCGAACCATCAGCTTAATGAGCCATATTTTAAAACTATTTCTAAAAATTATACATCAAAGGATATATAAACTGTGCGAAGAAAAAATCAGCCGAACACAGTTTGGTTTTCGAAATGCAGTGGGTACAAGAGAGGCTCTATTTAGTATACAAGTGCTATTTCAACGATGTAGAGACGTAAATTGCGATATTTATGCATGTTTCATTGATTACCATAAAGCGTTCGATACAGTAAAGCACGACAAGCTGATGGAGATATTAACCAATATTGGAATTAACACCTGTGATTTAAGGATTATCAGCAATCTGTACTGGAATCAAACATCCTCTATCCGGACAGAGGCAGGAGAATCCGACGATATCGAAATCAAACGTGAGGTCCGTCAGGGATGTATACTATCCCCACTGCTGTTTCACATCTACTCTGAGGAAATCTTTCAAGAAGCAGTGGATTATGTTGAAGCCGGAATTCGAATTAACGGAGAATGTATCAATAACATAAGATACGCAGACGACACTGTGGTATTCGCTGACAGTTCTGAAGCCCTACAGGAGTTAATGAACAGAATCGCAGAAGTCAGTCAGATATACGGACTTTCACTAAACACTAAGAAAACAAAATGTATGATTATCTCTAAAAAGAAACAGCAATTTGGACGAATCAGTGTAAATGGTCAACAAATAGAAAGAGTAAAAACATATACCTACCTGGTTACGAATGTCAACGAAAATTGGGACCATTCTATAGAAATCAAATGTAGGATAGAGAAAGCAAGATCTGCAAGATGTTATATCTTTCCTATACTGTTGTACGGAGTTGAGTCGTGGACTCTCACAGACGCCACCTGCAAGAAAATTGAGGCTTTTGAGATGTGGCTTTATCGTCGAATCCTGAAGATATCTTATACCGACCACATTACTAATGAGGGTGTTTTGCTGAGAATGCAAAAAGAGAAAGAGCTGTTAACCAAAATAAAAACAGCCAAAATCGAATACCTCGGTCACATCATGAGGAACAGTGAAAGATATGGACTACTGCAACTGGTCTTACAGGGAAAAGTAGAGGCTGAAATGATTTCGTGGCTGAAAAATCTACGTACGTGGTTCAACACAACCACTACAAATCTTTTCAGAGCAGCAGTGTGCAAAGTACAGATTGCCATGATGGTCGCCAACATCCGAAACGGATAGGCACTACAAGAAGAAGAAGAAGAGTTTGTTTTTAAAAAACTTTATTTCTACAGAAAATGAGAAATACGTATACAGTGTTCAACAAAACTTATATACGTAATTCGTATGAATTCTTTGTACACTTTTATATGAAATAATAACTAATGAGTTACAATAATGTCCTAGATTTTAACAATATTTCAGATAATTTCAAATATCTTAAAATTAATCCACTGTAATATATTTAAATATATTAGTAAACAATCAAGCATGCCGAATGTTTAGGTAGTCTTGTAAACAAAACTTACACATGTAGGTATTAGTGCAAGATTGCATTTCTGTATATTATTATTGACATACATATACGAAAGTATTACAAACATAAGTAATCAATAAGTATTCATACACAGAGATATTTAGGGCAGTCTAATATTGGGGTTACTTTAGAGAGTGCCACCTCGAAGAGAGGACGTTTCATTCCATCGTCAACTGGGTACTAGAAACCACTAATAAATGTACCCTATATAATAATAAAGAATTTAATGGGAAAATAGTGTATCCAGTTAATCAACCACATCACCAGGGTAGTACACCCCTTATGTCTATTATAATAAGACTTAATAGTAATAACTAGGGAGCGGATTTTATGCTAAATGCATATTGCATGCATATTTCGCATATTTGAGAACTTTACTAAATTTTGCATATTTTTAAAGAAACATGCATAGTTTTTGCCTATTTAAAAACATTTAAGTCCAATAAAAAATTTTAATTTTTTTTATTTCGACACAAAATATTTCCCCGCACAGGCTGACCTATCTATTAATTCTAGAACTACCTGACCTGAAGAGAGACGGCGCATTCACTGCCTTTTCATTTTTTCTTCGAAAATACCCAATGATTGTAGGATGTTGAAAGGTTAAAATCATGAGAATGGTTTACCGGGAAATCCGAATTTTATTTACTTTTATTATATTTAGTACAATTTTTATCCCAATTTAGTAGGTACCTATAATTTTGGTGATTCTTTTAAATCCCCTGCTGCGAAATTGAAATATTCATGCTTTAGATCATATCCCGTCTTTAAACGGCTTTAAAACTTTGGAGGACATATGCGAAATTTTTTATGGAAATTTTGAAATTTATTTTGGTGCAGAATTTTCGGCTTTAACAAGTTATTTTAAATATGCCCAATTACTTCTGTTGATGTTGAAAGGAGTTTTTCAAATTATAAAAATATTTTATCTGATCAAAGAAAATGTTTCCTCGTAAAAAATTTGGAAAAACACATTGTAGTGAATTATAATCGAAGATATAATTTATAGTGATATTGTTGTTTTATTTTAAATAGGTATCAGTTTTTGTAAAAAATGTGAATAAATTGTATATATAAAAAATAATGATTTTATTTGAAAGATAATAAATAATATTGCCGCCCCCTATAGGAGAATCCCCTGGAATAGAATAGAACAGAAAATTTGTGGTTTCTCTAAATGCGCCTTTTTTGAATTTTTGTGCATATCTTGCGCATATTTCGTAATTTTTTACTGCATATATATGCGCATATTTTATCAAAATTGATTGCATATAAATCCGCTCCTTAGTAATAAATGATTGTTATAGAATAATGAATGCTAACAAACACTGTAGGTTGTATTTATAAGTTCGGTGTTTACAACAATTATAATAAACAATAACAATAGTATTTTCCATGGGATATCTTCTTATGATAATATAATTCCTCCCTCCTGTAGCTGAGAAACTGAGGGGACTGAAGTTTCCAGAGCTATATTATTCTTCTGGAGTTTCCTTCTTTGAATTCTTCTTAGTCTCGGCCAAATGAAGCGAAATGTCAATAACGCACAAATAACAATTAAACAAAGTATTAATAATGAAGTATTAGTCCATGAATGATAAGTTGGAGTTACTTGTAAGTTTGGAAGTTCTAAATGTTTTACTAAGTTTTGAACTTCTTTGATTTTTTTTAGAATCAAAGTTTTTAGTTGTACCATTGGTAACTTGGTAAGTGTTTCTTTGTACTCAATACGAGGTAAATTGAAAATATATTCTTTATTTGCGGTTTCTTCTCTCTGATATCTTCTTTCTTCAATTAAAATTGGACATTTTCCAATAGTAACAATGGATGGGTCATTTATTTGATGAATACCATGATTTTCACATGTATGTATGCGTGTCGTATTAACAGGTATAATAATTATTTGATAAGCATTAACTTGCGTAATCATCGTTTTTTCTTGAAATATGTGGATACTTGTACAATTGTTTTTTCCATTGGTGATTAAAACATCTAAACATGGTTGTTTATTTCTTTGCAGTACTTGTAGTGGGCAATAATAATAATCTTCTATCTCTGGACACAATTCGTTAGTTGTCCAACTTTCTTCCTTACTGTGGAAAGGTTTTTCAGGTAGTATGGTAAGATTATGTAAAGGTACAGGAAATATATGAAAATAACGAAAAGGAGTATTAATTATTGGAGTATGTACCTTAAATAATCTTAAATTTTCTCGTATAATTACTTGTGTTGAGAGTAAATTATAATAGTTCATAAAATTCTTTAGAATAGGAATATGTCTTACTTTATATTTTTCATTTAATTTATTAATTATTAATTCCAACTGTTTTGGATTTATTATAGTGTTATGCAAAATATTAATTTTTGCTAACGAAATAGCTGTTTCTAAGTTATTGAGAAGAAATTATAAGTCTTTTAATTGATTAATTAAACTGTCAATTATTATACTTAAGAGGAAACAGTAGCGATCAACAGGTAGCAAAAACGCGTTCCAAGATTGCGGCTGTAATTTTGAATATTGTTTCGAGATATTTGGCACACGTATTCGTAATATAATAAAGAACTGCGATACAGAGCCCAATTTGAAAAATATATTAATATGTGGAAATTACTCTGTAATTAAATAAAATATTAAAAAACGAGCCTGTACCGCCATCAAGAAGAACAAAAAATACACTTTCTTCAAAAAAACTTTTTTATCCGATGCCTAGATTTTGTGTCATTTTGGAACTACTAATGAAATAAAAAAATTTAGTAGTTATTTATTTAATATTTATTTTTAATATTTATTTAATACTTATTTATTTAATAAAACCGGACAAAAGTTAGAATAGAATAGAAATATGCTTTATTGTCATGAAAAATTTAACAATTTTATAGACAAAGCTTACAAGAATCATAAATAAAAACAATAACAAATACAATTTACTAAAATTATACAAATCGTCAATATAGTTGAAATCGGCAACTTAAATAAAACCCTGACTAAACCTAATTTTCCCCTACCTAAGTAACCGACCCATCTAATGGTAGGTATAAATCAACCTCCTGGTGTGCACCTCTCAGCTAGGTCAGTTGGAACTTAGTTGTTGGCGAAATCGATTGCTTTTGATCTCGGCGTTTTTAGTTTCTGTGAATTTTAAATTTAGTACTGTGTTTTTGTGTAGAGAAGTTTAGTGAAAAAACTTTGTGAATATGGCAGAAGAAGGTATGTACTCTATTTTAAAATTACAATTGAATGAATAATTAATTATTTTTCATATTTAATAGTCATATAATAAAAGTAATTATTTTGGTATATACATATTTTTGCTTAAATTTATCAAACAGCAGTGTTTTTGTTAATGTGTCGGGTCTTGTCGGGCTACAATTTATGCATAGTAGTACTAATAAGCTTGTTGGCTAACAAACAACGTTGTTAAATCATCCGCCTATTTCCGTAATTTTGTTTACTATGACATTAAAGTTTATGAATGAATTTTTCAAATTCTTTGAAGTAAATATTTTTTTAATGTTGTTCTGAAGCTATTTTCTTGTGTCATTTTTATAATTAACTATATTCTATGGGAAATAAGCCACAATTTTACCAAAAACTAATTTTATTAACGTTTCGACGCCCAAGTTGGGTGTCGTTGTCAAAATACAACAGATATATAAATTATTAAAATTATTTTTTTGGTAAAATTGTGGCTTATTTCCCATAGAATATAGTTAAATATTTTTTTGTTTTTTACAGATTTTTCGGGAACCGTCATTCAATTTACTAGAAGAGCATTATTTGACATCTTAAATGAGGTTAAAGGAAAGAAAATGGATGAAAAGTTTTCATTATTCGAAGAGAGACTTTTTAATTTGGTTAATTGTCCAGATAATGAAAATAATAACTTCATTCGCGCATTGAAATATTTGAAGAGAGATTTCATAAAAAAATGGAAAGATGCTAGCTACAAAGAAGAACGTTTTTTAAAAAGCAATGAACAGTGGCTCACAACTTCTATTGAATGAAATAACTGGCCTGAAGATTCCACGAAAAAAACAGGAAGACCTCAAAAATCATTTGAAGATCTGTGCGATCGCAGCAAACGACGCAAGACAAAAGAGCTACGATAGCAAGTACCTGTCAAGGAATTGACATACGCAGCTGGTGTGAGTCAGCGTACTTCAGGAAATACTGACGGGTCAAAAATAATTAAAGATATTGTTTCTTCACCAACCAGAGCTATGAAAATCCGTAAAGTGATAAAAACTGCCACTTAGCAAGCAACTATAAAAAACATACACCCGAGGAAACACTAGCCATTTTTGTTGAAGGTGACTTTACCAGGAGACAGTGGGAAATAATTTACAAATCGAATAAGAGCATTTACCCTTGTTATTCATTTGTACAAATGGCCAAAAAGCAGTGTTATCCTGATGAAGAATCTATACACGTAACTGAGACATGTTCCGAAATTCGTCTGCAGGCATTACTTGACCACACTACATTGCGTCTACATAAATATTTAGCCGAAGTTATAGAAACATGTTCACAAGAAGAAAAACAAAACTTGACATTAATTTGTAAATGGGGATGTGATGGATCACAACAAACCCAGTATAAACAAAAGTTTCAAGATAGCGCGGATAGTGACGCAAACATCTTTCAGAGCTCACTTGTACCTTTAAGATTGGTAGTACTGATTAATGAAAAACAAAAAAAATTATCTCCAACTACATCTCATGAAGAGGATAGCGACGATAATACAGATCAGGAAGAAAATGAAAGCGAAGAAGACAATTAATATTAGCTAAAAAATATTTAAAATGTATTATAAGGTATGCAAAGTCTAAATACACTTTAATTATGACTATTTGTTGTGTTACAGTCTTATTAGACTTATTTCAGTAACTCGTTCTTGGTAACACTTAATCCATAGAATGCATTATGCTATCAACACTTAATCCTATTATTTGCATAAACAATTAAATAAGCTCCAAATTCAAAGCATATTAAACAGGTCATTATATATAAAGTATTTACCTGACCCAAACCCAGCAATTAGTCTAAATGTACGAAATGGCAGGTAGAATAAATTAAATATAAGTTATTATAGTTTTATCCGGTTTTGTTACCCAAATACTCCTATGTGCATCGAATCGTAAGTAGATACCTTATTATGCTTAAAGTTTTTAGACATAAATTTGTCAATACCCATCTTTTATTTTAATTGATTTTGTGATTTAATTATATTTATAAGCTATATGAATTACCATTAAAATTTCCCGTAAATTTTGTTCTAGGAAGACGACAAATTTCTTGTACAAAATAATGATGTTTTTGTGGAGTCTGAAACTCAACTACTAAGAAAAAGTAAAACTAAGGCCGTCCGCACATGGGGCGACGCTCGAACTACTCGACTCGATTCCAGTCACGTAGGTCTCTCCCCGCCAGTAAAGTTCCTTCGTTCTGGCATTGAGCTCCGTACACGGAGCGTTTAGGATTGCAAATCTCCTCGTCTTGTACGACACTCGTCGCTTGCGATCCGTAGTTCACGAGAAAGTTCGAGTGAGACGGCGTTTCCAATCATAATAGGTAGTTTATTTTATATGTTTCTTTCGTTTTTTGTTGTTTTTTGCGCTGAATGAAATTTTACTTTTATTTAAAGATCGGTGCATGTTACATTCGCTGATTGTAGTACTACCTACTAACTTTGTGGAAATACCGGGTGTCCACTTATATTTTCCCCCATTTTAACTGCCTATAACTTCTAAACGGCTCAAGATAAAAATATGCGGTTTTCACTGAAATGTTTTATTTTAGTAAAAGTTTTGTCCGAATGGATTGAATTTTTTATATCGCTTTCAAATACGAAATTAAAAATGGCGGATTTTTGAAAAAAAACGTTGTAGTATACAGTATATTCTTTTGTAAATTGAAAGAAAGGTCATTCGCCTATCTAGCGATATAAATTTTTTCAAAATCGGTTGTCAAATCACTGAGTAATTAATTTTTAAAATGAGAGTTGCAACGTGGATATCACATACCTAAATAACATAACAAAGCAGGTTATGTGATTTCCACATTGCATCTCTCATTTTAAAAATTAATTGCTCAGTCATTTGATTTTAAAAAATTTTATATCGCTGGATAGATAAATGACCGTTTTTTTTTCAAGTTTTTAGGTAAATGACCTTTTTTATATCGCTTTTAAATAAAAAATGGCGGATTAAAAAAAAACGTTGTTGACTTTTTTTATTCAAACACCCAGTATATTTATTTGTATCTTGAAAAAACGGCCATTTACCTATCCAGCGATATAAAAATTTTTAAAATCGGTTACCAAATGACTGAGCAATTAATTTTTAAAATGAGAGATGCAATGTGGAAATCACATAACATAATATCATTGTGCTCAGTTTGTTATTTAGGTATGTGATATCCACGTTGCACCCCTCATTTTAAAAATTAATTACTCAGTGATTTGACAACCGATTTTGAAAAACTTTATATCGCTGGATAGGTGAATGACCTTTCTTGCAATTTACAAAAAAATATACTGGGCGTTCTATTAAAAATAAGTCAACAACGTTTTTTTCAAAAATCCGCCATTTTTTTTCGTATTTGAAAGCGATATAAAAAATTCAATCCATTCAGACAAAACTTTTACTAAAATAAAACATTTCAGCGAAAACCGCATATTTGTATCTTGAGCCGTTTATAAGTTATAGGCATTAAAAATGGGGGAAAATATAAGTGGACACTCGGTATATCGTTTGTAATATAAAATTCTGAAAACATTGAACTTCTGTTTCTAAGTGTTTAATATAAAATTCGTTGGGGAAGTAGAAAAATGTCCTCAGTATAATGCTCATTGTATTCAAATTATACTAAAAGTGTAACAATACCGTACTTTTCCTAGATCGAAATAGTCGTTTTGGTTGATATATAAAAAAGCGTTCTTCCTGGTTGAAAGATGTGAGCAAACTGAATCGACAAGTGTGCGGAGAACAATCGCATGTGCCGCAGGGTTCGTACAAGACGAGCAAGACGCGCGAACTTCGAGACGTGTCTTCGATCGACCCATGTGCGGACGGCCTTACGTATTAACTGAACCAGATAATAATGCCAACGTAACCTCAAAAGTATAATCAAGTGAATTTAAGATCTCTTTATTGTGCTTTAACAGCACTAGATTTATTATTTTGTTTACCTAATAACAATGTTAGGAAATTGTTTCAAGAACCGGTTTGTTTAGCAACCGGTATAGCTCCACAGAATTATTTAGTCACAGTAGGTATACAAGGCATTATGCGTTGTTATAATTTTGTGGCATTAATTTTTTGTTATAATAACAGATATACAATAGATTACTGATGTTGTTTAAACTTTTTTTTTTAGATTAAAGTGCTAAAGGTTGAGTTCTTACAAAACCACCTTACACTTAATTTACCTGAGGAGACTTCGTATGAATTGGAATTACTTGATGGCATAATTTTAGAGGACAACAATAATTGTTATAATCTTATGAATAATGATAATATTATGTTTACTAATGATAATGAGATTATGGCTGAGGTATGTAGAAAGTATAGTTTATTTAATAAAATTGGCTACGAAGCCATGCGATTATTTTGCATAACTCTTAAAAGCCTATCAGCACGTTTTAAAAAACCACTTAATGGCATTTTGGGAATACCTAAGTTAATATTATTTATTTCAGCTCAATTTACCAGCACAAATAGAATTTGAGGAGGAGGAATTACAAAATACCTAAGTTAATATTAGGAATACCTAAGTTAATATTTTTTATTTCAGCTCAATTTACCAGCACAAATAGAATTTGAGGAGGAGGAATTACAAAACCCAGATACAGCAGAAAAAACTGTTGACGTGGTACCAGAATCAGCTAGGGAAACTATAGATGTAGTTTCAGAACCAGTGGAGGAAACTATTGACATAGTTCCCAAACCATCCGAGGAAACTATGGATATAGTTGAGGTTGGTAGTATTCCTTAGGAAGGTTATGTATTGTTTGATAGTCCGCCCGAAGGCTGGTTTGATTTCTAAAAATTGAACAAATATAGGCAAATAAGAATCGAAGTCCTAGGTCGCTATCTTATTCACTGGATTGGGAGGTTGCTAAGGGGGGAGAGAGGCAAATAATTTTCAACAAATTCTGGGAGTTAGGTGATGTCACGATGCAGAGAACGTTTGTCCGAATGAACACAACGCATGCTGGGGAAATTGTTATGAACCAACGTTTTCCTAAGGCTTCATTCTAAGGCTTCATTTTTCTTCCGCAAAGAAAATATTAAAATTCCTGTGTGTAAAAAATCTTTTATGTCCACTCTAAATATTGGTTACCGATTCATTAAAACTGCATTTAGGAAAATTAGAAATGAAAACGTGGAGGGGGAACATCGAGGAAAACACAACAATCATGCCAGGCTTGACTCTGAAATTTCAGCTGCAATTAAGGACCACATCAATTCTTTTCCAAGGATTGAATCTCATTTTTTAAAAAAGCAAACTAGTATAGAATACATTTCTGGAGAGCTCACCATTGCAGAAAGGCACATAATGTATTTACTGAAAAGAGGAGAGAAAGGATGGCCAGAGGCTAAACTTTCTACGTATTCTAATATTTTCAATACTCAATTCAACCTAGGATTTTTTATACCAAAGAAGGGCATGTGCTCTTTCTGTGTTAAGTACGAAAACAGCAGTGATGTTGAGAAAGCAAATCTTGAGAATGACTTAAAATTGCATAACGATGACAAAGAAAAATGTAGAACAATAAAGGATTTCAACAAAGCCCTAGCAAAAGAAAATAAAAATTTGATGGTTGCTGTTTACTTGCAATCAGTTTTAACCAGCCCATCAGGACAAACCTCAAATTTTTATTATTCTAGAAAATTCGCAACTTACAATTTTACCGTTTACGACCTCGGCTCAGGAACTGGTTATTGCTATATTTGGCACGAAGATGAAGCAAACAGAGGAGCCAACGAAATAGGTTCTTGAATTATGCACTTTTTGCAAAATTATTGCAGAGATAAAGAAGTTATCTTTTACTCTGATAATTGCAGTGGCCAACAGAAAAATAGGTACATGCTGAGCCTGTACCAGTACGCCATAGAAAAATTGGGCATAATATTCATCACACACAAGTTTATGATCGTGGGGCATACACAGAATGAAGGTGACTCTCTTCACAGCATTATTGAACAGGCTCACAAAAGAAAAGTTAGAGCAGGGGATATTTATTCCCCCCACCAGTGGGTAACACTTATTAAGGGTGCAAAAAAAGTGGCAAACCCTTCATAGTTCACGAAATGGGTTATGATTCTTTCTATGATTTGAAAGACCTGCACCATCAAATGGGGAACACATATAATACAAATACTTCACGTGAAAAAATATCTGTGTTGGACATCAGAGTTTTACACGTAACTGCTAAGGATCCTACAACTGTGAAGTAAAAAAATTATATTCTGAAGAAGATTACAAAACTATTATTACTAGTTGTGGCCAATACATTCAATCATAATGTCGAATCATGGTAAAAGAGGTACTGGAAGGAGCCAGTACGATACGAGCTTCGTGTACAAGGGTATCGAGGAGGCAGCCGAACAAGCCCGTCTTCAATCCGGACCTTACTACGGCCGTGGTCGAGGGTCAAAACGTGGTAGTGGAAAAAGGCGCGACTACCAAGAGAAGCGTAATGAGAACTTCAGAAGAGAGAAGTCCAGTATCGTTGAGGCCGATCTTTCCGAGGCGCTTATGGGGAAGCTATTCCCAGGCTTAAAGGATGAGCTCCCGGCCCTGACGGGCTGCCACCAGAGGCAATAAAGATTATAGCAACGGAGAAACCAGGTTTGATCAGAAGAATATGTAATGAGCTACTGCAGAAACAAGGAGTTTCCCAGGGACTTAAAGGAAGCGAACTTGGTTCTATTCCTAAAGCCTGGGAAACCCTCTGATTCACCAACTTCTTATCGGACAATGTGCCTCCTGGACTGCCTTGGTAAATTCTATGAAGGACTTATCAAGAAGAGGCTGGAAGGCATGTTGGAAGATGAGAGAGTTCTATCTAGTCAACAATATGGGTTTAGAAAAGGTAGATCGACAGTCGATGCCGCTACCTGGATAAGGGATGCGGCTAAGGCAAGCAAGAAAAGATGGGTGGTCCTTGTTCTGTTGAACATAAAAAACGCTTTTAATTCAGCAAACTGGGGCCTTATAGTAAACCTAATAGGCGAATGTGGGGCTCCGGAACATTTGTCCAACATAATTAAGGACGTATGTCTCTTCGTATCTGAAAGATCCGTATGTATATCGAAGAAGAAAAAGAAACAAATGACCGCGGGTACCCCAGGGGTCAGTCCTGGGACCCTTACTTTGGAATATATTATATAACGGGGTACTAGAAATTCACAAGAGAACAGGAGTTAGAGCGATAGCATACGCGGACGATCTAGCCTTACTGGTGGAAGATGATATGAGTCGGGGTATAACGGAAAAAGTAAATAAAGCGATAGAAAAGACCGCGGCGTGGATAGAGAAAACGATTTAAAGTTAGCAGTAGACAAGACAGAAATAATAATCTTGAGGGGACCAAGAAAAAGAGATGATACAGTTTTCAGATATCAAGGCTCCGAAATAAGACCCCAACGGACAGTAAGGTATTTAGGCATAACTTTGGACGAAAGATTGACATTTGGACAACATGTGATAGAAGCATGTTGAAAGGCAGAGGAGAGGACCTCAACGCTGAATAAACTAATGCCAAATATAGGGGCGTCCCAGAAGAGGCTAATGATGTTACAATCAATATTATCCATAATATTATACGGGGCCCCAGTGTGACATGAGGTCCTCCAGATGAAAAAGTATAAAGACATGCTTCTGAGGGCTCAAAGGAAACCCCTGATCAGGGTGTGCAGCGCGTACAGGACTGTATCAACCATTGCCTTACAGGTGGTGGCTGGTTCTCTGCCGGTGCACATCCTGGCCACGGAGAGAGCCATCCTACCGAAGGGGCAACGGGGCGATAGGTTTAGGGCCACTGGAGAGAGCAAGAAGTTTAGAGACGTGGCAAAGGGAATGGGCAGCCGAAGTCGGAAGGGCCGCCTGGACGATATCCCTGATCCCGGATTTTTACTTTTAACTTAGACGAACTTAACGAAGATTACTTATTTTACTTTTCCATATTATTGGTTATTTATTTGATCGTATTTTTTATTTACCTATTTAATTTTATTTATATAAGTTTATATTTCTTTCGAACAATTTTTATTTTTCGGTTTTTCCTGTCTATGTTTTCTATCTTTTCTTTCTTCTCTGTCCTTTCTTTGTTTCTTTCCTTTTTCTTTATGTCTCTTCTCTTTCTTTTCTCATCTGTTATTGTGTCTCTGCTCTTTTCTTCTCTTTTCCTCTTTTTCACTCTCGTTTCTCCCTTTGTGTTATGTCTTGTATCGTTTTCTGGGACAGTCAGTGGGGAAGGACCTTTTACATCCGACCTACACAGACTGTCACATTTTAATTTCCGAATTGAATGGGTGGATGAGTAAGCGTGCATAGACGAAAGTATGAATGATTGGAGTTGAATGAGAGAAAGTATGAGGGGGCGGACGAGAAAGAGTGCACAGATGAAAGTACGAACGACTGGAGTTGCTCGTAACTGCCAACTGACATCTTCTGGTTGTTTCCATCCGGGATTCTGGGCCTCCTTTCGACAATCTGCAGCTGACCCGACTGGAGGCAGTCAACACAGCGAAGGCGATTTCTTTATGTGTATCAACTGGCAGTATTGGGTTTTGAGCAGCCCAGGTGTTCAATACGTTGTATGACTACAACAACTTTCCAAATGCCGGAACAATATTCTAATTTTACAGAATCTGCATCGCACTATTCGATAGTAAAGTCCAAGTTGCCCAAAGAAGTATTACTACAATTCAAGAGAATGACAGTGACTTCTCCGAATTACGGACGAGCAACGAACTCGCCATGAGCAACGAACTCGCCGTTATATTAAAAGGCGTTTTTAACTTACCGGATCAGATTACATCGATAATTAATGCCATAGGTAAGATAAAGATTTTTGATGGAATGTATATCCCTAAAATAGAAAGGGAAAATTTGACAAGGCATGGACTATTGATTCCACAGCCAGAGCAGGTTACATACAGTAACAGTTACATATATACAGCGTGGTTTTGGCTTTAGCCAATGTAAATACGCCACAAGAGTATCGACAGGATTTTTATTCTAATAATCTGATTCCCGGAACAGTATGGACTGGTGTTCCAAATAACCCAGTTTTATTCAATCCCGATGATATTATGCCAGCTAATTACCCTTTGACTGATTGTCTGACGACATTCACGATGTGAGGGCAAAAATGAATTTCTTAAACAAGAAAGCCCCAAAGTATTTTACGTCGCTTCCCAGCTTTGAGCCCGACGGAACTAAGGCTATGTTAGTATGTAGTGATATGGGCAGTCTAAGAGTTAGTGAACGTAAAGAGATCAGGATCTCAATGCGTATTATGCGCGAGTCCGAGTTGATGGGAACGTTGAGGAGTTCCATAATTTAGAACATTTAGTTAGCGGGGAACAGGTGACAGGCAATATCTGTTTACTGGGAGAATCTCCAAATTTCCGGAATCTGCGTTACCCAACGTACATCTCACGCAACAAACGGGTATGCAAAGAGAGTAGCAGTTTAGCATACAAAGCAGCCCGTAATATCAAATATACTTAGCATCCTAAGCGCTTCTGCTTCAAAATCCGGCTCGAAGGACCAATGAATAAACTTGGGCTGGAGCTGGACTGTATATAGGTGTGTTCTCTTTTTTGTGTTTCCAATGTGGTTGAAATAACTGTATAGGTACTGATTTAAATATATTAATGGAACATGTATTAGGGAAACATTTACAAAACCAGTATATGAAACAAAACTTTTTTTACATTAAACATTAAAATAGCTATGGCAACAAATTACCATTCTTCTTCCATTCTTCTTTCAAATTCTTCAAGGTGGGCTACAGGAAAACTGTACACTAGGGTTGAGGCTCCCATCAAAAACACCAGAAAACGTTCAAGAATCCAAAAAAATAAAGAAAAAACAGTTGTTCTTAAAAAAAATTATATTGCGAAACTGGGAGTGGCTTATGCAAAGAAACAAGATTTACTTAAATTATGTTCTGATAATAATTCCACAACAATATCATCAATTTTATAAATCTTTGAAAGTTCGAGCAGATTAATTTGTCCATCAGTTAATATGTTTTTTGTTTTATTTAGATGTAATTTAGTTAACTGGCAGCATTGATTTCAGTGAGAATCATATCTTGATATCAGTGAGCAATAAATGGTTGTGATCAGTCAAAATAAAATTGTTTCTTTTAATTTGACCTCTTCCTTTAAAATTCCGTTAAAAATTTCTTTTAAACGAAGCACAGAAATATAACTATGTCCGTACTTTCCTCTTCGGTTGACGTTTGATTAAATAAATCAAAATACAAAACTATAAATAAACCACTGTTAAAATTAATACTAATAAAACGTAATACTGCCGTATAACTTAATGTGGCCCGTAATTTTTAAAGTTTCTAGTGTAATACTGCCATTTATCTGATTGTGGCATTTAATTTTAAATGTTTCTAGTGTAATACTGCCATTTATATGATTGAGGCTTTTAATTGTATATTAATAAAAGTGGCAGTATTAAATTTGCATTTATAAATGAAAAACTGCCACATTTTGAAAGAAATTACTAAATAATATTTTCCATAGATTTTTTTTATTTTATTGAAGAGAATCAATAATTTGTTATAAAAATGAATTTTCCGGTACAGATTATTCTAAGGGTAAAAGTGGGCGCAACTTTTAATTTTAAAATCGCTCTCCTGAAAAATTTGCTTTTCTCGAAAGTGGCAGTGTTCATCTAGGGGTGCGAAATATCCCCATATTTTTGTGTGGCGTACAAAGTACACCAAGGGACCACTTGTGTAAAAAATAAGCTAGCAACCACTTAAGGGTTAACATATAAAGATATATGCATATAAATCACCTAATTTTTTTTAGTAATAAGTGCGTTTTGTGTTTTTAGGGTGATAATGAAAATATGAGTTATAAAGAAGAAATGTGTGGCAACTTAGGAACTGCATCACAGACAGATGTAACAATGGAAGAATTGTCTGTTAAATTTGAGCAGTTAAAGATTGGTTCGCAAGAAATTGCAACTTTACAGGAAAAAATTGATAATAGTCCTTTTGGCTTAATGGAAAACACCAGTAATGTGGGGAAGCGGAAATACTATGTAGGTTTTGAATATGAAATGATCAAAACCGTTATTTTCATGGATTATGTTGTGACGACTTCAACGACTGCATTGACTCCGTTTAATGCGCTGCTTTTAAAATTAATAAAATTAAGATTAGATTTACATTTTAAACATTTAGCATATAGTTTTAAAATTTCTCCAACCACTGAATCAGTTTATTTTGAAAATATCATTCATATATTATACAAAAAGTTAAAATCTTTGATTATTTGGCCAGATCGTGTGGTCAGTAAAAAATATTCCTGCGTGCTTTAAAGAAGCCTTTCAGGAAAAAACAACAGTTATTATTGATTGCTTTGAGGTTTTTATAGAAAAACCTGAAAGTTATCTAACTAAACAACAATGTTGGTCTAATTACAAACACCACCACACTATTTTTTTGAAAGGTATCACCCCTCAGGGAACTATTTTTTACATTAGTAGTGGTTGGGGTGGGCGAACATCAGATAGGCAAATGGTAGAATTGGGCAAATTTTGTATTCATATATTACCTGGTGATGTGGTATTAGCTGACAGAGGTTTCTTAATAAAAGGTAGCATAGGTATAATTGGAGCTAAATTGGTTATTCCAGCGTTTACAAAGGAGGAAAACCAATTACACCCTTTGGAAATTGAGGCAGCACGGCATATTGCTCATGTAAGAATCCACGTTGAGAGGATTATTGGAGCTATCAAAATAAATTTACAATTTTTAAGACCACAATTCCTATCAGCATGCTTAAAAGAGGTTACATAAATCAAAATATTAGCTTATTGGATAAAATAATTACTGTTTGTAGTGCATTAATAAATCTTGTTGAACCAATAGTACCTTTTTAAAGAACTATCTTTTATGTAACAGTACATTGTAATCCCGGGCTGTCCCGGATAGCCCGGGACAAGAGAAGTCTAGAAGATGCACTGCTAACATTGACAAGAGAGGCAAAAATCAGGGTTAATAATTAATCAGAAAAAAACAAAATACTTAATAAGTACGAGAAATCAAGACCAAATAAATAGAATAAAAGAGATAAGAATAAGTGATAATGTATTCCAAAGGGTTGACTGCTTTAAATACTTAGGAGTGATAGTAGATGGTCAAAACAGAAGAAGCATAGAGATAAATGAAAGAGTTAAAGCAGGGAATAGGGCATTCTGGAAATACCACAAGTTACTTAAAGATAAAAACCTAAGCAAGAAAACAAAGACAAAGATATATAGAGCGGCAATTAGACCAGTCATAACTTATGGAGCAGAAGCAATGTGCCTTACAAAAAAAGATGAAGAAAAACTGAGAATAATAGAAAGAAAAATTATTAGAAGAATACATGGCCCAATCAAAACAGATCAAGGAGAAATACGAATTCTGATGAATCACGAAATAAGAAATCTAATGGAAGGAGAAGATATAGTGAGATTCATTAAAGCACAAAGGCTAAAATGGTTTGGCCACATCCAACGAAGAGAAGCAGATGCACTAATTAGGCAGATAACAAATTGGACGCCATTAATAAACAGACCTAGAGGAAGACCGAAAATAAGATGGGAAGACCAACTGCGAGAGGATATATCCAATATGGAAATTACAGGCTGGAGAGAAAAAATACAGAATAGGAAAGAATGGGAACAGATTACAGAAAAAGCAAAAAACCACGAAAATCTATAAAGGATAATGAAGAGGAATTATACGGACCAATCCACCGCATGAAATGGATTAAAAGAGCTCATGAACCTGAGCGACCTATACTCTATACTAGAGTGACCGGTCTATATATATATATATATATATATATATATATATATATATATATATATATATATATATATTGTATTTGCGTCCCTCGTGGCTTCTGTATAGTTTTGACTCTTCGTGACTTCCGATCAATATACAGCGTGTATATTAACAAGAATAATTTCATACAGTTAGCGCTCGCTTTGGCATCCGTTATACTGGCAACAACGTACTTATAATATCAAGTAAAATATTTAACCTTGGTCGTGTTTAAGTGCAAATTTAGTTGTAGAACCCAGACAAATTCTATTTATAACTTTTGCCAATTAGGTGGTTTTGCTCGGATATACGATAAGGATTTGCTGTAAATTGTTTGTTTTCGTTTTTTTATACTCTTAAATCAGGTTAGAAAAACTTATTTCTTGGGTGTAGTTATGAATGATGTATTTTCTAAACTTTTAGATTTTCTATTTTATTTCGATGGAAGAAGATTATGGATTTCGGAAGATTTCGATGGAATAAGTTATATTGTAATATACTTAACAATACCACTATATACCCTTGACAAATTTTTATTTTTTAAAGTTAATAATTGTTTGATGAGCCTTTCGATAAGTTAGGTTAGGTATATTATTAAATTTTATTTTGATAATAATCGGTACTGTTTCTCTCTCTCTCTCTCTCTCTCTCTCTCTCTCTCTCTCTCTCTCTCTCTCTCTCTCTCTCTCTCTCTTCCTGTGATCCCTTCCCAGCGCATCCTTATCTGTTTTATTCTTTTGAAATTTGCTATACAAATATTTTCCATTGCTCTCTGTTTCTCGCTCTCTGTTTGACTTCTCTCCATCTCAGGCCAATTCTTTCATGATCTCTTATTACAGTTCTTCTCCAGCTATTATCAGGTCTTCCTCTTCTTCTTCTTTCGTCTGGTTGGTATTCGAGTGCTTGTTTGGTTATATTATTTCGATCCTTCCTCAGAGTCCGTGTAATTCATTTCCATTTCCTATTTTTAATCGTGACTGTTATTTTCTCTTGTTTTGTTCTTCTCCGTAGATCTATGTTTTTTATTTTATCTGGCCAGTATATTTTTAGGATTTTCCTCAACGATTTATTTATAAAGGTTTTTAATTTTTTGCTAGTTGTTTCTTCCTGTCTTTTCCTGTAAATATTTTGATTTTGGTTAATTCTGATATATCGCGTGTGTTCCAGATTTTCCTTAATGCATTATGAATATATAATGAGTGCATATTGTGCCTTTACTATCCCTTTTTCTACATCTGATCTACTAGCGCCTTTTTTTCCATGGTTGATCCCAGATAATATGTAAAGTTATCTACCTCCTGTATTTGTCTTCCTTGTATTTTAATTTTAGTTTCTTGGTTGCTGTTTTTTTGAGTTTTGTTTTTTTTTTGTCTTTATCTTCAGGCCCATTACCCTGGAGTATTTTGCAAGCTTCTTTTGCTTATGGCTGCTATGTTCGGTTAGGGGAAAAATGTCATCTGGGAACTACAAATCCTCCAACTAGTCATGCAATTTCAATCTAATACCTGTTTTATTATTGCTTACTTTCTGCATGATCCAGTCCGTTATTATTAGAAATAATGTCGGGGATAGCACACATCCTTGCTTAACTCCGCTTTGTATAACTACATCTACTACCATTTTTCCCGCATGTTCTAGTCTGGCTGTATATTTCTTGTCAAATAGTCTGATTAAGTTGATGTATTTTATCGGTAGTCCATATAGTTTTAGAATCTTCCACATTTGTTCTCTGTTTATACTATCGAATGCCTTTTCAAAGTCAAAGTCAAAGTAAACATTATGTTTATATTTTTTTGCCATTCACTAGCTTGTTCCAAGATAATTATAGAGTACAGGATATACAGCGGTACAGGTACAAGATACAGAGGTGCTGATAGAGTACAAATGTGGTCGATAGTGGAGCGTTTTGCGCGAAAGCCTTCTTGGTTGCTTCTTAGTCTTAGTTTCTTGTCTATTTCTGGCTTCAGTCTATTCAATATGATATTTGACATTATTTTGAATGTGGCACTTAGCAGTGTTATTGCTCGCCAATTCTCGCATTTATTTAAATCTCCCTTTTTTGGTATCTTAATGGTTACACCCTCGTTCCATTTCTGTGGGAGCTCCTGGTCGGCCCATATCTTGAGTTTGTGTAACATTTCTACTAATTTGTTTGCGCCCGCCTTTATTAAATTTATCGGTAGGTTGTCGCTTTCAGCGGCTTTGCCATTTTTTTAGTTGATTCAGTGTGTTTTGTATTTCTTCTTTCGTAATTTCAATTGTTCTAATGTTTATTTCCTGTATTACGTTATCTTCGTCTATATCTGGTGTTTGGAGTATATTTCCTCGCAGTGTTGTTTTCATCTTTGTATTATTTTATATTCTGATTTAATTATATTTCCTTGTTTATCTTTGATTTGTTTATTACTGTTTAGTGTTTTCCCTGTCAAATTTCGGATGATATTGTACTGTATCTTCAGGTCGTTTTCTTGCGCAGCTTTTTCTGACATTTTTACCATATCATATACATAGTATCTTTTGTCTTTCCTGCCTTGCTTTTTAACCGCTATATTTTTTCTTTGTATTTCCTTTCTACTGCTTTTTCCTTCTTCGGTTGCTTCTTTTTGTAACATTTTTTTTAAGTTTCTTTCTTTCTTCTCTTAGTTGCAATAGTCCAGAAAAATAAGGTTTTTGTCGGGATACTTGACCAGCCAGGTTGCAAATGGGTTTTTTTGGAGTTATACCTATTACATTATAAATACAACAATGCCCGTCACAGTTCGGACGAGAATTTTAGTAATTAACAAATAAGGGTCAAATATGACAGTTTTTCGTTTAAATCGCTACAGGTAAAAATAAGGTAATTAAATATCTTATTTAGATTATTCACCTTTTAGTAAATAAGTAAAGGTTTAAATTTTTTTAAATTTTTATCCGATTATTTGTTACTTCGGAAATTGCAAAATAAAACTATATTTCGAAAATAAAAAAATTGTTATAACTTATAAAAAAAAATTAAAGGCACTCGTGGGAGTGCCGACAGAAGTGAAAACTTCTTATAGTATATAAATTACGAGCTCAATGCTTTTACCCCATCCTAAAAGAAGTGCTATACCTATATCATATACGATATACGCGATGCGTAGGCCCTATGCTATTTATGTATACATACACATAATTTATATATGTACAAAATTTATTTCAGCAAAGTGATGACGGTCGCAAATTCAATACTTTTTTTCCCATCCAAGAAGTGCACAACGTCCCTAAAGAAATGTTCAATTCAAAAATTTATTTCGTCGAAGCGATAACGGTCGCTAATTTAATAATTTTCTCCATCAGAAAAGTGCACAATGTCCCTCAAGAAGTTTTCACTTCAAATATTTATTTCGTCAAAGCGATGATAGTCGCTAATTTAATACTTTTTTACATCGAAAAAGTGCACAACGTCCCTAAATAAGTTTCACTTCAAATATTTATTTCGTCGAAGCGATTACGGCCCGAATTCAATATTTTCCTCCATACAAAAAGTGCACAACGTCCCTAAAAAAGGTTTTTCTTAAAAAAATTATTTCGTCGAAGCGATGACGGTCGCTAATTTAATAATTTTACCTAATAAAAAAAGTGCACAACGTCCCTCAAGAAGTTTTCACTTCAAAAATTTATTCGTCGAAGCGATGAAGGTTCGCTAATATAATATTTTCCCATTAAAAAAGTGCACAACGTCCCTCAAGAACTTTCCACTTCAAAAATTGATTTCATCGAAGCGATGACGGTCGCTAATTTAATACTTTTTTCCATCGAAAAATTGCACAACGTCCCTAAAGAAGTTTCACTTCAAATATTTATTTCGTCGAAGCGATGGATGACAGTCCCTAATTCAATACTTTTCCCCCATCCAAAATGTGCACAACGTCCCTAAAGAAGTTTCACTTCAAATATTTATTTCGTCGAAGCGATGACGGTCCCTAATATAGTAATTTATCCCCATCCAAATAGAGCACAACGTCCCTAAAGAAATTTTTGACTTCAAAAATTTATTTCATCGAAGCGATAAAGGTCGCTAATTTAATATTTTTCCCCATCCAAAAAGTGCACAACGTCCCTCAAGAAGTTACCACATCCAAAAATGTATTTCATCGAAACGATGACGATCGCTAATTTAATACTTTTTTCCATCGAAAAAGTGCACAACGTCCCTAAAGAAGTTTCACTTCAAATATTTATTTGGTCGAAGCGATGACGGTCCCTAATTCAATATTTTTCCCCCTTTCAAAAAGTGCACAACGACCCTCAAGAAGTATTCACTTTACAAATTTATTTTATCGAAGCGATGACGGTCGATAATTTAATACCTTTTTCCATCCAAAAAGAGCACAACGTCCCTAAAGTTTTCACTTCAAATGTTTATTTCTCCGAAGCGATGACGGTCGCTTATTTACTACTTTGTCCCCATCCAAATTTAATAATTTTTCCCCATCCAAAAAGTGCACAACGTCCCTAAAGAAGTTTTCACTTCAAAAATTTATTTCTCCGAAGCGATGACGGTCGCTAATTCAATACTTCTTCTCCATCTAAAAAGTGCACAACGTCCCCAAAAAAGTTTTCACTTTAAAAATGTATTTTGCCGAAGCGATGACGTTCGCTAATTTAATACTTTCTCCCTATCTAAAAAGTGCACAGCGTCCCTAAAGAAATTTTCACTTCTTAAATTTATTTCGTCGAAACGATGACGGTCGCTCATTTAATACTTCTCAAAAGGAATACTTTTTCCCATCCAAAAGTGGACAACCTCCCTAAAGGAGTTTTAACTTCAATACATATACGTACAAAATTTATTGCGCCGAAGAGATGACGGTCGCGATGACGGTCGCGAAATAAAACCTTTTTCCCTATCGAAAAATAGGTTCTACATTTATTTTAAATTTAAATACTTCTATACAATTTATGTATAGATACACATAATATAGATACGTACAAAATTTATTTCGTCGAAGAGATGACGGTCGCTATGATGGTCGCGAAATAAATCATTTTCCCCATCCTAAAATAGGCTTTACATTTATTTTAAATTTAAATACTTCTATACAATTTATATATACATAAAAATATTATATATAGCATAAGTGATGACGGTCGCAATGACGGTCGCGATGACGGTCGCGAATTCAATGCTTTTTCCCCTATCCAAAAATCGCACAACGTCCCTAAAGAAGTTTTCACTTCAAAAATTGTTATAAAAATGAAATTAAGACTTTGATATTGCATGAAATGTTGAGTCAAACAGTCCATAATGCACGATAAATTTCAAGACGATTTGTCAATTAGTTTAAATTTTATTCGATTTGTTTATCACAAAGAGCTTTTTTTGCAATGTTATTGTTCAGAAAATTATAATAATACAGCAATTCTGTGGAAACCACAGGAAAGAAGAATACTTATATTTTTAACTTAAGGAAAGTAGAATCATTTATGGCTTCTAAACAATTTTAATAACCATATTAACATATTGACTAAATCTGCGTTGGGATTTGAAAAGCTGATATTTTTACACGAATTTTCAAAAAAAAACTTTTCGCCTAGGTTAATTACGAGCAAAGTTAGCCACTTTTATTACTTATTTAATTCACAGTTACTTCTATGTACATAAAATTCTCCTCTAACAGTGTTAGTTATCATATTCCGCCGAAACGGCTTGACCGATTTTTATGAAATTTTACACGTATATTCTGTAGGACTGAAAATAGGTGGTAATCTATTATTTACACCCATACGTTATAAGGGGGGTTGCCCCCTGCCACTTTTTTATTGTTTTGGAGAAAATTGTCTACCTTCATTTTATATTATGTACCATTAAAAATATATACAACCCTTAATTTTCACCTTTCTACCACCAACCCCTATTTTTTAATAGTTATCTATTTATTTACATCTATAAAATTCTCCTGTCGTAATGTTAGTTGCCATAATCCTCCGATACCGCTTGAACGATTTTTATGAAATTATATATGTATACATATACTTGTATATGTATACATAACATTTTGTATTGTTAGGTGGGTATATGTGTACATAACATACTCTACAAAACTACAGGTATATATAAATTTAAAAAATAATGATCAAAGTCCATCAACAAACTCCGGAGATATTAAGAGCAACATATCTTTGAAAAGTAAATTTCATTTTTTGAGTGCACGGATTAATAATTCCGCTCCACAGACCACGAGTCGATTTCGTTAGGACGTCATTTTTAAAGATATATTAACAACTCTGTTCAAGTTTACTCAAACTTTTACACATAAACTATATACATACCTTGAATTTTAAAATAGCGCTAGTTAGGTTTCTTAATTGTTATAAAGAAACTAGCTGTGAATTAAATAAAAAAAAGTGCCTAACTTTGACCGTAATTAATCAAGGTAAAAGTTTTTTTTAACATTTATGTAAAAGTACACATCGAAAACAATGTGATAACTACAGGGGTAATTTGTGTTACTAAAAGATAAATTTTTCATATCTACAGTATTTTTTGATAAAATGCATATTTTTCGAGGTATTCTCAAAAAACCCTCTAAAAAAGTCAATTTTTTCGTCGAAAAACTGTTACTTTCAAGCGCGAATAACTCGAAAAATATTAGTTTTACGAAGAAAATGTAAAAAACATTTCTTTCTTAGAATTACTTTTTACATCGATTTACATGGTTAAAATGCAATAAAAATTTCCGTCCCCGAGATGGGGTGGCAACCACCCCAAGCTTTTAGCGTACAGCGGCATGATATAGAAAATGATCCTTGGCCTATTCCCTACGCCCTACCTTCTGTGAAAATTTCAAGTAAATCCATGCTGGACGAAAAAATTGCGAGTCAAAATGCTTCATTTCCTCGACTATAGAAGGAGGAGAAACAATCAGTAAATGTAACGAATATAAATACCTGGGTATGAATATGAAAATCACGAATGATGGAACACTGGACGGAGCCGTTAAAGAACGAAACACTCAGGGCAGGAAAGCAATTAGGCTCCTAAACTCAGTACTCTGGGACAAGCAGGTAAACAACCAAAACAAGAAAAAGATCTATAACGCCGTAGTGAAAAGCATTATAACATACAGCTGCGAAGTATGGCATATGAAGGAAAAATCAAAACGAATGTTAGAGGTCACCGAAATGGATTTCTGGAGAAGGGCTGCAGGAAGATCAAGAAGAGAACATGTCACCAATGAACGAATACGAGAAATAATGAAGGTCACACATACAATAAATGACGAAACCAACGAAATACAACTACGATGGTTTGGTCACGTATAAAGAATGCATGAAGACAGAATCCCAAAACAAGGGCAAAAATGGAAACTGCAAGATAGAAGAAGATGAGGTAGACCGAGGAAAAGTTGGCAGACAGGAATAAACAAAGCCATGGATGAAAGAGGTCTGCAAGTAGATCAATGTACGGACAGAGAGGAATGGCGAACGGGTATCGGAAGACGAAGAACGTTATAAACCGATAATATAATAATAATGTAAAAGTACCAGCTTTTTAAATCCTAAAGTCTAGGGATGGCGCTTGTTGAACAAAAAACCGGTTTTTGGTTATACCGGTTTTTTTAACTTACGGTTTAACCTGGCGGTTATAACCGGTCAAAAAATCGGTTGTTCCAAAAACAGGTTTTCGGTTTTTTTTTTAATCAAAAGCAAATACTCCATAAGTTATAATGTTACATTTATATTGCACTTTAGTTTGCTCAATTTTCCTCCCGAAAAATTCCCCAACCAATTCAACCTAGAAACATTTTCCAGGCGCTTTCAAGTTACCCTAAAAATGGGCCAGAGTACCCCAATCTCTGATTCGTCGCTCGTTGTAGACGGCGTCGGCGTATATTGCGATGTCAATAATTGGGATATTCCCAAAAGTGATGATCCTATCGATCTATCAAAATGTCCCTTGGATCTATCAAGTTTTAAAAAATGTCCAAATGACTTTAGGTATTTTACAAAATAAATTCGATAAACCAATTCAGTATTTACTTCTCTATTGCCATCAAAAAATTTCAGTAGGTAATATTTTTTAATACGTTTGTATAATACCTACCAAATACCTACCATTTATTTCGTAAGAATTATTTATTGTTTAAAAATTACATAATGGAGATTCCTAATCGTATTTCGGTATTCACATTATACAAGAGTCTCAAGTCTCAAGTACTCAAGTATAAACAATTTTTTAGCTGATGATGGTTGGAATATCGATTTCAAGCAGATCACATACTTTTATGTAAATATTATCATCACATGCACCATTTTACCAGTCTTTGAAACATTTATTAATCTAAATAACTATTCTCAAAATTGTTTCATAAAAGCTGATGTGACACTTTCGTCCAGTTCTCGATTAGTAAATAAAAGTTGAATTATGGTTGTTTGGGTTAATTACTTCGCATTTATTATTTATAATATTATATGATTAAGATCGAAAATATATAGAAATTTCTTCATTTTTCTCTAAATTAATTTTTTTTCCACAGGCAACTTATTCGGTTTTTCAATGGTTATTACTTTAAAAAGAAAAAAACCGGTTATAACCGGGACAAAAAAACAACCGGTAAAACCGGTTGTTTCGAATTAAAAAAACTGGGTTTAGGTTATAACCGGTAGGTTTTTTCCATCCCTTAGTCGATTAATTTAGTTTGCAGTCAATACTAACAAAGTTATTCAAATTGTTTATAAGCCAAAAATGACTCTACTTTACTAAAATATTTTCGGAATGATAAAAATGAGTTTTTATTATTTTTTTAAAAACTTTGAAAACATAAGTATTCTTCTTTCATGTAGTTTCCACAAAATTGCTGTATCATTATTATTTTATGAAGAAAAGCATGCTTTATCATTGCAAAGAAAAGGATTTTTTATTAAACAAATTGAATAAAATGTAAACTAATTGACGAATCACCTTGAAATTTTTTGTTATATCTGGACTGAACATATGGACTGTTTGACCCAATTTTTCATGTAATATCAGTCTTAAGTTTATTTTTGCAAAAGTTTATTTTTGCAACTTCCGAAGCAACAAATAATCGTACCAAAATTCAAAAACTGCAATTTTAAACCTTTGTTCATCTACTAAAAATGAATACTCTATCTGATATAAGATATTTAATTACTTATTTTTACCTGTAGCGACTTAAACGAAAAGACTGTAATTTTCAGGGCCGTGCCGTTCTATGATGCGGTGAGGCAGCCGCATCAGGCGGCATCACAAGGGGGCGGCATAATCAGTAAAATCTAATATCTTCTTCTTCTTCAAGTGCCGTCTCCTAATCGGAGGTTGGATATCATCATCACTATCTTTAATCTATCCACCTCTGCTCTAAAGAGTTCTATAGAACTGCATCTAAACCAGTCCCTTAAATTC
Source organism: Diabrotica virgifera virgifera (assembly GCF_917563875.1). NCBI lineage: Eukaryota > Metazoa > Arthropoda > Insecta > Coleoptera > Chrysomelidae > Diabrotica > Diabrotica virgifera. The sequence continues at coordinate 130,328,162 of NC_065451.1, read as the reverse complement.
TTTAACCGTGACATTCTCCTTCTTGCAATGGACACGCGCCAACTCGTAACTCTTAATGACAAACTTTTTCAAATCAAAATGTACACCGGCCAATTCGTAACTTTTTTACTACCTGACCCTCCCAACTTGCAACTTATACAGGTGAATTCGAAACCATTGTTTAATTCTAATTCTATTTACACATAAACATTACATCTACTGGTAATGCAGCAGAGTTATGCTCCACGTAACATAGAGCCACACCCAGAGCTTTAGTGGCATCTGCGTGTGACACTCAATATGACAGGGAAACTTCTTCCTCGCTTTCTTCATCTTCATTAGTCATTAGGGTTGCCTTGAGGTTGAACCAAGTCTACAATGTATTCATCCGTAAATTCTTCGCTCCCTTTGTCGTCAGCTTCAATCCATTCTGTAATTACACTTTCTTCTTAGTTTTCTGATCCATCTTGTATAGGGGAACGGGGAAAAATGGAGCTTATTCAAATTAGAAATCAAGCCATGGAGTTAACGACTAAGCACAAATGATGACACTGGCTCTGCATCAGTGACATCAATCTGAGATGGGTGGAAGAGGGAGAGAGACAGGCACAGCGACTCAAAATCAACGACAAAGTAAACTTTCAATTATTAGTTAGGCTAACTTTCGGATAATCCGACCTTTTCGGAATCCGAACAGGCTGTCCCCCCAATTAGTTAGGATTTGCGGGGTTTTACTGTATATAGGTACCTACTATAATATCTGCGTTCCAATCGGCTGGTAGTCTGTTTTGTTCATATTTTTTGTTGTATTAGCTGGTTTATTTCCTTATGTAATTCTCTTCCTCTGTATTTTTTTCCACTGTTATTTCATTTTCTTCTGCTGCTTTTCCGTTTTCTATGTTTTTTATATTTGTTTCAGAGAAAAATTATAGGTGCGCTACTGCTGCTTGGATGTGTCCCGTTTTTTTCAAATTTATGATATGGTCACCCTACAGTAGAAACGCTTCTTAATTCACGAGAGTATTCTACACACTTGTTCTTAATCCAGGATACAGTTTTTTGTGTCAAATTAGAATTTCATAATGGTAGATAAGTTTATTTTAATTTTCTAATCTATTTCAACAGTATGGCCCCCGCATACTGCAGACTTTTTACCTGCCGATAGTTTAGTCGGGTTGGGCAAAATTAAAGATTTTTCTTTTTAAAATATGTAAGAATGTAGTTCGTTTGGTATGGCATGAGAGCTTTAATTTTTTTTAAGTATGTATTCTATTTGTTTTTAATTTTGTAGACTACCTAGCAGACTTAACTACTTTATGTAATGTGAAATTTAAGACTTACTACTATATTTTAAATATTTTTCAAAATATTATTTTCTATATCCTTACATAAAAAAATACATTGAGTGTATGAAATAAGTAAACAATGTTTTAAACATTTTTATTATTTTCCAGACACCTTTGCACCTATTAGTTGAACAAATTATATTATTAAAAATTTTGTACTTACTTTACTTAAGCCGTCCTCTTGTACCCTACGCTGTCGAGGTAAAAATTTTGTAATAAAAAATTAAGAATTCAATTTTAACACTTCTATAATATGTTACAATTGAGCAATTAGACCAGCAGATTCGACAACTGGTTATGATAAATTCATCAATTTTAATGAACATACTTTTTAATTTTTTATTTTTGCAGTGAAAAAAAATACATTGTTAATTATACAAAAAAATATCATTAATATATCACAACAATATTTTTTTCAACATACTACAATAATCAATTATAAAAATATCCGAAGTCTAAATTCCAACATTTGAGGTGACAACAGCGCAGTGGAAGCCATGAGGACATAAACTCAAATATACGGAGACCACCACAACCGCAAACTGAATAAATATATATTTGGATGCCATCAAAACCGTTAAAGTGATTTTAGATATACAGCAAGCGAACATGGCGCGCCTGACGGCAATTGCTCCAAGTAATGTGTATATTATTATACAGATAACGTGACTGAGGACGTCCGGCCAATATTTTGTGTAAGCATTGTAGGAAGTGGTACCTTTCATTTGCGATACATTTTAGGGAAAGTCCTCGTGGCAACCGTATATCGGAGTTCACGAAGACCTGGAAGCCACGAGAGACTACGGTTTAACATGGGGGGACGTCATAAGATGCTAAATATATATATATATATATATATATATATATATATATATATATATATATATATATATATATATATATATATATATATATATATATATATATATATATATATATATATATATATATTTGTACAAATATATATTAATGTGATATTCAAAGATCGGTGTGCTCAAAGCAATTGATTAGATAATTAATTAATTAATTAAATTTAATTTTAATGATGCACTTATGATTTAATCACACTATTTAATGCTCTAATCTCAGGGTTTTATATTCTCGTGCTTCAATATCTCCTTTGCTTTACATATGATAAATAAGGTCAAAGACTAACGGAATAAAACACATATATGGTACAAAAACATCTATTGAAATAAATTCACCCTCAAAATATCCTCTAAAAATAATATCTCCTATTCTGATTATTGAAATACTCCTACCACTATCTAAAGTACTTATTGAAATTTGCGTTATGAATAATTCTACAAAAAAAAATAAAACTGTCTCTCGGATGATGAGTTGTCCAAATTCTTGTCTCTGGTCGCCTACAATTTACTCTTAGCAGCCCCCTATGTAGTCAGCAATCTCGCAACAAACTATTGCAAGCCTATTGTCATCAATGACCCCCTACAGATGCACGTATCTTTCAAAAAACAATGCTAGCCTTTTCTCCTCTCAATAAACTGAATCTATTTCTCGTTCCGGCATGCAACGGTGACTCTTGGAATATAAGTAGAACAATATAACTTACAATGCTTTACGTGATGAGCCTCCGTCAGGACACTTATTTCAACAAACTCACAGCTATTCATTTATCTGCCTTACTACTTCAGGAGACTCTCAGAGATCACCACTATTCGACTTGACGATCATTTAACAACTATCATCTAGAATCACATTCGTTTAAAGGCCAGCACTAAACAGTAACGTTGAAAAAAAAAATTCTACCGTAAAATTAAATTATGTAAAAAATTCTGAAAGTCCACTGACAACGATTCCAAAGAATTAAATTCCAAATTGTCAATGTCAGATTCAAAACCAACTTTTCCTCCCATTAGAAATTTCCTAAAACTAATTACATGCCAATCGGTTTTTAAGGAGATTACATTCATTTAAATTTCTAAATACAATTGTTCCCTAACCCGGTCTCATTGTCCAAACACATAACCACTTCCTTATCATACTAACTGTACAAACAAAATACTTAATCCCTATTTGAATTTTGTTTACCTACGGCCATCCAAAGATAATTGACTTTCATTTCTTCGAAATGAATTTTGGTATATTTTTATTATATGTTTTAACTTTTCTAAAATATTAAGATCGAAACCATATTAATTCAAATTTTACATATCTTAACAACTCCCCGCCATTTGATTTGCCGAAAAACTCTGTTATTTATTTAAATGACACAAGTTTTTTTTAGGATCAAATTATTCCATTATGTTACCAAACTCTACTCATGATACTTATAAATGTCGTGAATGTTAAAAATACCCCGTATCTTGCCTGTCTCTATATGCGCTAATTCATAACTATTTACCCCATTTTCCGTATTGACCCTATATGGACCTTCAAATACCGGCATCAATTTAGCACAAATACCATTTTGTAAATTGGACACCCTTAGTGCCCTCACTAAAACTTTATCCCCTTTCTGGAATGTAACCGGCCTTCTTCTTCGGGTCCTCTCTTGCCTTTGGAGATATTTCTCTCCACTTCGTCTCAATCTTCGTTGAACCACCTCGATCACTTCTTCGTATTGTCTGGGGGCGGTGTCTTCCCACGGTCTCGTAGGCATTGTTCCTTTCATTACATATAAAGGCGTCTCCTTGGTAACCGTATTTGGTGCACAGTTCAAATACGTCTCTATTTCAAACACTTTTCTGTCCCAATGTCGATGATGTTCTTCCGCAGCAATTCTTAGAAATTTTGTGACTTCTTGTATAAAACGCTCTGATGGGTTGCTCTGTGGATGTCGGATGCTTACAAATTTTGTATTTATGCCTCTCTCTCTTAATTCCCCTTTAAAACGGTCGTTCCTAAAGTATGTTGCATTGTCCAACAAAATATTGTCTGGTCTTCCCACTGTTTCGATAAAATCGTCTATCTTCCGAAGTATTTCAGCTCCTTTCGTGGTTCTACATGGGTACAGTTTTAAATACTTTGAAAAAACATCCACCATAACTAATATGTGTTTATTCCTCTGTGTTGTTGTTATTAAACCGCTCAACATATCAATGGCGACAATATCCAGTTTCTTCCGAGCTATGACGTTTTTTGTGATGTTTTCGTTTTTGAAATTCTTACTTTTACACTTTTGGCATGTCTCGCAATTTCGAGTCATCTCTTTGGCTATTGTATAGTCCTTTCGACAAATGTAGTTCTCCCTGAACATAAGCCACACCTTCCTGCTTCCAATGTGTCCGTTGTCACAGTGTAATTTTGCTAAAACTTCTTTTGCCATCTGTTCCTTGATTACATATAGTTCTCTACCATCGACCCTCTTAAAATATAAGTTATCCTCTTGTTCGACCCTTTGCTTTTCTCTTTCATCCAGTTGTTCCTGATTTTCCCTGATCTGAGCCAAAGAAAATAAGCCTGCTTCTTCTCTCATTATGTTCATGCCAACGTGGAGAGTTTTGTGGTCCTCTTTGCGGAATTGTTCATCTCTCGTCAACGCATCAGCCAAGATATTGTCAGTTCCTTTGATATATTTAAATTCAAAATCATACTCTTGAAGTAAAAGAATGCCCCTATGAATTCTATTATTTACCAGCCTATTTTTCATTATATGTATCAAAGCTGCATGGTCTGTTTCAATGGTGAATTTTGCCCCTAGTAGGTAAAACCGTAATTTATTTACACAAAATAACACACTGGCGAACTCTAATTCAGTAACGCTGTACTTTCTCTCATATGTTTTGGTTACACGGGAGACAAAACAGATTGGCACCTCTACATCGTCTTGGATCTGTGATAACACCCCTGCGAATTTTGTTATGGAAGCATCGGTCCGGAGAATGAAAGGTTGATCATATCTTGGGTGGTGTACTCTTACAGCTGTGGAGAAAGCTCCTTTTAAATTTTTGAAAGCCATTTCTTGTTCCGTTCCCCATTTCCACCTAACATTTTTCTTAAGTAATGCTATCAACGGTATTTCTTTTGTGCTGATGTCTGGTATTAGTTTTTTGAAATAGTTTACCATTCCCAAAAATCCCCGCAATGTTTTTAAATTGGTTGGCCTAGCGTAGTTATTTATAATTTCGATTCTATCTTCTGCAAGACTAATCCCTTTTGTGTCTAATTTGAATCCTAAATACAGTATTTCCTTTTGGAAAAACTGACACTTTTTAATATTTAATTTCAATCCCGCTTGATCCAGTTCTTCTAGCACAGTGTGAATATGTCGTAGATGGCTTGTTATATCTGGTGAGAAAATTAATAAATCATCTATGTAATGTACAACAAATTCTCCATGCCTATTTAAGATTGTGTTCAATGCGCGAACCAAAGCAGCGCATGCACTCTGTAGGCCAAATGGTACCACCCTAAATCGGTATACCACTCCGTCGATCGAAAAAGCGGTATAATTTCGACATTTCTCTGCCAAAGGTATTAACCAAAAACTATGTTTCAAATCGATTTTGGAAAAAATGTGTGACCCTGTGATTCGTCCAAATATGGCTTCGATGTTCAAAGGCGCTTCGTATTGCGCGATTGTGTGTGAATTAATGTTTCTTGCATCTAAACATATTCGCAAATCACCACTCGATTTTTTAACGCATACTATCGGGTTGATATATGGAGAGTCACATCTTTCTATCACCTTGTCTTCGATCATTTTTTCAATTTCCTGTCCGACGCTTTGCCTGTATTTATACGGGATTGGATATGTCTTGGATTTAAAATTTTCTAAGTTTTTAACTTTAAAAGAATGTTCATAATTTTTAGCCACTCGGCTTTCTTCATTAATCAAATCTCCATAATTTTCTAGAATCTTCTCTACTTCCTTTTCCATGTTTTCTCCACATTTTAATTTTCTTTCATCCTCATTTTGTTCGCATGTATTCACTGTCCATAATATTTCTTCATAAAATTCTGGATTCTCGTCCATTATTGCCATTTCTTCTCTGTCCTCATCCTTTATTTCTTCTTCTGTTTTTTTTTTATCTTCAATTTCCATTTGGTATCCCGAGCACCATGTTTCTACTGCTTTCATTTCTCTTATGAGAACTTCCTTTTCTTCCTGCTTCCTTTCTGTTTTATCGTCGATTGCCGACAATTCTTCCGTACCTTCGATTTCCTGTCTTTCTCTTGTATCCACCTTGTTTTCCTTCTTTCTTTTTGAACTCTTCTTTTTCTTCCTTCTTTTTTTTTTGGTTGATTTTTTTCTTGTACTTTCTGTTTTTCCTCTACAGTCATATTGATTTCTTTATGTTTTTCCTGTTCATTTATCTTTTCAACAATTATTTTCCTATCTATTTCCATTTCTTCTTCTATGTTGTCTGGTTCTGCTCTGATTTCCAGTTTATTCTCCGAAAAATTTATGGTGATATGTTTTTCACTCAATTCATCAATTCCCGCTATCATATCATGGTTTAAATCTTCGATCACCACACATTGCATAATATAGTATTTGTCTCCCACTCTGATCCGCACTCCCAAACCTTCATTTACTGTCGTCAATTTTTTGTTGTTTGCACCCACTAAAGCAACCCTAGGAATTTTATACACAAATCTGTCCAAATTTAATTCTTTTACTAGTTTCTTATTGATTAACGATATCTCCGATCCAGAATCAATCAAAATTTTAATCGCTTTATGTTTTATAAATGCATCTAAGAATATTAAATTTGAATTAGAACTTTGTCTTTCATTTCCCGCCAACTGTATAAACTCTCTCGGATGACAAAATATACCGGAGAGTTGTTTATGTTTGTTCAGTGGATGCTTTATTGAAAATCCTGTCTGGATTCATTGCATACATCTTCTTCCTCGTTTTCTATTGTTACATGATTCATCTCCCTTCTATTTTGTCGTTGGAAATTCTGATTGTTTCTACCGTCCCTTTGTTCGTTCGTATTCCTAGTCGGAGGATTTTGTGCATCTCTGTTTCTGTTGTGATTTTCATATGTTCTATTTTTTGCGTGATTCCTGTTATCATAATTTTGTTGTCTATTGTAATTTTGGTATTCTCTCGGCCTATCTTCGTTTGTTGATTGGGCATGTCGGTTTCTCTGGTCATAATTTGATTGATACCTTCTTGCCGGTCCATTATATTGTTCATGTTGTCTTCTGTTTCGCATTTCTCTTCTTTTTGCTTCCCTTACTTGAAGGAATTGGCACAAACTATCAATATCTTGATAGTTTCTCAAAATCACGTGGTCCTCCAGCGTTTCTTCGAAATGTCTGCTTATCATTTCTACCAGTTGTTCGGTAGAGTATTTGTAGTCTAGATATTTGGAATTGTTATATATCTGCAAAGCATATCTTTCTTCCGATATTCCCATTTTCTCGTGATATCTTCCATTCTGTAGCTCTTGGTTGATTTCCCTCTGTTTAACTTTCCCCCAGAAATAGTTGAGAAATTTATTTTCGAAATCTGTCCAATTTTCAAACTCATCTTCTTTACTTTCATACCATAACGCTGCTCCTTCTTTCAGATGGTTTCTAATTGTTTCTTTGCAGTCGTCAAAATATCTAATATGTTGCAATTTGGTTTTCAAATTTTTAACAAATGGTACTGGGTGTGTTTTTCTAATATCCCCTCCAAATTGTATTTTCGCGTCGCTTGTACCAAGGATAATCATTTCCCTTCTTTCTCCACAATTCTGTTGATTCTTGAGTTCCGCAATTTGTTTTTCGTTTTGCTTAAATTTTTCTTCTATTTCTCGCCTGTCTTCTTGTATTGCATTTTCAAATTTGCTTTCTAACTGTTCTAATTCCATCTTCTGCACAGTCTTAATATCCTTCATTTTAGTTTCTATTTCTTCTCGTTGCATCTTCAGTTTCCTTTCTGTTTCTTCTCTAACTTTTTCTAAACAGGCTTTCACTTCATTTTCATATTTTTCCAAACGCTTTTCCAATTTGCCATCATTCTCTTCCAATTTCTGTTCTATTCTCTGTGATATTTCTCTTTGTGTTTCTTCCATTTTTTGTTGTGTTATTTCCATGGCTCGTTTTGCTTCCTGTTGATTTTTCTCTATTTTTTGTTGTGTTTCTTCCATGGCTCGTTTTGATTCCTGTTGATTTTCTTGCATTGTCCTTTTTGTTTCCTGTTGATTTCTATCCATTTGTTGTGATTGGAGTTGCATCAGTTGCAATAGTTTCTCTATTCCTGTTAATTCCTGTTCTTTTCTCTCCATAATCGTTGTATCTCCTTCATTACCCAATCCTTCTTCAACAATTTTTTCCTCTTCTCTGTTATTCTCTCTGCTTTCTTGCATTTTGCTTTGCCTCCTTGTGGTCGACATGTTGTTTCTTTTTGTTACTGTTTTCTTTGTCCCCGCCAAAATGTGAAATTTTACAACACTCTATAAGTTGCAGAACACGACAAATATTTCTCCCCAAATTTAATAAATTTTCGCCACAAATATCAAATATGCAATCAGTAAATTTCAAAATAAATATCAAATGTACGATTGGTAAAAATATTAAATAATTCAATAGCAGTAAATATCAACTACCTACGATCAATCCATAAATCAAAAATATTTTTACACCTGGAAAAATTGTCAAATTATCTCTGGATCACCTGTAGTTATTCCTTATCTCTTTCCCTACCATCAAATGCAAATGTTGTTCTGAAGCTATTTCCTTGTGGCATTTTTATGATTAATTATTTACATGGGAAATAAGCCACAATTAAAATGAAAAAAATAATTTTATTAACGTTTCGACGCCCAAATCGGGTGCCGTTGTCAAAATACAAAATATTACTAAAATAAACTAAAGTGTTGTTGCTAAGCAAAAAAAATTCTTCTAATAATTTATTTAATCTCACTCATTTATATTGGCAATTCAGACATATATTATACATTTTAAAGTAGAAGACTTTAAAATGATATTGCCAATATTTATGAGTTGCGTTCCTGGGACGACTTACTGAAAGATAGTTCATTCGATTACATGAAATTAACCCCAACTCAAGAATATCCGTCATAAAAAATTATAGCATGTAATATGTCTTTAAAAAGACAACCAAATGCAACGACAGTAAAATTCTCGCGTTAGAGACTTCATAGTAAATCACAAGGGAAAACCAGGAAAAACCCTGTGATACTATCCCGACATCGTAAGTATTTGGTCTTACATTAATTTACTCTCAAAAAATAATACCAAATTCTGACTTGTAACATGTTTAAATTATAAATAATATTAATAATACTAGATATATAAGTAATACTAAAATATAAAATATGTACTAGCTCGATATTATTGACTTACTAATCTTGGTATTTTCTTTCTATTGACTTCCTCTTTCAGTATGGGTAACCACATCCTACTGCATTCTACCGAGGAATTTGCGACACAATTGGTTTCATTTAGCATAATTAGAGCCGCTTCTTTGATTTTTCTCTTTTTACTATCTGATTCTTTCAGGACTATACTTGAATTTCTCCACTGAACTCTATGTTCATTATCCCATGCGTGTTGACATATTTGAGATCTCTCAAATTCTCTATTTTTAATATAAGATTGATGTTCACTTATTCTAACGTCTAATGGTCTTGATGTCTCACCTAAATAAAATTGTTCGCATTCACAAGGTATTTTATAAATGCAATTTTTTGTTCTTTCTTGATCATTGTTAGGTTTAGTTTTAGATAGAATAGATCTCAATGTGTTTGTTGTTTTGAATGTTGTTGAAATGTTGAATTTATTTCCTATTGTTTTAAGTTTCTCGGATAGTCCTTTTATATATGGTATTGATATTTTCCTCGTATTATTTCTGGTGAATGTTGTAGGATCCCGTTCGAAGTTGTTCTGTTCCATTCGATATTCTTGAGTTGGGGTTAATTTCATGTAATCGAATGAACTATCTTTCAGTAAGTCGTCCCAGGAACGCAACTCATAAATATTGGCAATATCATTTTAAAGTCTTCTACTTTAAAATGTATAATATATGTCTGAATTGCCAATATAAATGAGTGAGATTAAATAAATTATTAGAAGAATTTTTTTTGCTTAGCAACAACACTTTAGTTTATTTTAGTAATATTTTGTATTTTGACAACGGCACCCGATTTGGGCGTCGAAACGTTAATAAAATTATTTTTTTCATTTTAATTGTGGCTTATTTCCCATATAAATAATTAATCATCAAATGCAAAGCTGCGATATTTTTTAAGCCACCACGTTCTGGGCTCCAGTTAATGTGATATTCAAAGATCGGTGTGCTCAAAGTAATTGATTAGATAATTAATTAATTAATTAAATTTAATTTTAATGATGCACTTATGATTTAATCACACTATTTAATGCTCTAATCTCAGGGTTTTATATTCTCGTGCTTCAATATCTCCTTTGCTTTACATATGATAAATAAGGTCAAAGACTAACGGAATAAAACACATATATGGTACAAAAACATCTATTGAAATAAATTCACCCTCAAAATATCCTCTAAAAATAATATCTCCTATTCTGATTATTGAAATACTCCTACCACTATCTAAAGTACTTATTGAAATTTGCGTTATGAATAATTCTACAAAAAAAATAAAACTGTCTCTCGGATGATGAGTTGTCCAAATTCTTGTCTCTGGTCGCCTACAATTTACTCTTAGCAGCCCCCTATGTAGTCAGCAATCTCGCAACAAACTATTGCAAGCCTATTGTCATCAATGACCCCCTACAGATGCACGTATCTTTCAAAAAACAATGCTAGCCTTTTCTCCTCTCAATAAACTGAATCTATTTCTCGTTCCGGCATGCAACGGTGACTCTTGGAATATAAGTAGAACAATATAACTTACAATGCTTTACGTGATGAACCTCCGTCAGGACACTTATTTCAACAAACTCACAGCTATTCATTTATCTGCCTTACTGCTTCAGGAGACTCTCAGAGATCACCACTATTCGACTTGACAATCATTTAACAACTATCGTCTAGAATCACATTCGTTTAAAAGCCAGCACTAAACAGTAACGTTGAAAAAATTATTCTACCGTAAAATTAAATTATGTAAAAAAAATTATCAAAGTCCACTGACAACGATTCCAAAGAATTAAATTCAAAATTGTCAATGTCAGATTCAACACCAACTTTTCCTACCATTAGAAATTTCCTAAAACTAATTACATGCCAATCGGTTTTTAAGGAGATTACATTCATTTAAATTTCTAAATACAATTGTTCCCTAACCCGGTCTCATTGTCCAAACACATAACCACTTCCTTATCATACTAACTGTACAAAGAAAATACTTAATCCCTATTTAAATTTTATTTATATTATATTATTATAATAATATATTATATTATAATAATATAATACATTAACTGGAGCCCAGAACGTGGTGGCTTAAAAAATATCGCAGCTTTGCATTTGATGGTAGGGAAAGAGATAAGGAATAACTACAGGTGATCCAGAGATAATTTGACAATTTTTCCAGGTGTAAAAATATTTTTGATTTATGGATTGATCGTAGGTAGTTGATATTTACTGCTATTGAATTATTTAATATTTTTACCAATCGTACATTTGATATTTATTTTGAAATTTACTGATTGCATATTTGATATTTGTGGCGAAAATTTATTAAATTTGGGGGGAAATATTTGTCGTGTTCTGCAACTTATATGAGTGTTGTAAAATTTCACATTTTGGCGGGGACAAAGAAAACAGTAACAAAAAGAAACAACATTTCGACCACAAGGAGGCAAAGCAAAATGCAAGAAAGCAGAGAGAATAACAGAGAAGAGGAAAAAATTGTTGAAGAAGGATTGGGTAATGAAGGAGATACAACGATTATGGAGAGAAAAGAACAGGAATTAACAGGAATAGAGAAACTATTGCAACTGATGCAACTCCAATCACAACAAATGGATAGAAATCAACAGGAAACAAAAAGGACAATGCAAGAAAATCAACAGGAATCAAAACGAGCCATGGAAGAAACACAACAAAAAATAGAGAAAAATCAACAGGAAGCAAAACGAGCCATGGAAATAACACAACAAAAAATGGAAGAAACACAAAGAGAAATATCACAGAGAATAGAACAGAAATTGGAAGAGAATGATGGCAAATTGGAAAAGCGTTTGGAAAAATATGAAAATGAAGTGAAAGCCTGTTTAGAAAAAGTTAGAGAAGAAACAGAAAGGAAACTGAAGATGCAACGAGAAGAAATAGAAACTAAAATGAAGGATATTAAGACTGTGCAGAAGATGGAATTAGAACAGTTAGAAAGCAAATTTGAAAATGCAATACAAGAAGACAGGCGAGAAATAGAAGAAAAATTTAAGCAAAACGAAAAACAAATTGCGGAACTCAAGAATCAACAGAATTGTGGAGAAAGAAGGGAAATGATTATCCTTGGTACAAGCGACGCGAAAATACAATTTGGAGGGGATATTAGAAAAACACACCCAGTACCATTTGTTAAAAATTTGAAAACCAAATTGCAACATATTAGATATTTTGACGACTGCAAAGAAACAATTAGAAACCATCTGAAAGAAGGAGCAGCGTTATGGTATGAAAGTAAAGAAGATGTTTTGGCCTCATTAAATTTATTTCATTCGAAGTACCTGGCCTATTTTCTTGCCCAGATATTGTACTAAATTTTTTGTTTTCTCTTTAATTACCTTTCGTTAGTACTAACTAGTCGTGGTTGTCAGTAAGTAAGAACAAATTGAATTGTTAAGTCGTTTCCTGTAGTTATCAAGTGTCGCCAAAAAACGCCGGTTTCAGTTATAGTAAAAAATAAATTAACCCTTTCTCCCTCCTTCCTTCACCTTACTAATAACTGAAGACTTCTCGACCTACCAGTTAAAATAAGGTAAGAATTTTTTTGTTATTATTTCCATACAGTCCGCTTTAAATTCGATTGCGTAATAGACCAGCATAGCCCAATCGCCACCCCATAAGTTTGGTCCTTCGAGCCGGATCGTCTTGAATCAATTTCGTTGTTGCTTTGCCGGTTCAAGATCTGATCTATCGTATTTTTCGCATTGGATAAATTTATTTAAAATTATAATTGTAATCGGTATAGTATATTTGTCGTGTTAAAATCTAATTAAATCGTAGTGTACCCTTTTTTGTCGTGTATCGAAAAACCTTGTTCTTCGGTCGACTATAGTTGGAACATTGAATTCGTGTTTTTGCTTCTGAACCCATCGCTTAGTGAAATCGATTTTGATTAAGTATATATATTTGATTTGGATATTTTGCAAACCTAAAAATAATTTGTTTGGATTTAGTTTAATAAAATTTTAGTAATTGTTGAAAAAATATATACACCTAACTACTATTCTTGACATATTTTGGGTTTTGTTCCATTTTATTTCTTCATCATTGATAATTTTTTGAAAGAATTTCAATATTTATTATTAAACATGCCTAAAAGTCAAAACGAACTAAAATTGGAGCGATTATGCTCTAAACGTGAAACTATCTTTCGTAGGGCTCAATTATGTTACGATGCCGGGTCGGCCTTAGAAAAAGATCCAGAAAATGCCTCAAAAATGCGTAACTTTGCAGTTAGATATAGTACTTTCGAAAAAACTCTATCAGAATATGAGGAAATTGTTCAAGATATCGTTATATTAAAACAAGAGATGGAGCCAGATGCTGGCGTTGCATACCATACGCATTTAGATGCATTTTATGATCTCTACTCCAATATTGAATATTTAGCTTCATTATTAATAAATAAACCTGCTGTTTTGAGTAATAATCCCAATAGTACTAATAATTCTACTATTAAAATGCCCAAATTTGAATTAGTTAAGTTTGATGGTGAAGATATATCTCTGTGGCCTGTTTTCTATGAAAATTTCAAACAATTTGTTCATAACAAAATAGAATATCCCAAGTCCGATAAGCTACAGTATTTGTTGAGTTGTATTTCCGGGAAAGCCTTGAAAAGCTGTAGCTCAATAGAACCCATTCCTAATAATTATGACATTATTTGGAATATGCTTGTTGAAAGATATAATGATAAAAAATATTTGTTTAATCTCTATATGGATCGAATTGTTAATTTTCGCGGTTTGCAATCTAATAATCCATCATATTTGGAAATATTTTTGGAAAAGTTTGATACTAATGTTTCTGCACTAAAACGATTAAATCTCGATAATTTAGATGATCATATTTTAACTTATTTAGCTATGTTAAAATTACCACAAGATACCATAGATTCATTTGATTTAATAAGAAATAATAATGATTTACCCGCTTATGATGATTTATTGAAATTTTTACGCCAACGTAGTAAATCTCTTATTAAAAATGATAGATCAAGGAATTCCAAAAAAAATTTTTCGTTTCAAAAACCGAAAAAATCGTTTCATTTGCAAGAACAGAATACGTATTCCTCCATAGATTGTGTTGTTTGTAAAAAAGGCCCACATTTAATTAAAGACTGTAAGCACTTTTTAGGGCTACCATTTGAATCCAGATTTAAATTAGTGAAGGAAAATAATTTATGTTTAAATTGTTTTTCTTCAAAGCATCGAGTATCCAATTGTCCGTCAAAATTTTCTTGTGTTGTGTGCAAAGCTAGGCACCATTCCAAGTTGCATAAGCCAAATACTACTCGGCCTAATGAGAATGTTCCATTTCCCTCCACTAGTACTGAGCCTACCTCTGGTTCTTCTGATAATCCTTCTAGTTTACATGTCCGCCATTCTAAAAATATCCCAAATGAATCAGAATCGAGTTCTGTTAGTCTGTTAGGGACAATAATGGTTAAAGTTGTTGATAAATGGGGTAGTGCTCACAAGGTTAGATTTTTGTTAGATAGTGGTTCTTCTGCTAATTTTCTTACTTTTGATTGTTCCCGAAAATTAGGCCTAAGTTATTCGAAATTAAATTTGACAGTTTCTGGTATAGGAGGATCAACCACCACGATAGTAGGTAAAACCAACATTGTTATCTTTTCCCATTTTGATAAAAAAATACAATATCCTATAGAAGTGTTGCTTATAGACACAATCTCTAATAAGTTGCCAGATCAACCAGTTGACAAAGACTGTATTAACAGTATAGAACACTTGAAATTAGCTGACCCGAATTTCTTTTTTCCTGGCAAGATAGATGGTATTTTAGGCTTATCTGTCTTTTCAAATATCATTGGTTGTAATAGAGTGTCATGCGAAGATTCTCTATCAGCTATTGAGACTAGTTTAGGTTATGTAGTCATGGGCTCAGCTGCACCAAATTTTGAAAAAATCCACACATATTTGTCTTTCGTCTGTAACCCTTTGTTGAATTTAGATTCCTTGGTCGAAAGAATGTATGAATTAGAGGATTTGCCCACTGTTACTAATAGTTCATCAGAAGATGAAATTTGTGAAAATTTATTTTTAGAAAATGTATGTAGAGATGCAGATGGTAGATACACAGTTTCATTGCCGTTCCAAAATGATCCTAATGTACTGGGTGATTCTTTTGTTCTTGCTAAAAATAGATTGTTGTCCTTAGAAAATCGCCTAGCACCAAACCCAGAACTTAGAAAACTTTACTGTGATATCTTTCAAGACTATTTAGACCAAAAGCACATGAGTTTAGTTCCCATTCAAACCATTGATTCGTTGTCGTATTATATTCCCCATCATTGTGTTTTTAAATCAGATAGCCCTTCCACTCCTTGTAGAATAGTCTTTGATGCCTCTATGAAAACTAGTAAAGGACCGTCATTAAATGAAATTCTTTATAAAGGTCCAAAATTACAAAATAATCCTACCACAATATTGTTGAATTTTCGTCTTTTTCCAATCGCAATTGTCGCTGATTTGAAACAAATGTATAGGCAGGTTAAAGTGGTTGAATCTCATTGTTCGTTTCAAAGAGTTTTGTGGAGATTTGATACCAATGATCCTATTTCTATTTTCCAATTAAATACTTTAACTTTTGGAGTAAAAGCCTCACCATATCTTAGTCTCAGGGTAATAAAACAATTATGTAATGACGAATCTAAAAGTTTTCCTGATGCTATCATCCCAATTTTAAGAGATATGTATGTAGACGATTTTATTAGCAGTTTTCCAAATGTTTCTGAAGCTATAGTTACACACACTCAGTTAGTGAATTTGTTTCAAAAAGGTGGTTTTAAATTAACCAAATGGATGTCGAACTCGAACGATCTACTATCGACAATCCCCGAACCCCTTCAATTGGTCAAAACCAAACAATTTGATAAGTCAGTCTCCAAAGTGTTAGGATTGCAATGGGAAGAAAAATGTGACAATTTTAGTTTTGGGTTAGAAATACCCTCATCGACCCGTTGTACAAAAAGAAACATGCTCTCACTTGTTGCTCGTATGTTTGATCCCTTGGGATTCCTATCTCCTATAACCCTCTTGCTTAAAATTTGGATAAAGAAACTTTGGACTCTAAAGGTAGATTGGGATAGTACCGTACCAAAAGAAATCGAAATAGCATGGGAAAAGTTTCAAAATGAATTTCATGTCCTATACAAAATACAAATTCCACGCCATATAGCAGTTACACCTAATTCGTCGTTGTCTTTTGTAGGATTTTCAGACGCAAGTGCTGCTGGATACGCAGCCATTGTTTATTCCAGGGTTGTTAATTGTACAGGTCAAGTTAAAGTTACTTTACTGTACTCTCAATCTAAAGTATCTCCAATGTCTAAAATAACTCTTCCTCGATTAGAGCTTTGTGGAGCGCTTCTTCTCTCAAAGCTTCTTTCACATGCTATTGAAACTTATTCTCCTAGACATAATATTGATAAAATTTTTGCCTTAAGTGATTCCATGATTGTATTAAATTGGATAAAGTCCTCAGAGAAAAATCTCAAAATATTTGTTCAAAATAGAGTTGTTACAATTCATAAGATGGTTCCGTCAGAGTATTGGTTTTTTGTTCCTGGAAAGGAAAATGTTGTTGATTGCGCCTCTCGAGGTTTGTTTCCTTCTTCGTTAGTCAACCATTCCACATGGTTTACTGGTCCAAATTGGTTACTGTTGGAGCCAGAATATTGGCCTATTCAGTCTGTCAACGGACAGGAAATTATGATTTGTGATTCTGAATATAGATCACAAACCTTCTTTGGTAATGTCACTCGTGTAATTTCTCCGCTGTATACTCTTATTGAATATTTTTCCAGTTGGTCGAAACTTTTAAATTCCACAGTATACGTATTGAGATTTCTTAGAAAATTGTCTTTAAATAAACGGATATCTCTATTTGATTTAAAAATTGCAGAAATTGAATTAATTCGAGCTGTCCAGCAAAAGCATTTTTCTGAAGAATATAAAGCCCTTTCTCAAAATCTCGTTGTAAAATCTTCCATACGTCGTTTGAATCCATTTATTGAAAATGGAATAATTAGAGTAGGTGGACGTTTGTCCAACTCCCAATGTAGTTTTGAACAAAAACATCCGATTTTGTTGCCCAAAGCCGATCCTTTAACCATTTTGTTAATAGATTATTTCCATAAATTGCATTTACATGCTGGAGCGTATTTGTTGCAAAATCTTCTGAGAACAAATTATTGGATACTATCTAGTCGTCAGGCCATCAGAAATAGAATTTGGAGATGTAATCGTTGTTTTCGTCTTAATCCTAAACCTACCTATCCTATGATGGCTGACTTACCCGCCGTAAGAGTCAATCAGGCAAAAGCCTTTTTACACACTGGTGTAGATTATACTGGTGCGTTTTCCATTACTATAGGAAAATATCGTGGCGTAAAAACTCAAAAGGCTTACGTATGTTTGTTTGTTTGTCTAAGTACGAAAGCCATACATCTTGAATTAGCCTCCTCGCTCTCTACAGATTGTTTCTTAGCCACTTTCAAAAGATTTTTATCTCGTCGTGGAAATTGTAAGGTTTTATATTCAGATAATGGCACAAATTTTGTGGGTGCCAAGAGAGTCCTCGATGAAATATATCAATTAACTACTTCAAAAACTTATAAAGATGCATTCCAACAGGAACTTAATAATACCAAAATTTCTTGGAAAATGAACGTACCTTATGGCAGTCACTTCGGTGGTATTTGGGAAAGCAATATAAAAAGTGTAAAACTTCATTTAAATAGAGTTGTGGGGAATCAAATCCTTACTTACGAAGAATTTTTAACTGTTCTGACACAAATCGAGTGTCTTTTGAATTCGCGTCCTCTTTGTGTTCAAAGTAACGACCCTGAAAATCCAGTCGCGCTGACTCCATCGCATTTTTTATGTGCAGAACCTTTAGTGTCATTACCCTCGATGGATATTGATCTTGATAAAAATATGAGTACTTTGAAAAGATATAAATTATTAGATTGCATTGTTCAACATTATTGGAAAAGATGGCATTCAGAATATTTGTCTTCTATGCAGTCTCGTTTAAAATGGAACACTAACTCGAACCCTCCACCTTTACAGTGGCCTCTGGCAGTCATAGAGACTTTGTATCCTGGAAAAGATGGGATTGTTCGAATCGTAAAAGTGCGAACCAAGCACGGTAGTTACATGCGCCCAGTCGTTAAACTGTGTCCTCTACCCAGTCAATAAACTGGAGAGGATTTTTTTATTTTATTTGATAGTTAAAATTTTAGTTTAGGGTGATGGGTTCATGTGCAGACTTAGCATATTAAAATTAAATTAGTTTTCGTTGATTTTTCGTTTATTTTAAAAATAAACTCGGGGGGGCAGGATGTTTTGGCCTCATTAAATTTATTTCATTCGAAGTACCTGGCCTATTTTCTTGCCCAGATATTGTACTAAATTTTTTGTTTTCTCTTTAATTACCTTTCGTTAGTACTAACTAGTCGTGGTTGTCAGTAAGTAAGAACAAATTGAATTGTTAAGTCGTTTCCTGTAGTTATCAAGCGTCGCCAAAAAACGCCGGTTTCAGTTATAGTAAAAAATAAATTAACCCTTTCTCCCTCCTTCCTTCACCTTACTAATAACTGAAGACTTCTCGACCTACCAGTTAAAATAAGGTAAGAATTTTTTTGTTATTATTTCCATACAGTCCGCTTTAAATTCGATTGCGTAATAGACCAGCATAGCCCAATCGCCACCCCAGAAGATGAGTTTGAAAATTGGACAGATTTCGAAAATAAATTTCTCAACTATTTCTGGGGGAAAGTTAAACAGAGGGAAATCAACCAAGAGCTACAGAATGGAAGATATCACGAGAAAATGGGAATATCGGAAGAAAGATATGCTTTGCAGATATATAACAATTCCAAATATCTAGACTACAAATACTCTACCGAACAACTGGTAGAAATGATAAGCAGACATTTCGAAGAAACGCTGGAGGACCACGTAATTTTGAGAAACTATCAAGATATTGATAGTTTGTGCCAATTCCTTCAAGTAAGGGAAGCAAAAAGAAGAGAAATGCGAAACCGAAGACAACATGAACAATATAATGGACCGGCAAGAAGGTATCAATCAAATTATGACCAGAGAAACCGACATGCCCAATCAACAAACGAAGATAGGCCGAGAGAATACCAAAATTACAATAGACAACAAAATTATGATAACAGGAATCACGCAAAAAATAGAACATATGAAAATCACAACAGAAACAGAGATGCACAAAATCCTCCGACTAGGAATACGAACGAACAAAGGGACGGTAGAAACAATCAGAATTTCCAACGACAAAATAGAAGGGAGATGAATCATGTAACAATAGAAAACGAGGAAGAAGATGTATGCAATGAATCCAGACAGGATTTTCAATAAAGCATCCACTGAACAAACATAAACAACTCTCCGGTATATTTTGTCATCCGAGAGAGTTTATACAGTTGGCGGGAAATGAAAGACAAAGTTCTAATTCAAATTTAATATTCTTAGATGCATTTATAAAACATAAAGCGATTAAAATTTTGATTGATTCTGGATCGGAGATATCGTTAATCAATAAGAAACTAGTAAAAGAATTAAATTTGGACAGATTTGTGTATAAAATTCCTAGGGTTGCTTTAGTGGGTGCAAACAACAAAAAATTGACGACAGTAAATGAAGGTTTGGGAGTGCGGATCAGAGTGGGAGACAAATACTATATTATGCAATGTGTGGTGATCGAAGATTTAAACCATGATATGATAGCGGGAATTGATGAATTGAGTGAAAAACATATCACCATAAATTTTTCGGAGAATAAACTGGAAATCAGAGCAGAACC
This sequence comes from Diabrotica virgifera virgifera, assembly GCF_917563875.1. Classification (NCBI taxonomy): domain Eukaryota; kingdom Metazoa; phylum Arthropoda; class Insecta; order Coleoptera; family Chrysomelidae; genus Diabrotica; species Diabrotica virgifera. The sequence continues at coordinate 130,307,675 of NC_065451.1, read as the reverse complement.
AGACAACATAGAAGAAGAAATGGAAATAGATAGGAAAATAATTGTTGAAAAGATAAATGAACAGGAAAAACATAAAGAAATCAATATGACTGTAGAGGAAAAACAGAAAGTACAAGAAAAAAATCAACCAAAAAAAAAAAGAAGGAAGAAAAAGAAGAAGATTTCAAAAAGAAAGAAGGAAAACAAGGTGGATACAAGAGAAAGACAGGAAATCGAAGGTACGGAAGAATTGTCGGCAATCGACGATAAAACAGAAAGGAAGCAGGAAGAAAAGGAAGTTCTCATAAGAGAAATGAAAGCAGTAGAAACATGGTGCTCGGGATACCAAATGGAAATTGAAGATAAAAAAAAACAGAAGAAGAAATAAAGGATGAGGACAGAGAAGAAATGGCAATAATGGACGAGAATCCAGAATTTTATGAAGAAATATTATGGACAGTGAATACATGCGAACAAAATGAGGATGAAAGAAAATTAAAATGTGGAGAAAACATGGAAAAGGAAGTAGAGAAGATTCTCGAAAATTATGGAGATTTGATTAATGAAGAAAGCCGAGTGGCTAAAAATTATGAACATTCTTTTAAAGTTAAAAACTTAGAAAATTTTAAATCCAAGACATATCCAATCCCGTATAAATACAGGCAAAGCGTCGGACAGGAAATTGAAAAAATGATCGAAGACAAGGTGATAGAAAGATGTGACTCTCCATATATCAACCCGATAGTATGCGTTAAAAAAATCGAGTGGTGATTTGCGATTATGTTTAGATGCAAGAAACATTAATTCACACACAATCGCGCAATACGAAGCGCCTTTGAACATCGAAGCCATATTTGGACGAATCACAGGGTCACACATTTTTTCCAAAATCGATTTGAAACATAGTTTTTGGTTAATACCTTTGGCAGAGAAATGTCGAAATTATACCGCTTTTTCGATCGACGGAGTGGTATACCGATTTAGGGTGGTACCATTTGGCCTACAGAGTGCATGCGCTGCTTTGGTTCGCGCATTGAACACAATCTTAAATAGGCATGGAGAATTTGTTGTACATTACATAGATGATTTATTAATTTTCTCACCAGATATAACAAGCCATCTACGACATATTCACACTGTGCTAGAAGAACTGGATCAAGCGGGATTGAAATTAAATATTAAAAAGTGTCAGTTTTTCCAAAAGGAAATACTGTATTTAGGATTCAAATTAGACACAAAAGGGATTAGTCTTGCAGAAGATAGAATCGAAATTATAAATAACTACGCTAGGCCAACCAATTTAAAAACATTGCGGGGATTTTTGGGAATGGTAAACTATTTCAAAAAACTAATACCATACATCAGCACAAAAGAAATACCGTTGATAGCATTACTTAAGAAAAATGTTAGGTGGAAATGGGGAACGGAACAAGAAATGGCTTTCAAAAATTTAAAAGGAGCTTTCTCCACAGCTGTAAGAGTACACCACCCAAGATATGATCAACCTTTCATTCTCCGGACCGATGCTTCCATAACAAAATTCGCAGGGGTGTTATCACAGATCCAAGACGATGTAGAGGTGCCAATCTGTTTTGTCTCCCGTGTAACCAAAACATATGAGAGAAAGTACAGCGTTACTGAATTAGAGTTCGCCAGTGTGTTATTTTGTGTAAATAAATTACGGTTTTACCTACTAGGGGCAAAATTCACCATTGAAACAGACCATGCAGCTTTGATACATATAATGAAAAATAGGCTGGTAAATAATAGAATTCATAGGGGCATTCTTTTACTTCAAGAGTATGATTTTGAATTTAAATATATCAAAGGAACTGACAATATCTTGGCTGATGCGTTGACGAGAGATGAACAATTCCGCAAAGAGGACCACAAAACTCTCCACGTTGGCATGAACATAATGAGAGAAGAAGCAGGCTTATTTTCTTTGGCTCAGATCAGGGAAAATCAGGAACAACTGGATGAAAGAGAAAAGCAAAGGGTCGAACAAGAGGATAACTTATATTTTAAGAGGGTCGATGGTAGAGAACTATATGTAATCAAGGAACAGATGGCAAAAGAAGTTTTAGCAAAATTACACTGTGACAACGGACACATTGGAAGCAGGAAGGTGTGGCTTATGTTCAGGGAGAACTACATTTGTCGAAAGGACTATACAATAGCCAAAGAGATGACTCGAAATTGCGAGACATGCCAAAAGTGTAAAAGTAAGAATTTCACATGTTGTCTTCGGTTTCGCATTTATCTTCTTTTTGCTTCCCTTACTTGAAGGAATTGGCACAAACTATCAATATCTTGATAGTTTCTCAAAATCACGTGGTCCTCCAGCGTTTCTTCGAAATGTCTGCTTATCATTTCTACCAGTTGTTCGGTAGAGTATTTGTAGTCTAGATATTTGGAATTGTTATATATCTGCAAAGCATATCTTTCTTCCGATATTCCCATTTTCTCGTGATATCTTCCATTCTGTAGCTCTTGGTTGATTTCCCTCTGTTTAACTTTCCCCCAGAAATAGTTGAGAAATTTATTTTCGAAATCTGTCCAATTTTCAAACTCATCTTCTTTACTTTCATACCATAACGCTGCTCCTTCTTTCAGATGGTTTCTAATTGTTTCTTTGCAGTCGTCAAAATATCTAATATGTTGCAATTTGGTTTTCAAATTTTTAACAAATGGTACTGGGTGTGTTTTTCTAATATCCCCTCCAAATTGTATTTTCGCGTCGCTTGTACCAAGGATAATCATTTCCCTTCTTTCTCCACAATTCTGTTGATTCTTGAGTTCCGCAATTTGTTTTTCGTTTTGCTTAAATTTTTCTTCTATTTCTCGCCTGTCTTCTTGTATTGCATTTTCAAATTTGCTTTCTAACTGTTCTAATTCCATCTTCTGCACAGTCTTAATATCCTTCATTTTAGTTTCTATTTCTTCTCGTTGCATCTTCAGTTTCCTTTCTGTTTCTTCTCTAACTTTTTCTAAACAGGCTTTCACTTCATTTTCATATTTTTCCAAACGCTTTTCCAATTTGCCATCATTCTCTTCCAATTTCTGTTCTATTCTCTGTGATATTTCTCTTTGTGTTTCTTCCATTTTTTGTTGTGTTATTTCCATGGCTCGTTTTGCTTCCTGTTGATTTTTCTCTATTTTTTGTTGTGTTTCTTCCATGGCTCGTTTTGATTCCTGTTGATTTTCTTGCATTGTCCTTTTTGTTTCCTGTTGATTTCTATCCATTTGTTGTGATTGGAGTTGCATCAGTTGCAATAGTTTCTCTATTCCTGTTAATTCCTGTTCTTTTCTCTCCATAATCGTTGTATCTCCTTCATTACCCAATCCTTCTTCAACAATTTTTTCCTCTTCTCTGTTATTCTCTCTGCTTTCTTGCATTTTGCTTTGCCTCCTTGTGGTCGACATGTTGTTTCTTTTTGTTACTGTTTTCTTTGTCCCCGCCAAATGTGAAATTTTACAACACTCTATAAGTTGCAGAACACGACAAATATTTCTCCCCAAATTTAATAAATTTTCGCCACAAATATCAAATATGCAATCAGTAAATTTCAAAATAAATATCAAATGTACGATTGGTAAAAATATTAAATAATTCAATAGCAGTAAATATCAACTACCTACGATCAATCCATAAATCAAAAATATTTTTACACCTGGAAAAATTGTCAAATTATCTCTGGATCACCTGTAGTTATTCCTTATCTCTTTCCCTACCATCAAATGCAAAGCTGCGATATTTTTTAAGCCACCACGTTCTGGGCTCCAGTTAATGTGATATTCAAAGATCGGTGTGCTCAAAGCAATTGATTAGATAATTAATTAATTAATTAAATTTAATTTTAATGATGCACTTATGATTTAATCACACTATTTAATGCTCTAATCTCAGGGTTTTATATTCTCGTGCTTCAATATCTCCTTTGCTTTACATATGATAAATAAGGTCAAAGACTAACGGAATAAAACACATATATGGTACAAAAACATCTATTGAAATAAATTCACCCTCAAAATATCCTCTAAAAATAATATCTCCTATTCTGATTATTGAAATACTCCTACCACTATCTAAAGTACTTATTGAAATTTGCGTTATGAATAATTCTACAAAAAAAAATAAAACTGTCTCTCGGATGATGAGTTGTCCAAATTCTTGTCTCTGGTCGCCTACAATTTACTCTTAGCAGCCCCCTATGTAGTCAGCAATCTCGCAACAAACTATTGCAAGCCTATTGTCATCAATGACCCCCTACAGATGCACGTATCTTTCAAAAAACAATGCTAGCCTTTTCTCCTCTCAATAAACTGAATCTATTTCTCGTTCCGGCATGCAACGGTGACTCTTGGAATATAAGTAGAACAATATAACTTACAATGCTTTACGTGATGAGCCTCCGTCAGGACACTTATTTCAACAAACTCACAGCTATTCATTTATCTGCCTTACTACTTCAGGAGACTCTCAGAGATCACCACTATTCGACTTGACGATCATTTAACAACTATCATCTAGAATCACATTCGTTTAAAGGCCAGCACTAAACAGTAACGTTGAAAAAAAAATTCTACCGTAAAATTAAATTATGTAAAAAATTCTGAAAGTCCACTGACAACGATTCCAAAGAATTAAATTCCAAATTGTCAATGTCAGATTCAAAACCAACTTTTCCTCCCATTAGAAATTTCCTAAAACTAATTACATGCCAATCGGTTTTTAAGGAGATTACATTCATTTAAATTTCTAAATACAATTGTTCCCTAACCCGGTCTCATTGTCCAAACACATAACCACTTCCTTATCATACTAACTGTACAAAGAAAATACTTAATCCCTATTTAAATTTTGTTTACCTACGGCCATCCAAAGATAATTGACTTTCATTTCTTCGAAATGAATTTTGGTATATTTTTATTATATGTTTTAACTTTTCTAAAATATTAAGATCGAAACCATATTAATTCAAATTTTACATATCTTAACAATATATATATATATATATATATATATATATATATATATATATATATATATATATATATATATATATATATATATATATATATATATATACAGAGAGAGTCTGTAAAGTGGAATAAATTCAATATCTCAAATACTAATTGTTTTTTTGGAAAATGCTCAGACCCGTCGATTAGTATTTCAAATTGTCCTTTTTGACATTCAATAAAAATGTATACAGGGTGTCCCAATTTAGAGATATGACGTCATCGTCGATTTTCTTAAATGGCAACACTGTCATTTTGATAGCTAATTTGATAGGGTTTGTAAAGTTATACATAACTGCAAAATATCAAATTTTTATTCTCTACCATTTACAAGATAATAGAAAATAACAAAGTTATATCTGTAATTTGGAATATATTCAATAATTAAAATACTAACTGTTTTTTTGAAAAATGCTCAGACCCGTCGATTAGTATATCAAATTGTCATTTTTGACATATAATAATAATGTATACAGGGTGTCCCAATTTAGAGATATGACGTCATCGTTGATTTTCTTAAATGGCAACACTATCATTTTGATAGCTATTTTGATAGCGTGTGTAAAGTTATACACATCTGAAAAATTTCAAAATTTTATTCCCTACCATTTACAAGATAATAAAAAATAACAAAGTTATGAAGAACAAGAAGTAATCAAATAATAATTAAATTTATTTATTTCAATTAAGCAAATGCTCATAACGTTGCCCATTGACAATTTGACAATAATTGAGGGCAACATTATGAGTTTTTGCTTAATTTATTGAAATAATTAAATTCAATTATTAGTTGATTACTTCTTTTTCATAACTTTGTTATTTTTTATTTTCATCTAAATGGTAGAGAATACAAATTTGAAATTTTGCAGTTGTGTATAACTTTACACACCCTATCAAAATAGCTATCAAAATGACAGTGTTGCCATTTAAGAAAATCAACGATGACGTCATATCTCTAAATTGGGACACCCTGTATACATTATTATTATATGTCAAAAAGGACAATTTGATATACTAATCGACAGGTCTGAGCATTTTTCAAAAAAACAGTTAGTATTTTAATTATTGAATATATTCCAAATTACAGATATAACTTTGTTATTTTCTATTATCTTGTAAATGGTAGAGAATAAAAATTTGATATTTTGCAGTTATGTATAACTTTACAAACCCTATCAAATTAGCTATCAAAATGACAGTGTTGCCATTTAAGAAAATCGACGATGACGTCATATCTCTAAATTGGGACACCCTGTATACATTATTGTTGAATGTCAAAAAGGACAATTTGAAATACTAATCGACGGGTCTGAGCATTTTCCAAAAAAACAATTAGTATTTGAGATATTGAATTTATTCCACTTTACAGACTCTCTCTGTACATATATATATATATATATATATATATATATATATATATATATATATATATATATATATATATATATATATATATTGTAACGTGACTATTGTAATTACTTATAATTACAATAAAACTAGCGGTTCGTATTTATATACGACTTCATTATTTATTTATACAAGTTTACTTTACAAACTTTAGCTTAAGACTAAACTGTATTTACAAATATGCCCGTATTTATACCCAGTTGTTATTCTGGAACAATCGACGCCCATCTCTAGCTATCAGCGTGTTCCGCCTACGGGTCGTATGTTCGAGAAGTTCCTCCTCCTTTCCGCCGAGGCCTAGATCATTCTATGACGTCATTCTCGAGGTGTTTACTGTTATACGGCGGTCGTCCAAGATTTCTCTTTTGTTACACTGCTCCCCTCTTAAGATCTGAGCGTCCCGATCAGCAACTCTAGATGAAGGCCCAGGATGGCGGAATCTACACGACTCTCCAGCTCTGCATACACCCTTCAAGAAGAAATAGCAGTCTACTGTCTTTGAAGGGTATGACATCTTCGGGTTCATGCAACACACAGTAATTCGTACGCCAGTTTCTCTGAAGATCACTTCAAGCATGCTTCTCACAATCTTCCAATCCAGATTTTCTACTGCATGGCCTATTTTTGGTATAGCCAAATCTTTGATGTCATAATTACACACGATTTTCTTCAAATTAGTTAGAGCACGCCATATGTTCTCGTAGCTTGGCGTGTCCGTATAAGACTTCCTGGTCACTATATACAGCAAAGATCGAGGACCATCTTCCAATCGCAATACTCTTCCAATTTTAGGTTGTTGATTCCTTAACTCGTCCAGGCGGCCGAACTTTCTATTGAATACGGACGAGATTCCTTTAGTCATCTCGAGGTCTTGGGCAACACAGTGGGCTAGAGAGACGTTTTCTGGAACACCAAACAGATCTTGCTGAACTTCTGTGGTCACGCCGAATCTAGCACTCTTTCTTTCTGCGTAATTTGACATAAATTCCTTAAAACTTGGCTGTGGTGCATCTTTCATCTCCTGTTGGAGGACTCGGGCTTCCTCTGTTTCATTTGAGCCAGCATATGGTGCAAGACGATTTATGTGAATAACTTTTGGTTTACCGTTTGGTAACTTCTTAATTCTGTATATTACGTCATTTATTTTCTTCTTAACTTCATACGGACCTTCCCATTGTCTTTGCAGTTTAGGACACAGGCCTCGACGACGTTGTGGATTATAAAGCCAGACAAGATCACCTACTTCGAAGCTTTCATTCTTGCAGCGAGAATCATATTGATCTTTCATTCTGTCACTGGCTATCTGGATGTGTTGTCGGGCAAGTTCATGAATGTTGTTCATTCGTAACTTCAGGCGGTCTACGTATTCTTCGCCTGCAACATATTCCTCGGAAGGTCTGCAGCCAAACTCTAGGTCGCAGGGCAAACGAACTTCACGACCCAACATCAGGCAGGTTGGTGTTTGACCTGTAGTTTCATTCACGGCCGAGCGGTAGGCCATCAGGAATAAATGAATGTGTTGGTCCCAATCTCGCTGATGTTCAGATACAACTTTGGACAAGTGTTTACCCATCGTTCGGTTCATCCTCTCGACCATTCCATCTGATTGAGGATGCAGGGGTGTTGTTCTGGTCTTATTGGCACCAATCAATTTACAAACGTTTTGGAAAAGAGCTGACTCAAAGTTTCGCCCTTGGTCGGAGTGGATCTCCAAGGGAACACCAAATCGGCTGAAGAATTCTTTAACAAGTACCTCTGCAACGGTAGCAGCTTCTTGATTCGGTAATGCATAGGCCTCGGTCCATTTCGTAAAATAGTCCATGGCTACCAGAATGTATTTATTTCCAGCATCGGTTTCTGGAAATGGACCTGCAATGTCGATTGCTACTCTTTCCATAGGACTTCCAACATTGTACTGTCTCATGGGTGCTCTCTTTTTACCAACTGGACCATTACGGGATGCACACAGTTCACATTTCCGGTACCATCTTCTTACATCATCTTTACAGTTCACCCAATAGAACCGTTCTCGAACCTTTTGCAGAGTCTTCGTAATACCAAAGTGTCCACCTGATGTACCGTCATGCAACTGACGCAATACTTCTGACACTTTACTTTTAGGTACAATCAACTGCAGCTTAGATTCTGTACCATCATCGTTCTCAAAGGTTCTGTACAGAAGATCATCTTTTAGTACCAGGCAATTCCATTGGCTCCAGTAGGCCTTGACTTCTGGACTACATGCACTAATGTTCTGCCAACTAGGTCTTTCACCTTGCTGCATCCAATCCAATACTCTTTTTATACATGGATCATCTTCTTGGGCGTTTTGTAACTGTTGGGGCTGCCATTGCTCATTAACTACGGTGGTTCGTCTCACGGGGCAAAATCGTTCCTCTAATTTGGCACAGTGATTACAATTTGCACTGCATGGTCGTCTCGACAGGGCATCAGCATTTGAATGAACTCTTCCGGCCCTGTGTTCTATCTCATAATCATATTCTTGCAGTCGTTCTAACCATCTTGCCATCTGGCCCTCTGGATTACGGAATTGTATGAGCCATTTTAGAGCAGCGTGATCTGTTCGAAGAAGGAACTTTCTGCCGTACAAGTATTTATGGAAATGTTCGCAAGCCTTCACTACACCCAGCAGTTCTCTTCTGGTAACGCAATAGTTTCTTTCTGGTTTCGACAGGACTTTGCTGAAATAAGCGATGACTTTTTCCTGTCCATCCTGGATTTGTGAGAGAACAGCTCCTATGGCACTGTTGCTAGCATCGGAATCCAAAACAAATTTTCCTGCCTGTCCCGGGTAGCTTAATATCGGTGCACTGATCAGAGCCCTTTGTAGTTGTTCGAAAGCTTTTTGACACTCCTCACTCCATGTATATTCTTTGCCCTCCTCCGTCAACTTTGGTAGGGGCTTGGAGATATTGGCAAATCCTTTGACAAATCGTCGGTAATATGTACATAGGCCAAGGAAACTTCTAATTTCATGTTTATCTTTTGGTACTGGCCAATCTTTAATTGCTTCAATCTTTTCAGGATCAGCTGTTACACCATTACTCGATACAATATGTCCCAAATACTTAACTTCTCGTCGAAACATATGACATTTCTTCGGACTTAACTTCAAGTTCGCTGCCCTCAATCGTTGAAAGACTTCTATTAGATTCTTGGCATGTTCATCAAAGGACCTTCCAACCACAATTACATCATCCAAGTAAACCAGGCATGTTTTCCATGTTAGACCTCTTAAAACTGCCTCCATTAATCTTTCAAATGTGGCAGGAGCATTACATAAACCAAACGGCATAGCCGTAAACTGCCAAAGCCCTGATCCTATCGAAAATGCGGTTTTCTCCCGATCGGCTGGCTCCATGTCTACTTGCCAATATCCACTTTTTAAATCAAGTGTGGAAAACCAACGAGAACCGGAGAGAGTATCCAATGTATCGTCTATTCTGGGCAAAGGATAACTATCTTTTTTTGTTACCGCATTGAGCTGGCGGTAGTCGATACAAAAACGCGTTGAACCATCTTTCTTCTTTACCAGAACTACTGGTGATGTCCATGGACTGTTCGATGGTTCAATTACCCCTTGTTTGTCCATATCCTTGATAATCTCTTCGGCTTCATCTCTTTTCGCAAATGGAAGTCGTCTAGGCCGTTGTCTGATTGGCTGAGCGTCTCCGGTATTTATTTTATGCGTTACTATGCTTGTTTTTCCCTTATCCTTCGTGTCAATAGCAAAAACATCTTGATACTCTATCAGCATAGATGTCACTTTTTCCGTTCGTTCATGATCAAGATCTTGGCATCTTTCAATGATCATCTCAACAAGCTCCTTTGGATACTTCGCCTTCGATGATTTCTCATTGCCCGAACACACTGCCCGATCAAAGCTCCTCTACTTAACTTGATAGCAGTTTCCCTTAAATTCATAACTCTTACAGGGATCACATCTCGAACTTGTACCAAAGTTTTCGCCGTTAGGAACTCGACATTATCCACATCTTCGACCATCCTTAAACTTCCCTCTCGGCAGTGTCCATCAAGCATGGTCATCAGAATTTTCTCACTATTACCGGGTATTGTTACGTCGCATGTAGTAAGTAAGCGGATGACATCTTCTTTGTCGTCGTGAAAGGGCAACTCTTCACCATTGATCTTGAGAACTCCATTTTGAACATCCAATATTGCCCCCACTTTTCTTAGTACGTCCATCCCCAATATGAATTCGTCGGAGATCTCGGCAATTAATACTTGATGTTCAACTGTGGTCTGGCCAATGGATACTGACATATTAGCCTCGCCATATGTATTAATTAGCTCACCAGTCGCTGTTCTAAGCTTTACTGTTGCAGGTGATAATTTATTATGGTCTCGTACTACATCTGGACGTGCGATAGTTCTCGTTGCACCTGTATCCACCAAAAATGATCTACATCTATTACTGATACGACCTTCGATGTATATGTTGTGGATTCCACCGGAGGACGTAAGGTTGACAGTTACTATCGGGGCTCTAGTTCTCGAGGTCGGCAGTTGCCCCTTGGTGTCGACCCGCTCTAGTTTTCCGACGGCTGTACGATCTTCTTACAATTACGACGAATGTGGCCTACGTCTCCACAATTCCAACATCTAGGCTCGCGTCTCTTTGGCATCTGATTACTTAATACTCTCCGTATCATTTCCTCCAGACGTTCATCGTTGTGTTCGTCACTTTCTTCAATGGTTCTTACTCTATGGCCTCGTGAAGTTTGACTAGCCGTTTCGTGTTCCAATGCAATAGCAAGTGCTTCATCTAAAACTTTCGGCCTTGCTAGTCGTAAAGCTTTCTGTAGTTCATTATCTTTCAGCCCATTGACGAAGGTATCTACTGCAATTTCTTCTAAAACGCTGTCTGGCACCTCTGGATAAGCCAACCGCACCACACGAGCCACATCTGCTTCAAATTCTTGCAGATTCTCACTTGCTCGTTGACTTCTACTTCGCAGTTGTGCTTTGTATACTTGTTGTAGATGGGCATCTCCATAGCGTTTTTCTAGACGAGTGAACAAGGTCTGGTAACAATTTTCTTGACCCTTAGGAATTGATCTTAATATATCTGCAGCATCACCTCGCAAAGCAGCAGTCAAGGAAACAGCCTTTTCCTGTTCGGTCCAATGATTGGCGGTCGCAATAGCTTCAAATTGTCTAATATATATGGACCAAGAGGACTTTCCATCGAATGGTGGTAATTTGAATCTCATATTATGCGACGTTTCGTCTCTCGGTAGTTCATCTTTCACTACAGGATCTAACGCTGCTGCATTAACTGATGGTTGTACTTTTGTATCGGTTATCATGCTCTCTAGTTGTTTGATCTTTTCTTCTACGGTCTCTACACTTTTCTGCATCTTATCGAATGTTCTAGAAACTTCTTCAAATTTCTCGTCATTCTGTCTACAAACGTCTTTAATTACTTGAGAAACACTTTCAAATTTCTCGTCGCTCTTTCTAGAAGTTTCATCGATCTTTTGAGAAACACTTTCAAATTTCGATAAGATTACTTGTTCTGCTGACTGGAAGTGGAACGTCTTTGGGTCTTCTCCGTTCTTCGTGAGGACATCCTCGAGTCGTGCTTGTAGGACTATCTTGAGCCCACTGCTGTCCAGATCCCGTTCCTCTAGCTGTTCACGGAGCTGTTTTACTGTAAGTTCTTGTAGCAACATCTTTGGTCGGCACACACGTACTTTCCAAAATGTCTTTTAAAGTCTTTCCGAATACCGAACAATTGACGCACTCCGGTTAGTCCCGACGAATAAAGTTCAAAAGTCTTTTAAAGTCTCTCTGTAATTCACTTATTTATATCGCACTAAGTTAACCGAACACCGACACCAACTGTAACGTGACTATTGTAATTACTTATAATTACAATAAAACTAGCGGTTCGTATTTATATATGACTTTATTATTTATTTATACAAGTTTACTTTACAAACTTTAGCTTAAGACTAAACTGTATTTACAAATATGCCCGTATTTATACCCAGTTGTTATTCTGGAACAATCGACGCCCATCTCTAGCTATCAGCGTGTTCCGCCTACGGGTCGTATGTTCGAGAAGTTCCTCCTCCTTTCCGCCGAGGCCTAGATCATTCTATGACGTCATTCTCGAGGTGTTTACAAGATTTACTATATATATAATATATATATATATATATATATATATATATATATATATATATATATATATATATATATATATATATTTATTTTTAGCATCTTATGACGTCCCCCCATGTTAAACCGTAGTCTCTCGTGGCTTCCAGGTCTTCGTGAACTCCGATATACGGTTGCCACGAGGACTTTCCCTAAAATGTATCGCAAATGAAAGGTACCACTTCCTACAATGCTTACACAAAATATTGGCCGGACGTCCTCAGTCACGTTATCTGTATAATTATATACACATTACTTGGAGCAATTGCCGTCAGGCGCGCCATGTTCGCTTGCTGTATATCTAAAATCACTTTAACGGTTTTGATGGCATCCAAATATATATTTATTCAGTTTGCGGTTGTAGTGGTCTCCGTATATTTGAGTTTATGTCCTCATGGCTTCCACTGCGCTGTTGTCACCTCAAATGTTGGAATTTAGACTTCGGATATTTTTATAATTGATTATTGTAGTATGTTGAAAAAAATATTGTTGTGATATATTAATGATATTTTTTTGTATAATTAACAATATATTTTTTTTCACTGCAAAAATAAAAAATTAAAAAGTATGTTCATTAAAATTGATGAAATTATCATAACCAGTTGCCGAATCTGCTGGTCTAATTGCTCAATTGTAACATATTATAGAAGTGTTAAAATTGAATTCTTAATTTTTTATTACAAAACTTTTACCTCGACAGCGTAGGGTACAAGAGGACGGCTTAAGTAAAGTAAGTACAAAATTTTTAATAATATAATTTGTTCAACTAATAGGTGCAAAGGTGTCTGGAAAATAATAAAAATGTTTAAAACATTGCTTACTTATTTCATACACTCAATGTATTTTTTTATGTAAGGATATAGAAAATAATATTTTGAAAAATATTTAAAATATAGTAGTAAGTCTTAAATTTCACATTACATAAAGTAGTTAAGTCTGCTAGTCTACAAAATTAAAAACAAATAGAATACATACTTAAAAAAAATTAAAGCACTCATGCCATACCAAACGAACTACATTCTTACATATTTTAAAAAGAAAAATCTTTAATTTTGCCCAACCCGACTAAACTATCGGCAGGTAAAAAGTCTGCAGTATGCGGGGGCCCTACTGTTGAAATAGATTAGAAAATTAAAATAAACTTATCTACCATTATGAAATTCTAATTTGACACAAAAAACTGTATCCTGGATTAAGAACAAGTGTGTAGAATACTCTCGTGAATTAAGAAGCGTTTCTACTGTAGGGTGACCATATCATAAATTTGAAAAAAACGGGACACATCCAAGCAGCAGTAGCGCACCTATAATTTTTCTCTGGGGGGAAGGGGGTTGGCTTGGGCGTCGAAATTTTTTTCTATATTTTGTGAAAGACAAGTTACATTTTCCTGCTATTATTTATATATTTTTCATATGCCCTGGGGGAAAGGGGGTTTAACTCCCAAACCCCCCCCCCCTGGGTGCGCTACTGCCAAGAAGGGTTTGGAGCGATAATACACAAACAGGGATTGAAACACCGTCTTTTAGCTAATTTGGAACCTATAAATCCTTTTCAATTTTAAATGTGTAATTTACGTACGATCAAGACTGCGAAACGCAGAAAACTAAAAAACTACGCTAGAATGACGTGGATAAACAACCAATCCGTCAAAACAAAACAGGGAAGAATAAAAAATAGCGAGAAACACAGCAAACTCAACAAATAAAAAGAAGAAAAATGACGGGTTTCGCTGGAGGACATTAAAAAAGACAGAAAACCATCAAATATAACAATTTTACAAAAAAGTCAGATAAAAAAATACGTCCAGCATTAAAACAAGAGTACTAAAAAACAAAAAAAAAAAGAGAAACCCTGTTTGAAGACAAACAGATCAGCAGAATATGAGAAGAATATTACGAAAAAATGCTATTCGGTATGAAGGAAACAGATGAAGAAGAACAAGATAACAACGAAGTAGAAATTTTCACAGAAGAAAACGTACAAAAACAAATATTAAAAACATAGAAAACGGAAAAGCAGCAGAAGAAAATGAAATAACAGTGGAAAAAAATACAGAGGAAGAGAATTACATAAGGAAATAAACCAGCTAATACAACAAAAAATATGAACAAAACAGACTACCAGCCGATTGGAACGCAGATATTATAGTAGGTACCTATATACAGTAAAACCCCGCAAATCCTAACTAATTGGGGGGACAGCCTGTTCGGATTCCGAAAAGGTCGGATTATCCGAAAGTTAGCCTAACTAATAATTGAAAGTTTACTTTGTCGTTGATTTTGAGTCGCTGTGCCTGTCTCTCTCCCTCTTCCACCCATCTCAGATTGATGTCACTGATGCAGAGCCAGTGTCATCATTTGTGCTTAGTCGTTAACTCCATGGCTTGATTTCTAATTTGAATAAGCTCCTTTTTTCCCCGTTCCCCTATACAAGATGGATCAGAAAACTAAGAAGAAAGTGTAATTACAGAATGGATTGAAGCTGACGACAAAGGGAGCGAAGAATTTACGGATGAATACATTGTAGACTTGGTTCAACCTCAAGGCAACCCTAATGACTAATGAAGATGAAGAAAGCGAGGAAGAAGTTTCCCTGTCATATTGAGTGTCACACGCAGATGCCACTAAAGCTCTGGGTGTGGCTCTACGTTACGTGGAGCATAACTCTGCTGCATTACCAGTAGATGTAATGTTTATGTGTAAATAGAATTAGAATTAAACAATGGTTTCGAATTCACCTGTATAAGTTGCAAGTTGGGAGGGTCAGGTAGTAAAAAAGTTACGAATTGGCCGGTGTACATTTTGATTTGAAAAAGTTTGTCATTAAGAGTTACGAGTTGGCGCGTGTCCATTGGAAGAAGGAGAATGTCACGGTTAAAGAATTTAAGGGACTGGTTTAGATGCAGTTCTATAGAACTCTTTAGAGCAGAGGTGGATAGATTAAAGGTAGTGATGATGATATCCAACCTCCGATTAGGAGACGGCACTTGAAGAAGAAGAAGATATTAGATTTTACTGATTATGCCGCCCCCTTGTGATGCCGCCTGATGCGGCTGCCTCACCGCATCATAGGACGGCACGGCCCTGAAAATTACAGTCTTTTCGTTTAAGTCGCTACAGGTAAAAATAAGTAATTAAATATCTTATATCAGATAGAGTATTCATTTTTAGTAGATGAACAAAGGTTTAAAATGGCAGTTTTTGAATTTTGGTACGATTATTTGTTGCTTCGGAAGTTGCAAAAATAAACTTAAGACTGATATTACATGAAAAATTGGGTCAAACAGTCCATGTTCAGTCCAGATATAACAAAAAATTTCAAGGTGATTCGTCAATTAGTTTACATTTTATTCAATTTGTTTAATAAAAAATCCTTTTCTTTGCAATGATAAAGCATGTTTTTCTTCATAAAATAATAATGATACAGCAATTTTGTGGAAACTACATGAAAGAAGAATACTTATGTTTTCAAAGTTTTTAAAAAAATAATAAAAACTCATTTTTATCATTCCGAAAATATTTTAGTAAAGTAGAGTCATTTTTGGCTTACAAACAATTTGAATAACTTTGTTAGTATTGACTGCAAACTAAATTAATCGACTAAGGGATGGAAAAAACCTACCGGTTATAACCTAAACCCAGTTTTTTTAATTCGAAACAACCGGTTTTACCGGTTGTTTTTTTGTCCCGGTTATAACCGGTTTTTTTCTTTTTAAAGTAATAACCATTGAAAAACCGAATCAGTTGCCTGTGGAAAAAAATTAATTTAGAGAAAAATGAAGAAATTTCTATATATTTTCGATCTTAATCATATAATATTATAAATAATAAATGCGAAGTAATTAACCCAAACAACCATAATTCAAGTTTTATTTACTAATAGAGAACTGGACGAAAGTGTCACATCAGCTTTTATGAAACAATTTTGAGAATAGTTATTTAGATTAATAAATGTTTCAAAGACTGGTGAAATGGTGCATGTGATGATAATATTTACATAAAAGTATGTGATCTGCTTGAAATCGATATTCCAACCATCATCAGCTAAAAAATTGTTTATACTTGAGTACTTGAGACTTAAGACTCTTGTATAATGTGAATACCGAAATACGATTAGGAATCTCCATTATGTAATTTTTAAACAATAAATAATTCTTACGAAATAAATGGTAGGTAGGTATTATACAAACGTATTAAAAAATATTACCTACTGAAATTTTTTGATGGCAATAGAGAAGTAAATACTGAATTGGTTTATCGAATTCATTTTGTAAAATACCTATAAGTCATTTGGACATTTTTTAAAACTTGATAGATCCAAGGGACATTTTGATAGATCGATAGGATCATCACTTTTGGGAATATCCCAATTATTGACAACGCAATATACGCCGACGCCGTCTACAACGAGCGACGAATCAGAGATTGGGGTACTCTGGCCCATTTTTAGGGTAACTTGAAAGCGCCTGGGAAAATTTTTATAGGTTGAATTGATTGGGGAATTTTTCGGGAGGAAAATTGAGCAAACTAAAGTGCAATATAAATGTAACATTATAACTTATTGAGTATTTGCTTTTGATTAAAAAAAAACCGAAAACCTGTTTTTGGAACAACCGATTTTTTGACCGGTTATAACCGCCAGGTTAAACCGTAAGTTAAAAAAACCGGTATAACCAAAAACCGGTTTTTTGTTCAACAAGCGCCATCCCTAGACTTTAGGATTTAAAAAGCTGGTACTTTTACATTATTATTATATTATCGGTTTATAACGTTCTTCGTCTTCCGATACCCGTTCGCCATTCCTCTCTGTCCGTACATTGATCTACTTGCAGACCTCTTTCATCCATGGCTTTGTTTATTCCTGCCTGCCAACTTTTCCTCGGTCTACCTCATCTTCTTCTATCTTGCAGTTTCCATTTTTGCCCTTGTTTTGGGATTCTGTCTTCATGCATTCTTTATACGTGACCAAACCATCGTAGTTGTATTTCGTTGGTTTCGTCATTTATTGTATGTGCGACCTTCATTATTTCTCGTATCCGTTCATTGGTGACATGTTCTCTTCTTGATCTTCCTGCAGCCCTTCTCCAGAAATCCATTTCGGTGACCTCTAACATTCGTTTTGATTTTTCCTTCATATGCCATACTTCGCAGCTGTATGTTATAATGCTTTTCACTACGGCGTTATAGATCTTTTTCTTGTTTTGGTTGTTTACCTGCTTGTCCCAGAGTACTGAGTTTAGGAGCCTAATTGCTTTCCTGCCCTGAGTGTTTCGTTCTTTAACGGCTCCGTCTAGTGTTCCATCATTCGTGATTTTCATATTCATACCCAGGTATTTATATTCGTTACATTTACTGATTGTTTCTCCTCCTTCTATAGTCGAGGAAATGAAGCATTTTGACTCGCAATTTTTTCGTCCAGCATGGATTTACTTGAAATTTTCACAGAAGGTAGGGCGTAGGGAATATGCCAAGGATCATTTTCTATATCATGCCGCTGTACGCTAAAAGCTTGGGGTGGTTGCCACCCCATCTCGGGGACGGGAAATTTTTATTGCATTTTATTGCATGTAAATCGATGTAAAAAGTAATTCTAAGAAAGAAATGTTTTTTACATTTTCTTCGTAAAACTAATATTTTTCGAGTTATTCGCGCTTGAAAGTAACAGTTTTTCGACGAAAAAATCGACTTTTTTAGAGGGTTTTTTGAGAATACCTCGAAAAATATGCATTTTATCAAAAAATACTGTAGATATGAAAAATTTATCTTTTAGTAACACAAATTACCCCTGTAGTTATCACATTGTTTTCGATGTGTACTTTTACATAAATGTTAAAAAAAACTTTTACATTGATTAATTACGGTCAAAGTTAGGCACTTTTTATTATTTAATTCACAGCTAGTTTCTTTATAACAATAAAGAAACCTAACTAGCGCTATTTTAAAGTTCAAGGTATGTATATAGTTTATGTGTAAAAGTTTGAGTAAACTTGAACAGAGTTGTTAATATATCTTTAAAAATGACGTCCTAACGAAATCGACTCGTGGTCTGTGGAGCGGAATTATTAAAATCCGTGCACTCAAAAAATGAAATTAACTTTTCAAAGATATGTTGCGCTTAATATCTCCGGAGTTTGTTGATGGACTTTTATCATTATTTTTTTAATTTATATATACCTGTAGTTTTGTAGAGTATGTTATGTACACATATACCCACCTAACAATACAAAATGTTATGTATACATATACAAGTATATGTATACATATATAATTTCATAAAAATCGTTCAAGCGGTATCGGAGGATTATGGCAACTGACATTACGACAGGAGAATTTTATAGATGTAAATAAATAGATAACTATTAAAAAATAGGGGTTGGTGGTAGAAAGGTGAAAATTAAGGGTTGTATATATTTTTAATGGTACATAATATAAAATGAAGGTAGACAATTTTCTCCAAAACAATAAAAAAGTGGCAGGGGGCAACCCCCCTTATAACGTATGGGTGTAAATAATAGATTACTACTTATTTTCAGTCCTACAGAATATACGTGTAAAATTTCATAAAAATCGGTCAAGCCGTTTCGGAGGAATATGATAACTAACACTGTTACAGGAGAATTTTATGTACATAGAAGTAACTGTGAATTAAATAAGTAATAAAAGTGGCTAACTTTGCTCGTAATTAACCTAGGCGAAAAGTTTTTTTTTTGAAAATTCGTGTAAAAATATCAGCTTTTCAAATCTCAACGCAGATTTAGTCAATATGTTAATATGGTTATTAAAATTGTTTAGAAGCCAAAAATGATTCTACTTTCGTAAAATGTTTTCAGAATGCTAAAAATGACTTCTTATTGATTTTTTAAATAAGTTAAAAATATAACTATTCTTCTTTCCTGTGGTTTCCACAGAATTGCTGTATTATTATAATTTTCTGAACAATAACATTGCAAAAAAAGCTCTTTGTGATAAACAAATCGAATAAAATTTAAACTAATTGACAAATCGTCTTGAAATTTATTGTGCATTATGGACTGTTTGACTCAACATTTCATGCAATATCAAAGTCTTAATTTCATTTTTATAACAATTTTTTTATAAGTTATAACAATTTTTTTATTTTCGAAATTTAGTTTTATTTTGCAATTTCCGAAGTAACAAATAATCGGATCAAAATTTAAAAAAATTTAAACCTTTGCTTATCTACTAAAAGGTGAATAATCTAAATAAGATATTTAATTACCTTATTTTTACCTGTAGCGATTTAAACGAAAAACTGTCATATTTGACCCTTATTTGTTAATTACTAAAATTCTCGTCCGAACTGTGACGGGCATTGTTGTATTTATAATGTAATAGGTATAACTCCAAAAAACCCATTTGCAACCTGGCTGGTCAAGTGTCCCGACAAAAACCTTATTTTTCTGGACTATTGCAACTAAGAGAAGAAAGAAAGAAACTTAAAAAAAATGTTACAAAAAGAAGCAACCGAAGAAGGAAAAAGCAGTAGAAAGGAAATACAAAGAAAAAATATAGCGGTTAAAAAGCAAGCCAGGAAAGACAAAAGATAATATGTATATGATATGGTAAAAATGTCAGAAAAAGCTGCGCAAGAAAACGACCTGAAGATACAGTACAATATCATCCGAAATATGACAGGGAAAACACTAAACAGTAATAAACAAATCAAAGATAAACAAGGAAATATAATTAAATCAGAACATAAAATAATACAGAGATGAAAACAACACTGCGAGGAAATATACTCCAAACACCAGATATAGACGAAGATAACGTAATACAGGAAATAAACATTAGAACAATTGAAATTACGAAAGAAGAAATACAAAACACACTGAATCAACTAAAAAAATGGCAAAGCCGCTGAAAGCGACAACCTACCGATAAATTTAATAAAGGCGGGCGCAAACAAATTAGTAGAAATGTTACACAAACTCAAGATATGGGCCGACCAGGAGCTCCCACAGAAATGGAACGAGGGTGTAACCATTAAGATACCAAAAAAGGGCGATTTAAATAAATGCGAGAATTGGCGAGCAATAACACTGCTAAGTGCCACATTCAAAATAATGTCAAATATCATATTGAATAGACTGAAGCCAGAAATAAACAAGAAACTAAGACTAAGAAGCAACCAAGAAGGCTTTCGCGCAAAACGCTCCACTATCGACCACATTTGTACTCTATCAGCACCTCTGTATCTTGTACCTGTACCGCTGTATCTCCTGTACTCTATAATTATCTTGGAACAAGCTAGTGAATGGCAAAAAAATATAAACATAATGTTTACTTTGACTTTGACTTTGAAAAGGCATTCGATAGTATAAACAGAGAACAAATGTGGAAGATTCTAAAACTATATGGACTACCGATAAAATACATCAACTTAATCAGACTATTTGACCAGAAATATACAGCCAGACTAGAACATGCGGGAAAAATGGTAGTAGATGTAGTTATACAAAGCGGAGTTAAGCAAGGATGTGTGCTATCCCCGACATTATTTCTAATAATAACGGACTGGATCATGCAGAAAGTAAGCAATAATAAAACAGGTATTAGATTGAAATTGCATGACTAGTTGGAGGATTTGTAGTTCCCAGATGACATTTTTCCCCTAACCGAACATAGCAGCCATAAGCAAAAGAAGCTTGCAAAATACTCCAGGGTAATGGGCCTGAAGATAAAGACAAAAAAAAACAAAACTTAAAAAACAGCAACCAAGAAACTAAAATTAAAATACAAGGAAGACAAATACAGGAGGTAGATAACTTTACATATTATCTGGGATCAACCATGGAAAAAAAGGCGCTAGTAGATCAGATGTAGAAAAAAGGATAGTAAAGGCACAATATGCACTCATTATATATTCATAATGCATTAAGGAAAATCTGGAACACACGCGATATATCAGAATTAACCAAAATCAAAATATTTACAGGAAGAGACAGGAAGAAACAACTAGCAAAAAATTAAAAACCTTTATAAATAAATCGTTGAGGAAAATCCTAAAAATATACTGGCCAGATAAAATAAAAAACATAGATCTACGGAGAAGAACAAAACAAGAGAAAATAACAGTCACGATTAAAAATAGGAAATGGAAATGAATTACACGGACTCTGAGGAAGGATCGAAATAATATAACCAAACAAGCACTCGAATACCAACCAGACGAAAGAAGAAGAAGAGGAAGACCTGATAATAGCTGGAGAAGAACTGTAATAAGAGATCATGAAAGAATTGGCCTGAGATGGAGAGAAGTCAAACAGAGAGCGAGAAACAGAGAGCAATGGAAAATACTTGTATAGCAAATTTCGAAAGAATAAAACAGATAAGGATGCGCTGAGAAGGGATTACAGGAAGAGAGAGAGAGAGAGAGAGAGAGAGAGAGAGAGAGAGAGAGAGAGAGAGAGAGAGAGAGAGAGAGAGAGAAACAGTACCGATTATTATCAAAATAAAATTTAATAATATACCTAACCTAACTTATCGAAAGGCTCATCAAACAATTATTAACTTTAAAAAATAAAAATTTGTCAAGGGTATATAGTGGTATTGTTAAGTATATTACAATATAACTTATTCCAGCGAAATCTTCCGAAATCCATAATCTTCTTCCATCGAAATAAAATAGAAAATCTAAAAGTTTAGAAAATACATCATTCATAACTACACCCAAGAAATAAGTTTTTCTAACCTGATTTAAGAGTATAAAAAAACGAAAACAAACAATTTACAGCAAATCCTTTACGTATATCCGAGCAAAACTACCTAATTGGCAAAAGTTATAAATAGAATTTGTCTGGGTTCTACAACTAAATTTGCACTTAAACACGACCAAGGTTAAATATTTTACTTGATATTATAAGTACGTTGTTGCCAGTATAACGGATGCCAAAGCGAGCGCTAACTGTATGAAATTATTCTTGTTAATATACACGCTGTATATTGATCGGAAGTCACGAAGAGTCAAAACTATACAGAAGCCACGAGGGACGCAAATACAATATATATATATATATATATATATATATATATATATATATATATATTAAAAAACAAAAGATGTAGATCTTTGAAACACACTCAGTGATCAAAAGATCCACAGGTACTGGTTTAACGACCACTCGTACGAAATCAAACAAATGAAATAGAGAATGTGGAAAAATCCCCTTACGAATAACTCACACATCCACTATTTCTGGCTGGGAAAAATTTTTCGAATAGAATCAAAGATCCAAACACCAGTTCTTAGAAATGTGTTTCGCCCTCTTCAACCTCCGTGGGCTCATCGGTAAAGATGAGAGGTTGAATATCTTTAGACACATTCCATCAAAAAACAACATCCGAGACATAGACATAACAGGAGCGTAAATCTACGCCCAACCTGAAAATGACAGTCTCAAGTTTTAATTCCCTAATTACTTTAGAGTAAGTAAGATAATGTTTATGAAAAAACAAAAGATGTAGATCTTTGAAACACACTCAGTGATCAAAAGATCCACAGATCCACAGATCCACTGAGTGTGTTTCAAAGATCTACATCTTTTGTTTTTTCATAAACATTATCTTACTTACTCTAAAGTAAGTATTCAAAAAGTCACACAGAAGGCCATTATGGCCCTGAACAGATGTAGACGAATGTGTGGCAAGAATTGGGGGTTAAATCCTAAAATGAACCTCTGGCTATACACAAGGGTTATAAGGCCCATGCTAACTTACGGTTCAGTGGCGTGGTGGAACAAAACGCAACAGTCCGGGGCGATTCGATTGCTCAGTAGCACACAAAGACTTGCATGCTTGAGTGTTACGGGAGCCATGAGAACAGTCCCAACGGACGCGCTAGAAGTTATACTAAACCTACCACCTCTACATATATACATACAGAGTGAAGCCAGATCAACAGTACATCGGTTGATCCAGGGCCAAGCTCCAATAAGTATGATGCAGGGAACTGATAACTTAAGGCTATACCAGGACATAAAGGCAGACCCCGTTCTAGGAATGCCTGTAGACCGAATGGTTACGAGGTATAGCTTTAACAAAAATTTTCAAGTCACAATACCAAAAAGAGAGGACTGGGAAGCTGGTCCGCCGATAACGGCAAACTCAATATGGTATACGGACGGCTCCAAAACCGATATAGGTACAGGGGCTGGAATATATGGCTTAAAACCAAGGACGGAAGTCCGGGTATGTCTAGGGACATATGCGACCGTATTTCAAGCCGAAGTAGCTGCTATACAAAGGTGCGCTATGGAACTAATCAGTCGGAATCTAGATAACGACTCCATCGTTATCTATTCGGATAGTCAAGCGGCTCTGAAGGCTCTCAGTTCGGTACAGGTCGATTCATGGCTGGTATGGAACTGTTTGAGTGTCCTCTCTCAGGTGGGAAGTCGAAACAGATTGACACTTGCCTGGGTGCCGGGACATAAGGGTTATCGTGGCAACGAGAAGGCCGATGAATTGGCCCGAGAAGGCGCATCTACGCCACTGGTTGGTCCGGAACCCGTCTTTGGAATCGCAAATACGATAAAAAGAGCAGCTATACAAAAATGGGCGCAACAGAGGTCTCTTGAATGGTGGAACAACTCCCCAGGACAGAGGCAGGCCAAACAGTTCATCAAAGGACATTCGGCTAAATTTACAACAGACTTACTTTCGCGCAGTCGAAGCACTGTCAGAATGATAGTGGGTCTGCTGACTGGACACTGTAGACTCAATAGACACTTGAGTCTCATAGGCCTGACAGAAGAGGACACCTGTCGGTTCTGTCTGGAAGAAGAGGAAACCGCTCTACACGTTCTGTGTCATTGCGAAGGTCTCGCACGAGTGCGGTTTCTAGAACTCGGTGAGGAAAAACCGGAAGCACCAGGCTACATGAAAAGGCCACTATCAAGGCTGTTAAGTCTCATTAAGAGGACTAAGCTAGATGAAGTGCTTTAAAAGAAAGGGGAAACACAATAGATCTACTAAGGTCGCAGTGTATCAGGCTCTATTGGCCGCCCCATTTTCTACATTCTACATTCTACATTCTACTCTAAAGTAATTAGGGAATTAAAACTTGAGACTGTCATTTTCAGGTTGGGCGTAGATTTACGCTCCTGTTATGTCTATGTCTCGGATGTTGTTTTTTGATGGAATGTGTAAAGATATTCAACCTCTCATCTTTACCGATGAGCCCACGGAGGTTGAAGAGGGCGAAACACATTTCTAAGAACTGGTGTTTGGATCTTTGATTCTATTCGAAAAATTTTTCCCAGCCAGAAATAGTGGATGTGTGAGTTATTCGTAAGGGGATTTTTTCACATTCTCTATTTCATTTGTTTTATATATATATTATAATCAATATTGCAGATATATTTGAATGTAACTAAATAAATTATTTTTTAAATTTAATTTTCTAGGACCGTTTAATAACATGGTCATCATTCACTATTTTTGAGTAGATAATAACACCCAATACCGTATCCATGAGTAATAGTTCATTACTGACGGGTTGAAGTTATGTTCAAGTGGTGCATGCCACTTTTAATATATTTAATAGTTATTTATGATATAAGTGTTAAAAATACACGTTTCAGGCACGCAATTCACATGAGTGCCTTAAAAATGCACTTTTTAACACGCAATATCATACAATATTTTTTCTGCAAACGTAATTACAGGACAATATCTACAAAAGTTTTACTTGAGCTTGACTGACATTCCATTTTTATATTTTTTTGACATTACATCAAAATTGCCTATACGGTCAATACGAACTGAAGTGCCTTAAAAATTTTAAATCACTAGTGCCTTTAAGTAGCATTTTTAACGCTCGCATGGAGTGCTAAAAATTGCATATTTTGCTGGCTGTCGGTATTCGCTCCGTTACTTCTTCACTTCTCTTTAGACCTCTTTCATTCGCCAGGATTGTTACTGCTTTTTTTAATTTTTCCTTTTCTCTTCCCTAAGATCTATACCATCTGCCTATGCAACTATTTGTTTTAAGAAGTGGGCGATATTTCCTTTAATTCCGCTGGCCTTAATTGTTCCTTTTATTGCTATGTTGAATAGTGCGGTTGACAAGAAATCGCCTTGTCGCACTCCTGTTTCTATTGCAATTATAATTTTATGCTACCTTTTTCCATCGTTACTTTAGTTCGAGATCCATCCATAATCATTTTTGTTAATCTCGTTAAGTTTGCAGTTATATCTTGGTTATTTTGTTAATCTCATTAGGTTTGAGGGTGTATCTTGGTTTTTCATTTCCATTAAGAATTTATTTTTAAAAGATTTTGCAAACAAAATAGTTACTGCAAATTAAACCCAAAAGTAAGCATTTTTTAAATTGTGTTGAGTTTAGTGGGGGGTACAACGGCCTCCTTTATTCAGATTAAGAAAGTCGTCTGTTCTAACTTTTTATTTACAATACAATTTTTTCAAAATTTTGAAATGAATGAAAAAGTCGTTACTTAATTGTTAATAAAAAATTTCGATGCAGTAAAAATTTCGATACCCACGAGGGGGTACAGCTTTTCTATTAACCTTATCCAGAGATTCCAGTAAGAAAGAATAACCAGTAATATTTCGATTTTTAGATGCTTCGTTTTCTGGAGTAAAAGATAGAACCCAAGGAAATTTCAAAAGGCGAAGGAGTTACAAGTTGAAAAAAAAATCGTGGATAAGAATCCTTTGTAATAATTCAGTCTTCGGAAATGGAAGAACATAAAGAGAAAGACTTCATGTACTAAGCAGAACGCACTGAGGATGATCTGATCTAGATTGAAAACGTTTTGCAAATCCTTTTGGATGACTTTTAATGGTTTTTAATAAAACTTTTTTATACCATTATACAAACGAAGTTTTTACTTCTGTATGAAAGACAGAATTATGTAATAAAAATCTCAGTTTGTTTTGGAACAAACATACTTTCTATTTTTTTTTATAAATTCCAAAATATGTTTTCCATTATATTTAGAAACTTTTATATTGTATATAAAATTTCGTAATAATATATAAGTAGAATATTGTCTAAATATATTTTTGTTTTTACCAAACACAAAATTTGATTTGTTTTCTTTTGTAGATAATGTGTATTGTATTGGTGAGCTTTCACTTTAACCACCTTAATTACTTGATTTATTTGTCTTGTCAGACCTCAGTTCAACTTAGACTGAACAAAAAAGGGGGTAGCCAGGTAGGATGAATACGGCCGGTTTGCGCTCGACCGTTTTGCGCCCTTACCTGAAATCGACCGGTTTGCGCTTTGCAATTTTCATAATAGAAATATCTAACTACTATAGTTTCCTTAATCGGCCGATTTGCGTTCTCTTGCAATATAATTTTAATTTCATTCTACAATAATATTCTGGTGAACCTGCTGAACAAACTAACATGTCAAATAAACAGAAACATCTTTTTCCTTTAGATTTGAAAAAAATGTCAAATCAAAACTAACAAAATTATTAAATTTTTCTAATACTGTCGAACAACAGAGTGTTCTTTAATCCTTAATACCTCTGTTTATAATCCTTCTACCTGGAAGTTGATTGTTTAGATATAATTAGTAACTAGAATTCCCAAAATGAGAGATCGCTGGAACTAACTTCCCTTTCTACCTGATAATGCGAACTGGCAACTACTTAAGTGATTAACAAAGGGTATGGTAACAGAAAAATACCTGAAAATTCTACGTGATAATGACCATATTGATGGTTAATCATTTCTATTGCGTTCTTTGAGATAGTAGGATCAAGAATTATTGTGAATCAGTGTGAGTTATTGTTTTAAAAATGGATGTGCAAATTATTGAAACTTCGAAGGGAAACCATGTGCATTGTATAAAGGGTACAGTTTTCGTATGAAAAAAACAAATAAAGATGGTTCGGTTTTTTGGAGTTGTTTGAAAGAGAAAACTGAATATGTCGAGGCCACATAATTATGGATAATAACACAATAATTAAGGAAGCCGAACATCTGTGTAAGCCGAGTGTTGCAGCGACAGAAGTGAAGCAGTGTGTCTTCAATGCTCGAAAAAGAGCTAGGGAAGACAATAGTCAAGGACTGGATTTCGTGACAGACATCCCAAAATTCTCTTCAGTGAAAAGTGGTTTAAACGATTGTAGAAAACGTGCGCGTGGGCTGCTCACAGATCCAGCGGCAGCATCCGAAATAGTATTTCCAGAAGAAATTATTACAATGAGCGACAAAACGAAATTTTTATTTATCGATAAGACCACTCCCTCGGGATACAGAATCTTGGTGTTTGCCAGCAACAAAGCTAGGGAGATTTTGGTTAACAGCAAGGACACTGTATTTATAGATGGAACATTCAAAAGCTGCAGTAAGCAATTTAGTCAAATATATACCGTTCATATCAATATTGGTAGTACATCAGAGGAGACAAATACAATTCCATTGATATTTGCGTTACTTCCTAACAAAACCAAAGAGACATACGATATGTTATTTTCATCAATGAAAGAGAAACTACCAAATTGGAAACCATCTCTTATAAAACTGGATTTTGAACAGGCAGTGATTGGTGCCTTAGAAAATTATTTTCCCGAAGCCAAAATTTCTGGTTGTAATTTTCATTTCAATCAATGTATATGGAAAAATGTTCAAAATATTGGACTTGTTTCTGAATACACTGACAACGAAGAGATACGTTTGAACATAAGAATGTGTGCTGCGTTAGCGTATCTGCCCATAGAAGATATCGATGATGGCTGGTTATGCATTCAAGAAACCTCTCCTATTTCTGAAAAAATGGAACAGTTTTATGACTACTTTGTCAAACAATGGTTAGAAAATACTCACATTACCAAGGAAATGTGGAATTGCCATGATCAAAGACATCGCAGTAATAACGTTTTAGAAGGTTGGAATCATCGTCTGAATACATTAATAAGACCACATCCAATGTATTCCAATTAGTGAAGTGCCCGGTTAAAGAAGCAGAATATTGTGATCAGCTTTATGATCGATTTACTTTCAATCTAGAAGGAAAGCGGCGCAAGAAAACATATATTAATCTTGATGAAAGAATATCCAAAACTTTACAGAAATATAAAGATACAAGGGACTTAAGGTTGTGTAACCGGTAGGATGACTTTGTTTACAAATAGATTTTAGAAAGTTTTAACCTATCAATATCAATAAATGTGCAATTAATATTTTAGTCGAAAACTGAACCTGGTGAAGTGAGTGTCAATTTTCAAAAATGTCTATCGTGTCTTTTATATACGAAGTGAATTCGATTCAACGTGAAGAAGAGAACTTACCGGATGTAAACTATTTTCAACTACCAGAATATATACGAGAACTGATTAAAGAATACTTGAGCATCCAACCCAAATTCCTGAATCAATTTAACACCTTCACAACAGAAATGGAATTAGCTGAACAATCGACTATACTCTATACGGCTATCTTGGTCGAAATAAGAAGTGTTAAAATAGAGATGCAAATACATGAACAAGATTATTACGAGGATGGTTTAAGGGAACTACTTCAAGCTGTAGCAACAGAACATTTCTGGCATAATCATTATTACCAAACGACGAACAATCCATATTCTTTACGAAAGCATGTCATCATTGATTGGCCGCTGCGGTGTTTACTACGAGCTGTTAACCAAAGGGACATATATTTGGACATGGTTAATGACATGAACAACGAGGACAGCAACTTTAACAAGTACTCGAAAATCTACAGTGAAAATCTTGAGTTTAGTGATTCTAGGACGCTCTAATGTGACCGTGGACAGTGAAGTGTACCATGGATCTTAAGTATTATGTTATATTTTCGATATGATTTAGTGAAACTAAATATCGATAAAATTCTGTGTTTCGTTAACTTTAAAGTGACTCTGAAATCTAAGTTTTATTGTAATATTGACAAAAAAAATTACTTTTTTGTATTCAATGCATTCTTCGTTTTTTTTTATGTATATTTAGATATGCTTTAGACATGTGTTTTAAGTAAATGGTACCTAAATTATTAGAATTAATTTTTTTTAATAAATATTTTTGGTCAATTTTGTTTTGTTTTATTACACTTCACCATTATAATATCAGAATATTTCATTTATCTTGGATGCAAGCATTACCCATGCATATACAATTACTGTACTCCAAAATTTTCCAAATACAGTGTATTTAATCCACCAGTGTGGATCATGTTATGCCTTTGTCTTAGTTTTTTTACTTTTGTTGTCTTTTTTTCAGCTCTGGAGAGTCACCTTTATGGCCATTCCTCTATAACTTTAACATATTCATTACATTCACCTGAATGTAAGAACTAGGTAACTCGAAATTTTTAGATTTTGAGATATCTATACCATATTATTTCAAATACCATGTAGTTTCAGTACAAAAAGTAGGTACCTTAATATAATAGGTAAAAGCCATCTACTGGACAATGTAAAAAGTAGGCATAAATATCAAGCGACCTTGTTTGCATGTTGTAAGTAGAGAACTAAAGGTGACTCGTTTGTGCAACCTCCGTATCACCCGACTGTTTTGGAAGAAGTGGCTATCTAGACTTACCTAGTTTTAACATTCCAAATTTGTTTATTCAGAATATTCACTTAGCAACGGTTTAAGGCGTTAGGGCATAATAATTGTGTTTTATAAGTAAAGATGATGTCTAGAGGAGAAAAGATGGTGCATTTAGCACGTGAAGTTGAACCTCAGGCGGAAGGTAAGAGTAGTTTGAGTTATTTTTTACGTAAAATGGGGTAAATGGAAATGATAGGTTATGTATTTATTTGTGAGGTAAATCTAGATTTGTTCTTCCCACAACGCTTTTTATTATGTGGATTAAAAACGTGGATTATTACAACCTCAAAAATAAATAAATCGTTCACACGTAGATCTGGTTGTAAAAATTTTTCATTTGGATATATTTTTAGGTTCAAACACTAACCCAAAGACACCAGAAGATAAAGACTTATTTCCAAATAATTCTGACACAAGCGATTTTTCTGGAGACGAATCAGAGTATTTTCCTAGCAACGGTTCAGACTCCGATACATCAAGTGTCAGTGTAAAATTGACAGGGATGGAAGAACGACCAACAGAAAAAACCGATAAACCTCGACGAAAAAAAAGGCAACCAACTCGTTGGCCAAGAAATATCCGGAAACAAAGAAGACTTGAAGGTCAGGAATATGTTTCAGTTAAAGGAGTAGTTAAACCGGCTGTCCAAATGAAACCTCCCTGCCGGGAATCGTGTAGGCTTAAATGTTTTATGATATCCGAAGATAAAAGACTTGCTATTTTTCTATCTTATTATAAACTAGCGAACTACGTACGTCAGCTAGATTTTATACATGCAAACACGGAAAAGACAGTTACAAAATCAAAGACCACGCAAGAAGAGTCCAGAAGGCAATACTCAGTTAAGTACTTCATGCCTATTAATGAAGAAAAAAAGAAGGTATATAAATCGATGTTTTTAAATACTTTAGGAATTAATAAAGGTGTTGTGGAAATAGCTATGCAGAAGAGATCGGAACAAAATATAGCTCTCTGTGATGGTCGAGGAAAGGGAAAAACTTAACTTTAGATCCTGTTTTAACCGACGGAATCAAATCACTTATTCAAAGTTTTCCATGTGTAACATCACATTATTGTAGAGCTAACACTGAGAGAAAATATTTGGATCTTTCATTAAACCTTGTAACCTTGTATCGTATGTACAGTAAATGGTGTGAAGAAACACAAAAAAGCCAAAGGCAAAACTATCTGCTTATCGAAACATATTCAGACAATTTTAATCTGGGTTTTCACAGACCGCGAAAAGATCAATGTCGCGTATATGTAGCTTATAATAGTACAGTCGATGCAGACAAAGAGATGATAAGCGAATATAAGAAGCATCTCGATAATAAGACCGATGCTCAAAAGACCAAACAAATTGATAAAGAAATTGCAGCTGCAAGTGGTAATAGAATCCTAAGCTGCAATTTTGATTTACAGCAGGTTTTGCTTTCTCCCAGCGATCCAACTAACAATGCTTTATGCTACAAACGAAGACTAGCCACCTACAATTTTACTATTTTTAACGTAGCAACAAAACAGGGTGATTGTTTCATGTGGCATGAGGGTCAAGGTGGAAGAGGTAGTTGTGAGATTGACGCCTTCTTTTTTCGTACTTTCAATTACTTCCACATAACATCGAAGAAGTAAGATGTTTTAGCGATCGTTGCGGTGGTAAAAATCTTAACAAATACATCGTAGCGATGTGTATGCACGCTGTTCAAGTGATAAACATATCAAAATTATTCACCTTAAATTTCTGACACCTGGTCATAGCGAAATGGAGTGCGATTCAATGCACTCGGCTATTGGAACAGAGTTTAAACGCGTCGGCAAAGCACTGTGCCAGGGGATTGGAGAACAATAGCACGGAGTGCAAGGAAGAGAGGAGACAAGCCTTACTTTGTCCATGACATTGAATCAGAAAGCTTTATAGATTGGAAGTCATTTGCCCATACACAGCTTAATGAGAAAAACAGACAGACAATAAACAGGTTCTTTTCCAAAAAATCTGTTGGTTTCAATTTAAGAAAGACGACCCTTATAAATATGGATATAAGGAATCCTTCAAAGAAGATATCTTTAGAGAAGTGGATTGCAGGAGAAAAGCCTTGCGTATGCTTCCGAGAAATGTTGTTTACCACGTTGTTATCCACAAGGCCATCTAATTACCGATGCTAAATATAAAGACCTAATGTAATTTTTATTCAAATTTACCTCACGGAAGAAAAGAACCAGACGAGGATGAAGATTAAAATATTTCATTATTATATTTAAGGACGTTTTCTTTTTATTTGTAAAATATCTCCTTATTTTTCCTATTATTTTCTAGTTTTCATTACAAATTAAATATAGTTACCTATTTTATACTCTTACATTATTTTAGTAGTTTGTTAATGTAATAAATGGATAACTCTGTTTTTTCTATATTAAAACCAACATTTTTGTGTATATTTCTTTTAATCAGTGAGTTGACTAGAAACGAAATTATTTTCCTTTAAAACTGATGTATAATAAGTGTCATGATTCAAGATATTTCGCTGAAGAGAAATGAATAAATGGTTTTTGGCCATTATCTCGAAACACTTAAATTCAAGTTACCTAGTTCTTACATTCAGGTGACGATATATATTCAACAATCTACAGCGCAAATTTTGATTTTAGTAATTATAGGACTCTATAATATATTAGGTAACTACTCACATATACTAGGGATTTCCACAGTTTTCAACGTTTTCATTCACTCAACCGTTCTCTAGAGTTCTTCCTGCAGATTTATTCTTTCTATTGCTTCGTCCACTGTATCTCTAAAAGATCTTTGGGGTTTTCCTTCTGCCTATCGGGCTCCACTCTAATTCTGTTTATTTAACGCTTTACGTTCTTCTGACACGTACCAGGTTAATCTCTTCTGTTTGATGTACTATATTATATCTAAGTTCTTTCCAAATCTTATCTTGATCTCTATGATATTTTTTTTTATTTAAATTAAAGTGCATGTGACATCTATGGTCATTAGCACGAGTTACAGTTTACATGGTAATATTATAAATTACAAATTATAAATATATAGTTAACATTAGTAGTAGTTAACATAAGTAAAAAAAGATCAGTTAACAATAATTATATTTTGTTTAACAGTTGATTCTTCTCGAGGAATTTGATAACCTTGTTGATTTGGTCTGTACTGTTGAGGACATCTTTGAAGTTAGGACTAATACCAAGCTGTTGGCGTTCTTTGGCATAAAAAGGACAGTCACTAAGTATATGTCTGATCCGGAGAGTAGTATTACAGTGTTGACATTTTGGTAGTGGAGATGATGTCATCAAGTAGCCATGTGTTAGACGGGTATGTTCTATACGCAGTCTTCGTACGATTGCCATGTTTTTCCGAGATAAACTAGGGCAGGTAAATAGGTTCACTGAGGGCTTAATTTCATGCAGCACTGAAGTAATTTTATTCCAGTGAATTTGCCAGGTGGATAGAGTGTGCTTCTTCAGTCTGGCTTTTAGATCATTGCAGATTTGTACATTAAGTATGGTATCCATCGATGATGCAGCTTTTTTGGCAAGGCAATCGGCTTTTTCGTTACCACTAATGCCAACATGGGATGGTACCCATAATAAAGTGACTTTTGTATTTTGATTGATAAGAAGCTGATAAATGTCATGAATATCTTGGACAAGAGGATGGTTGGTGGTTATAGTATTGATGGAGTGTATAGATGAAAGTGAATCAGTACATATGGCTATGTGTGTGTTTGGATATTTTTGAGCATGTTTGAAAGCACACACGATAGCTAGCAGTTCGCCAGTGTGAATACTACACCAAGGAGAAATTTTACAGAGTTCGATAGGCTGTTGAAGAGTAGTTAGAGAATATCCAGCTCTACTTTCAGATTTTGACGCGTCAGTGTAAAGAACTATGTTACATTTACTTTTGTTTATGAGTTCTAGGAAGAGATTGCTTAATGTGTTAACACTGACATCTTCCTTGTTAAATTTGGTGAGGGACAAATCATGCTGAGATAGTAGGTTGGTCCAATAGGGATTATTGGAGAATGGTAGAGTTCTGGTTTCAGACAAATTTATATCTTTTAATAACGGCTGTAGAAGATGAGGAAAAGGATGTATAATTAAGTTACAAGGAGCATTGTTATGAGGTTGATGTAATTATGTAATTAAAGGATATACTGGATTGGAGGGATTGGAAGAAATTGCAGCAGCATAGGAGGAAAGCAGGTATTCCCGTCTAAGCCACAGGGGAGGCTCATTAGCTTCACAGTGAAGACTTTCTGCCGGACTGGAACGAAATGCTCCAAGACATAAGCGGATAGCCGTTGTGTGCACTCTATTTAGTGAATTTAGGTTTGACTTAGATGCAGACATATAGATGAAACATCCATAGTCAAGCTTGGAACGGATTAGTGATCTGTAAACTTTTAGTAGCGTAGTTTCATCCGCACCCCAATGATAATGTGATAGTGTTTTAATTATATTTAACCTTTTAAGGCACGCTCCTTTAGTTTCCTGAATGTGTTGTTTCCAGGTTAATCTTGAATCAAATATCAGCCCTAATATTTTGCAATTGTCAACGACCGGTAATTTAAAGTTATTGACGGTGATTTCAGGGTTAAAAGAATTTATTCTTCTACCAAATTTAATAACTTTGGACTTAGAATGGGAGAGAGTAAGTCCTAGGGAAGCAACTTTGATTTGTAGATCATTTACTACTGATTGCAGAATTTTACTAGTAGTAGCGTTGGATTTACCCTGGCAGTACATTATTAGGTCATCGGCATATAATGAGCATTTGATAGGTGGAGGGATATTGTGACATAACTGGCTAATCACAAGAATGAATAAAGATGTGCTTAAAACTGAACCTTGAGGAACTCCGTCATATTGGATATGTGGAGAAGAAAGGAAGTTATTGGCAGAAACCCTGAATGTTCTAGATGTTAGGAAGTTTTTTATAAAAGCGTATATGTTGCCAGTGAGGTTACATTGAAAAAGTTTGTCAAGAATTGCGTTTCTTGAGATGGTGTCAAATGCGCCTTCTATGTCGAAGATTGTAGCTATCAGATCTTGTTTGCTATTAATCGCGTTAGATATATGGGTTTGAAGTAGTGCGAGGTTATCTTTTGTGGAGCGCTGTCTTTGGTAGCCAGATTGTATTGTTCAAATTTCAAAATTCAAAATTCAGATTGTTCCTGTGGAATGATCTTGTATTTTTCAAAATACCATAGCAGTCGTTTGTTGATCATTTTTTCCATTAATTTGCACATAGTGCATGTGAGGGAGATAGGTCTGTATGATTGTGGAAAACTAGTTGGCTGATTTGGCTTCAGTATAGGTATTACAATAGACTTGCTCCATTGGGATGGAAATTTGTGTGAGCTCCAGATTAGATTATATAAAGTTAGTAGTTTTTTAAGAGCATAATTAGACAAGTGCTTTAGAAATTCATAAGGAATATCATCGGGCCCAGCTGCAGTGTTTCTGCTATTAGCTAAAGCAGATATAAGCTCATGGATAGTGAAAGGAGAATTAAGGGGTCTGCTTTGTTCAGAGGATATCAGGTTATTTCTGTGTGAATTTATTTCACGAAAAGACATATTAATATGATTAGTTTTGTTTCTGAATTTATCTTCGAAATGTTTAGCAAGGGTGTTAGGAATAAGTTCATGTGAAGTGATCTCTATACCATTTGAAATTAAACGAGTAATTTTATTATTAGTTTTGTGACCTTGAATTTGTCGTATTTTTTTCCAAATTTCTCTAGGATTGGAATTTTCATTAATGGAAGATACATAATCCTGCCAGGATGATTTTTTGCTTTTTTTTTACTATGTGTTTGGCTTTGGCTTTAAATTTTTTGTAATTTATTAAATTTTCAAGGCTTCTGTTTTTTTGATACTTGTTTAGAGCTTTTTTGGATAGACGGATTGCCTCTTTACAAGAAGAGTTCCACCAAGGAACTGCCTTATGATTTGGAGAGAATGTTGTTTTGCCGATGTGAGTCTTAGCAGCCGTGAGAATAGGGATGTTCACAAAAAATTAAAAAGTCATTTCAGACATGTAAAACGATTAAGAAACACCCTAGGAATAATTGTCCAAAATTTCAACAAAAATGAAAAAGCCTTTCTATAAAAAATCTTTATTAGAAATCTAGCATTATTTTAAATTTCAAGAACGCTTCTCTATTGGCCTGACGTCACTAGTTGCATACCCCAAGCGCGCGCCATTCTCATAGTGTTACTGTTTACCTGTTTGACGTTTCAGGTCATTTTATTTTGTTCTCTTCTTGTTTTATCAGGGTTAAAGTGGAGTTTTATAGTGAATTTGTTTAGTTTAAAGTGGATAGACTGTTTGTAAGGACATATTTTGGGTTTTACAAAAATAAACAAATAAAATGGAAGAAGGTTTTCAGAAAGCCGATTCGTATAAACTACCGACTGTAGTGTAGATGTAACAATGGTGTATGATTTATTGGCATCTTGTAAAAAAATAAATCTACCACAGCTTTACTGAGTGTATATTCCATATAATTTTCCATGTCTTCTTTAAGCTAAAAAAATAAATGCTTAATACTCCACAAAAATAAAATAGAGAAAGTTGTATGCATGCATTGTACGCATGCATATTGTATACATACATTGGCTGGTTATTACTTTACCTTGGTTAGGTGTATTAAAAATATTTTTATTCTTCTTCATGTGCCTTGTCCGTTGTGGACGTTGGCTATCATCATGGCAATTTTAATCTCATTTGAGGCGTTTCTGAATAACTCGATCGATTTTTGTCCAAATCATTGGCGTAAGTTTTTAAGTCATGAGTGTCTTTTCTTCCGGGTCCGCGTTTGCTCTCTATTTTACCTTGCGTTATCAGTTGGAGTATACGATATTTATCATGCCTCAGGATATGACCGAAATATTTAAGATTTCGTTTCTTAATTGTAAAAGAGATTTCTTTTTGTTTTGCCATTCGACGCAATACCTGTACGTTGGTGTGGGTCGCCCAGGATATTTTGAGGATACGTGGGTACACCCACATCTCGAATGCCTCTAGCTTTTTCATTAATGTTTCCATTATTGTCCAGGCCTCTGCGCCATATAGCAAGACCGGAAATAATAACATTTTAGCAGCCGCATTTTAGTGGGAGAGATATTATGTCGCAATGGGTGAAAATATTTCTCATGCATGTTGTTAAATGTTGCTATGTCCTTTTCAACTCTAGATCTTATTTCGGTTGTTTCGTATTTCGAGTTGACAACTGTTCCAAGGTAAAAAATATTTTTGAACTTGGGTATTATACATTTTCATTTCAACCAATCTTTTCACTAAATTATTAATGATTTTAATATAATATAAAGTCATACCTACATCCACATGTAGTTATTTCAAGGTTTACTTTTACTGTATGTATTATTAGAATCCCGTTTTTAGGAATATCCCAGTTTAAGGAATACAAATTTGAGGTCCCGAAACTTTTTCATTTACTCTTTAAGGGGGTAGGTGCAAAATCTTGGTCCAATGCTATTTAAATGCATTCATTTTTTTCGAATCCTGAGAAAACTAATAAGTATTCTTGAAAAATGTAAATGCAGAAAGAACAATTACATTATTACCAAGGGCCGAAAGTCTCTGGAAAACTTCTATAATGTTTATTTTATTAAGTTAGTTCTTTAAGTTAGTTATTTTAAGTTCTAGCTGCAACAAACCATTTCTTTTTCTGTTTTAAATTGGCTGGAACGGTAATAAAAATCTTGTCAGAACTGTTTTTTGATGTATTTACACACCCAGGAACAAAACACCACTTATTTGGCTTTATTTTTAATAATTAAATACGTAAAAAACTGCGCACATTCAAATACACTGAGTAAATAAGTATACAAAACTAGTCGTCGATCAAAGACGTTACGACTGCTGACGTCACAGACCGTAGCCTCGCTGCAGGGTACCGTTTTTCTAGCCTCCAAGAAAATCAACATTATGAACTCATTTATCTTAAAAAATATGCATTTTTAAACAGTTTTATGATTGTTAAGTTTTTATATACCTTGTAATCTATTGAATTTAACTATATTTAAAAATTAGTGAACATCCCTATTGTCTCTGATAT
This sequence comes from Diabrotica virgifera virgifera, assembly GCF_917563875.1. Lineage (NCBI taxonomy): Eukaryota > Metazoa > Arthropoda > Insecta > Coleoptera > Chrysomelidae > Diabrotica > Diabrotica virgifera. The sequence continues at coordinate 130,269,384 of NC_065451.1, read as the reverse complement.
TGACGTTAGTAAGTAGTCAACATCATTGGTTAACGGATGTTCATTTGCGAGCAAGAGAGTATCAACAGATTTTGAATATTCTGACCAGTTAGCTTTATTTAAGCGCCAATAACTTTTGGAAGCTGCAGCTCTACTACAGTTGTTGGAAATTATTATAGGATAATGATTGCTGTCAAAGAGATCATCGGCTGTTTGCCAGGACAGAAAAGGTGCTGATTTAAGGTCACTAATCCTAAGGTCAATAGCAGAGAATGATCCAGAGGAAATGTTAAAGTGAGTATTAGATCCTGTGTTAAGAAGACATGAGTTTGTGCAATTAAGGATATTTTCAACTATTTTTTCACGACCAAATGTAGATTTAGAACCCCACATACTGTTATGTGCGTTAAAGTCTCCTGTAAGTATAAACGGCTGTGGTAGCTGGAATATAAGGTCTAGGAGCTCTTCCTCTTTTAAAGGATGGTTTGGGGGAATATATATGGAACAGATAGTAAGCTTATTAGGGCAAAATGTAGTTATGGCGATTGCCTCAAGATTCGTTGTTAAAGTTAAATTGTTGAGTAGATTTCACTGGAAGCAAAAATTGATGCACCTCCACTAGCTCTGATGCAGTTCGTCCTAATGAAGTGGTATCCTTCAAAGGATTTAGGGTGAGGAATATTATTTGTAGTAAGATTAGTCTCTTGTAGACAAATAAAATCTGGATGGTAAATTGATGTAAGATATTGTATGTGTTCAAGGCGCGGATAATATCCGTCGCAATTCCATTGTAAAATAGTGAAAAGATATTTTTTTATTTTTAGAAAAGATCGGTATCATTGGTGTTGGAGGTACATGAATTAGTGGATGAAAGGCTTGCAACTTCGTCAGCGTCTACGGGATTTAATGTGATCTTAAGCTTTTTAGATAATCTTGTAATTCGATTTTTAAGCGATCTATCAGATACAGTTTGATATATTTGTGTAAGGTCTTCTAAAAGAGACTTCATGTTGGTGGTAAAGTTATGAGCTTCTTTGAGAGGATCACTGCTACCAAAGGAATTCTCCAGGAAGGCAACAGAGGGAGTAATTTTACCAAGTTCTTTGTCATCAGTTTTTAATTTCTTTTTAGGAGCTGTTTTAGGAGTTGCAAAGGCTGTGGTAGATTTATCATTTATAGGGTTTAAGTCTGGGGGGTTATCAGTAACCGATAAAGTGGGTGATTCGAGACTTGTGTCGGTAGAATAAGTTCTTTTGGTGCAAGGATTTGAAGGTAAGGACACTGACATTAAAGACTGTTCATTTGGAATTATTAAGTCGTTATTAGTTGGATTGATTTCTTCTTTTGAGGAGGAGGAAGGAGGAGACATAGTAGAAGGAGGTTCAAATGGGATTAGGCTAAAAGTTGTATTTTGAGAAAGATTGGTAGATATTTATTGAGGGTTAGAACAGGAGTCTGCAGTGTGTCCAGATTGTTTACATAAGAAACATTCAAGTTTATCCGAAGTGATAAAGATTCTATTATTGGTATTTCCATGCGATATTAAAATTGAGGTATTTAATTCAAAGTTTTCTTTATCCGGTATAATATAGATAGAGCGTCGAAAACTGAAAATGTGAGCGTATTCGTCCTCAGGTGAGCCGCATCGGATAAAAGAGATAGTAGAAGCAAGTTGTAATCGAAGTTCGTCTTTAAGTGCTTGCTCTACGAGTGAATTCGGGATCGAAGGGCTCACGTTGGACAGTAGTAGCCTCTTTGCAGGTGTAGTAAGTCTGCGAATAGATACTGTTTGATTTCTAACAGTAATGGTCGGATAATTTTGCAGAAGATTATCCACTACGGATAAGGAAGAAAGATATATGCATATACGCTGGTTAGAAATTCGTGAAGCAAAGGTTATTTCTTTAGGGGTAACAATTTCGCCGATTGCCTTGATATAATCAAATAGCACGACGTCAGGAAGAGCGTTCATAACGATGGCGAAACTTCTACTGGGACATGATATTGCTGTTGTAGTTTTTTTTTTGTGTGATTTTTGTTACTGCAGCGAAGCTGGGTTGTACTGTTTGTGATGATGTTTGAGATGATGTTGATGCCATAATTTGATTTTAATATTCTGGATGCCAAAATATTAAATATGTATGGCCAGTAAGAACTGGCCTAATTTTTTGGTTGTCGATATTTGCTGTTAATTAAAAATCGCCTTACCAGTATTTTTGTTGGTAAACACAGCACATTAACTAACTAGTTTTTATATGAAACACTATTAGCAGAGACCATAAGCGAGGAGTACTTTACTCGTTGGCCTCTGAAATGGGAATGAGCTATGATATTTATTCTATATATTCTTGTTGTTCTTCAGCTTGTATTTAGGAATTCCCCCTCTGTTGCTGTTAATTTGTTTTCGTTTTTCTTATTTATTATCCAATTTTCACACCTACCTATAAGTGAGGATACTTTTGTCGTTCTTCTTTTTTTTTAATGCTGACGTTCTTATTTGAAAGTGACTCCAAAATCTTAGATTTATTGTAATATCTAGAAAAAGAATTTACTGAAGTTTTGAATTGAATGTATTCTTTTTTTTGTGAGGATATTCAGGCAGACATACCTGGCGTATGTTTCGTTTATTTGAAATTTCCTATCCTTGTTTTTGTATATAGAGCTTTAGGAATCATACCTATATCATATTGGAAAGAGACGTATTTTATGTTTAATTTTCTTTTTCTTGAAAGCCTCTTCCTTTAAGGACGTTAGCGAACATCATGGATCATTTTACTCTGCCTGCCTGCCACGGTTCTGAAGAGTTCTATTGCTGTTCTTCCACTCCACTGCTTTAAATTTTTCAACCAGGATGTACGTCCGCTCCTCGTTTCTTTTTTTCCTTCCACTGCCCATTGTCTAACCAGTCACATCAATTCATATTTTTAATTTTTTCCGTTTTTTATCTTTCTTAATATTTCCCTGTTCGTTGCATGTTGTGTCCATGATATTTTCCACATTCTTCGATAACAACCACATCTCAAAGCTGGCTCAAAAGTCTTTTTTAAGCTGCGTCCGTAATTATCCAGCTCCATATTTAGTCCCAGTCTTCCATTACATAATACTGTCTTCATATTGCATATTGAAAGAGTTTATCGCAATATCTTCATACGTCGTTTTATTTCGAGGCTCATTGTTCATTTAGCTCACATTACAAATAATTGTATCTGATTACTTTCTCTAGAGCTGGGGCCACAGTAACGTCTAACGCCGTTAATTAATGCATTACTTGCATTACAGAGATGGCAAATAATGCGTTAAATGAGGCGTTGAGAGCAAAAGTGGCCCAACCCACAAAATTTTTAAAATTGAGTTATATACAGAAATGGCCTGCTAGTACAAACAATTTTATAATGCAAATGCGACTCAACCCCAATCATGCTTCCCGTCGATAGATGGCAGTGCAAACTACTTTTGCATTCTCCATATTGCAAGTAATTTTAAATGCAAAAACGGCCCAAACCTCATGGGCCGCTTTTGCATTAGCAGATTTGCAGTTTTGACGTAAAGCTGATTGAGTACAGTCCGAATTTTGTTCCGCAAAAAGTGTTAATTGTTGTGTTTATTACTATATTATGGGTGATACAATTAGACAATACGACGAAACAAGTTCAGGTAAGTATCTACAAACATTTTATTAATATTATGACATGTAGAATCAGCGCAATCATGCGAAGTTTTCGCAAGAGCGGAGTGAAGCACTATTTAAAAACTTTTCAGCATTAGAGTCACACGATTTGCAAACTTCATTTATATATGGATAGATACTCGTTCAGGTCAAATAACGATCACACATCACGCAGAATTTTAAAAACAAGAAAATGAAGATACTATTTTTTATCGGATGAGCGTGGAGAAGAATGCCAAGTCTGCAAAGAGTTTTTTAAACTATCATTAGGGGTTTCTGATGGTCGAATAACAAGGGCTCTCGCAACAAAGAAAACCGCTGGAACACCTCGAACTGATGGTCGCGGTGAAACATCATCGGCGAATAAGACTTCTGGAGTAAAAATTGAGGGAGTTAAAAATTTTATAAATAAATTTCCTGTCTGCGACTCTCACTATTCGAGAGAAAAAACCCAGCACGTAAATACCTATCTCCCGATCTAGACATAACAAAATTATTCAATTTATACAAGGCTGCGGTACCAAATAATGTTTCAATGTTTTTATTCCGTCGCATTTTCAATCGGAACTTCAATTTGAGCTTTCATCCTCCAATTTCAGACAGTTGTCGCAAATGTGATGCATTTAACGTTAAAATTAAATCAGCTATAGCAAATAACGAAAAGTGTCACATTATTCAAGCAGAGCAAGAACTACATCAAAGAAAGGCAGACGCCGCACGAATAGGTACGAATCAGGACGCAGCAGCTGCTGTTCTCGACAACAGCAGATATAAGTAGATAGTGGTTCGGTTCAAGATCAGGGACTTCCGGCGGAAGTCCCTGATCTTGAACCAAACCTCCATCCACTTATATAAAATGCTTCCGGTTTAATCCCGACTCTTCTAAATATGATTAAAGATTAATCCCGACTCTTCCCGGAAGTAGACTTCCGGTCGGAATCCCTGATCTTGAACCGAACCTTCCCCCTCTTATATAGAAGACTTCCGGTTTAATCCCGACTCTCCTAAATAGGATTAAAGATTAATCTCGAGGAAGTCTAAAAATAAATAAACCGTTAGATAAGAAAAACTGTTAGATAAGGCGGAAATCTAAAAATAAATTAGTAGATACATAAGAAAAACAGAGATAAGCTATCAGATATAAAATACGAGGAAGTCTAAAAATAGCTCGGTAGTATAAGATATGAAAAAAAATGTTAAGATCGAACAGCTTGTAAATAACAAGAAATGACAAGATATCTTATCACGGTGTAAACATTATTATAAATAAGAGATTCTTTCAGCAATATTTAGTTGTATTCAATACTTTGTCAAGTCTTATAGATCAGGTTAGAAGTCTACAACTGGCAAACCCCCACCACTTTTAGCTCAACAGTTAAATACCTGGAATGATCTAAAATTGAATAACACATAATGTGGCAGTCGCTCTCAAAATGGGAAGTCGTTTTTCGAGATAAGGAGAGATTTAGAAAAGTTCCAACCCGAGGCAAATCAAACCAATAAAAGTGTTAAATGAACTTCAAACCATAAGGAAAACACTGAAGAGAGAGAATGTCTTCAACGACAGAACATAATACGAAGTTAGAAAATATGACTAGTGCTGTGTGGTATTCTTACTCTCCAAAAATACGTGAAATCTTAAAACATTATTTGCATTGTAAGAAGAATTATTTTAAACACGAATGGGGGATGTGTGTGGTTGTTTTATGACTTCAAAGTGTGTTTTTTGCGATACTTCATATTATAAGCCTAAGTAGTACTGTATCATAGTTAAAATAAATTAGTTTTTTAGTTCTATATCTGAATTCTTTGTTAAAAATGGTAATTTAATAAAGATAAATTAAGAAACACGATTACATTATCAAGGTAGTAAATTTTTTTCACAAGACTTGTTACAGAAAATTCCTAAATATACAAGGTTATTTCCTGTTATAGACAAAGTCCTTTTATACAAGGTTATTTCAAAAAAAAAATAAGTCTAGACGATATCCGCTTGTTACTTGACAAGAATAGACAGGTAAGAAGAAAGTCCAAAAAATAAATCGGTAAATAAGTAAAACGAAGTCTAAAAATAAATAAACGGTTAGATAAGAAAAACCGTTAGATAAGCTGTCAGATAAGAAATAAGGAGGAAGTCCAAAAATAAAACAATAGTTAAAAAAAATATAAGATAATAAATAACCGTTGATAAGTCAGAAGTCTAAGATAAGAAAAACCGTTAGATAAGGAGGGAGTCCGAAAATAAATAAATCGCTAATATAAGATAAGATTAGAAAAAACCGTTAACTAAGATCAGAAAACTTATCAATAACAAGAAATGACAGGATATGTTATCACTGTAAACATTATTATAAATAAGAGATTCACGAGGAAAATAAACTTCCTGTAGCTGGCTGTATACCATAAATCACAAAAATACCAAGTTTTTTTGTAAAAGTTATATATTAAAATACCCTAAATAAGGGTCACAATACAAAACGTTTTCGGATTAAGGAATCCATCATCAGTGTTTAAAAGCCCTAAAATTAAGTATAACCTAATTAAATGAGATAAAAGTTAAAATTGACAGAGGTTTTAAAGAACAAGAGCCCATACTTACAAAATTTGCATGCCTGAGGATTCAACTTCATTCCACTAACAGACGATCCTTCAGAAAAGTTCATCAATAAACTTAAAGACAACCTGAAACTCTTTGCAAAATTTTTTTCAGAACAGTTTGCTCCCTACTATAAAATACCAAGCAATCCTTTGACACCCAGACTGTATGGTTTACCTAAGATACATAAAGAGGGCATCCCCATCCGTCCAGTTGTTAGCTTCATAAACACACCAGTATCTATCTTATCAAAATTCATATTAAATCTCATTAACAACTTGACGAATTTCACCCCTCGCTTCTCAGTCAAAAACACCAATCAACTAGTCAACAATCTCCAACAAATAAACCTTCGTCCCAACATTACTATGCTTTCACTTGATGTTAGCAACCTTTTTACTTCTGTCCCTAAACATGAAACTATCAATCTGGTACATTCTCTTTTAAGAGCCAACTCTATTACTACGTCTACTACTAATTCCATTATCCAATTACTACAATTTTGTCTAGCTCAAGACTTCTTTGTATTTAATAATAAATTTTATAGACAACCTGATGGCCTAGCCATGGGTAGTTGTTTATCCCCTCTCTTAGCTGATATTGGTTTCTTCAAATTCAGCGTCTTACTCTGACTCGGAACTGTCCAAAAAATAACGCCATTATTTAAATTATAAAATTCTTTTTCTATGTTCACATAATATATTTGATATTTGCACCTCAAAATTTTCGAGAGGACCGCTTTGACTGCTTTCAAATATGTGCTCACACTGCGTGACAAGTATATTTTCTGACCTGTGTAACCTGCTCTGCACTGCGTCGCCTGTGTCACCTGCGTCCCAATGTGCGGCTTGGCTTAATGTGTTGATAAACATATTTCGGCAAACACGTTTCTTCACATCATCTCCATTTTCTTTTACAGTCAAGTAAAAAGAAAATCCGGTGTTTTTTCTTGAAGTAGTAGTAGTTTTTCTTCTGTATTTTGGACGAGCCTGCAATACAGACCCAGTAACGTAAACTTTTTTAGCCTCCCAAGATGACAGATTCCAAAAGTACGAATGTATTGACTTTCGATCAGCCTCACTAATCGTATTACATTTGAAATATTGTCTTGGACCTCCTTTACCTTTTTTCGGCCGAGGATGCCCATTACATCTTGACCCTAGGCATCTAAATTCCTTAATTTTAGTTTGCTTATATTTTCCGTTTTCTTGATTTTCAAATCCAACATAAGACTTCCCCTCCAATCTTAACTTGGCATTTTTTAATCTCTTCCACTCATTTCGGTTAACTTGACCTTTACGCTTTCTTGGTTTTTGTTGTTCTTGATCTGTAATACTATTGTCTGTATTCGACATTGATTGCGGCTGTTGTCGTGTTGGTATATTAGCGACCGAGTGTATATTAGTGACATCATCTGCTGTTACATCTGTGTCATATTCACTTTCGGATGGAGCATAAAATTCATCTGATCCTGAACTAAAATCTGTATCTGATTGCTCCTGCATGACTTCATCGAGCTTTTTTACAGGATGGATCTGTGTAAATTACATCATGACACTCAATGGAGGGTGTAATCGCCCCAATCGAAGCGGTTGGTGCGGATGAAAGTTCTTGGTCTCTAATATCATGCTGTTTTACGAGGGGTTTTGATGTCGTTGATAGTACCTGAGCACCTGTCACTTCAACGACTAATTTCGACGAGCCCCTTGACTTGAGCTGGGCTGACTAACAGAGCTGGCTTCACCAATATGCGGCTTCTAGCTCTAGCCATATTAGGAAAGGTCTTTTTCTGTTATTCCTGCAACAAATAACGAGTTATTAATTTGTCAAATGCAATAGCTCCTATGTCAATATTATATTATCGAACTATGATTTTTGCAAAATCTCTTTTGTCAACAAAAATATTCAAAAATTTCAATTATTTTACACACAAAAAGTTAATTAATCATTATTATAAGTGATTTATTTTTTATCTTATTGTAAAACATTATAAAACTATGATCATTAAAGTTTGAACTTAGAGTTAACATAGAAAAAGTCAGGTTAGTATTTTGTTTGAAGTAAATTTAACAGTTATCATTACAAATACAAAGTATTATTATTATTTGTGAGGTTAAATTATATTAAAAAAAAAGTTAAATACTTACACAACTGGGTACACGATACAATAATGATGCTTCAATAAAAACAATACATAATACGTCTCACGCCACGGGAATACAATGACATACGACAATTTGCATTAACCAAAACAGAGACTTCTGACATTGGTCTTATTGCAACTAATTCAAACACTCGCTTCGGATTGGTCGATAGACATAACAGTTTTTGCAAACGTTGGAGAAGCGTGTTTTGGATACTTACATGTCAAGAAAGAAAAAATATATTTTATTGACATTCGACCTTTTGCATGTACCACGACGATATTTCGCAATGTACCGATTTTGTAATAAAGAAATTTCAGTCAACTTTACAGGAAAACTAGCATTGGTTCGTCACCAAGATAGTGCGATGCATATTCAGCATGGCAATTCAACAAAAATGCAAAGCACATTAAAAGATATGACAATTATTTAAAGGTGTGTCTAGTAAGCAGACTCGTCAAAAACAAAATTATTTACATTTTTTTGATGAAAAGTTTGGAAAATCGTACATTAAAATGCATAGTGCTCTTTCAGTGGAAAATGAACTATTAATAACGGTTGTGAAATATAGATTTAATTTGTTTTATGCTAAAGCATTTATTGCTACAGCTATTACAGCATTTTTTTGCAGTAGACATTAGAACTGTCCGAAAAATATTTGTTAAGTGGACCAAGCATCTTCACACTTACTTAAAAAAAAATAACTGTAAGACTGTACCGAAATTCCAATAGACCAAAGCAATGAACCTATTATACAACAATATTCTACATATTTAAAAAACTAATTAGCTCTGGAAAAGGTGAAATTATATTTATGTATCTGATGTTTATGGAGGCAGTATTTCAGATAGAAAAATTACAGTAGAATGAGGAATTTTAGTACTTGTTGAAGAAGGAGAATTTGTTTTAGCGGATAGGGGTTTTGAATTGTATATCAGATCTTTTAGAGCAAAAAGGAGTACGTTTAAATATACTTTTTTTAAAAAAGGAGCCTAGTTAACAGAAGAAGAAGTAGTAAAAACAAGGGCCATTGTCAATCGTAGAATCATTGTTGAAAATATTATAGGATTGGCAAAAAACATGAATCACATATAAAACGCAAATCGAAAAATAATTAAATATAGTCAGAAACTTAAAAAATCTAAAGAACCTGGGCTGAAGATGAAAAGTTTAAAAATTTGATCAAACGGGGCAAAAATGAATATTTCGCAATGTACCGATTTTGTAATAAAGAAATTTCAGTCAAGTCTACAGGAAGAGCATATTTAGCATTGAAAATCTACAAAAATGCAAAGCACATTAAAAGATATGGCAATTCTTAAAGGAGTGTCTAGTCAACAGACTGTCACACTTGTGACTGAAGACAATTTGTCATATATCCATTTGTCATTTATCCGTAAGGTAAAGGATACAAAAAAGCCTCCTATCAAAGTTATTTACATAATCAAAATAATAATAAAAGAAGGAAGGAGATATGGAAAACTGTGAATCGTCAAACTGGTAAAAATAAAACAATTTTGAGTGGAGTATTACTGATAATAATAAATTATTGATACATCCAGAACAGATAGCAAACAAATTTTGTGAGTATTTTTGTACATCAGTCAAAGACACATTATTAAAACATTTTAATAACTATACCTTTAACGATTTCACAACTATGACAATTAACAACACATTCTTTTTTTTTGAGCTCTCACCATTTGATATTAAGAATATTATATCTTCCTTAAACAATACCAGCTCAGTAGGTATTGACCAAATCCCCACTAAAATAATTAAATACATTTCTTCATATATATATATCTCCTGTTCTGTCTCATATCATGAACATATCTGTCAAGGATGGCAAGTTTCCAAGTGACCTTAAAACGGGAGTAGTTAGTCCTATTTTCAAAAAGAGAGATCCATGTTTGGTTGATAATTACATGCCAATCACCGTAACAAGTGTACTCTCTAAGATTATCGAAAAGTGTATTTACAATAAAATGTTAAATTTTCTGAATAAATATCGTCATGAGGGGTGCCAAATCCGTTATGTGCATTATTGCAATTTTTTTTATTTGGCAGTTCGATTCCATTTTTGCCGCTCTATCGATTGGTATTATCCGTTTTGTGAAATTCGACCTTGAACTTGCACTTGCTTATCCTTTATGTGTTACAGTCGTTATGGGAAGATCCGTTATGTGTTTGAAATAACATATAACGGATTTGACAGTTCTTCATACCTACGTGCACGACGCAAGAAATGTGTTCTCGTAGTGAAAAACTGTGTTAAAATAATTAAAAGCTTGTCAAAACTACGTATTTTTCACATTAAAATCAGTGTTATAATAAATATAATGGTAAGTACTATTTATTGTTTTCCTAATAAAACTAAGTAAGCACCTACTTAAAAATGACATCGCAAAACTAACCTCAAATTTATCCTTTTTTGTGTGCATTGGCAGTGGGGTACTAAATAAATCTAAACGTTCGATGTTCTTCCTAAGGTACTATAAAACTGCAATGAGGTTTTTGCGTTACCGGCACATTGTTAAACATTAACAGCTGCTGATATAATTAGTTATTTCCAGTGGCGGTTGGTATATAAGTGCTGCGGAGCTGCAGAACCACCAAAATAATCCAAACAAAATTACTTTGAAAATTAAATAAAAAAATATCACTACTTATAAAATCTAAATTCATTTAGATGGTTTTCGTGCATGGCCGCCTTTATTTTAATCTGTCGTCCGTCGCATCTCATGGCGATAGCAAGTCCCACTTATTTGACCGGACCGGTGCTACTCCGAGCTGTGAACTGTTAAAGATATCCCCGATAACACCCGCTCAACCATCGCCTACACTTTTCAGGCGACGACTGAAAGCAATATTTGAGCTGCATTTGTCGCAGTTCGAACTAGTGTGTAGAAACCTACGTTTATTGTAATTTTAAATAATCGGTGATCGCGACGTGACGACTTAAAATAAGTTGTCCTGCACGTAATTCGGTATTTATATTAAGTATATGAGAATAAAAGTGCTGTTCAGGATGGATGTTATTTATAATTTGATTAATGTTAAGAGATTCTTTAACTATTCTTATGACGAAAAACTAGAATTAAAATGCAAAGGACGTCCTTTGCCGGACATTAAAATCGAAAAAGAAGGATCAAGCCGAGGGAAAAATTACAAACGACAATTTAATTGCGATATTTATACCAGAAATAGTTGGATATGTGGCTGCAACAGAAAAAACGCTCTTTTCTGTTTTCCTTGTGTACTCTTTGGAGGTGATAAGTCATGGACGCAAGTTGGTGTAACAGACTTAGTACATTTAAGTGATAAAATAAAAAAGCACGAAACTTCTAAGCATCATTTGCACAATCAAATGGAATATGCTTTATTAGGCTCCGTGAATATTAAAGAACAGTTAGATTCTGCATACTGGATAAATATTCAAAAATTCAATGAAGCTGTAACAAAAAATAGGTATGTTCTCTCAAAAATTATAGACTGCATAAAATTTTGTAGTGTTTTCGAATTGGCGCTTCGGGGACACGACGAGACACAAACATCCGACAATCCTGGAATTTTTCGCGGCCTCATAAATTTTACTGCTGAATTGGATAGAACTTTAGCACAACACTTGGAAGAATCGACGGTTTTTAAGGGCATTTCTAAAGAAATTCAAAATGATATTTTGAACTGCATGTTGGAATTATGCCAGGATAAAATTTTGGAGGAAATTCGGGAATCTCCATATCTAGCTGTCATGGCCGACGAGACTACAGATATTTCAGCAAAATCACAACTGGTTGTAGTATTTAGATATTGTCGAAATGGAGCACCGGTAGAACGATTTTGGACATATTTGGTACCTTCAAAATTAAATGCAGATACTTTAAGCAAAAACATTTTCAGTGTTTTGGATCCTATCCTGGAAAACTCAAATAATAAACTAATTGATCAGAGTTATGATGGAGCAGCGGTCATGTGTGGACAGCACGCAGGAGTTCAAGCCAGAATCAAAGAAAAATATCCATTTGCTCATTTTGTACACTGTTACGCGCATCAATTAAATTTAATAATGTCTAAGGCTTGTTCCGAAAACTCTCAAGTTAGACTTTTTTTTGGAAATTTAAATGAAATCCCTACCTTTTTTAAAAATTCGCCACGAGTGGCAGTTTTAGATAAAATCGTCCAAAAGAAAATTCCTCATGGCGCTCCAACTCGCTGGAACTTCAATACTTGAACTGTTAATGTTGTGTTTGAACATCGATCTTCTTTTATCGAATGTATGGAAGAAATAGAAGAATCGTTTGATAAGGCAGCTGTCTGTAGTTCAGCGTCTTCCATTCGAAGAATACTAGTGGATCAAAATTTTGTTTTTTGGTTAACATTTTTCGATCGCATAATGCCACAAGTAGACGTTTTGTATAATGCCCTTCAAAAGACTAAAACGGATCCTTTGGAAATCAATAAAAAGGTGACAGATTTCGAAAGATACATGAATTCAGTTAGAAATTCAATAGATGATACCATTGACCAAGGTTCTAGTTTATGCGTTGAACCATTACCAACTAAAAGGTTACGGAAGGATAACAGTCCAGTAGATCATCGGAGAGCATCTATCGAAGTTTGTGATATAATCATAAATTGTGCAAATGATAGATTTGCTTTTAAAAATCACCTACCTGCAACTTCATTGCTTTATCCTGAGCAATTTGATAATTATTGTGCTAATTTCCCAGATGATAATTTAAGCCTGACTTGCGCGTCATATCCAAATTTAGATAGGGAGCGCTTGAAGACTGAATTATCTGTTATTTATTTTAGAAGAGACTGTAGAGACATTAATGGGGCAATACCTTTTTTAAAATTTTTAATTGAAAATAATTTAACAGAGCCTTTTCAAGAAACTGTAAAACTGCTTCAAATTCTAATTACAGTGCCCATGAGTACGGCAGAAGCTGAAAGGTGCTTTTCGAGTTTAAAACGGATTAAAACATTCTTGAGAAATTCCATGACTGAAGACCGACTTGTAGCATTAACCATGTTGTCAGTAGAAAAAACACTTATAAAAGAAATACCAAACTTTAATGAAAAAGTTATAGACAAGTTTGCTTTAAAAAAAAATCAACGAATCGAGCTTATTTATAAAAAAAATAATATATTTGGCTCTGTGTGTAGTTAGTTCGTAAGACCCTATAATGCAATTATTGTTGTGGCGATTTTGTTTGTAGTGTTTTTTCGTTTGCATTCCTTAGTTTCGCGCATTTATCGATAAAATTCTACTAAAAACATAAACTATAAAACAATTACTAGTGTGCCATAATGTACCATTGCTATTTTTGATATAATTGGATTTATCTTCAATTTGAAAAGAAGAAAATCGGTAAGTTCTTTATTATTTTTTAATAGATATATAATGAATAAATATATGGTGTAAAATATCAAACTAAAATCCTCGTTGTAAAATACAACGATTAAAAGATATTGAATTAAAAAAAACCAAAAAATACTGCAGAACTACCAAATTTTTGAGTCACCAGCCGCCACTGGTTATTTCTATTAACATTTTTGTCGCAACCTATTAGATTAGGGTAAGATTGGTAGGACGGATAGTAGCGATAAATTAATGAGGGAAGTGAAAGAACAGTATATTAAAATGTGTAAATATTTGCACACTTTAATATACTCGTCGTTCACTTCACTGATCCATTCAAGTATGTACAGAATTTACCAGTCTTTCAACGATAAATTAATACCCTACCATAGCCAAGAATCTACTGAATATTATATAACACCTTTTTATCACTGCTGTGTTTGGCAATAAAGAATTTCATTTCATATGTATTTTGTTTTTTACAGAAACTATGAGTTCTGCTTCACAGCGATCCAGACTATTGCTAGACCTAGCAGTATGTAGAAGAAGTATAGATTCCAACATCCCTTCAACGTCAAAGATATCCAGTTTATCTGATGTTTCCATAATATCCAAACTTATGATCCAACAAGCAAGAAACATACTTTTTACGGTACAGAAAATTGCCAATCTGCTGAATTTTATCTAGTTACTATGAAAACGTCTCCTTCCAAGTATGCTCCTTTTGGAGAGACAACAAATAAGGTTTATTGTGGTGATCAGATTGATGTACTTACTTGTGAAGAATCGGAAGTTTTCGAGTTCACTTCAAACCCCTCACCAAGCACTTGTAATTCAAACCATATATTGGAAACCGGGTGCAATAGTCACGTATTACCACAGATACCTACAGGTGAATTCATTCTAGATGCAGAGACTGGCATTCTCAAACTCGTAGATGTTAGAGAAATTGTCGACTCGAACAATTGTTACTTGGATGAAGTCAGTGGTCTATTTTTACCGAACGAACCATCTGGGGTACTTGAAAACTTCGATATTGACGATAGTAGCGGCTACAAGTCTTCCGAAACTGAGAATGTTTCCAAAAATCAAAATAAAAATAAAATACAACGGGTTCTAGGTCAAAAATACAACAGCCGTAAAAGGAAATGCATTGCTGACGACAACAGTAAATCCAAGTCTTACTATGACCTGCATACAGGAAGGTCTATAAAAAAACAATGCTTACATTCTGCAACCGCTAAGTTTGATAGGAGCTTTCTCTGCAGTTTGATATCAGAAGACAGACGGCAATCTCTTTTCAAGTATTTCTGGTCTCTTGGTACCTGGGAAGCAAAGAAAGCATACCTCAAAAATCTTATCAGCATGCACCCCGTGATCAAACGACGTAAAGAGTGTGTCCCTGATAATCAGCATAAAAATTTAGCATTCGACTATTTTCTTCCAGACGACGAAAATATACCTATAAGAGTCTGTAAAAACTTTATAATGAACACGTTAGACTTGCAGGCTGAAACCGTAACGGAATGGATCAAGACACTTCAGGCGGAACAACCTGCAACTGAGACAAACCAAGACCTAAGAACTAGACATCAAAAGCGAACGACCAAGACAATAACGACTGTGACTAATAATGCAGAAAAGCAGCAATCTGTTAAGGAGTGGTTAAATTTATTACCAAAAGTAAGCAGTCACTACTGTCGGGCATACACTAACAGGATGTACGTTGAAGATACCTTCGAGAGTAAGGCTCACATGCACCGGATCTATTTCATTTGGTGTCAAGACAACACGAAACCAAAGATAGCAAAAGGGTCTTCTATATGGTATTGGAATCAGAAAAGTTTCCATCTTCAAACCTCGGAAAGACCAGTGCGATTTGTGTGTTTCCTACAAAGAAGGACATTCATCCGAAGAAGATTACAAACTTCACATTCTGAAAAAGCATGAAGCTATGATTGCTAAATCAGACGCGCTAATCTTGACGGTCTTTTCAGACGTATTGGTTATTACTATGGATGTACAAAGCGTCCTACTGTGTCCAAAAATATTGGTTTCTGTTCAATACTACAAGCAGAAATTGCAACTGCACAATTTTTCTATATACTTAAACAACACACAATATGTACACCTATACGTATGGCATGAGGCGAATGGTGGAGTGACGTCCAATGAATTCACAAGCTGCATCGTAGATTTCTTAAAAAAGCAAACGGCATATAAAAAGTTCATATTAATTTCAGACGGATGTTCCTACCAAATCAGGACCAAAGTCTTGGCGTCTGCTTTGGCAAACCTCTCGAAGACCCAAAATGTCGAAATAGAGCAAATAATACTTGAAAAAGGACACACAATGATGGAGGTCGACAGTGTACATTCTACGCTAGAGAAGAAATTTAGGCCAGACCAAGGACCAAGACAACCATATAATGTGCATTATTTGGACTACACGTTTTTCAAAGACTATGAGAAGGTTTGCAATTATGATTCTATCAGGCCGGGAAAAAGAGCTGGAGACCCTACCGTGAATGACATCAGAGCTTTGCATTACAAAGATGATGAAATATATTATAAACTACGTCAGCCAGATGACTGGCAGAAACTTCCTCAGCGTGTGCGAGTAAACAGTAATAGCTTGAAATCCCTGTATACTGAAGCTCGGAAAATCGAAGGCACAAAATTCGAGAATCTCCAATCATTGAAGCAATAACTGCACTTTACGACAGTCTAACTCACCTTTAATCCTTATACCAAACTGATGATGTCTGCTGTGCGTGTGTGTGTGGATGCAGTGTAACTGAGATAAGTATTTTTATCGTTAAGTGATTTTATATTATAAAGGTTTTTATCTCTGAATTGTTCTCGTAATTGTACTTAACTAAGCAAAATACTTATTTTCTAAGCGAAAGTGTTATTATTTTTATTGTTATGTATGTACAAAATAATGTTTTACAAGACTTCTCAACATTAAGACTGTTTAAAAAATGGCAGGTACTTTTGTTCCTATATTATTAATCCTAGTGCTATGCTACTTTATTATTGTTCTAACTCAGTGCTTCCCAAACTGTGCGCCGCGGCGCCCTGGGGCGCCGTGGCTCGACTACAGGGGCGCCGCGAAAGTTTTCTTCCAATATTAGACATAATCACATAATTACCAATTTTGTTGGTCATTCAAATGTATTAATTTGTTCCCGAAAATCGGTACAAATAATCCTATGACCAGTTATAAAGTTATGGAAAAACATGTCAAAATGAGTGGAGTAAAAAATCCTGGGGGTGTAGGGTTGTGTTATAGAGGTAGTACCTTTCATCGGAACGACCACATCGAGCGTCATAGACGGAAGATAGTTCTTGATAACTCATCCTCATAAGACACCCAACTCTCACTTGGCTCCACGTGCCACACCCTGGGAAACTGCATTGGCCGGCGGGCTAAACTAAGTGAGGGTAGCCAGATATGGTGAAAATAACAACGTCTGTACCCAGATTGGCCGGTTGCAAACGGCGTCTGTTCTATAGTGGGCGGCCGAAAACTAAGCCCGGAAGTGGCATGAAGGAAGGCAACTGGATACCACCTTCATTATGCGCGTTACGTGCCGAGGTTCGACGACGGCCGGCGAGAAAGACGAACAAGGACAATATGGCGACTGGTATTAAAATGTAATAACATGTTTGTATGTTTTTGATAAATAAATACGATACTAGCAGTGCAATCATTCATTACTTCGAGTCACTTAAATACTGAAGTGTTTCAATCCTCTTCATGGTTCTTCAAGCCCGATTGATTGGATTCAAGTGCCAAAAAATCAATAGTATTGAGTCGAACATCAAGCCTGCCACCGCCATTAGAAGTTCGCAGCGGTGAATCCTTGAATGCCTTGTAATTGTAAGTTCGTTCCTTTATACATTTTCAAACTATGTCTCGTTTATGTTTACTTCACATAACTCTTGCACGCTGAACGAGTAATATTCGTAAGCAATTTTCAGTAAATTGAACAAACATTTACACACTATTTAAATTAAGAATAAAGCTATAGAATTCAATATAATTAGAGTTTATCTTCGTAAGTGAATAGTTTTATAACAATATCAAATTACAGTCCATTCAAATATCATATTTCCAATAGGTGACATACTTTTAAATATTAACCGGAAAATGAATTGCAACTGTTGAATAATGAGTTGGATAACAATATATGACTAACAAAGTATATGTAGTATTTATTTTTTACTATATATTTTATATTTATCGTTTCAGAGGATGATGAGGAAGAGTGTGAAGCTCTTGCCAGTTTGAAATTACCCCCATTACACATGTCCCATTTGTTGTTGTACGGAAATTACTGACGTTGTAATGCCAGATCATGTTAAAGCTGATCACCCAGATAATCATTTTAAAGTGGTAAGATAGTTTAATATCTAACTTTTGAATTTTCTTAGTTTGAAGTAAAAATAACCAGCAGAAAAAACTTAAAACAAAAATAGGTATCATTGTTTAAAATCCCCTGTACGATTACCTAAATAAAGTAAATTGTGAAGATTTCCTATAAATATGTCAATGTAAAAATATATTTTAAAAAAGAAAAAATAGCTAAAAATTGTCTAGGAAAAGTGCAGGATTAAATAGTTCAACTACATAAAACACATTTGTTTCACTGTAGTAGGCCTATTTGAAAGTTTTGAAGGCATATGACTTTATTTTTTCGTATTATATAACCATTCTACAACAAACGTAACAAATAAACATTAAAAACTGTTCAATTGTGAGTTTCATGATTTTGTCAATACCTGTATGTGTCTGCCACACCTTTTATCTAGCTTTGATCTAACTATCTAATTACCTGGTGGTCACTATTCAGTACCACTTAATACAGTACTTCTGCGAAATACAGATAAATCTGATCAAAATGTAAGTATTGAAGACTTCTGGAACAATATGGAACATATGCGGTATGTTTCCGGTTTTAAGCAGATTTATTTTTGATTTTGTAGTTTTGCATCATTTATTAGTGAACGTGGAAAGAGTATTTTCCGATATAAACCCAATGAAAGTTTATGAAAGAAAAAATTTCGTCATCTAGTATTGTTGGTCATCTGCAGACTAAAATTTTTAATATCCTGTACGGATAAGATGGCTCTCCATTGAATCCGTCGTTTCTAGAATTCTAGAACAATATAGTGCATTAATTTTATTCTGTCCGCATGCTTCTTTTAATGACCAGACGTTGGCCTCTGAAAATATTTTGATAAAGTTAAAGGATCAATTCACCAAGATTTATTTACACTTTCTAGAATTTTCTTTACCATTTTTCAACAATTTAAACCGCCATATGCAATCTGAAAAAGCAGAAGTTCCACAATTATAAAAATGTCTCAGTGGTGTATACAAATCTTTTTTAGAATGTTTCATATAAAGAGAGGTATCGATAAAAAGTGCACTTCATTAGATTGATTACAACGGCTCAAATAATATTGTCCCTCTAGAAGAATTATATTTAGGAGCTAAAGTCCACATATCTTTAGATGGACTAAATGAATCCGATAGATTTATTTTTAGAAAAAGATAGAGTTTTTCTTGGAAGAGGCAAACTCAAAGGTTTGATATTAACGACCCTGTTTTAATCAACATTAATTTAATAAGCGTAAATAATATATTGCAGAAGAAAAGTGTAGTGCCACTTGTGAGGCATTTCGTAAAGTTCGTGGCGGAAAATGAATTGCAACTGTTGGTTAATGGGTGATGGCTTCTTCGAAATACAGATATGGAATCTGATCAAAATGTTAATATTGAAGACTTGAAGATTGAAGATTTCTGGAACAATATGGAAAATATGTGGTACAGCGATGGAACACCTGTGTCCGGTTTTAAGCAGATTTGTTAGTTTTGCATAATTCATCAGCGAATGTGGAAAGAGTTTTTTCCGATATAAATCTAATGAAAACTTATGAAACAAATAAACTATCGTCAGCTAATTCTGGGTCATCCATCTGCAGACTAAAAATTTTCTTAAGACCAAAAAAGCATATTGCCATAACGTCAGTTTTCCAAAAGAAGTAAACGACTCTGAATAAATATTTTCAGGTAAGGTATATTATTATACACATATACATGTGTATATGTACTGTTATACCGGGTGTCTACTTATATTTTCCCCCGTTTTAACTGCCCATAACTTCTAAAAGGCTCAAGATAGAAATATGCGGTTTTCGCTGAAATGTTTTATTTTAGTAAAAGTTTTGTTTGAATGGACTGAATTTTTTATATCGCTTTAAAAAAATTACGGATTTTTGAAAAAAACGTTTTTATAATGAAACACCCAATATATTCTTTTGTAAATTGAAAGAAGAGTAATTCACCTATTCAGCGATATAAAGTTTTTTAAAGTCTGTTGTCAAATGACTGAATAGTTAATTTTTAAAATTAGAGATGTAATGTGGAAATCACATAACAGAGTATCAATATTTGGCGTAGTTATTTTTATGTTATTTAGTTATGTAATTTCCACGTTGAATCGCTTATTTTAAAAATTAATTACTCATGTCATTTGACACCATATTTTAAAAAACTTTATATCGCTGGATAGGTGAATTATCATTCTTTTAATTTATAAAAAAATATACTAGGTATTCCATTAAAAAAAGTCAACAACGTTTTCTCAAAAATCCGTCATTTTTTTTTTCGTAATTGAAAGCGATATAAAAAAATTAAATCCATGCAAACAAGGCTTTTACTAAAATGAAATATTTATAGCGAAAACCGAATATTTCTATCTTGAGCCATTTAGAAGATATACGTAGTTAAAATGGGGAAAATATAAGTGGACACCCGGTATTTCAAAATTAAGTTAAAAATAAAATATTTTTTTTATGTAAAAGACTACGGGACCATTAATTTTCAAGACTCTGTATATTGTAAAGATAATAGTTTAGCATTAAGAAGTGTTTTCGCAGAAGAGTGAACTTTTATAGTGATTTAGTTTCTAAGAACAATTTGTGTTGATAAACATTTCGGTTTTTTTTAGAAAGTTTGCTAAATATTTTTAGAAGCTTATAAGTAATTAGACACGGCCTTAAATAAACTGTCCTGCAAATTAAGAAAATAGAATTTTTTTAAAAATTGTTAAACAATGTAAATTATTGAATAACTGACAGACTAAGTACTCTCACCAAAGCGATGCACAAAACGTATTGGTTAAATATTTACCAGGAGCTCCTCAATTGAGGAAAATTGTATTTCCTCGAATGAAGGCTGATAACAATATTTTAGTGGAAAAGAAATATTTATAGGTAGATTTGTAAATTTGCAGCTCGCTATTTAAAAACTCACAGAGAAAAACACCTTATCAATGTTTGCTCTCGAAAAATGAGAGAGTTCTCTAAATTGTTAATAGAAATATAGACTTTACAACCATTAATCAAAAATTTATATGATGCACTTCAGCCAGTATATTTCGATTTATCTGTTGACGGTACTAAAAAAGTAGCAAGGTATGATGCAGTTAGAAGTTTTTGTTTCTGCTACATATGCAATGAACATTCAAACTTCTTTAAAACAATGCTGTGATATCGCTACATTGCTTACTCTAAAACGAAATTCAAATAATTCCATGTTGACAGCAGCCGAAGCAGAGTCAAATTTTAAAACTTTTAAGTAGTTACTGAAGGATATTTGGAAGTTTGAGATATCAACCGTTGCTGCTGCAAATATGAAGAAATGGAACAAGTTAGCGATTTTACCTTTAGCAACTTATCTAAAAAATTTTAGAAATTATTTATTGAAGAATGCAGATAAATCCACTCAACATTCAAATAATAAAAATAGTAAACTAAACTGTAAGCTGTTAATGCAAACAATTTTCTGCCGTTTATTAACTACATAGTCTGCAAACGTTATTTATAGTATCATGCATGCCACTACACGTTTATTCTGAAACAGGTACTCATCAAACATATAGAGTTTTCAGAAGCCATGGCGCCTACTGAAACAATATTACTAACTGTATTCAAAAGAACAAATTGTGATTCGTGGTAAATGAGGAAGAGGTGATCCGGTGCTCTTTAGCACTGACCTACAAGAACATACAGGTGTTTTGATAAATTTAAGAAACAATTTTGTTGGTCATTCAAATATATTAATTTGTTTCCGAAAATCGGTACAAATAATCCTATGACCAGTTATAAAGTTATGGAAAAACATGTCAAAATGAGTGGAGTAAAAAATCCTGGGGTGTAAGGTTGTGTTAAAGAGGTAGTACCTTTCATCGCAACAACCACATCGAGCGTCATAGACGGAAGATGGTTTTTGATAACTGGTCCTCATAAGACACCCAACTCTCACTTGGCTCCACGTGCCACACCCTGGGAAACTGCATTGGTCGGCGGGCTAAACTAAGTGAGGGTAGCCAGATATGGTGAAAATAACAACGTCTGTACCCAGAATGGGCGGTTGCAGACGGCGTCTGTTCTATAGTGGGCGGCCGAAAACTAAGCCCGGAAGTGGCATGAAGGAAGGCAACTGGATACCACCTTCATTATGCGCGTTACGTGCCGAGGTTCGACGACGGCCGGCGAGAAAGACGAATAAGGACAATATGGCGACTAGTATTAAAATGTAATAACATGTTTGTATGTTTTTGATAAATAAATACGATACTAGCAGTGCAATCATTCATTACTTCGAGTCACTTAAATACTGAAGTGTTTCAACCCTCTTCATGGTTTTTTAAGCTCGATTGATTATATTCAAGTGCCAAAAAATCAATAATATTGAGTCGAACATCAAGCCTGCCACCGCCATTAGAAGTTCGCAGCGGTGAATCAGATGCCTTGTAATTGTAAGTTCGTTCCTTTATACATTTTCAAACTATAAACCTTTGTCTCGTTTATGTTTACTTCACATAACTCTTGCACGCTGAACGAGTAATATCCGTAAGCAATTTTCAGTAAATTGAACAAACATTTACACACTATTCAAATTAAGAATAAAGATATAGAATTCAATACAATTAGAGTTTATCTTCGTAAGTGAATAGTTTTATAACAATATCAAATTACTGTCCATTCAAATATCATATTTCCAATAGGTGACATATTTTTGAATATTAACCGGAAAATGAATTGCAACTGTTGAATAATGAGTTGGATAACAATATATGACTAACAAAGTATATGTAGTATTTATTTTTTACTATATATTTTAGGAAGAGTATGGAGCTCTTGTCAGTTTGAAATTACCCCCATTACACATGTCCCATTTGCTGTTGTACGGAAATTACTGACGTTGTAATGCCAGATCATGTTAAAGCTGATCACCCAGATAATCATTTTATAGTGGTAAGATAGTTTAATACCTAACTTTTGAATTTTCTTAGTTTAAAGTAAAAATAACCAGCAGAAAAAAATTAAAACAAAAATAGGTATCATTGTTTAAAATCCCCTGTAAGATTATCTAAATAAAGTAAATTGTGAAGATTTCCTATAAATATGTCAATGTAAAAATATATTTTAAAAAAGAAAAAATAGCTAGAAATTGTCTAGGAAAAGTGCAGGATTAAATAGTTTAACTACATAAAACACATTTGTTTCACTGTAGTAGGTCTATTTGAAAGCTTTGAAGGCATATGACTTTATTTTTATTATTATTTTTTTTGTATTATATAACCATTCTACAACAAACGTAACAAATAAACATTAAAAACTGTTCAATTGTGAGTTTCATGATTTTGAAAATACCTGTATGTGTCTGCCACACCTTTTATCTAGCTTTGATCTAACTATCTAATTACCTGGTCAACACTATTCAGTACCACTTAATACAGTACTTCTTCGAAATACAGATAAATCTGATCAAAATGTAAGTATTGAAGACTTCTGGAACAATATGGAACATTTGCGGTATGGTTACGGAACTCCTATGTTTCCGGTTTTAAGCAGATTTATTTTTGATTTTTTAGTTTTGCATCATTCATTAGTGAACGTGGAAAGAGTATTTTCCGATATAAATCTAATGAAAGTTTATGATAGAAAAAATTTCGTCATCTAGTATTGTTGGTCATTTGCAGACTAAAATTTTTAATATCCTGTACGGATAAGATGGCTCTCCATTGAATTCGTCGTTTCTAGAATTCTAGAACAATATAGTGCATTAATTTTATTCTTTACGGATGCTTCTTTTAATGACCGTACGTTGGCCTCTGAAAATATTTTGACAAAGTTAAAGGATCAATTCACCAAGATTTATTTACACTTCCTAGAATTTTCTTTACCATTTTTCAACAATTTAAACCGCCATATGCAATCTCAAAAACCAGAAGTTCCACAATTATAAAAATGTTTCAGTGGTGTATACAAATATTTTTTAGAATGTTTCATAAAAAGAGAGGTATTGATAAAAAGTGCACTTCATTAGATTGATCACAACGGCTCAAATAATATTGTCCCTCTAGAAGAATTATATTTAGGAGCTAAAGTCCAAATAAGGTACATGCAGCCAATATGGCCAAGCAGGCAATATGGCCACTTCCTTATAACTCGGTAACTACCTTGAATTTGAAGTAGATGGCGCAATAGATATAAACAGTATGTTCGCCAAATACGACAGCTAAACCGCTGACAGATTTGATATAACGTTGTATTGCTTGCCCAGTAATACGACTCACGAACTCCAGCCAATGGATAAGGCTGTATTTAGGGCTTTTGAGTAT
The DNA here is from genome assembly GCF_917563875.1 of Diabrotica virgifera virgifera. Taxonomy (NCBI): domain Eukaryota; kingdom Metazoa; phylum Arthropoda; class Insecta; order Coleoptera; family Chrysomelidae; genus Diabrotica; species Diabrotica virgifera. Next base: position 130,244,927 of record NC_065451.1, on the reverse strand, counting down.
TACTGGGACGATGAGGTAGTAAAATATTTTTCCACGAATCCAGACGAACGTTCAATTAGTAAGATGCGTTTTGGAGGCATATTTTCAGCTGTTTGGGATAAAACAATGACAATGTCAAATATTAAAGCAGGCTTCAGAGCAACAGGGATATATCCTCTAAATCGTGAAGCAATTCCAGAGATTGCATTTGCTCCAAGCACTGCAAGTCAAAATCAGGACCAAGAACCTCAACAGCAACAGCAAATGTCTCAAGAAACAGTTCCATCTAATACATCTGGTTTATTAGAGAATAAGGAAAATAATGTCGATCGCTCAATTTCTTTAGAAGCTGGTCCATCCACATCTGGTGTAAGATCACAAAAGAAAAACCGTACTAGAGCCAGAACTTGTACCCATGATGACAGCAGCAGTGATTCAGACAGTCATTTCAGTGTACACGATGAATCTAGTAACTCTTATTCTGACGAAGAAATTGTACAAGATCCTGCCTTGAACGAGAACAATTCGTTTACTGAGATGCTACCAACTCCAGATATGGTACTAACCAAAGCTAAGAAACCCAGAAAACCTGCTCTGAACAGTAGAGCCGAAGTTGTCACAAGAAACTTGTTCACTAAAGAAAACAAAATTCTTAAGGATATTTCAGTATCAAGTACGAATATCAAAAAAAAATCAAAAATATCTAGAGCACCAAAACCACAATGTAAAATTTTAAATGAGTCTTGGTATTGTAAACTCTGCAGGGAAGATAGACAAGCAGATATGCGCTTATGTGTTAAATGCAAGGCTTACGTCCATGAGGAGTGCATGGGACTCGCTAAAGACGATGTCATAGAAATTTTCATGTGTCCAGATTGTGGATAAAAATTTCATTTTTATGAATAAAAAATTTGTTTTTGCAGTTACCCTATATTGATCTGTCATAATAAATTAATTTTTGAGCTTATGTTATTATTTTGACCTTTTATTTCAATTATTCCCGAATAACATTTTTTTGTTATTCTGTACATAATGATTATTTTGTATGGCCTTATTGCCATACACCCGGTTGGCAATATGGCCAACTCATATTATATCTTATATTACTCATATTTTTGTAACGGTTCTTACGGTTGACTTTTAATTACTTAGAATATCTGTCTAATAATGTAGTTTATACTATAGCATATCAAAAGTTTTGAAAAACTGAAAACATTATTATGTAAAAAAATAAAACGTATTAGCATGGCCATATTGGCTGCATGTACCTTATCTTTAGATGGACTAAATGAATCCGATAATTTATTTTTAGAAAAAGATAGAGTTTTTCTTGGAAGAGCCAAACAAATTACTCAAAGGTTTGATATTAACGACCCTGTTTTAATCAACATTAATTTAATAAGCGTAAATAATATATTGCAGAAGAAAAGTATAGTGACACTTGTGAGACATTTCGTAAATTTCGTGGCGGAAAATGAATTGCAACTGTTGGTTAATGAGTGGTGGCTTCTTCGAAATACAGATATGGAATCTGATCAAAATGTAAATATTGAAGACTTGAAGATTGAAGATTTCTGGAACAATATGGAAAATATGTGGTATAGCGATGGAACACCTGTTTCCTGTTTTAAGCAGATTTGTTAGTTTTGCATCATTCATCAGCGAATGTGGAAAGAGTATTTTCCGATATAAATCTAATGAAAACTTATGAAACAAATAAACTTTCGTCAGCTGATTCTGGGTCATCTGCAGACTAAAAATTTTCTTAAGACCAAAAAAGCATATTGCCATAACGTCAGTTTTCCTAAAGAAGTAAACGACTCTGAATAAATATTTTCAGGTAAGGTATATTATTATACACATATACATGTGTATATGTACTGTTATACCGGGTGTCTACTTATATTTTCTCCCATTTTAACTGCCAATAACTTCTAAAAGGCTCAAAATAGAAATATGCGGTTTTCGCTGAAATATTTTATTTTAGTAAAAGTTTTGTTTGAATAGACTGAATTTTTTATATCGCTTTAAAAAAATGACGGATTTTTGAAAAAACGTTTTTATAATGAAACACCCAGTATATTCTTTTGTAAATTGAAAGAAGAGTCATTTACCTATTCAGCGATATAAAGTTTTTTAAAATCGGTTGTCAAATGACTGAATAGTTAATTTTTAAAATGAGAGATGTAATGTGGAAATCACATAACAGAATATCAATATTTGGCTTAGTTATTTTATGTTATTTAGTTATGTAATTTCCACGTTGAATCTCTTATTTTAAAAATTAATTACTCATGTCATTTGACAACAGATTTTAAAAAACGTTATATCGCTGGATAAGTGAATTATCATTCTTTTAATTTATAAAAAAATATCCTGGGTATTCCATTAACAAAAGTCAACAACGTTTTTTCAAAAATCCGTCATTTTTTTTTCGTAATAAAAGCGATATAAAAAATTCAATCCATTCAAACAAAACTTTTACTAAAATGAAACATTTATAGCGAAAACCGCATATTTCTATCTTGAGCCATTTAGAAGTTATACGTAGTTAAAATGGGGAAAATATAAGTGGACACCCGGTATTTCAAAATTAAGTTAAAAATAAAATAATTTTTTTATGTAAAAGACTACGGGACCATAAATTTTCAAGACTCTGTATATTGTAAAGATAATAGTTTAGCATTAAGAAGTGTTTTCGCAGAAGAGTGAACTTTTATAGTGATTTAGTTTCTAAGAACAATTTGTGTTGATAAACATTTCGTTTTTTTTTTTTAGAAAGTTTGCTAAATATTTTTAGAAGCTTATAAGTAATTAGACACGGCCTACGTATTGGTTAAATATTTACCAGGAGCTCCTCAAATGAGGAAAATTATATTTCCTCGTATAAAGGCTGATAATAATTTTTTAGTGGAAAAGAAATATTTATAGGTAGATTTGTAAATTTGCAGCTCGCTATTTAAAAACTCGAAAGAGAAAAACACCTTATCAATGTTTGTTCTCGAAAAATGAGAGAGCTTTCTAAATTGTTAATAGAAATATAGACTTTACAACCATTAGTCAAAAATTTATATGATGCACTTCAGCAAGTATATTTCGATTTATCTGTTGACGGTACTAAAAAAGTAGCAAGGTATGATGCAGTTAGAAAAGTTTTTGTTTCTGCTACATATGCAATGAACATAAATACTTCTTTAAAACAATGCTGTGATATCGCTACATTGCTTACTCTAAAACGAAATTCAAATAATTCCATGTTGACAGCAGCCGAAGCAGAGTCAAATTTTAAAACTTTTAAGTAGTTACTGAAGGATATTTTGAAGTTTAAGATATCAACCGTTGCTGCTGCAAATATGAAGACTTGGAAAAAATTAACGATTTTACCTTTAGCAACTTATCTAAAAAAATTTACAAATTATTTATTGAAGAATGCAGATAAATCCATTCAACATTCAAATAATAAAAATAGGAAACTAAACTGTAAGCTGTTAATGCAAACAATTTTCTGCCGTTTATTAACTGCATAATCTGCAAACGATATTTATAGTATCATGCATGTCAACAAGTAATATTCGTAAGCAATTGTCAGTAAATTGAACAAACATTTACACAATATTTAAATTAAGAATAAAGCTATAGAATTCAATATAATTAGAGTTTACCTTCGTAAGTGAATAGTTTTATAACAATATCAAATTACAGTCCATTCAAATGTCATATTTCCAATAGGTGACATACTTTTAAATATTAACCGGAAAATGAATTGCAACTGTTGAATAATGAGTTGGATAACAATATATGACTCACAAAGTATATGTAGTATTTATTTTTTACTATATGTTTTATATTTATCGTTTCAGAGGATGATGAGGAAGAGTGTGGAGCTCTTGCCAGTTTGAAATTACCCCCATTACACATGTCCCATTTGCTCTTGTACGGGAATTACTGACGGTGCAATGCCAGATCATGTTAAAGCTGATCACCCAGATAATCATTTTAAAGTGGTAAGATAGTTTAATACCTAACTTTTGAATTTTCTTAGTTTGAAGTAAACATAACCAGCAGAAAAAAATTTCGATTATATTTCGATTTATCTGTTGACGTTACTAAAAAAGTAGCAAGGTATGATGCAGTTAGAGAAGTTTCTGTTTCTGCTACATATGCAATGAACATTCAAACTTCTTTAACACAATGCTGTGATATCGCTACATTGCTTACTCTAAAACGAAATTCAAATAATTCCATGTTGACAGCAGCTGAAGCAGAGTCAAATTTTAAAACTTTTAAGTACTTACTGAAGGATATTTGTAAGTTTGAGATATCAACCGTTGCTGCTGCAAATATGAAGAAATGGAGCAAGTTAACGATTTTACCTTTAGCAACTTATCTAAAAAAGTTTAGACATTATTTATTAAAGAATGCAGATAAATCCATTCAACATTCAAATAATAAAAATAGTAAACTAAACTGTAAACTGTTAATGCAAATAATTTTCTGCCGTTTATTAACTGCATAATCTGCAACCGTTATTTATAGTATCATGCATGCCACTACACGTTTATTCTGAAACAGGTACTCATCAAACATATAGAGTTTTCAGAAGCCATGGCGCCTACTGAAACAATATTATTAACTGCATGCAAAAGAACAAAAATTCGTTCCTTTATACATTTTCAAACTATAAACCTTTGTCTCGTTTATGTTTACTTCACATAACTCTTGGACGCTGAACAAGTAATATTCGTAAGCAATTGTCAGTAAATTGAACAAACATTTACACACTATTTAAATTAAGAATAAGGATCCGGTCCTGAAATTTCAGGTAGTAAAGTCGAAATAGTGTGAGCTCCACAACTTTTATAGTTTTGAGAAGAAACATTGTAAATTTAAATTATAAACCGAAATATATAGAAGCAGTGTACAGTGGTCTGTTAATAGCTGTAAGTACAGTTTCCAAATTTGCAGTAGTTTGATTACAAACATTGTTTTTATATACACATAAAGAACATTATTTATATTTCGTATTCATTAATTATTTAAAAACTAGTTTCAACTCTTGGCATTATCTTGCTAATTGCTAGATCGACTATTTACTTTTAAATAAACAGAGTCGGACCTACCTAAATTAAAATTATTGAAATGAAAGTTCAATTTAAATTTAAAAAAAGATAGATTAAATTTGACAAAATGGCAGGTGGTACTTCTGACTACAGGGGTCCATCAATTAATCCCGATCAGCAAAAAATTACTTATTCTACCATTACTAAGCAACAACCATTAACAAAATTCCCAACAAAAAACCAGGCCATAATTTTACCGGCAGTAGATGGAATAAGAACAGAAGAGTACACCATTGCAGTAGGAACTATAGTCCATCCAAAAAATGTACTGTTTTCATCCAAAATGTCAAACGGAAGAATATGCATCTACCTTTCAAGCATACAAGTCGTAGATGATTTTCTAAGTCAACATGGTGAAATTAAAATTGGAGAACATACAATCAAAGCACGTAAACTAATTACACCCGCTAATAGACTAGTTCTATCCTAAGTATGTCCATCTATACCCCATAACATAATCGAACAGTCTTTAATCAATCTTGGTTTTAAATTAATGTCTCCGATTTCGTTTCTTAGAGCTTGAATACAAGACCCGCAATACAGCCATGTTCTTAGTTTTCGAAGACAGTTTACTTTGCACCTACAGACAATTTTACTGTACCCGACTCCGTCCTAATTGATTTTGAAAATATTTCTTACCGAATTTTTCTTTCCGATAAACTAACTTGTTACAAATGCCACCAAACTGGTCACGTTTCCTCGGACTGTACCTCAAATCATTCTTATCCACAAAATACTCAAAAGCCCCAAACGGAGGAAAATTTTCTTTCACAAATACCATCTACTAGCCCCGAACAAAATCAAATTACACATGTAAATGACGAATCTCGAGAAGAAATGGATGCTCAAGTCAGCACTGATACCGATAATAAAAGAAACGATCTCACTCGGAAGTGTCATCCCCAACTTGCTCCACTCCTACAGAAACTATACCAACAGAATTCACGAAACCAAAACCAGTGCAAATTAAAAAGAAAAAAATTATCAAATTAGACAAATCCACTTCAGAAACTACCAATATTGAGTCATTATTACAACCAGTCCAACAATTTATCCAGGATGCATCACCACCATATGTACTAAATTACACCCAATTACTAGCATTCTTAGAAGACGTTCACGGTTCTTCCACCCCAGTAGAACTGGCCCTAGAATACACACAGGATATAAACGGGTTGGGACATATGCTAACTGAAATATATCCCATGTTGAACGAAAGAGCAATTAAATCTAGAATTACAAGAATCAAGAAAAAACTACTTAGTAAAATAAACCAAGATTTGAGTATTCAGGATGACACCTCTGAAGATACTGACGCATCACAGGAAAATACTCCTTTCAACGATAAATAAATAAATAAAAAAAAACAAACAAAAAGTTAACAAAATGGCTATTATTCAGTGGAACATTCAATCCGTATTCACACATATAGAAATGCTACAGCTTTTAATTAAAGAAACACATCCACAAGTTATCTGCTTACAAGAGACAAATTTCACAACAAATAAAAAATACTCATTAAAACAATATGAGGCCTACCATAAAATTAGAACAAACGCTGGTAAAGCTAGTGGCGGCGTATCCATTTATGTTAATTCACATTTGGAATCAGAGGAAATCCCCATACAATCAGAATTAGAGGTTGTAGCAGTTAAAATAAAATCTTCAACACAATATTCTATATGTAATGTATATATTCCATCAGATACCGAAATCACTGCCAAACAACTCGAAATGTTAATAGAACAAATTCCAAAACCCAGAATAATAGTAGGAGACTTTAATGCACATAGTACAACATGGGGATGTCTATCTACAGATAAAAGAGGTGATACTATAGAAAGAGTTTTAAGCTTAACCGACTTTGTCTTGCTTAACTCAGGGGAAAAAACTCGCTTTAACTCAATTACTGGTAAGCATTCCGCTATCGATCTCTCTATATGCGAAAGCTCGCTAGCTCCAAATTTAAACTGGGAAGTACTATCATACTTATGATAGCGATCACTGGCCTATATTAATAACAAACTACGCATCAGATCAAAATACTGAAATATCCTTTCCAGAAAAGTGGAAAATCAATAATGCAGATTGGGAAAGTTATCAAAATTTTATCATAAACTCTATACCCCACTTAGGACCATTGGAAACTGATATTGATTCAATCGTTGAAAAATTCACTAGAATGATTATAAAAGCTGCAGAAGAAACTATAGGTAAAACAAGCAGGCCAAAACGTAAACAGACGGTCCCTTGGTGGAATGCTGAATGTCAAGATGCACTGAAACTTAGTAAACATGCCTTCAACGTATTAAAAAAACACCATACAGAAGAGAACTTAGTTAATTTTAAAAAACATAGAGCTAAGGCGAGATATATAATCAAAAAGAACAAGCGTGAGTCATGGAAACAATATGTATCCTCAATTACCGAAGATACACCCACATCTGAAGTGTGGAACAAGATCCGCAGAATTAAAGGTATTCCATATACTTACAAGATAAACTCTGAATATAAACGGAAATCAAATAACTGATGAAGCACAAATAACAAATGCCTTAGCAGTTTCGTTTCAAACATACAGCAATGACTCTATGTATGACCCTATATTTATTGAACATAAAAGAAACTCAGAACAAGAAATAATCATTACCAATAACAATCATCCACTAAACTCATCACTAAGTATAAATGAACTAAATGAAGCACTTCAGGACGTTAAAAATTCTAGCCCAGGACCTGACGAAATACCTTATGCATTCCTTATAAATCTTCCAGCAAATGCTAAACAATACCTTTTGGATATCTATAATCTGTTATTCTATACGAAACAATTCCCAAAATCTTGGAAATCAGCAATTGTAATTCCTATTTTAAAACCTAATAAAATAAAGACGGATCCAAATTCGTATCGACCTATATCTTTAACATCCACCTTGTGCAAACTAATAGAAAAAATACTTAACAAACGTCTGCAATACTTTCTGGAATCCAATAATTTAATATGCAAACAACAAAGCGGATTTAGGAAAAACAGATGTACAACGGACAACTTGATTAAACTAGAATCGGTCATACACGAGGCATTTGCAAGTAATCGTCAAGTACTGGCCGTCTTCTTTGATATAGTAAAAGCCTACGATACTGTGTGGAAGTATGATGTCCTAAAAAGATTAAAACAATGGGGTGTGGACGGAAATCTAGCTTTTATCAAAAATTTTGTTTAGAAATTTTAGAGTTAAACTCACTAATCATTTTTCAAGTTCGTATACCCAAGATAACGGAACTCCCCAAGGATCAACACTTAGTGTAACACTTTTCTTATAGAATAGAATAGAAATATGCTTTATTGCCATGAAAAATTTTACAATTTTATCGACAAAGCTTATAAATAGTAAAAAAACAAAACAATAACAATCCAATTTATTAAAATTACATAAATCGTCAATAAGTTAAATAAAATAAAATCTTGATTGGAATGAATGAAGTTGTGGATAACATTAATACTCCTGTCCAAATTGGTTTATATGCAGATGACCTTGTTCTTTATGTAAGCAATAAAAATAGCCAGATAGCTGCAACTATTCTGCAAGAGTCCATCAAATCTTTAGAAAAGTGGTCAGAGAGAACAGGTCTTCGTTTTTCTACAAACAAAACAAAAGCAATATGTTTTTCAAGAAACAAACAAACAAGTTGGCCAAAATTAACACTATATAATCAAAATTTGCAGTATGTAGAAGAACATCGATTTTTGGGAATGATATTAGATACAAAACTCACTTGGAATACCCACATTCAACAACTTAAAAAATCTTGCATGCAAAATATGAACATTCTCAAAGTATTAGCCAATCAAAATTGGGGATCTGATACCACACAATTACTAAATATATATAAAACACAGATTCGTAGCAAGCTAGATTATGCATCAATAATCTACAGTTCAGCTAAAGATAGTTTATTAAAGCAATTGGACATCATACAAAATACCGCATTAAGGCTTGCACTTGGAGCCTACAGGACCAGTCCAGTAGAGAGTCTGTATGTAGAAGCTGAAGAACCTCCTCTTTCAATTAGAAGACACAGGTTAAGCCTACAATATGCAGCGAAAATTGGAGCAAATTCTGATAACCCTGCTTACTCCTACACATTTTCTAACAATTTTCATTGAATTTTTGAACAAAAACCCTTTCTTTCTGCATCATTTAGTAAAAGAATTACAGGTTTCAATTTTCCGAAAGTTATTTCCAATGAAATAAACTACCCTCCTCCTTGGACCATAAAACTCCCCAAATGTAATACCAATCTTCTACTGTATCCTAAATCTGATACTTCATTACATATAATTCTACGACGGTTTCAAGAGATTAAAGACAAGTACAAAAGATATTACCAAATATATACAGATGCGTCAAAAACTTCTGAAATGGAAACGGTAGGCGCAGCTTTCGTTGACGAAACAACTAAACATCAGTTCCAGCTACCTAATGAGTACTCCATATATTCCGCCGAATTATATGCCATATCTAAAGCCCTACAACATATATCAAACCAGCCCAAATTGGAAGCAGTCATTTTCACAGATTCTTTAAGCGCAGTACAAGGAATATTAAGGGTTTACCCAAACCACCCAATACTATGTCAAATTAAAATTGATCTAGAAGAACTTTACAGTAGGAATAAACGGGTAGAATTTGTTTGGATTCCATCTCATGTAGACATAATAGGTAATGAAAAAGCTGATCGGGAAGCTAAAGAAGCCTGCTATACGAATAGACCAGATAAAGAGCTCATAGAAATTGCTCATTCCGACATTAAAATCACCATCAAAGAATTTTCAATGAGAATATGGCTCGAAAGATGGAAAAAACTTGACGACAACAAACTACAACGCATCAACCCAAATTTGTCACCAATAGGGATAATGCCACAAAAACGACGTGACCAAGTCATACAACACCGCTTGAGAATAGGACATACCAGGTTAACCCACCAGTACCTAATGAAGAAAGAACAACAAAAACTGTGCTATGTTTGTGATATTCCTCTGACAATCGAACACATTATTGTTAGTTGCCCACTCTATCATCTGGAACGACTTCAAAGTGATTTACCAAGTGATCTGAAAAGTGCTCTGAACTATAGTAAATGTGATAAAGTGACTAAGTTTCTAAAACTAACTAAATTGTACAATCTAATATAAAAATAAGCTTAAGTTCTCAATTGTAATTAGTTGTTATAAGCAAACATCTGATTTTATGTACAACTCTTCCCCGCCAATAACCTTTCATGGTTGACGCGGTTTACTTAATAAAAAAAAATTAAGAATAAAGCTATAGAATTCAATATAATTAGAGTTTATCTTCGTAAGTGAATAGTTTTATAACAATATCAAATTACAGTCCATTTAAATATCATATTTCCAATAGGTGACACTTTTAAATATTAACCGGAAAATGAATTGCAACTGTTGAATAATGAGTTGGATAACAATATATGACTAACAAAGTATATGGCTAGCCTGGAACTAAAGTGGTCTATGTCGCAAATGTATGAAAATTGAGATTTTGTTATATTTGACTTTAAAAGCTAGTAATCTATCTCAGTACTAAAGTGGTCTATGTCTAAATCTCAGTCAGTGTCCGTAAAATAACAATGGGTGCGTTCACCAGACCAGTGCGCTACGTCAGCGCTCTGCAACTGTTTAAGATTTTTCTGGTGAACGTCATGTCAATTTAGGCTAAACTTCAACGTGTTGACGAAGCGGTCGCCATTTTATTGAACGTAGTATTTGTATCGCTTCAATATTGAACGTGTTTAAGAAATATATTGTAATGGCGCGATTATTTGAAAATATTTATTTTACAATGGTTTTAATTATAAAGTAATTGAAAATTAGGAGATACATAATTGTATATGCTCACGAAATTGTAAATCTGTGTATTAAGGAACAATATTTTCAACATAATTCATATTTACGTGATAATTATTATTTATTTATGGTGGGTCATCCAATGGTTCTGCTCTGCCAAGTCCAGCACAGCCAGCAGCACCAAAAATTATTTCTTGTTTATTTCATTATCAAACATCAATAAAGGTAGTATATTATCCATTTTTGAATTAAATTTGTTTAAGATACGTCCAATTTATCGTTGAAGGATAAGTATAATAAATCAACAAAAACAACGAATCTCGTTTTAGGTTAGGTTCATACATAGAACAGGTGGGAACACAAAAAAACCAACTATGAAAGTGTCAAACGGAAAAATACCATTCACCAGACTAAACGTAGTTTTAAAGCGCTGCAACATAGCTGTTTAGTTGAAACTTAAACCGATTATTTCTGGTGAACGCAGCCAATGTACCACTTTTACTTTTGGGGAAATTGAAATTTGCTAAAATTCGTAAGGGGTCTATGTAACACTATGCATCATAGACCTATTGATTTCTACCAAAGTAAAAATTCTAAATTCTAAAGTGGTCTATGAAGCACATTAATCAACGGAACTGAAGTAAGAAAGGGAAGAAACAAAATGAAACAAGAGGCTTTATAGGGGAAATACGTCAGAAAGAGATGTAGAGCTTCAGGAGAGGAATACACTAGTATAAAAGGGAGTTATGGCCGCTAAAACGTTTTTTTACATAGAATGTAATTGTCGTCTAAAATGCAGTAATAGAGTGCCAGAAAATGTCCAGAGAGAAGTACATGACAGATTTTACAAACTACAGGATTGGAACGCTCAAACTATCTTGTTGTGTGGTACAGTTAGAACTAAAGCACCTAAACGTCCCCGAAAAAAATACACCCAGAATCTGTGAGTCGTAAACAATATTCACGGATATTTCAACTAAATGTTCAGAACGTGTGTAAAATTTTTTTTAAAGTATTATAAATAAGTAATCATCGATTAGATTATGCACTAAGATTAAAAAAAGCCGAAAATAGTGATATCCCCTCCCCGATCAAAGGGGAAGAAAAATGCCTGGAAATAAAATAAACGAGGAGAAATTGAAGTGGATTCGTGATCATATTAATAGTTTTCCTAAATTTAAGAGCCACTATATGGAGGAAGGACCTCAAAACGTCAATATTTAGCACCCTCTTTAAATATTTCCAAAATGTTCGAACTGTTTAAATGTAAATTAATTACTGAAGGAAAACCAGTTCTTACAAAAAGTATCTATGAAAAAATCTTCATAACCGAATTTAATATTCATTTCTATATACCTAAAAAAGATACTTGCAAATTTTGCGATGCATTTCAAATAAGTTTAAATGCCGAAAGCAATAAAGAAAAATCAGAAGAAGTAAAAATAAAAAGGGACCAGCATATTGCTCTGTCTCAAAAGGCTAGGAACTTCTGAAAGATTACAAAAACGAGTGTGTGAAGGCGGACAGTACAGGTGTATTAATTACATTTGATTTGGAAAGAACACTTCCCTTATCTCACATAAATACCGGTGAGGTGTATTACTTAAGGCAGATGCACATGTTAAACTTAGAAATTCATACTTATGAAAGTGGTGAAGAAAACGTTTTTCTGGACATGTCGGATGAGACCAAAGGGGCTAGAGGTTCTCAAGAAGTGATAAGTTGTTTATATCACTATTTTAAAAACGACATTCCTCCTCATGCTACAAAACTTGTTCTCTTTAGTGACTGTTGTGGGGGACAAAATCGGAACTGGAATTTGTTACATTTTCTTATGTACATGGTTAACGTTTTACCGAACATTCAAGATATCTATGTAAATTATCTGGTTATCGGTCACACATATGTATTCACCCAACGATGGCGATTTTTCATTTATTAGTAGGGCACAGAATTTAACCCAGTGTACACTCCTGAAGCATGGATGGAATTAATTTCAAATTGTCGAAAGCGCCACCCATTTCGTGTAAAAAACATGGTGGATAAGTTTGTGTCATTCGATAAGTTGAAGAATTTTAAGTCACCTCATGCCCTGCGGGGTTCTGGCGTAATGATTTCTCAAACACGCAGAATCAAGTTCTCCAAAGATACATCGGTAATGTTTTTCAATGATGATTACTCGGATCCTTATAATGCTATAGATCTAAATAAAATGAATTCTTTTCAAGAATTTGCACAAGTATTAAAGAACTTTTCCCCGGAGGTTGCCGCAGATATTAGACCCTTATCTTTTAATAAAATGAAAGATATAAAAAAATGCTACAATTTGTACCTCCTGTGCATCATCCATTTTATCTTTCTTTACCCCATTACAATTGCAGAGGTGATAGGGAGGATAATGAAGACATACTACCACCATTTCGAGGTGAAGATTTGGATGAATTAGTTTACTTAATTATTTTTAATAATTCTAATTTTTAATATTAACATTTTAAATAAAAAAAATTAACAAAATGAAGTTCAGTTATCAGTAAGAATTTTTTTGTTTGTAAGATTTTTGGTAACCGTAATTAAACTTTTGTACAAACATTTTGGATTTAGTTCCTGTACCAACCGCCTTATACATTAAAATGTATTTTTTTAATTTTCTCGAAAAAGTGGTTTTGTTACTTAGACCACTTTAGTTCCAGGATATGTAGTATTTATTTTTTACTATATGTTTTATCTTTATCGTTTCAGAGGATGATGAGGAAGAGTGTGGAGCTCTTGCCAGTTTGAAATTACCCCCATTACACATGTCCCATTTGCTCTTGTACGGGAATTACTGACGTTGCAATGCCAGATCATGTTAAAGCTGATCACCCAGATAATCATTTTAAAGTGGTAAGATAGTTTAATACCCAACTTTTGAATTTTCTTAGTTTGAAGTAAACATAACCAGCAGAAAAAAATTAAAACAAAAATAGGTCTGTTTAAAATCTGTTTAAAGTCTGTTTAAAAGGCTGTTTAAAATCCCCTGTAAGATTACCTAAATAAAGTAAATTGTGAAGATTTCCTATAAATATGTCAATGTAAAAATATATTTTAAAAAAGAAAAAATAACTAGAAATTGTCTAGGAAAAGTGCAGGATTAAATAGTTCAACTACATAAAACACATTTGTTTCACTGTAGTAGGCCTATTTGAAAGCTTTGAAGGCATATGACTTTATTTTTAGTATTATTTTTTTGTATTATGTAACCATTCTACAACAAACATAACAAATAAACATTAAAAACTGTTCAATTGTGAGTTTCATGATTTTGTAAATACCTGTATGTGTCTGCCACACCTTTTATCTAGCCTTGATCTAACTATTTAATTACCTGGTGGTCACTATTCAGTACGGCTTAATACAGTACTTCTTCAAAATACAGATAAATCTGATTAAAATGTAAGTATTGAAGACTTCTGGAACAATATGGAACATATGCGGTATGGTGACGGAACTCCTATGTTTCCGGTTTTAAGCAGATTTATTTTTGATTTTTTAGTTTTGCATCATTCATTAGTGAACGTGGAAAGAGTATTTTCCGATATAAACCTAATGAAAGTTTATGCAAGAAAAAATTTCGTCATCTAGTATTGTTGGTCATCTGCAGACTAAAATTTTTAATATCCTGTACGGATAAGATGGCTCTCCATTGAATCCGTCGTTTCTAGAATTCTAGAACAATATAGTGCATTAATTTTATTCTATACGGATGCTTCTTTTAATGACCGACGTTGGCCTCTGAAAATATTTTGATAAAGTTAAAGGATCAATTCACCAAGATTTATTTGCACTCCCTAGAATTTTCTTTACCATTTTTCAACAATTTAAACCGCCATATGCAATCTGAAAAACCAGAAGTTCCACAATTATAAAAATGTCTCAGTGGTGTATACAAATATTTTTTAGAATGTTTCATAAAACGAGAGGTATTGATAAAAAGTGCACTTCATTACAGTGGAACCTCGATTATCCGTCAGGGCACCGGACCAAGGGTATGACGGATAATCGAAAAGACGGTTAACAGAACATTAAAAAAAATCATAGTACATATAACTCTCAAATTGTATTTGTATGTTTTATTTGACAACATAAGAGGGATTTATGTTAGCACAGTCGAATAAATTTGATTTAAAATATTTTGAAATCTTTGTTTGTTTCATTGTTACTTCACATTTTGCAAGGGCTGAATTTCTTAATTGACCTAAAATCATCAAATCTAATAATTATTGTGCCGTGCGTTTTTATTTTCGGCTTGCGATTCTAAAAATAGAACTCAACCGTATTATTTACCATTACCTATTTAAATTGAAATTTAATCCAGAGCCCTGAATAAGAACAAAAAATATTTACATAAAAAATGCGGTGGTGGCATAACTGCACGTGTAAATTTCAACGAATTTCGTTTGGCTTACCGCAATTCTCAAACAAAATGAATTGATGAATAAATTTTTACTTATGTAGTAATATAACTTATGTATAGACCCTGACGGTTAACAGAGGTGACGGTTAACAGAGGTGACGGTTAATAGAGAGACGGATAATCGAGGTTCCACTGTATATTGATTCCAACGGCTCAAATAATACTGTCCCTCCAGAAGAATTATATTTAGGAGCTAAAGTCCAAATATGTTTAGATGGACTAAATTAATCCGATAGATTTATTTTTAGAAAAAGTTAGAGTTAGAGTTTTTCTTGGAAGAGGCAAACAAATTACTCAAAGGTCTGATATTAACGACCCTGTTTTAATCAACATTAATTTAATAAGCGTAAATAATATATTGCAGAAGAAAAGTATAGTGCCACTTGTGAGACATTTCGTAAATTTCGTGGCGGAAAATGAATTGCAACTGTTGGTTAATGGGTGGTGGCTTCTGTTCGAGCCATTGTGCAACGCCGCCCCTGATGTGTGCGCCTTTTAATGTATGTTCCTTTTGGCCCTCTGCCATCCCAACGAAGGAAGAAGGAACGCAGTCAAAGTTCATCTAAAGACTTTGAGTGTAGCATACATGTTTTTGTATAATATTTTTATTTCAATATATTCGTCAAATCAAAGTGCAACAATCTCTTAATTCATCTCAACAATTAACACCAGTTCCATGGTCCTTACGAGCGAATGCGTTCCAGTGCAATATATACTAATTAAGTGTATTAATTAGAAAAATACATTCACAAAATCACCATTAAGGGCCGCCATATAGTCGATTTTAAACTCATCGTCCCGAGAGCTATTTTTAGAATCGACACCGACCCTTCTTAAGTGCCCCAGCGAGCCAGGCAGCGCAGCGATAAAGAAAGTGAGTCTCAAATATAGTTCCTTACACCCTCACAGATGTTTACCAAATATTTTGTCTGTTTTTAATTGTCGATGCATAAAGTTGCATGTTATGTTTTATAATACAGTTTTATACAGGGCGAATTCATAATAACTTTTTTTCTTTTCTTTTTTTATTAAATCGAATTCATTTTAAATTTTTTCTTTGTTAATAATAGAAATTAATTAAATAAATTTAAATAGGAAATTGAAATAAAATTTAATTAGAATTAACACAAATAATCAAATATAATTCATTTTGAATTTTTTCTGGTTTTTATTTAATAATTAAAATCTTTATTATTTAATTAAATTTATTTTATCTAATTAAAATGTCTGATTCAGATTTAAAAATTTTAAAACAAAAAGAGCTACCATCGAACGCTCTCTGACAAGTTTTGAAAAATATTTAGATACACTCAACAAAGACAAATTAACTGATTTAGATATTTTTACTCTAAAAGAGAGTCAATGATTCTACATATCTACTAATAGAATTTAAAAATATTAATAGCGATATTGAATTATTGTCCGACAATGCTGCACTAGATGAACTCGGCAAAGAGCTGGATTCATTTGAAACTAAATTTTATAATATTATAGCTACAGCAAAATTATTGTTAAAAAATCACGACGGTTCCACATGTGCACCAGGTCGATCAGGTGGTATAAAGTTGCCAGATATTTCTCTAAAAAAGTTCAGCGGACACTTTGAACAGTGGCTCGAGTTCCGTGACTCGTTTACTAGCATTATTCACCAGAACAATAACCTAACCAATATTGAAAAGTTTTTCTATTTGAGGGGTGCTCTAGAAGGCAATGCTGCTGCATCTATAAGCAACATTCGGTACACCGTGGATAACTTTACAGTAGCATGGGATATGTTGTGCGAAAGATTCTACAATACTAAAAAACTATTGCATGATCACATATGTGCTTTATTTCTTTTGGAATATATTCACAAGGGTTCGCATGATAAGTTACAACAATTAGCTGACAATATCTCAAAACATTTGGGAGCAATACAGCAATTAGGTCAATCTATTCAAAATTGGGATTGTTTGTTAATATTTTAGACAACGCATCTCTAAGCGATTTTGAGAAACAAACGCGTAATACAAATCACCTACTTTGGACCAATTTCTGACATTTTTGCGTGAGCGAGCTAATTTTGTAGACTCTTTAAATTACAAAATAATATTTCACCTAACACACACAATAATAAATCACATCAGGTTTCTTGGACCGCGAATACAACAAAGGTTTTCATGTCTGGACACTATACTTGTTCATTTTGTAAGGGTGAACATTCAATATACAGATGCAACGATTTCCTAAAACTTTCTGTCTGCGATAGAATCCAGTTCGTTAATCAAACAGCAACAATATGCCCTAATTGTCTAAGAGAAGGACACACTAAACATAAGTGCAAATTGGGTCCATGTAAGAAGTGCAAATCAAAACATAATACACTTCTCCATGACGATAAAAATGACACTCCGTTAAGTGAGCAATGCTCAGGTGAAGGGAGCACAAATGTACTAAATAGCAGCGCATCTAATACTATATCGGTAGGACAGGTTTTATTATCTACCGCATACGTTCTCATTTGTGACAATCAAAACAATCTTCACTCAATTAGAGCTCTCCTTGATTGCGGATCCCAAACTTCCTTCATAACAGAAGGCATTCAACAAAAACTCAATCTTCACACTCAAAACACTAATTTGTCAATATTCGGCATAACCAATAACATTTCTTCTGTCAAAACCAAGTGCCAGGTATCAATCAAATCCAAATATAATACCTTCCAGGCCAATTTGACTTGCTATATCTTACCAGAAATTACGGGTTATGTGCCAGCTAATCTTCTTAGTATCTCCGAGTTGCAATTTCCCCACAATATCAAACTTGCAGATCCCGAGTTTTTCAAACCCTCTTCAATTGATATGCTTATTGGAGCGGATCTGTTCTGGCAACTTCTAAGTGCCAACAAAATATCCTTAGGGAAAAATAAGCCCCATCTACAAGAAACTAAACTTGGATGGATTGTTTCCGGAACTCATGGAGCCGCTAGTCCCAATACGGTTTCATGTAGTATTAGTGCCAATCAAGAACTGTCTCAAGCTCTCGCTAGATTTTGGGAGCTTGAAGAACTAGAGTCACAAGGTTTTTTCACAAGATGAGATTTTATGTGAAGAAATATTCCAAACAAGTACAACAAGAAATACCAAAGGGCGATTTGTTGTAAATCTACCCTTAAAACAAGGACCAGAAAGCTTAGGTGAATCAAGAATTCACGCGGAGCAACGATTCTATGCTCTTGAAAGACGTTTGGTCAAAAATCCTACATTGCAATCACGATACATTGAATTTATGACCGAATACGAGAAACTCAATCACATGTCAGCTATATTAGACCAAAATGATGGTCAATGTCAATACTATATACCTCATCATGGAGTAACAAAAGAATCTTCCGTTACTACAAAACTACGCGTTGTTTTCGATGCATCTGCTCCTACTACCAATGGAATATCTTTAAATAATATTCAACTAATAGGACCTATTCTTCAACACGACCTATTTTCTATACTTTTGAGGTTTCAAAAATATGCCTATGTCGTGTCTGCCGATATCGCTAAAATGTATCGGCAAGTCCTAATAAATCCAGAACAGCGACCATTGCAGCGGATTATATGGCGTCAAGATCCTTCAAAACCTTTACAAACGTACGAGTTAAACACTGTCACCTACGGTCAAGCTTCAGCTAGTTTTCTCGCTATACGTTGTTTGGTACAATTAGCAAATGATATTGAAGATTCCAAGCCAAAGGTTGCAAGATTAATCAAGGAAGACTTTTATGTCGACGATATGCTAACCGAAGCTGATTCTATTCAAGACGCTCAAGAGATTTGCAGCAATGTATCCAAGCTATTAGAGACCGGTTGTTTTTCAATCAAACATGGCGCCTCAGAAGAACGGTCGTGTTTACGACTCGGAAGTTAAGTGTTGTAAAAAGTGTTATAAAGTTGCACAAAGTGGTCTATTATGTGCAAATTGTGGAACGTTATCCCATAGTGGCTGCCTGAAGCAACTAAAATCAGTCAAATATATCGATGATGAGACAGTTATATGCTGTGAGGAGAGTGTGAGGTTAAGTGATCCACCAAACAAAACCTTGGATAGTGAGGCTGACGATGAGGATCCGCGACAAACTGAAATCAGGTACTTAAAGAAAATTATTAATCAGAATGAAACAATAATATCAAATCAACAAATTACGATAAATTTATTAAAGGAACAACTAGATTTATTTAAATATATGCAAATAACTGATCAGTCGCCATCTACAAAACAAAATACGAATTCAATCAACCATTCAAACAGAGACCCAAATTTTGAACGACCGAAACAGTCTAGCAGTAAAATATATCCAAAAGACGAAAACACTACACCCGCAAAAAATGTTGCTGTAAATGAAAGTCTAGTTGTTGATAAAGAAAGGAGTTCCCCAACAAAAACTCTATTTAAAAATAGTACCAATAAAAATAAACAAGTTGTTTCCTTAATCGAAAATAATAAACAATTATCAGCTGATATTTTAAGAATACAAACGGAGGCAAAATGTTCAGATATCATTAATTTAATAAACGATGAGAACTTGATAAATACTGAGAGTAATAATTCGGTTCCAGTTCCAAATAATGGGCAAGAATGGAAAACTGTTAGGTATAAAAGAAGGAATGGACCTATTGTTATTGGCAATAATGAAAACTCTGAAATCAGAGGTGTCCCAAAATTTAGTCATCTTCATGTTACTAGGATAAACCAGCATACAACGGCAGATAATCTTAAGAAGATGTTAGAAAAACACTTTCCAGAAGTGATATGTACGTCCTTAACGGCTAAGCATCCCAACATATATTCATCCTTTAAAGTCTCAATTTTTGAACAACATTTTGGTTTAGCGATGGACCCAAAACTATGGCCCGTAGGCTCTTATGTAAGCAGGTTTTTTACGAAGCGTCCAACACATACTCAAATAAAATGAAGGATGAAGAAACGACCATTAACTCTCCATCAAATTTTCAAAATAACCTAATTCAACAAGGCACGGTAAGCATGTTTCATGTCAATTTACAGTGCATATCAAACAAAGTCGATATGATCAATTCTTTTCTTGCGGATAAAAAGTTCTATGACGTCATATGTTTTTCAGAGCACTTGCAAACTGAAGAAAATCTAAAATTAATTAACATCTCCGGCTTTTCACTAGCTAACTTTTTCTGTAGGGTTGAAAAGAAGCAAGGTGGAGTTGCTATTTATGTAAAAGAAAATCTTATGTATTCTTCTCTTAATCTAAATGAATATAACGTAGAGCAAACTTCAGAGTTTTGTGCAATTTATATACCTTCAATGAGAACCAATGTTTTAACTGTATACAGATCAGGTAATGGCGACTGTGCCTTGTTCTTGGTGAATTTTGAGAATGTTATAGCATTCTTACTTAACAAAGCAGACAAACTGATTATACTTGGAGATTTTAATATAAATTTTAAAATTAAATCTGACTCTTCTTATGATATTCAAAATCTGTTAATGTCTTTTGGTCTAGAAATAACGATAAACGATTATACTAGAATCACATCTCAGTCCAGTAGTTGCATCGATAACATTATGACAAACTTTTCTGAAAATATCTACAGGGTGGGCGTATTTGAACCTTGTTTCTCTGACCATCGAGCACAATTTATATCTATTGATTCTGATCTTAAAGTTGTTGATACTAATCAATCACTTCAACGGTGTATTACTTCTTCTGGTTTGCAGAAGCTTAAATATGCACTAGCTAGTACAAAGATGGACTTTTTCTATGACACCAATAACGATCCCGATGTCTTGATGTTCTTTTTAACTGAAACTTAAAGTTTTTTCCATTAAAAAAAGTACGACAAACTGCTAAAATAACACCCGTGCAATGGTTTAATGACGAATTAAGGTCTTACAGATCTAATCTTTCTCTCATTAAACACATTGCAGATGTCACTAAGGATCCCGATATTTTCAAACTATATAAACAACAAAAATATGAATATAATCGGCAGTTACAAAATGCCAAAAAGTCGGCTTACTCTAGTTTTATTACTAACTCCGATAATAAACCTAGAGACTGCTGGAAAATATTAAACTTCGAAAGAGGCAATACAAGATCCAGTTCGGTACAACCAGATCTATCTCCAGACGAAATAAATCAATTTTTTATTACAATCGCAGAGAATATAATTACATCCCTTCCCACTATTAATAACGGTATCCTCTTCAGCTACAGAAATTATCCTTCCCCGAGTAAGTCCTTTTGTTTCCGACCCGTTGTGGAAGATGAGATCTCTCAAATAATTAAATCTCTTAATAATTCCAATTGTAAGGACGTTCACGAAATTAATAGCAGGATTTTAAAAGAAACTTACCAAATAGTTTTAACACCTTTCACTCATCTTATTAACTTAATTTTATCAACTGGAGTATTTCCAGAAGCACTAAAGTACTCAAAGGTATTACCTATCTATAAAAAAGGTGATTCCTCGAAAGCTGACAATTACAGACCCATAAGCATTGTTTCTACATTCGAGAAAGTGATTGAAAAGGTGATCAAACAACAATTATATTCTTATTTTGAGTCTAAAAGTTATTTTAGCAACTCGCAATATGGATTCAGAAGTGCTCGTTCTACTACAAACGCGGTATATAATATTGTGAGCGAGGTGATTGAGGGGCTTGAACGTGGCAATCGCATAGCAATTTCTCTCTGCGATTTGTCGAAGGCTTTTGACTGCGTTTCACATGACATTTTGCTCCACAAATTAAACTATTATGGAATCAGAGGTATCCCTCTTAAGCTTATCTCTTCGTACCTATGTGGTAGACACCAGGCTGTAGTGTCTAAAGGTTATCTCTCCGATTTTCGACCCGTAAAACATGGAGTCCCACAAGGTTCGGTCTTGGGACCTCTTTTATTCATTATATATGTCAACGATTTGCCTCATTTCATATCTCCGTACAAATCAGTACAATTTGCGGATGATACGACATACATAATATCAGGTAATAAAAATGAGGATTTAAAAATAGCTTACGAGGAAGTCTCTGATAAATCTAGCAGATGGTTTGCTGCGAACAAACTAAAACTCAATACTGAAAAAACGCAGGACTTGATTATATCTGCAGGTGGTTTACATGGCGATCCAGATGACAAAGAGACTGCTAAACTATTAGGAATAACCATAGACAATCGATTGAACTGGTCGGCTCATATTTCACAAGTAAAGGGGAAGCTGTCTAGTTCATTGTTTCTTATTCGTCAACTAGCAAGGGTTGTCAACTTTGAGACATTGAAGGTGACATATTTTTCTTTATTTCACTCACACCTAAGCTATGGATTAATCTTATGGGGCAATTCAACAAATGATCTTCAAATTTTCAGGATGCAAAAGAAAGCTATCCGGATTTTAGCAGGAGTTAGTTATCTGGAACATTGCCGACCTCTCTTCATCAAATTAAAAATTATGCCGCTACCTACTCTGTTGATATATCAAGTTCTGACTGAAATTCACAGAAAAAGGTCCCATTTAACAAAGCAGTCTGATGTTCACGTTCACAATACGCGAAACTCTCACTATTTACGAACAAATCGCTCTAGATTGCGTCTTTCAGATAAAAATTCTCTTAATTATAACTACTACAATATTTTACCAAAAGATATTAAACAGCTAAGCTGTAACAGTTTCAAAAAAGTCATAAAAAGGTATCTGTTAAAACATTGCTTTTATTGCTCGGAAGAATATATGACTCATTGCAGAACATCTACTGAAATGCTTACCATGACACAAAATATTTTTTTGTTAATCTATATTATTGTTTGTGATACATATTTATAAGTTGTGTTTTATATTTCTATTTTATATACCTTGTGATTTTATATACCTTGTGATTTTATATACCTTGTAATTTTTATATTCCTTGTAATTTTTATATTCCTTGTAATTTTGACTTGCTACAAACAATTTTTTTTGTAAAGTAGTTAAATAAATCTATCTATCTATCTATCTATTCACCTGAGACAATGGTGTTCCAACAACTCACAAGTTCTAAAGGATATATCAACTTCTGATTCAGCTTTCGACATTTTAGAGTTTCCAAGCGATGACAATAAGATCAAGACTTTAGGGCTAATATGGTCGTGTTCGAATGACAGTTTATTTTATCCTATCAATACAAATTTGTCTAAACATAAAATCACTAAGAGATCCATTTTATCCTCAATAGCAAAAATCTTTGATCCTCTAGCCCATGTACTATCATAGGTAAAATTATTATGCAAAACTTATGGTGCAATAAATTATCCTGGGATGACAATCTATCTGAAGAACTCTATTCTAAATGGATCAGCTTGCAAAACAAACTTCCTCTATTGAACAATTTGTCAATATCACGGCATGCTATATTATGCAATCCACCAGAATTGCAGTTACACGGGTTCTGTGATGCATCAGAACGTGCATATGGTGCCTGTGTATATATTAGGAGTTCCGATAAAAATGGTAGGGTACAAGTAAGTTTGTTGTGTGCAAAATCCAAGGTTGCACCTGTAAAAACAGTCAGTATTCCTCGTCTAGAGCTTTGTGGTGCCTCGCTTTTGGCTCGCCTAGTTGATAAAGTTCAGACTTCCATAAATCTAAAATTTAATCAATATTTTCTTTGGTCCGATTCAACTATAACGCTGGCTTGGGTAAGAACCAGTCCAAATTTACTAAAAACTTTCACAGGTAACCGTGTGTCGGAAATACAATCACTAACGAAAAATTACCAGTGGAACTATATTTCAACCAAGGAAAATCCAGCAGATTTAATTTCAAGAGGCATGTTTCCCAGTCAAATATTAAATTCTGAAACATGGTGGCATGGTCCATCTTGGATAATGCTAGATTCACAATTTTGGCCCAATGAACAATTCAAAGTAGACCACCTACCAGAGCTAAAAACTCAAACTCTATTAGCTCAAAATGCACCAGATATTTTGAGCTTTCCGTTTGATCGGTTCTCTAATTTCTCTAAGATGTGTAGAGTCACGAGTTACATCTTCAGATTTGTAAATAATTGTGCTAACAGAAATAAACACCGGTGTTTTGACATTATCGGAGCTAAAGTATTCCCTAAATGCATTAATCAAAGTTAGTCAAAATCAATCATTCTGTAACGAAATTAAAGATTTATCAAACAACAAGTACCTGGCATCAAAGAATAGGTTATGTGGTCTCACTCCATTTCTAGACCGTCAGAATATTTTGCGCGTTGGCGGTAGACTCAAGTATTCTGACTACAATTTCAATAAAAAACACCCCATTCTAATTAATGGAAATCATTATTTCACAAAACTATTGTTTCAAGAACAACATCTTATATTACTACACGGTGGTGCTCAATTACTTCTGAATACTATAAGAGATATTTGCTGGCCCACATCCGGTCGCAACTTAGCTCGTGCTACTGTCAGAAAGTGTGTAAGATGTGTGTGTGTGTGTCGTTGAAAAAAAAATGACTGCGGATTACTGGATCCATTCGCCTAACCGATTTTTATATTTTGAGCTCATGAATTGCTGCACTTCATAATTTCTTTTTCATTTTTTTTTTATTGTGGTTAACAAAAGTGTTTGGTTTTATATATTATATTTTTTCTTAATCAACTGGCGCCAAAAGTATCCACAATTCAACCTTTAGGATGGAAAAGTTCTACCTATTGATATAATTAAATTTTTTTTATTTCTATTTTTTATCCTTTTTTTTTATTATTATTTTTTTAATTTTTTTTTCTATTTTTTTATTAATTTTTTTTTTTATTTTTTTCCTATTTTTTTTTCTTTTTTTATTCTATTTTTTTATTATTTTTTTTTCCAAATATATACATATAATTTACAATTTTAAACCTATATTACAAATGTGTTTATACAGTGTTTTATATACTTTTATATCTTTAGATATAAGCAATTGGGCAAGATTGTATGGATTTTTAATACATTTGAATTTATTAAATTCATAATTTAAATGTTGTACCTTATCCTGTATGGTGTTACAATTTAAGATCATATGTTCCGTTATTCCTATTTCACCGCAATCACATAAGGGATCTTGCCTTAATTTAATTTTAAAAAGATGTGATGGAACCAAAGTGTGATTAAATCTTAATCTACAAATCGTTTTGACGAATGCTTTTTCGAAAATGCCCTCTTTGAACCAAGTAGAAGAAGGAATAGAACTTTGGAA
This sequence comes from Diabrotica virgifera virgifera, assembly GCF_917563875.1. Taxonomy (NCBI): domain Eukaryota; kingdom Metazoa; phylum Arthropoda; class Insecta; order Coleoptera; family Chrysomelidae; genus Diabrotica; species Diabrotica virgifera. The sequence continues at coordinate 130,219,294 of NC_065451.1, read as the reverse complement.
GTTTTTATAAAATTTTCCCTTGTGACTTTCACTATACCAACTTTCCCATTCCTGCTTCACTTGGTTTTTTGAAAATATATTTAAATCTGATGGGGTACATTTATAATTACTAATGTAATTTACATTTAGGGCCCCTTTTGCTAAGTTGTCGACTATTTCATTATGTTTCAAACCGCAGTGCGCTTTAATCCATGCTAGTTTTATGCTTTTTCCACTGTTCGTTAATTCCATAGTTTTTTTGGCTATATTTAGTTCAATATAATTTAAATTGGTTTTATTGTGGAGTTTATTTAATTTTTCTAGGGCGCTTCTGCTGTCAGAAAAAATAATGAAATTTTCTTGATGGCAGTTAGTTTCTATATATAATAATGCCTCAAAAATAGCTGTCAATTCTGCGGAGTATATTGAGAAATGTTCATTTAATCTTTTTGTTACTTTATATTCGATATTTGGATCCCAAACTACACACGCTACTCTATTATCTTTTTTTGAGGCATCAGTATATAACTGATAACTGTTAAGTACTTGATCATTAACATCTGATACAAATAATTGGTTTCGAATGAGTTGAGAAAATTGAGAATAATCCCTAAAGAAAATTGGTTCAATGTTAATAATATCTTTTGAATTTAGTTCAAAATATGGTAATATATCGGTAGTATGTACTAATTCTTTAATACTCAAATATTGGTTGTAAGCTTCTACTATTAATAAAGATTTTTTACTTTTCCAGTATGTACTGGTAAGATCTGATATAAAAAGTTGATGAATTTTTTTTATTAAATTACTGTTTCTAGAAACAATTTTCCATAGAAATTTTTCGGTTAAGTATTTTCTTCTTAACTCCAGAGGTGGTTCGCAGCATTCAATCATTAAATTAGAATTTGGTGTACTCATCATGGCTCCAATGCATTTTTTTAAACTTTTGGTTACTATACAGTCGAGTTTGTGAAGGTGGCATTTCGCAGCTTGTGAATAGAATATAGAACCGTAGTCTAATATGGATCTAATGTATGATTTATATAACAGAAGAGCAATGTTAGGGTCTGCTCCCCAGTTACAACCATTTACTGCTCTTAATACGTTTACGCCCTTTTCTGTTTTTGTTACTATGTGTTCTATATGTTCTTTCCATAGCAACTTCCTATCTAAAATAATTCCAAGATGTTTAATCGATGGTTGAACTTGAAAAGTAATATCTTTGATTGTTACTGAATTCGGTATCTGCCGTTTTCTGGAGAAAATAACTAGCCTTGTCTTTTGACTAGAAATATTTAAACCTATGTAATTGCACCAGCTTTTTAATTCACTATACGCTTTCTCTACCATATTGCTTCCGAAGGGGATTTCGCATTCGTCTTTGTAAATTATGATATCATCTGCGTATTCTAATATTTTGACATAATTTTGAACTTTGCTTTCGATTTCGGCTGTGTATATCAAATATAGTGTGGGACTTAAAATACTGCCTTGTGGAATACCGATGTTAACTTTTCTTTCACCTATTATTTTATTTCCTATTCTTAATGAAATTGTTCTGTTACAGTATAATTTTATAATTCGTTTAGCAAAATCAATATTAAGACCGATATTTTTCATCTGATTAAATAAAATTTTTAGGTTTACATTGTCATAGGCACTTTCTATGTCTACAAAGAGGCCAACTACTGATTTAGAATTTGAAAAGGAGGTGTTGATATCTGTTACTAAGTGTCCTATATTTTCCATTGTGGAGTGTCCCCTGCGAAAGCCAAACTGATACTGTGGGAGCTTCTTATTAATTTCTAACCAAGATTCTAATCTTCTTTTTATCATGCGTTCCAAAGTTTTTAAAACACATGATGCTAGTGAGATTCCTCTGTATGAATCTGATAAATGGGGTTCTTTATTTGGTTTCTGGATTGGAACCACTACGTACCTCTTCCAACTGCTTGGGTAATCTTGAGTTTCCCAAATTGAGTTAAGGATATCTAGCAAAATGTATTTACATTTTTTGGGCAAGTTAGACAGCATATTATAGTATATACCGTCTAACCCGGGAGCAGAATTTTTACGGGAACTTAGATTATCCTCCAATTCCATTATGGTGAATTGCTTTAACAAAGTGTCTTCTTTGTGATTTTTTTGTCTCTCATCGTTTAATCTCCATATATGTTCTAAATCCTCCTACCCCAAGCTGGCGCTATTCTATCTAGGAAGACTTCGTTCGAGTCGCCTTCATTTATCTTGCTAACAGGTTCTTTATAGGTATTTTTCTATGCTTCTATGCTATAGTCTAACAGAAATTTTTCTATGCTTCCCTTATTATGAACTATAGATCTAGTATTATATTGTAAAACTAAGAAAACTGCGATATAAGACTCTGGTTTACATCTATTTTAAGTGACTCTAACAATTTTTGATCTGGTGAAACTTGAAAGTATTTTTGTAAAATATTCTTAATCATGTGTAACATGAAGTCCTTCATTTCTTGATTTATATTTTGTGTCTCTTCGGCCTGGCATCTATAATTTGGTATGCTTGTATATTATTCAAATTCCACTGAAGCTGATGACCTTGGAATTTCAATAATTTTTTTATGTTCTTCTGAATAACCTGATCTATTGTTATTGTTTTCAATACGCCTTTTTTTATTTATGACCGCTGTATAATATGGACTGTCTCGTTTATTTTTGGCTACGGTTGCGTAGCTGTTTTCGTATTTATCTTTAGCTTCTGTGTATGAAATGTTTTCAGTTACCATCATTTTCTTAACCGATTTTTGTTTTGAAAATTCATTACAGTTTTTTCTATCCTTTGCTGCATGATTTCCACCACATAAAACACATTTTGGTTCCTCCTTTTGGTCACACTCATCGGCTTCATGTTCACCCCCACAAAATACGCATCTCACCCTTCCTCTACACTGGCCAGCAACGTGGTTGTACCGTAGGCATTTATTGCATTGAACGACCCTTGGAATATAGATTTCTACATCATAAATAAGTTTTTCTATAATTACTTGTGATGGGATCATTTGTCCTTTAAATGTAACAATAATTGTCGGTGTAATGATTTCTTGTTCAACATTTTTTCTTTTCATTCGTTTTACATATAAAACTTCAAAATTATTTCCAAATTTAGGTTTAATGATCTGGCCTAATTCCGATTCTGATAATTCAATATCAACTTGTTTAATGACTCCTTTTTTTTTGGGTAAAAAATGTGGGTACATACGCCTCGTATCCTTTTTCTTTCAACTTTTCTGACCTTATTAATAAATTAGCGCTACTGTAAGAATTTAATTCAACTTTGATTTTGTTAATACCTACCACATCCATTCTTAGAATATTATTTTTAATTTCTGGGACCGCTCCCATAATCACCCTCGCAGATCCAATACGGTGAAGCCTCCCGATGTGGCCGTGGTTATTCTGAACTAATACATAATATGGACCGGCATCCGCAGCAGAATAAAAATTTATTGGCCTTTCAGATATATTAGTATTAGGTGTCCTTACCCCTATTTTGCTATTATTAGATTTGTTATTATTTTGTATTTTAACCTGATTATTTTCCTCTCTTTTTCTCTTGTTCCTGTTACCTTCCTCGTCCGTCATCATCATTTCCGTGTTGTTCTCTTCTACATCTTGTTTTCCTCTATCTGGTGGGACCGTTTTTTCACTTTTAGTCATATTCACAACACCAAATACCAAACGTTTTTGTAACTAACCGTAACCAGTTCTCTCGAACACAAAATCCAACCGTATTGCTTGAATTCTCGTGTGAAGTCTCGCTTGAAAGTGTGTAAGATGCTTTAGATTTAATGCAAAAACCATTCAGCCTATAATGGGAAATCTTCCTAGTGCTAGAGTAATGCCTTCTGGTCCATTTACAATAACGGGTGTTGATTATGCAGGTCCATTTCTCATAAAAGACAAAAAAGGTCGTGGATGCAAAACCACTAAATGTTACATAGGTCTTTTCATTTGCTTTAGCACCAAGGCCGTACACCTAGAATTGATTTCAAGTCTCTCATCTGAAGCATTTTTACAAGCCTTACGAAGGTTTGTGTCCCGCAGAGGAAAACCCGTAAAAATATTCTCAGATAATGGAAGCAATTTTATAGGTGCTCAACGAGAATTAGCATCTCTTTTAAATGCACATGAATTAAGAGATAAATTATGGTCACTAACAAATTCCCTAGAAATTGAATGGCAATTTATACCGCCCTATTCACCTCATTTTGGTGGACTCTGGGAAGCCGGAGTAAAATCATATAAATTACATCTAAAACGAGTTTTGTCAAAAACTGCGCTTATTTATGAACTTTAATAATTCAAATAGAGGCAATTTTAAACTCACGCCCTCTTTCTCCTATTAGCCCAGATCCTAATGACTTCAGTCCTTTAACACCCACTCACTTTCTTATTGGAAAACCAATCATAGCAGTTCCAGACCAAGATCTAACCGATATAAAGGTCACCAGACTAAATCGATACCAGCTTCTCCAGCAGATGTGCCAAAGCTTTTGGGCAAGATGGAAAACCGAGTACATCTCCCAGCTACAAGTCAAGGGACGCTGGAAGAAAAATCAAGAGTCTCTCACAGATGGAGCCTTGGTCCTTATAAAGGACGACAACATCAATCCAACCCATTGGCAGCTAGGCCGAATACTCAGTGTACATCCTGGAAGGGACAACATCAATCGAGTAGCTACAATCAAGACTTCTACTGGCATCATTAAACGTGGGTTCAACAAAATATGTCCACTACCTCTAGATGATTGAAAGGGGCCTTTCAAGGTGGGGAGGATGTTCGAGCCATTGGGCAACGCCGCCCCTGATGTGTGCGCCTTTTAATGTATGTTCCTTTTGCCCCTCTGTCATCCCAACGAAGGAAGAAGGAACGCAGTCAAAGTTCATCTAAAGACTTTGAGTGTAGCATACATGTTTTTGTATAATATTTTTATTTCAATATATTCGTCAAATCAAAGTGCAACAATCTCTTAATTCATCTCAACAATTAACATCGTTTTCAGCTTCTTCGAAATACAGGTAAGGAATCTGATCAAAATGTAAATACTGAAGACTTGAAGATTGAAGATTTCTGGAACAATATGGAAAATATGTGGTATAGCGCTGGAACACCGGTTTTAAGCAGATTTGTTAGTTTTGCATCATTCATCAGCGAATGTGGAAAGAGTATTTTCGGATATAAATCTAATGAAAACTTATGAAACAAATCAACTTTCGTCTGCTGATTCTGGGTCATCAGCAGACTAAAAATTTTCTTAAGACCAAAAAAGCATATTGCCATAACGTCAAGTTTCCAAAAGAAGTAAACGACTCTGAATAAATATTTTCAGGTAAGGTATATTATTATACACACATACATGTGTATGCTTAAGCTTCGATTCCTTAGCTTAAAATAGGTCGATTTAAGCTGACTTACCTTAGTACGAAAGTTGATAATAACGGAAATACAGGGTGTCAAAGTTGAACTTTTATTTTATTTATTCTTGATTATTTCCTGATCGGCATGGGATAATAACACGAAATTTGGTAGGCGGAGTTTTTTGGGATGAGAAATCTAAATTCGCCTCCAAAAATTATGTATCACACAGAGGGCGCCACATACGTCTTTCAGCGCTCATTTAATACGTTCAGTTTTTTTATCCCCCACTCTACATACTTTTTGAATCCAAATGTTTATTCTCTTAATACTTTTACTTAAAAAAGGTATACTACATTCATCTTGCTAAAATCAACTGTTTTCGAGATAAACGCATTTTAAATCTGCGATACAACAGAATTTTTTGCATAATATCTTTGCAGTTATAGGCAATGTCGTTCAAGATTGCAGCGCCATCGCGTATTTAACTCAAACCTTTCAATAGACATTAATACATAACCATACATTTCCGTGCTTATTAAAACAGCTTAAAATCGTGTTTGTTTTTATTGAGTTATGGCAAAAAGATCGAATTATTATTGTTGTGTGCCTCAATGTGATTCTTGGATAAAGCGTGATAGTAATTTATCGTTTCATTCTTTCCCTAAAAAGGATAAACAAGATAGAGTTTTATTCAATGGCAGTTTAGTTAACAAACGAAACGTATGGAAATACCTTCTAAAAATGGGAAAAGAGCCTAGTCCTTATATGAAAGTGTGCAGTTTACACTTTAAAAATGAAGATTACTTTAAGGGTATGTTTATGTATTATATAAAGTAGCTATTATTAACAGGTAAATATTTATATTTTAGGAGAAAACTTGTCTAAACTGAGAAGATTGAAAAGATGTGCTATACCCACTTGTAAGTTACCAAAAGTTAACATATTGTCAAAAGGACTGCCCACTAACTCTACCCGAGCTGAACGTTCTAAAAACCGCACAAAACAAAAAGTGAACCCAGAATGTGATCCTGAACAACCGGGTATTCTAGATGTTGATGTTCCCAATATAACAAATGAACCATCAGAGGAAGAAATTTTATGTGTTGATGCACTATTAATTGCAATTAAGCGATGCAACAGTAAAGTCTTTTAAAGACTTTCAAGTTCAAGTCAACACTCCAAAAGTGGTTACGTTATCAGATATAATAATGTCAGATACCATGTTATGCAGTTTTACAGGATTGCTGAATTTCCAATTACTGGATGGTATAGTGTCATCAGTTGATTTAGTGTATAAAGACATTAGAAGTGATAGACTAAGTGTAAGACAGCGAATAATTCTAACATTTGTAAAATTGAAGTTGGATTTAAGTTATGCAGTGTTATCGCCATTGTTTGGTATTACTCAAGGTTTGTGTAAAACTTATATTACACAAATGATATGTATACTGGCAGAAGTGCTTCAATGTGCTATATATATATGCCTTCAAGTGTAGAATTACAAAAGAATGTGCGCCCATTGGTTTTAATAATTTTGCAGATACTGAAATGGTTCTGGATTGTACAGAAATAAAAGTGTATAAACCAAAGTGCTTGTGCTGCAGAATACGTTTCTATTCCCAGTATAAAGGATCCGAAACCATAAAGTTCATGACAGGGGTATCTCCTTCAGGAGTAATCACTTTTGTAAGTAGACCATATGGTGGTCGTGCATCAGACAAAATAATCTTTGAAGAAAGTCGTGTAATTGAACAAATTAAGCCAGGCTCTGCAATTATGGTGGATAAAGGATTTTTAATTGATGAATTGTGTTCATTTCATAACATAAAACTCTATAGGCCTCCATTTTTAGAAAAACGAAAACAACTAAGTCGTGAAGAAGCAATTCAAAACTCAGACATTGCAGCGGCTAGAGTTCACATTGAACGAACAAATCAGCGAATAAAATTATTTAAAACTTTGAATAATAAACTTCATACTAATTTTATACCATACATACAAAATATCTTTATTATTATCTGTGCTGCGACTAACTTTTCTTCGCCAATATTGGCAAATAATAAATTTTTACAATAATAAATATGTTTCTTTATTTTGACATGCATATGGAATGTAACATACAGGGTGTTTGGTAAAGAATGGGCCATAACTTAACATTAGATTCTTGAGGTTAAAATAGGTCGATTTAAGCTAACTTACCTTAGTACAAAAGTTAATAATAACCGAAATACAGGGTGTCAAAGTTAAACTTTTATTTTATTTATATTCGAATATTTCCTGACAGGCATGGGACAACAACACGAAATTTGGTGCTGGTATTGTACAATCTACTAAATTATGTTAAACAAACGTTTCTGGCTACTACCAGAGGCGTACGACGGGGGAACGTGAATGGTTCGAATGGGGAATAGCAGTTTCGTCAGTGGCGTAGAATTTGGGAAGGATCAACCATTCACTTTCCCCTGTCGTACGCCTCTGGTACTAACCACAAACGATTATTTAACATAATTTAGTAGGGTGTACAGTAACTGCACTTTCTGCCAAGTATCACAAGGATATGTCAAATAGTTTTATAGTACCGGGCACACATAGTTCTTAAAGTTTTAAATAAAGAATAAATTATTTAAAAAAAAAGAATACTTTAAAATAATTTGACATACACATATTATACTTGTCAGAACGGGTAGGCACTGTACACCCCACTAATTTATATTAAATAATCGTTTCTGGCTACTACCAGAGGCGCACGACAGGGGAAAGTGAATGGTTGACCCTTCCCAAATTCTACGCCACTGATTAAACTGCTATTTTAGCATAATTTTTAGATTCTCCAATACCTTCTATGCAAATAATATACTCTTCATTCGTAACGATAAAATTATTAGTTTTCGAGATATTTGAAGTTAAAAATGAAAAGGTACACTTATTTTGATTAATGCATTATGCTCCTTCGTTTTTAACTTCAAATATCTCGAAAACTAAGGGCTTTATCGTTACGAATAAAGAGTATGTTTTTTATAGAGAGAGTAATGGAGAATCAAAAAATTGCACTAAAATAGCAATTCCGGTAGTGGCGTAGAATTTGGGAAGGGTCAACCATTCACGTTCCCCCGTCGTACGCCTCTGGTAGTAGCCAGAAACGTTTGTTTAACATAATTTAGTAGATTGTACAATACCAGCACCACTTACCAAATTTCGTGTTGTTGTCCCATGCCTGTCAGGAAATATTCAAAAATAAAAGTTTAACTTTGACACCCTGTATTTTGGTTATTATCAACTTTTGTACTAAGGTAAGTTAGCTTAAATCGACCTATTTTAAGCTCAGGCATCTAAGGTTAAGCTATGGCCCATTCTTTACCAAACACCCTGTATATTTGAAATATTTATACAGTTAAATCTCTCCTATTTCCTCTTTCTGTTTCGTGAGATGGCTTGAATTTTTAGACTAGTAACGACATCCATGATGTCGATTTACACTTTGTTTTTTAGTTATACCTAGTCATGTGTTTTATATTCTTAACTAATTTTAACCGTTACGAGTTCGTTTTTAACGTTTGTTCATTTTTCGCATTAATCTAACATTCTGGTAAGTCTTTTAAAACTTTTGTACCTATTTCTAAATACTTAGCAAGTAAATTCTTTGTAGAACCTTGAAAAAGGGGGTAATTACCCTCGAAAGCTTGGAATTAGAATAAATAATGTGCCTTAGCGAAGCCCTGTTTTATTTGACTACTACACCCAAAAAGAAAAAAGTATCTATATATTTTTTCCAAACTAGTCAAAAAACTTGGGCTACTTTTCTTTACTATTTTTAGTATGGGTTTTTACGATGACATCAGACTCCAATACGGACCTTTATTTGTGTCGTATCTGAAGGAATGGGCGAATATTAACATCAAATTCGCAGCGTTAAGAAACAGAAAGACTTTTTTAATCAAGTGTCGCAATGCAGATTGTTTTCCAAGCCATATCACGAACAGTCTCACTAACGTCAATAATTTACTTTACCACAGGAAAGGAGAGATAGATTTCCGAGCTCAAGGACTAAGTAAAAGGTTTGGAAAGCATATACTTAATATAGAAATTAAGATAACTTTTGCTGATATTAATCATTTTGAAAACAGGTTAAAAGATCTCCAAGCCAAATCAAAATCTATACTCAACTATTACACGTATGTTGAATTTAAACGTAGGCAACAAGTAATTTACAACAATCATTTTCATCAAATCAAAAGAACTAAGATCAATAAGTTTAACAAATTCAGACTAGATAGCTTTGACAGCATTGATTTCAGGGATAGTTGGTTTAAGAACCTCACAGACATTGAGTTTCCTTTGGAAGTTAAAAAGTTACTGGCCTTAGGCCCAAAATTCGCTTTGCTTCCCAACAAAAAAGATTTCAAAGTTTCCTCTTTGTTAGCTGACATCGAAAATATTTTAAGACCAATTGAGAATGTCGATAAAGACATTCTAAGGTCCAAATGCACTAATAAAATCACAAACTATCTTAACAAAGACGAATCAGATCATTTCTTAAACAAATATTTTGTCAAACGTACAACTTTTTTGAAAAATCACTCTGAGATCAGGATTGTTCAGAGCGATAAAGGCAACATCACTGTGGCAATGTACACAAGGGATTATCTACAAAAATGTGAAGATTTACTCACAGACACTAAATATTAGAAAAAGTTAAACAACAATCCCGTGTACACTTTACAACAAAAGGCTAACAAAATAGTTTTTGATTTGGTAAAAGCCAAATAGACGAATCTATTGGTAAAATTTTGAAAATTTACAATGCAATTGCTCCTAGATTTTATGCTCTACCTAAAATTCATAAACCTATTCATACTATGAGGCCAATAGTGTCCTCTATAGGTACACCTAATGGCCCCGTAGCGACTTTCTTAACTAATATCCTCACAGAAACGTACAAATAATAACAACTATGGTTACTGCATTCAGGACTCTTTCGGTTTCAGCTCTTTCATCAATAATTTTAAATTGCCAAATAATTATAAGCTTGTACGTTTTGATGTTGTGTCTTTGTTCACCAATTTACCTCTACACACAATTCTGGCTAGTATTGAGAAACACTGGAGCGACATATCTTTGCACACAACTCTGAACCTAGTTAATATGAAAAAACTCATTGCTTTTGTTTTTGATTTCAATGTTTTCATTTTCAATGACAGTTATTGCAAACAAGTCTTTGGTACCCCAATGGGGTCCACTATTTCTCCAATAGTATGTAATTATGTCTTAGATAATTTGATCAAAGGTTGTCTTCATCAAATTAATTTTGAAATACCATTCATTAAGAGATATGTGGATGATTTAATCTTGGCACTACCCACAGACCTAATGCAACATAGTTTAGATATATTCAATCAACAAAACCCACACTTGCAGTTCACATGCGAGGAAGAGGCGAAGGGTACTTTGCCCTTCCTTGACATGAGACTGCATAGTAGATGTGAGGATAATGTTGTAAAGACTCAATGGTACAGAAAACTCATATGTAGTAACAGATTCATCAGCTACCATTCGTACCACACAGCTAGGATGAAAACCAATTTAGTCCTAGCAATGAAAGAACGTGTCAAAAGGTTGTCTCATCCTGACTATCTCCAACAAGATCTTAATTTTTTACGTAACACCTTTGTTGAAAATTTATATCCTCTAAGACTGATTAATAAATTAATTTTTAATGTTCCTTTTAATAATAGAAACAACAACCTCACCACCAACACCATATCGCAAACAATGCAATCAGCAAAAAATAACTCGGTGCAGACAAGTGTGTATTTTTATGCCCTCCCGTACATTCCTAAACTAACCATTGAACTCACTAAGATTTTCAAAGATTTCAAAAACATCAAATAGCTAATAAATCATCAAAACTATACGTCAGCTTTATAGTAAAATTAAACAACCTTTAACCACATCAGAAAGTACAGATGTGGTTTACTGCATTAAATGTACTGAATGTCCAGCAACGTACATAGACGAAACCGGAAGAAACTTGTGTAGTCGTATCACCTCACACAGGAGCGATTGCAAATTGACTAAGCCTACATGTGCTCTGGCAGAATACACAATTAATCTAGACCACAAGATAGATTTCAATAACGCTACAATATTAGCCAGAGAGAAAAATAAGTTCAAAAGAACCTTTTTGGAGATGGTACATATCAGCAACAGTGATAACAACAATCTTAATAAGAGATCTGAGGTTCAGAACCTTAGTAAAATCTACAACTACATTTTGACATTCGATCAGTCAGACTCTGCATCTCAGTAATCTATCGTAATTTTTCTATTACTTAATTTTTGATAAAATTAGTTACTGTTCAGTGTATTTTTTCTGAACCTATTTGCTAAATCCTATTTTCTTTTTGATAAATATGTTTTTTGAATTACCCGCACATTTTAAGTTGGTATTACAGTTGGTAGTATTCATAATTTCCCTATAGTAGTCAATGATACATTTCATGTTTCAAAAGTTTTTTCGTAGTTTTGAAACTATTTATACAGTTAAATATCTCCTATTTCCTCTTTCTGTTTCGTGGGATGGATTGAATTTTTAGACTAGTAACGACATCCATGATGGCCATTTACACTTTTTTTTTTAGTTATACCTAGTCATGTGCTTTATATTCTTAACTAATTTTAACCGTTATGAGTTCGCTTTTAACGTTTGTTCATTTTTCGCATTAATCAACATTCTGGTAAGTCTTTTAAAACTTTTGTACCTATTTCTAAATACTTAGCAAGTAAATTCTTTGTAGAACCTTGAAAAAGGGGGTAATTACCCTCGAAAGATTGGAATTAGAAAATATAGTGTGCCTTAGCGAAGCCCTGTTTTATTTTACTACTACACCCAAAAAGAAAAAAGTATCTATACAGCGTGTCTACTTGAGTTGGAAACATATGGGAAACTTTTTTATTATTAATTTTACGAAAAAAAGTTATTCTTTATAAAAAGTTCTGCATGCCCCAAAACCTAAGATGCAATTATCAGATATCAAATTTTCTCAATATTATACGAGGTATGTCAAAAAATATGAATTTCGGCTAAGGGTAAAGTACCTTTATTTCTCTCAATATCGAAAATTCTTATGATAAAAAGTTGTTTGGAATTAAAAACTAAGATGAAATATGCAATTACATGCTTCTTATTGAAAAAAAAATATTTTTCTCAAATTTATGGATACCCAACATCGGTTTTAATTATTACAAATATCATAACTCGTTTATTATTCATTTTACGAAAAAAAGTTATTCTTCATAAAAAACTTTGCATGGTCTAAAATCTAAGACACAACCATGATATATCAACTTTTATTAATTTTATACGAGGTGTGTCAAAAAATATGAAATTCGCTCAATATTATAGCACCTTTATATTTCACAGTATTTCAATTAGAAGGATGTAATTGCATATTGACACATAGTTTTTAATTCTAAACAACTTTTTTAATAACCGTTTTCAATATTGTGAAAAATAAAGGTACTTTACTCTTGAGTGAAATTCATATTTTTTGACATAACTCGTATAAAATTAATAAAATGTCATATCTGTTGGTTGAATCTTCGGTCTTAGGACATACAGAGATTTTTATAAAGAATACCTTTTTTTCGTAAAAGTAATAATAAAAGAGTTATCGTATGTGTAATGAATAAAAACGAAGTTAGTATCAATAAATTTGAGAAAAATTTGGAAAATATTTTTTTCCAATTAGAAGCATGTAATTACATATTTGAGCTTGGTTTTTATTTCCAACCAACTTTTCATAATAAGAATTTTCGATATTGAGAGAAATAAAGGTACTTTACCCTTAGCCGAAATTCATATTTTTTGACATACCTCGTATAATATTGAGAAAATTTGATATCTGATAATTGAATCTTAGGCTTTGGGGCATGCAGAACTTTTTATAAAGAATAACTTTTTTTCGTAAAATTAATAATAAAAAAGTTTCCCATATGTTTCCAACTCAAGTAGACACGCTGTATACAGGGTGTTAGTAAATAAGTATGAAAAACTTTAAGGGGTAATTCTACATGAAAAAATAATGACAGTTTGAAAGACGAAGCAAGTTTTCAATCCTAATAGTAAATTAATAATATTGAAAAATATTAAAAATCACTAAAAGATTTTTAAATTGAAAACTTATTGGTACATTTTCATGGTAACACCTCCAAGACTTCTATAATTTGCAAGTCATATGGATGCTGCAGTGAAGACGAGAGGGAAGGAATTCTACACTTTGCAATTCACATCCTCCGTCTGCAGCCGGCAAAGTTCCAACTGAAAGATGCACCTGGTTACTCTACGGAGTAATACGAAAATAAAATAAAAATGTGTACCATTTTTATTCGGTTGCGATGCGAAGGCACACCAATCTTACTCTTTAAATAGAATACGGAGTGCAGTCCAGTTCCTCATTCTAATTAAAGAGTAAGATTGGTTTGCCTTCGCATCGCAACCGAATAAAAATGGTATACATTTTTATTTTATTTTCGTATTACTCCGTAGAGTAACCAGGTGCATCTTTCAGTTGGAACTTTGCCGGCTGCAGACGGGGGATGTGAATTGCAAAGTGTAGAATTCCTTCCGTCTCGTCTTCACTGCAGCATCCATATGACTTGCAAATTATAGAAGTCTTGGAGGTGTTACCATGAAAATGTACCAAGAAGTTTTCAATTTAAAAATCTTTTAGTGATTTTTAATATTTTTCAATATTATTAATTTACTATTAGGATTGAAAACTTGCTTCGTCTTTCAATTGCCAGATGGTGCTAGCCACCTATTATCATCCATTTGGTTGCGATGTGTGGGAAAACCTCTCGATGCAATTTGGTTGGAGTATGGAGAACAGTGCCTACGTTTCTTCTGATGAAGCTCCAATAAGAGCAGAAAATCGCGGTTAAAGGAACTGGACTGCACTCCGTATTCTAATTAAAGAGTAAGATTGGTTTGCCTTCGCATCGCAACCGAATAAAAATGGTACACATTTTTATTTTATTTTAATGTGTTGAATTTTTTTTCAAACTGCGCATTTTTTTATTGCTCTGAGACCTTTTAAGCTATGAAAATGAAATTTGGTGGGTTTCAAGGGGTAGTTATTGCGCATCTTTTGGCAAACAAATAACAATTTTATATTCATCATTGGCGCGCCTACGGGTAATGGTCTGAATTTTTTTATAGAAAAAAAAATAGTACGCCAGTAGATGAACAACACGGCCATCACTATAGGTATAGGGAAAACAATGTGTTAGAGAGAGAGGTATGTGATGTCACAGCTGATATAGGAAAGTATGTGTGTTAGAGAGAGAAACATGGTATCTTTGCTGCTAGTGGTCCGATTTAAACGTACGACGGCTCGTTGGAATGGGCGGGAGATAACGAATACAAAAAAACATGGCGGCATAGTGCCAAAAGGGCGCTTTCCGATGTGACGACGTCCGATGGGGCGCGTTCCGATGTGACGGCGTTCTAGCGCTGATCGATCGGTGCGCGATACCAGATGTGCGATCGGTACCTTAATTTTTCGCGGAACGCGAAGCAGATGCGCGGTCGGTACCTTAAGTTTTTCGCGGATCTCGTAGATACGAAGCGCGCGGCTGGTAATTTTGGAATTTAAATAAAACAACAACATAATGCAATTTTTTTATTAAAAGAACTTAAAAGGAACACAGCACGTCAACGCGTCACGTAAAAACGTCACATCAAAACGTCACGTAGGCTTGTGAAATGTCACGTGAAAACGTCACGTCAAAGCACGTCACGTAAAACGTCACGTCAAAGCACGTGAAAACGTCACGTCAAAGCACGTCACGTAAAACGTCACGTCAAAGCACGTCACGTAAAACGTCACGTCAAAGCACGTAAAAACGTCACGTCAAAACGTCACGTGGGCTCGTGAAATGTCGCGTAGGCCTTATTGTCACGGGGAGCTCGATCGCAAGACCTGATTGCCACAGCGCGACGTGAGGTAGTAACATCATGTCTTTGAATGAGTATAGACGTAAATTAGCAGAATTTAGAGAAAAACTGACACAGTTAAGAAGTCAGGTTTTATTTTATGAGGATAAAAATAAGGTTATAAAACAAATAGAGAACCTATCACTGGGAAGCAGCATAGACTGGACACCAAAGGAATTTAGTCAGCAGCTGCGACAAGAATATTCAAGTGCTGCGGACTACTTATTTAGGGAAACTCCAACAAGGCGAATTCATCCAATTACTATTAATGATGTTATCGACGCCGGCGCCAACAACGATGAACAAAGAAAACATGAAAAGTGAAATAGATAATGTTTTTGCAATGACTTGTGTAATATTAGCTTCAGTGTTTATTTTAATTATAAAGATTATATTTAAAATTGTTAAGAGAAAATTTGAATCATCATGTAATATAAGACTTGAACAATAAATAAGGCGTTTAAATAAAAAACCCATAACTCTAAAAAATATTTAGTTGAAAATAATGAAAATAAATGTTAGCAGATAATTTACATATCGCATAGGAAATAGCGGTTGAGGGTCTAATCGCATTACTATGCAATTTTCGTTATCATACCCACATTTTGTTATTGAGTTATATTTCTTATCATGTGCATAGAAAATGTTGGAATTTTTAAAACCAATGACAATGATAAAACTGAATATAATTTTGCACACGCACACTTTCTACAACACGTCATAGGGTGGGGCACGCAACCTTATAAATTTCAAAATGCACCTCAGGACGGTCTATTCCATAGTCTATTCCTTACTGTTAGTGCTCGTTGTGGTTCAACTAGTTTTGCGAGGTAAGTGTTCTCTTAATTATTTTTTGTTAAATATTTTTTATTTTTCTTGTTTGATTTTGAATAAAACTTAATGTTTTCTGCTCTGCTATTTATAAAATCTCTTCATTCCAGCTGAGATTTATTATTTCGACATTAAATAATTATCTAATTGTCGACATTTTGAATGACATTTATTTTTTATTTTCTCGTAATTATTCGTTGTTAAAATCTTTTCGGTTTTTCAAGTTTTTGGTTAGCTATTTATAAAATTCCTTCATTCCAGATGAGATTTATTATTTTAGCACCTGATTGTCTACAAGACCTCATGTCAGCATTTTGAATGACAATTATTTTTTATTTTCTCGTAATTATTATTTGTTAAATCTGTTCGGTTTTTTCAAGTTTTTGGTCAGCTATTTATAAAATTCCTTCATTTCAGATGAGATTTATTATTTTAGCACCTGATTGTCTACAAAAAAGACATGCTAGCATGACAATTATTTTTTTATTTTCTCGTAATTATTCGTTGTTAAATCTGTTCGGTTTTTTGGTCAGCTATTTATAAAATTCCTTTATTCCAGATGAGATTTATTATTTTAGCACCTGATTGTCTACAAGACCTCATGCCAGCATGACAATTATTCGTTTTTATTTTCTCGTAATTATTCTTTGTTAAATCTGTTCTGTTTTTCTTTGATTTTTTTAATTAATGTTTTCTACTCTGCTATTTATCCCTTTATTCCAGATGAGAGTTATTATTTCGACATCTGATTGTCTACAAACAAAAAAGACTTACTGTTAGCATGCTGAATGTCAATTATTCGTCATTCTTCGTAAAATTTATTTTTTCTGCTCTGGTAGTTATAATTTGCCTGTCGATGCAGATTACGTCACCAATATTTTAGGCATAGATAGTGGCGTGTGCAAAATCATTCACATCTAGGGTGTTGTAACATTCCTTTATTCTTGTTTTCCCTTATCACAAATCTTTTCAATATTTTTTTCAATTTATTGTTTTCTGCTCTGTTAGTTATAATATTCCTCATTTCAGATGGATTTAACTAAAATTAATGAAGCATCTCTGGTTGCAGAGAGGAAACCAATCAAAAAACTTAAGGACCTACCCCTCAACATTCCGGTGCCAATTAAGGAGGCCAAACTAGTCAAATCAAAATATGGTCAAGTCGTTCTTCTGGATGTAGGAGAAGAAGTGGTTTTTTTGCCGGGAAGAGTGACAGAGACCTATAGACCGATCATCGGCGAGTTTGCTGGCGGCAAATATTCAATAATATTTCAAGGTGTGGTGGACGTCGGAAGCAACTACCAGCCCCTAGCATCCTTCAAAATCGCCTAATTGAAAATACTGAAAGAGAGAGGTAAGCATTATGGATATTGTTAAACAAAGCGAAAATTTATTGTTATTCATCAAAAGAGTTAGAAAGATAGTTTTTGATAAATTCACAGCTAAAGACAAAGAAATTTGGTTGAAACGCTTAACGAAACAAATCAAAATTTGCAATAAAGTAATAAAAAAACGCAATTTGCCTATAGGTACAATTAGAAAACTGCAAACACATATAGGACATTTTAAACATTTTAAACAGATTATTTTAAATAGACATGTAGGTATGGGTCTAGACAACAAACTAAAACATAGAGTTAAATGGGAAAATGTAGTTTCCGCGTTTAATAGTCGAATTAAAACTGGAATTATAGTTAATTTATGGCATAAGGACTTAGCACATTTCCTAAATGATTGTTATATTATTTTTAAAAATAAAATCAGAAAAATTTTAAAGGTAGATAAACTTGTTAAAGTTAATGTTTGTTTTTGTGGAGAATTTATTAAAAAATCTGAGGAGAATGAAATTGTGACTTTTAAATATTTTAATACAAAAAATGCTATACTAGACATATCTACCGATACAGAGCGGTGGTTTTTTGAAAATGTTAAAGATAAAATAAATATTAAATTATCTGAGTTTCAGGAAAAAGACTCTGGTTTTGCATTAAATAGAATAATATCTTTAGAAGTAAATATTAATCGATATGAAATTGGAAATGGTTCATCTTATATTAAACTCCCAAAGTCTATTCAAAAAAAGCGTGCTTGCATTAATATAAAAAATTCAGATCAGGCTTGTTTTTATTGGGCAATAGTTAGTGCCTTCTATCCGGCTAAAGCAAATAAAGAACTTACGTCCTTATATCCATTTTATAGTACAGTATTAAAAACAGAAGACCTGGAGGCACCGATGCCGTTACATCAAATTTCAAAATTTGAAAAAATAAACAATGTATCAGTCAATGTATATGCTTTAGAATTACTAGAAAATAATGAAAAGTCATTTTTCACAGTATATCCAGCTAGATTAACTAAAACAGTCGTTGCCAAACATGTAAATCTTCTTTTAATTCAGAATCACTATTTTCCTAAATTAAACGATTATGAAGCACCTCCAGTGGATAATGATAATTCAGAAATTAAGTACCACTACTGCCACATTACGGATATGTCTAAATTAGTTTCTAGACAAGTAAATAAAAGAAAGGCCAAATTATTTCTTTGTAATAGATGCTTAAATTATTTTTCAACTGCAGAGAAATTGTCGGAACATGAAAAAATGTGTGCAGATATGAATAATTGTAAAATGTCTTTTCCTAAATATGATGCTGTTAGTTTTAAAAATTATACTTATAAACAAACAACGCCATTTGTCATATATGCGGATTTTGAGTGCATGTTAGAAAAAGTTACAGACCTCCAAACATCCTGTTGTACTAAAAAATATCAAAAACATATTCCGTATAGTGCTGGATACTATGTAAAATGCAGCTATGATGAAAAGTTGTCTTTTTTTAAGAGTTATAGAGGCATTGACTGCATGGAGTGGTTTGCTAATGAATTACCAAATTTAGCTCAAAGTATTCATTCGAAAATTAAGAAAATTATACCAATGCAGGAAAACCCGAGTACCAGTAAAGCCACAAGGTGTCACATATGCGAAAAATGTTTTTCTCCTACAGATATCATTGTTAAAGACCACGACCATTTTACGGGGGAGTTCAGAAATTTCGCCCACCAAGCCTGTAATTTAAATTTTAAAAAATTGTTTGTCGTCCCAGTTATTTTTCACAATATGAGTGGCTACGACAGTCATTTTATAATTTCAGAGTTAAGCAAAAAAGGAGATATTAGTCTACTTCCAGTCAATAAAGAAAAATACATTTCATTTACACTTAACGATGCTGTTACTAATATAAAATTTCGATTTATTGATTCATTAAGATTTTTAGGAGCCTCTTTAGATGAATTGGTCTCAACATTAAATAAAAATGACTTTAAAATTTGCAAGCGAGAATTTAGCAGGTTAAGTGACGATGAATTTAAATTAATAACTAAAAAAGGGGTATTTTGCTATGATTTTATTGATTCTTGGGAAAAATTAAACATTACCGATTTACCTCCAATAGAGGCATTTTATAATAAGCTAAACGATACGAATCTTACAGATGAGAAGTATGCTCATGCTAAAATAGTTTGGGATACCTTTAACATTGAAAATTTAGGTCAATATTCAGATTTGTACTTAAAAACCGATATTGTGCTTTTAGCAGATGTTTTTGAAACTTTCCGCAAAAAATGCTTTATAACTTATGGGTTAGATCCAGCCTGGTACTACACAATGCCCGGTTATTCTTGGGATTGTATGTTGAAATACGTGGGGTGTAACCTCGAGTTATTGCGTGACGTTGACATGATACTATTTATGGAGAAAGCAATTCGTGGAGGAATTTCAGTATGTAGCGGTAGAATGTCGGAGGCAAATAATAAGTACATGCCTAATTATGACCCCGCACAGCCCTCAAAATACTTAATGTATTTTGATGTCAATAATTTATATGGGTGGGCTATGGGAGAACCCTTACCCTACGGAGGGTTCGAATGGATGGATGCCAAAGACATTGATGTTATGTCTGTACCTGATGACTCTCCCGTAGGGTACATGTTACAAGTTGACTTGGACTATCCTCGCAAATTACATGATCTGCACTCAGATTTTCCATTCGCTGCCGAACACCGCAAAGCTTTGGGTTCAAATCATACTAAACTAATGACAACACTTTATAATAAAAAAGAATATATCGTTCATTATAGAAATTTAAAACAAATGCTGGCTAATGGGTTAGTTTTAAAAAAGATTCATAAAATTTTGAAATTTAAGCAGTCTGCGTGGCTGCGACCCTACATCGAATTAAATACTCGACTTAGAGCTGCAGCTACGAACGATTTTGGAAGAAATTTATACAAATTGGCCAATAATAGTGTATTTGGAAAGACTATGGAGAATATAAGGAAACATAGAATAGTAAAACTAGTCCGATCATGGAATGGGCGATATGGTGCCAAAAATTTAATTTCTAGTGCGCGGTTTCATAGCCGAAAAATATTTAATGAAAATTTAGTAGCTATAGAACTGATTAAATCAGATCTAGTTTTTAATAAACCCTTATACATTGGCATGACTGTTTTAGATATATCAAAATTATGTATGTACCAATTTCATTACGACTATATGCTCCCAAAATTGGGTGCAGATAAATGTAATTTAATGTATATGGATACCGATAGCTTTATTTATGAACTGTACTGTCATGATGCATATGAGGAAGTAATAAAACAAGATTTATCAAAATTTGATACATCTGATTACGCTGTAGATAATATCTATAATATTCCTCGGGTAAATAAAAAAGTTTTAGGAGTAATGAAAGATGAAAATAAAGGAGAAATTATGACAAAATTTGTGGGATTACGATCAAAAATGTATACTTTTAAAGTTCAATCTGGTCGAATCACTAAAAAAGCAAAAGGGACTAAATATAATATAGTAAAAAATGTTATAAAATTCGATGATTATGTAAACTGTTTAAATGATTTTAAGGAACAAACTGCTACTCAACACTCCATTCGGTCATATAGCCATAACGTCTATAGTATAGAACAAACAAAAATTGCGCTAAGTCCTTATGACGATAAAAGATATTTAATTCCAAATAGTTTTAGAACCCTACCATTGGGACATTACAGTATTTTAGAATAGATTTTTATTGCAGAAGAACGTTGAAATGTCTCACAGATGTGTTACACCAGACCTATGGACTCCCGCTAATCTGCAACAAATAGCAGCCAATAAAATTTATTGGGATGTAGTTGATGCTAATACAAAGACATTTACGCTTCCAAGTGGAGAGCAACATCCTCTCCCTCAAGATGTGATTGGTATTGAACGATGGTACAGTAAGCAAGGATGTACCGCGAATTTTAAGATTCCCAAGCAAATACGATCCAGTTTAAACGTAAATTGTATAAGAGAATTAAAACTACAAATTGTGAAGAACTGTGAAAAAGTGATGTCATGCGGGTGTCGAAGATGCGGGGCTCCCTATGGATTCCCCCAATTTACAAAAAATAGCGAATACAATCCTAAGTAAATTGTCTAAGAGAATTAAAACTACAAATTGCAAATATATAAAAATTGATTTTTTGAGACGAATTATGTTCATAAGCTACTATCTCTCTTTTGTACTAAACGCATAACAATATCCACGTGCTATCTCTCTCTTTCTTGTATATATATTGTAAAATAGTTTGTAATATATATATATATATATATATATTATGGTAAAATAAAAACTCTAAATTGGTATTTTTTTTATTTATTCAAATCATTAATTACCCTAATTTTATAAAAATAAATGAACTCCCTAAGAGCATTGTTTGTCATATCTGACATTATAGAACAAAAAGCATACAATATTTGCAAGGGGTTTAAACTATCTGCAGCATTTTTACAAAAATCTAAAACATTATAATAATATTCACAAAAGTTCAAATTTTCTAACAACTGCATACGAGGCGATAGCACACTAGTGTTAAGTTCAACAATTTGCTTCACTTCTTCTTCATCCATATAGTACTCCACACCATGCTTCTTAACAATAATGAATTTACAATCATCGTAAACTATCGGGGTAACAGTGCAGTATTCTTCGCATGGAAAAGTTGGGTGCATGAGGTCATCAGTTGATTGGAAAAAATCAATTAGTTGTTGTGTGATGATTGAAATAAAGGAATACCATTCGTATGCGCTGAGTGATATTCTGGTAGGTTTATATTGTTGAGATAAAATCACTGCAGGCGAAAATGATCTTGCAGGGCTTATACCACATTGTACTTCATAGCCCGATAACGTGTATTTTGTTGCAAGCAGGTAGAAAACTTCTGATTTGGCGGCAGCCTCATAATTTTCCAAAGCTCTATCTAATTCTTGATTATAGTCTTCGTTGCTAGGCATATCGATGCTAAATTCACAACCACCTGAGGAATACCCACTATCTTGAGAGCCACCTGAAGAATACCCACTATCTTGAGAGCTCATGTTCACTTGTACTGACATTGATACTGAAGCATGAGTTCTTTTATATTCCCCTACTCCTTGTGGTAAAAACAACCTCTTTGCAAAAAATGTATTGCTACGCGGCGGATTAAAAGATAGATCCTCCTAAACTACGTCATTAACGTTAATCCAGCTGTTATGTTTGCTGTCCATACCGAGCCATTTCACATACATCTTATTGCCTTTTCGTCTAAGTACTTTTTCAACCAAGTAAATGTCAGGGTTTAATGTTTTCTGTAATTCTTCTTCGTAAAACCCCCCGCTAATCGGTATACCGTGCATGTCTTCAAGCAAATACGTTATAGGATTTGTTATCTTAACTTTTACAATTTTAAATAATTCCGTCGTCCAATTGGGCGTGTAGGCCTTTTCAAATAAATGTTTTGTCTTTGAGACACGTACAATGTCACCAATTTTATATTTTCTTGGACCAGCAATTTTTAAATGACTATAACTCTTGTTTAAAATAGCTTTTTCGTTGGATTTGTTGACCTGAGATGGTTTGTATCCCGTTTTACTGTGCCTTGTATTGTTGTATTCCTCGGTAATTACAGGTAGAGCTTCTAACCATTTGTATGATCCATGTAAACTGAAATACTTGTACAACTTTGCTTTTAACGTTCTAATGACTCTTTCACAAATGGCGGCTTTTTTAATCGTGTAGGTGCTGTAATGATTAATTTCGTGTTTTTTCATTAAATTTTGAAATTTTCTGTTATAAAATTCTGTTCCCTGATCGGATTGGAGGTTCTTCGGAAGTCGTCGAGTATGGGCGAGAATATCCGAAAATGCTTGAGTAATTTCCTCGCCAGTCTTGGTCTTTAGAGGGCGTGTCCACACATATTTTGAAAAACAATCAATTACGACTAGTATTAGTTTAAAATTTTTATTTTGGTGTGCGTAAGGACGCATTTCGGCCAAATCCATTTGCCACAAGTCATCCATTCCTTTGATTATTGTTCGTCGACGAGGATAGATTTTTCGTGCTGGTTTATGCAATTCGTTCACCACCTGTTCCTTTTCTGTAGACATTTTCTTATTAACGACCAGCATCTACATCTACAACATGTGTGCGCAATAGATCAATATTACGTACTATATCCTGTAATGTTTGCTCCACTTGTTTTAACCTCTGTTCCATCTTCATATCGTGCATCGTATGGTTTGCAAGTGTTTCTGCAGCTTCTTTTATGCTTTTATCCGCATCCTTTTTTAGTGTATTCACATCATCTTTGATTATTTTTTTCAATTTTTGCTCGAGAAGTGGAACTGTGGTTTTATGAAGCTCTTCTCTTACTTGATTTAGTTCGATCGCTAAATGTGGAACTGTGGTTTTATGAATTTCTTTTTGTACTTCGTTTAGTCCGACGGCTAAATCCTGTATATCATTAGTTTTTTGTTGCAACAACTTATTTATATTGTTCTCCGTATCCTTTTTTAGTGTATTCATAACATCTGCGATTATTTTTTGTAGCTTTTGCTCGAGCAGTGGAACTTCTTTTCTTACTTCGTTTAGTCCGATTGTTAAATCTTTTATATTAATGGATTTTTGATCTAATATCGCATCATGGGCTTTAATTATTGGAAAGTATACGCTACGCATCTCATTTATTAGATTATCAACGTATTTTTTCGTTGCAGCATCACTATATTCTGATGGGTCCTTAACATTACAAATTTTCACATTTTCGGCATTAATGTTTCCGGCAGGAGTATGTGAAAATGTAACTCGTACTGCCTTTTGGGTGATACTGTTACGAGAGTGATGACCGAATTTGTCGACACTCATAATGGAAATGATGCCATCATTCTCAGTTACTCTATTATATTGGCTTCTTTTAGTTCATTGATGATAGCCACGATTTCGTTGTCGTGAGATGTGTTGCCGGCGTCTTTCGAAGCCACCAAGAGTTTAAGACGATCAACTAACTCATTGACGTCATCCCAATAAATATACTCTAAGGGTGCAGCGTTGTATGTTAAACGAGAGTCATCCAACCCCGTTCCTTTGACCGTAGATGAAGATGCTGACCGAGCTGTTTTCGTTCTGTGGTCGAGTTCTTTTTGTGAACGAGTTGCATGCTTTTTCATTGTTGCATCAGATGGTTTGAATAGAGGTTTAATAATAGAATGATATTTTTCTCCGCTGGAACCTTTAAGGCGTCCTAAGGTATCCAGATGAATCTCTGTGTTAATCAGCAGTGTTTTATACTTTTGTAAATCCTCATCATTATACTGTTCTGGGTTTGGGTTGGCATAAAATAAAAGGTGATATAGGCCTGGCGTACCACTTAACCTACGTTCTTCAAAATCCCGTTCTCGAATTATTACTATGTCTCCATTGTCTTTGTCAAAGTTTATTCGACGTTTTCCCAATATCCAGCCACTAATACTATCGTAAAATGGACCATAGTTTTTATCGATTTTATCGTCTTTTATCAAATATTCTTTTATGTACTTGTGACTTATTGGAGGATAGTGGTCGATATATTCGTCTGTGGCGTCCATCGGAATCTCGTTAGAACCGGAGATTGGCTCTTGAATGTTTTCATCAGATGCCTCGGGTGCATCAAGAAATACATCCTCATCCTCCTCCTTTTTCACCTCTTCTTTTTTAACATGTCCAAACTTGTTAGTGATAGTATGATGTAACGTTTTTGATGATTGAGCAATATCCTTGAGAGGCTTCGAGATTGGTTTAAAAAGTTTATTTAGTGACTCATCTTGCTCTGTTCTACCTAACTTCAATGCCAAATATTTTTTGCGAATTGATCTAGCCAATTCGGTAACTTTCTTCTTGCGAAGGGCAATGGCGACCGTATCATCTGGCATTGTGCTGACGACTAAACAAACACCTTACAATTTTATATATTTATCAAATCCTTTCCGATATCGTCCATTGTTGAGAGCAAAATCTTTCATAATTACCACAGTACCATACCTATCTCTCCAACATTCTGAACACATTTTTTTAAATTCATCAAATGACATGTCTGGCGATACGTGTTCATCAAATATATGTTTCAAATTTATCTCGTCTTGCTTGAACAGCACAATCATGTTACAATTGTCTCTTATTAGCTGCTTAGGTATTTTTGAATATGTTTGACATAAGTAAGCCGCATCGATATCTTTATGTCTGCACATGGAATAATACTCACGAATCTTGTGTTGGCCATCACATGCGACATCGTCAAATAAAAACACAGAGTTTGGTTGAGCTTTGTTGGGATCAATAATTTCTTCATTGTCTTTAAATGGAAAATACCCAACACCTTTGACTTGCGCTAATGCATCTCGCAATAGTTGGTATTTCGGTTGAAAGAGGGATTTTGAATAAACATAGACATTTTTAAACTTGACGCCATTTGGACTAAATAAAAGTGATAGCATGGCGTTAGTTTTTCCACATCCACTTGGACCACAAATAATGGCTCTGAATGAGTTTGGTAATAATTTTCCATGTTTACTGTTGGTTGCTTTCTGTACAATATCTAGATTATCAATTGGTAACGTCTGCTCTTGTTGAATGACTCTCATCGTGTGTTAAACATAGTAAAAATATGAACAATATATTACCAATGTCACCAAATGCATGACCATCAGTCCAATGTTGGTGTTCAAAGGGGAAGGTCTTTTGAACTCTCTAATTAATAAACTTCCAGTTGAGCTTCATATTCCTGGTTATCAGTATTGTGGACCTGGAACAAAACTAAAAAAACGTCTTGCACGCGGAGATCCGGGAATTAATCCTTTAGACGCAGCTTGTAAACAACACGATATCGCTTATTCGCATCATACATCTCTCGAAGAACGTCACAAGGCCGATAAAGAATTGGAAGATAGGGCTTGGGAGCGATTCAAGTCTAAGGACGCTAGCTTTGGCGAAAAAAGTGCTGCTTTACTTGTAACCGGTGGAATGAAAACGAAAAGAAAGTTGGGAATGGGATGTCCTCGTCGTCGTGGAAGAAAGGGACGTTATTCTTTCAATCGGGATGTGGTACCTAAAATTGCAAAGTCCATGAAGAGAGGAGCATCGTTAAGAGATACTGCTTTGACAGCTGTACGAATAGCAAAATCGGTAATTAAAAAACTTGGTGGACGAAAAACAGTTGATCTTCCACGAGTGTTGCCACTAAAATCTGGAGGTTTCCTACCCCTCATACCCCTATTTGCAGGTCTTTCTGCATTGGGGGCTTTAGCCGGTGGTGCAGCAGGGGTGGCGAAGACTGTGGTTGACGCAAAGAACGCCCAAAAGAAATTGGAAGAGGATATGCGCCATAATAAGGCGATGGAACACATCGGCTCAGGTCTGTACTTGCGTAAGAAACCAAGAGGCGGATTCGGTTTGTATCTGAAAAAAAACTTCCAATAAAGCTACCCAATCGTCCGCTGTACGACTTAGAGATTGCGCATTACGCGAAAACACTTAAAATCCCACATTTTCGAGGTGTTTTCATGAATGACACTCTGCCTAGACACGGTCCTCGAAAACGTGAATGCGCAATAGTTAATCTAGATGCATCATCACACAGCGGAACACATTGGGTAGCATATAGAAAGATAAACAACGACGTAGAGTATTTCGATTCATTTGGTAATTTGAAGCCGACCAAAGAACTTGTTAAATATCTAGGTACACATACAAAAATTTTCTATAATAACCATCAGTATCAAACCTACAATCAAATCATTTGTGGACATTTATGCCTAAAGTTTTTATATAATGGAGCATATTAAAGGCATGGAACTGCTTCTGGACCATATGTTTCACAAAAAACGTTTTGAAGGATTCAGTGAAGAAGAACTAAAATTAATACCGCTAGATTATATTATACGAACTGTAGAACCTATAGAATTGTTATATATATGGCATAAATTGCCTGGGGAATATCGACAAGAATTTAACCTGCAGATACTACTTCCCTGCTTCGTGCATTACAACAGACCTGATTGGAGGACTCATTGTGATGGCCCACCCGGTTCTCAAGCATCTTGTCATTTATGTAAACTTGCTTTAGAACAAATAAAAAAAATGTGAATAAATTTGTTTTTTTACTGTATATAAACCTATTAATCTCTTGACCTGAATCAGTCATCATGTCGCAGTTGTTGAGAGTAAACAGCACGAATAACATATTCTCGTTTCAACCTCCCACACCGATCGTATTAGATCCGAAAAAAGATTACGAAATAGCTCTTCGATTTTTCCATTCTTACAACAGTATACCAAACATCGAAAATTGCAAGTTTTATTACTACGATGTCAATAACCGAGTGCAACATTTTGATTTCCCCGATGGATGTTATGAAATTATCGATATTGAGGAATACATACAAAAGAAATTGGGGGCTGCCAATACATCTAAACCTGACATGATATTTAGTCTAAAACCTAACCACAATACGTTGCAGTGCGAAATCTTCAGTCAATTTAAAATTTCATTTCAACCAAATGACAGTCTTGGTACAATATTAGGGTTTTCTCCCGTAATACTAAATCCTAGACAGACACATTCTTCAGATCTACCTGTTAGGATTATTAAAGTATCTAGCATACGCTTTGAATGCAACATTAGTACCGGAGCCTTTGACGGTAACAGACCTGCTCACACGCTCTACGAATTTGTCATACAATCAAATCCTGGGTACGCAATTGACGAAACCCCTCACAATTTGTTGTATTTACCTGTTGTGCCACAGCGTGAAATTACCAATATCACTGTGTTGGCTGTCGATCAAGAAGGACGACCTGTGAACTTTAGAGGAGAAGAGAGCACATTGGTGCTGGAACTTAGATCAAAAAGCAGATGGGATTAGTAATAGAACAATCTACCCAGAGAACGCCATTAGTTGTGCAACCATCTCAGCAGCAATATCTTAAACAATCTACCTACAGAACACCATTAGTTGTGCAACCATCTAAGCAGCAACATCTTACGTCCGCAAACAAATTGTTTTTACAAACGTTGGGTTTTAAACTGAAAAAATGACTACAATGTATGGAAAGAGAGCGCGTTCAAACAACATCACAATGCCTCCAATATTTGATATTTATCGTAAGCCAATATTTGATGAATCGATTCGAAAGGCTGAATACCGAACTTATGCACCATTCATCAAATCATTCAACTGCAATGATATTGTCGAATTTAGCATTAATCAAGTTGACTCGTTTTTTGCAATGAGCGAAACCTTGTTATGCATTAAAGGATCACTCGAAATAACTGGAAATGGTGGCGTCAAACTAGCAAATAATGTGGGTGCCTTCCTTTTCGATTCGTGTACGTACAGCGAAAGCGCAAGGGAGATGGAAACAGTGCGGGATCCTGGCATCGTAAGTGCTGTACGTGCCATGACATGTTATACGCAAGAAGATTCTAATTATATGGTTATGGCTGGATGGAATTACCCTAAGGATCCAATTCTAAACGCTGCAGATCATTCATTCAGCATACAGATGCCTCTTAAGCATGTTTTCAACATTTTTAATGATTATCCATTGATTACGTGCGGTCGTCAAACAATAAGACTAGTTCGAGCTCGAAATGATAACGATTGCATAGTTATTACAGAAAAACAAAACGCTGACAAAACTACAACTGTTACAACCGCTAAGATTAACATTACCAATATTGAGCTTAGAGTGAAGCACATATTCCCCAATGATGATATTAAATTGGAACTCATGAAATCTATTCAACAAGATCAACCTATAGTTATTCCGTTTAGAAAGTGGGAATTACATGAATTACCTGCTATTACGAGAGGTGCCAGGCGTGAAGTTTGGGCTGTTAAAACTAGCACATCAGTTGAAAGACCTCGTTATGTTATTGTTTTCTTTCAAACCAACAAACGCGACAAGATTACAGCTGATCCTACTTTATTTGACAATGTCAACATCCAAAGTATTAGATTATCGTTAAATGGAGAATACTGGCCAAACGAGAGAATGCAATTGGATTTTAGCAAAACCGATTACAATGAAGCCTATTTTAACTATACCGAATTTTATCCTAGCTACATACATTCCCAACAAAAACGACCTCTACTCGATTTCTCAGCTTTTAAGAATCGTGCATTGTTCGTTATCGATTGTTCGAAACAAGAAGAAAGCATGAAAGCATCCACCGTTGACGTAAAACTCGATATTGAAGCGAATAACGGTTTTCCCGACAATACCAAGGCCTATTGTATTATTATTCACGACTGTGTAATGGAGTACTTCCCTCTCACCGAAATTGTAAAAAGTCTAAATTAGATGCATGAGGTGTCAGTAGTACACGAGCAATCATCATGAGAATAGCATTCGTAGATATTCAGGGATTCGTTGTGGATGGGTGGTTTGTTCCTAAAGAACTTTCCATTGAAATAGGTTATAAACGAAGTCATTACATCTTTTTGCCTCCGAAACCATTCAATGCGCTAAGTAATGTGGATAAGAAGACCGCATCATACGTGGAGAAGAATCTGCTAGGCATCCGGTACTCTGATGGAGAAGTTGAACTATCTGAAATAAATAAGATACTGCAAACCGAGTTGTTATATACAGCTGACTGTATCTACGTTCGAGGGAAACAAAAAGCAGAATATTTGGATAAGAAACGCCACGTTTTTGGAATTTTTCCTCATATTATTGATGTTTGCAAGTTCGATGGTACGCCTCGTGCTGCTGGAAATCTTGGTTTTACTGCAAACCCCCCATGTCATGCCGCTGGATTATTTTCATGTGCAGAAACAAATGTGAATCGCCTGCGTGACTGGTTTGTCAATAAAATAATGCCAATGTAATTTTTCTGTGTACAAAATAAATATTTTTTAAAGTTATGGGTTTTTTATTTAAACGCCTTATTTATTGTTCAAGTCTTATATTACATGATGATTCAAATTTTCTCTTAACAATTTTAAATATAATCTTTATAATTAAAATAAACACTGAAGCTAATATTACACAAGTCATTGCAAAAACATTATCTATTTCACTTTTCATGTTTTCTTTGTTCATCGTTGTTGGCGCCGGCGTCGATAACATCATTAATAGTAATTGGATGAATTCGCCTTGTTGGAGTTTCCCTAAATAAGTAGTCCGCAGCACTTGAATATTCTTGTCGCAGCTGCTGACTAAATTCCTTTGGTGTCCAGTCTATGCTGCTTCCCAGTGATAGGTTCTCTATTTGTTTTATAACCTTATTTTTATCCTCATAAAATAAAACCTGACTTCTTAACTGTGTCAGTTTTTCTCTAAATTCTGCTAATTTACGTCTATACTCATTCAAAGACATGATGTTACTACCTCACGTCGCGCTGTGGCAATCAGGTCTTGCGATCGAGCTCCCCGTGACAATAAGGCCTACGCGACATTTCACGAGCCCACGTGACGTTTTGACGTGACGTTTTTACGTGCTTTGACGTGACGTTTTACGTGACGTGCTTTGACGTGACGTTTTACGTGACGTGCTTTGACGTGACGTTTTCACGTGCTTTGACGTGACGTTTTACGTGACGTGCTTTGACGTGACGTTTTCACGTGACATTTCACAAGCCTACGTGACGTTTTGATGTGACGTTTTTACGTGACGCGTTGACGTGCTGTGTTCCTTTTAAGTTCTTTTAATAAAAAAATTGCATTATGTTGTTGTTTTATTTAAATTCCAAAATTACCAGCCGCGCGCTTCGTATCTACGAGATCCGCGAAAAACTTAAGGTACCGACCGCGCATCTGCTTCACGTTCCATCGTCACATCGGAAAGCGCCCTTTTGGCACTATGCCGCCATGTTTTTTTGTATTCGTTATCTCCCGCCCATTCCAACGAGCCGTCATACGTTTAAATCGGACCACTAGCAGCAAAGATACCATGTTTCTCTCTCTAACACACATACTTTCCTATATCAGCTGTGACATCACATACCTGTCTCTCTAACACATTGTTTTCCCTATACCTATAGTGATGGCCGTGTTGTTCATCTACTTACGCCACTGAGATATTTCAAATTAAAAATTCTTTTTGTATTCCACGTTTAATTTATGATAAATAATCTTTCTTGTCTTTTTTGCATATGGTGCACCGTTTTTATGCAAAAAAAAATAAAATATCTTCGTGCGCATTTTTCATTTCGTAATACATTATCAAGAACTCTCCAATATATTAATGCAAATGATTTTTAAACAAGAATGATTTTTTGTTGTAAATTGAACGCGGAATTCAACAATTATTTTTAATTTGACGTTTCTCAGTGGCGTACTATTTTTTTCTTTAAAAAATTCAGACCATTACCTGTACGGGCGCCAATGGTGAATATAAAATTATTCTGTCACCGTTAAAGGAGGTAATTTTGAACATTTACAGTAGCTTTGCACCTAGTTCAAATCTTTTTAGTAATATTTTCTGTTATTGTTCTACTTTGGTATTATCATATTGGAGAGTTATTGATAATGTATTAAGACATGAAAATAACGCTCGAAGATGTTTTATTTTTTCACATAAAAACGGTGCACCATAGGAAAAAAATACAAGAAAAGTTCTTTTTCATAAATTAAACGTGGAATACAAAAATAATTTTTAATTTGAAATATCTCATTGGCGTACCATTTTTTTTTCTTTAAAAAAGTTCAGGCCATTACCCGTAGGCGCGCCAATGATGAATATAAAATTGTTATTTGTTTGCCAAAAAATGCGCAATAACTACCTCTTAAAACCCACCAAATTTAATTTTTATATCTCAACCGGTCTTAGAGCAATAATAAAATTGGCAGTTTGAAATAAAAATTTCAACACCCTGTATCTCGGAAACAAAGCATTTGGGGATATACACGTTTATCGAGCAAACTGCCAATATTTTTTCATGTAGAATTATCCCTTAAAGTTTTTCATACTTGAAGTAAAGAAACACAGACTTACTCACAATCATTTAATAATACTTTGACGACCGGTTTCGATCTCTACACTATTCAGATCATCATCTGGTCGGCGTTACAAGTAGCTAAATGCTACAATTAAAGAAAGCCAGAGTTAGAACATTGTCTGGTTGTATTCAAATGCAAATAGAAAGTCAAAATTTTGAAAACTATGCAACTGTTGACATTTCAGAACAACAAACTGATACATACGTATGCACACATATGAGAAACAGATACTCATAAGCATGCATACGCACATATATGCATGCGGTTTATGACTATTTGTTGAATAAGTTTAATTTTAAATTGCTAAAAAATTATTAAAACTGTTTTCTAAAACCCAAAAAACTATATAATTTTGATCCAGTTACATGCCGTTACAAAGGATGCTTTGTAAGTTCATCGATAACATGTTTATACGTCCAACTTATGCTAATAGGATAGTTAGGTGAGGGACTGGGTAAGCGGACATATAAACATGTTATCGATGAACTTACAAAGCATCCCTTGTAACGGCATGTAAGTGGACCAAAATTATATAGTTTTTTAAGTTTTAGAAAACAGTTTTTAATAATTTTTTAACAAAATGTCGAAACCCAAAAGACTCCATTTTCAAACAAATAAATGTTTAAAAATAATAAAATCTTTGGATTTCTTAGTTCGGAAACAGATTCTCTCTTATACCTATTCCCATCCTTCTAAAAATTGCAAGGAAAAGGGTGATGAATGTATAGACATGGGGAGTCTACATAGTTGCACTCCACAACATATCAATTCACCGAGGTAAAGATCAACAATTCTGCTTCCTAGTACTCGATACGTGAGTAAAACCGTGGGTAGATAAAAGGCATTATATTTAATTTCGATTCAGAGATCATTACCATCTTTCTATGGACCATTTCGAACTCTTTTGTTCTCATCAGGAAAGCAACTGTAATGATTTTTTAACAATTTAAAATTAAACTTATTCAACAAATAGTCATAAACCGCATGCATATATGTGCGTATGCATGCTTGAGTATCTGTTTCTCATATGTGTACATACGTATGTATCAGTTTGTTGTTCTGAAATGTCAACAGTTGCATACTTTTCAAAATTTTGGGTTTCTATTTGCATTTTAATACAACCAGACAATGTTCTAACTCTGGTTTTCTTTAATTGTAGCATTTAACTACTTGTAACGCCGACCTGATGATGATCTGAATAGTGTAGAGATCGAAACCGGTCGTCAAAGTATTATTAAATGATTGTGAGTAAGTCTGTGTTTCTTTACTTCATTTAATATGGACTCACATATGCAACCCATTCAATATTTTTCATACTTATTTACTAACACCCTGTATATAAATATAAATAAGAAAAATTATTGGCTAATACTCGTAAAGTGAATGTGAAATAAATTATTACGAGTATTAGCCAATAATTTTGCTTATTTATTTTTATATTTGTACTCGATTATTCAACATCATTTTATATATATACTTGGTAGTCAACGTTGGCCTTAGATGGTTGTTTAAGTTCCCTGGTAGGGTTTCACCATGTTCCCGGAGGTTATATCTTTTAACATCGGCGTTTAGCCTGTTCAATATTACTTTGACATAATGTAGATCGAATTATAAATTCAACCATTGTTTGGTTCTGGGGCTATTTAGCAAGTATTCAAATTCACTGATGATGGACTGATAGGTCCGAAAACGTTCGAAATTGGACACATTTTATTCAATCCATTGGGATTTTTAAATTTTAATAAATGTACTAATTACATAGAAGTGGTTTTTACTTCATGTTAGAGTTTACCTATATAATATACAGCCAACCTAGGGAACTTCCCTTTTAGCTTTTAACGTAACTTATAGCTTGAAAAATATTTATACACAAAAACCTTCTATCACTGCTAAAAAGAAAAGTGGATTATTGCATTTGATTCAAAAGAATGTTATTCCTGGACACTATCGATCATTTTACGAAAGATTAAAAAGGGTTCAATTTTACGAAAGCTTATAATTTTTTTAGTATTGTTAAAAAACAGGGTATAAAAGAATAAACAGTTTCATTTAATTGGTCTTTTATTTTTTGACTTTTGCCAGCTCTTCTGTAGAGTACCGAGTCTGTTTTGCATATTGGAGCGATGGATAAGACTTACTTTTAAAATAATTATGGTAATATTACGTTAAACAATATATAAAAAATAACTGCTTTAATAAAATAACAGTTTTAATACAAACTTATTAGACCTAATAACAAAGTTAAAGTAAATGTTTCTCAGGAAAAAAGACGCATATCTAAATTTAACCCTTCTTACAATTCATAAATTTTTCTACTTATCACAGTTTATAGTTAGATATATTTCTAACAAAATTGTATAGGTAATTCCTTTAAAGTAGCAACTTATTCGGAGTTATGCCCATAAATATATCTATACAATTTTCAAATGCCTCTTCTCTAAAATCGTCTTTTTTGACTTATGCCTACGTTCTTGCGAAGCGGCAATATGAATATATGAAAAGAATAGATTTTTGTTTCAGTCGACTTAGAACGTACTACATACGACTCAGAATCAGTCACGCTGTATATTGACCAAATCTACAGTGACGTTACACAATTAGCTCATGGTGAGTTTGGTTATGTCTACAAGGCAAAACATCGGACGACCGGACGAATGTACACAGTTAAGAAATTCATAGAGGCCAATCTAGGAAGGGACAAAATGAGGGAGGTTCATAACAATGAAAAGGTGGGCGGGCAACCACCGTTATTGCACACATTATTTGGTTGCCTGGAAGGAGATGAAGGATATTTACATGTGCCTTCAATTAAATCAAATAAGCTTACATGACTTTGTAGAGGAAAATTCATATCAGGAATCACTGTTATGGGATGTCCTTTATGGTGTAAGTAGGACCAAATAGGTGTAAGTAGGGACGACCGGACGAATGTACGTAGTTAAGAAATTCATAGAGGCCAAACTAGGAAGGGACAAAATGAGAGAGGTTCATAACAATGAAAAGGTGGGCGTGCAACCACCGTTATTGCACACATTATTTGGTTGCCTGGAAGGAGATGAAGGATATTTACATGTGCCTTCAATTAAATCAAATAAGCTGTTACGGTTTCACTAAATAAATAATAATTACTTACTACTATTTTTATAAAACTTTATTTTATTCCACAGTTACATTTAAAAATATAACCAATCAATTAAAATTATTCTTCTAAATCCTGTTCTTCCATGGTTAAGCACCTAAAACAAAATAATAGTTCGTTAGTATGGTAATATTTTATCTAATCTCATTAAATAATACATAATAATAATATACAGATTCGGCACTTTTTTAACTACCCTATGGGTTATTCAGTGTGTGGAATAAAGATAATACTTAATTGTTTGAATGCGATTGAGACACAATCCACTCATGTTGTGGATCGTCTCCCCACTCCAGTCAAGTAAGGAGTCTGACAGTTCAACAGTGTTGCTATATTTCTGTTATATCATTCCTTCTAAAATATTAGTCGGATATTGAATGTAAAATAATATTTAAATCCGTTACAGTTTACTGTCGAATGAAAATTAATATTGTCTCAACAAAACTTAAATGAAGTAGTCATGTAATATTTTTTAAACAATTCCATCAATTACTTGATTAGTTAACACAGAACACTGACTTTACAAATTGATGAGTGACAACAGCGAAACTTTACTAGACAGACAGCAATATTCCCCTCATTTCCCTAAAAGACTAGGCGGGGCTTATGATTTGCTTCTATTTTTCGTATTTTCGCGTTCAACAGGTCGAATTTCAGATTTCAGGTTCTATTGTTCATAAGCTGTTGTCACATAAGGTTGAAAATAAAAAAATAATTAACATGCCAAGCGTTTATAAACGAGAAGAAAAGATCCAAATGATAAAATGGTATTATGTGGGACATTCTATTCTGACAATAATACATTTATTTATTGGTGATTTTGAAAATCGGCCAATTCCGACAAAAAAAAAACAGTTCGGTCAATAAGTAAAAATTTCGAAAATTTTGGTTGCATAAATGTAACTGTAGAAAATGTCGTCCTGCGAATCAACCACGACCGAAAGTAATTTCTGTCGAACGCGAAGCTCGCGAAATGCAAGTCTGCTTAGCTGCTGAAGAAAAGCCTTGTTCGAGCAGACAAATTGCCGACGAAGTTGACCTAAAAGAGAGAACTGTGAGGAACATTTTAAAACGAAATGGATACAAGTGCTATAAAGTGCAAACCACACAAAAACTTTTCCCAGACGATCATTTTAAACGTATGCAATTTTGTCAAGCTATGATTGAGAAGTCGAATGTCCACAATAACTTTTTAAGAAATATTGTGTTTACCGATGAATCTTCATTCACCATCCACAGACGTCATAATCCATCTGTCGTCCGCTATTGGTCTAGGAAAAATAAACGATTGAGTATTGCTGTGCGAACACAATACCCAAAGAAATTAAATGTGTGGACTGGAGTTTATAGCGATCATATAATTGGTCCATTTTTTATTACGGGAAATCTGAATGGACGTAAGTACCTAGAATTATTGCAAAATCAGATTATTCCCGCAATTCGAAACGTCGCGCCCAACTTCGACGATGTCTGGTTTCAACAGGATGGTTGCCCAGCACACAATTCAGTCGCAGTCAGAAATTATTTTGAACAAACATTCCCAGGACGATTAATTTCTACTCGAGGAACATAGAATGGCCCCCTAGATCACCAGACTTAGCACCTTTAGATTTTTATTTCTGGGGTATGCTAAAATCCAAAATATATCAGCATGAATTTGAACGAGCGACCACTTTAGCAGAATTACAACAAAGAATTGTTCAGCTCTGCAGTGAGGTAGAGCCAGATCAGCTGAATGCAATGAGATCGTCATTGTATAATCGATTCGGTTTTTGTTCACTGCAAGAGGGTGGTTTGTTCGAACGTTTACTTGTTTAAAATTGTTTTTGCCTTTAATTTTAATTTAATTATTTAGAATAAATTTTTCAGTTGGTTTTCTTATAAAAAAATATTTTTTTAAAAATGACTAATTTTAATTTGATTATTTAGAATAAATTTTTCAGTTGGTTTTCTTATAAAAAAATATTTTTTTTTAAATGACTTTAATTTTAATTTAATTATTTAGAATTGTTATTGTTATGTTGGATATATTTTTATAAAAAAGTACTTATTTTGTTATTTAAGTTAAATTTTTTTTTTGGGGGATAAAGGGGTAAAATGCGAAAATATGGAGTTGATTCCAGTTTACTCCAATTAGCCTCTTCTACTCAAATCCGACTCTCACCTTCACGTTGGTGTCCCCTGTTAACCGAGCAACGCAACCTAGAGATCCGGTATCCAACCCCGGGTGGAAAGTTGGGTCGGGAACTGACGAGAGCGGGTGAAATGGCCCTCCGAAAAGGGGGTTTGGCGTTGGGTTAACTACCCAACCCCGTAAAAACCCATAGTTACGAAATCTAAAGTTAGATTTAAAGTTAGACGACCTATGCAACGAAATAAGGATAAATATTAAATTGTATGAAGCCATGGATGAATTCCACATCCCTGATAAACTGATAAGATTGGTTAAGGCTACAATGCGTAAAGTTGTTTGTAAAGTCGAAATACAGGGCGAACAATGGCGTTTGAAACGCAAATTGGGCTTCGACTGGGAGATGCGCTGGTGTGTCTCATTTACAACATAGCTCTGGAAAAGTCGGTCAGAAATGCCCGAATAGACAAGAGAGGAAATATTTTTAATAAATCATCCCAAATTGTGGCATATGTAGATGACGTGGACCTAGTTTCCCACACAACACGCAAGCTAGAAGAAATGTCACCTTCTCCAATGCTTCAAAAAATATAGGCCTGCAAGTAAAACGAGGAGAAAACTAAGACGATGGCATCAACACCCAACAATAGAGCCAGAAACATCGGTCACCAATTCACTGTTGATAACTCTACCTTTAAAGCGGTGGACAAATTCACATACTTAGGCACCCTGATCGCAGTGATCGCCAAGGAGAATGTCATGACGGAAGAAATCAAGCGAAGGATACAACATTTTTGTTCAATTTATTAGATAATATTTTGTATTTTGACAACGACATTCAAAGTAGGAGTTTTTTAAGTTAAATTGTGGCTTATTTCCCATTTAGAATAATAAATTACATAAGTAAATGCCACAAAAAATAGAAGCTTTTTATTAGATAGAACAATAGAAGAAATAGAACAATGTTTTAGGTGAAATATGTTTTAAATACGTATCCATATACTTATAAAAATAATAATCCATTAGTAAATACCACGTATGCATAGAAAGCTAGAAGGATCTGCAATCGTGCAAGTAGTTAGTTTCATTCAGTTCCCTTTTCGCGATGCGGACCCTTAAGTCACATATCGCACCGGCAGAGGACATCGGACTGAACTGAAGTTTAATTTTGGCAGAATACGGAGGCGGGCGTGGCTTATTTTGCTACGAATTGAGGGGAATAACGCGTAGTTGCCACGCATCAATTCCTTAAGTCAATATTCTTTGTTAACTAATTAATTAATTAATAGAATCGCTTAGCAAATAACTATTACATTGCTACTTTATTTAACCCATTAGTGCCTAGCGTTACAATTATGTAACGGTAAAGTGGTTCCATCTAAATAGATCCTCTGTCGCATACGTCGCAAATTTTCAGTTGAAAACAGGTCAGTTCTTGTCAGAAGGTTGTAGTGTTTACACTGTTTGAAGTCTGCTATTTCATTAGAACTTCGTTGTGAATCTGTGCCTCGATAAAGTATAACAAAATAAATAAAGCTTCAAATAATGAACTTCGTCGATAAAGAGATATATAAATCGCATTTTGTATAATAAAGTTAATATTAGAAAACAAATAGTAAAAGTAAATATAAATACATATTTTTTGTGTAAAAAAGCTTTGATATTTTTTCAAATAAAAAAGTTGCTAAGTTAGAAAGTTGACTGTTACATATTTGTAACGCTAGGATGTAATGTAAGCACATTCTACAGTTATTTTGTACCGATGAATTATGTGTTTTGTTTTCATTGTATGGTATTTTTAGTAACTTTTTTCGAAATATTAGTATACAGAGTGTTATAGAACTTAAAAAAATGCAGTATGTACCTACTAAGTTGTTTTTTTTTATTTCAGAGGCCTTGCAAAGAGGCCTGACTGTTCAAGAAGCGATCGATATAGCCTTTGGAGAATACGAAGGGATAGATGACTCTATAGAGGAAGTAATATACTTTGACAATTTATTTACTACATTCAGTTTATTGTCTTATTTACGTTTGAAAGGATACGGAGGCACGGGGTCTATAAGAGAAAATCGTTTACCTAGGAGCTGTCCTTTATTGGCTAAAAAAGATCTTCACAAAATTGGAAAGGGGATACTATGAAAGTGCTATTAGTAAGACAGATGCTGTGCTAGTAGCCAAGTGGGTCGATAATTCCGTAGTTTGCATTGCTTCCAATAGATATGGTATCAATCCAATAACAAATGTTAGACGTTATTCGCAAAAGAAAAAAAAACACATACAAGTTAGTAGACCAGCAGTACTTGCAGAATATAACAAAAAAATGGGTGTTAGTGATCGAATGGATCAGAACGTTGGACAGTACAGGATTCAAATTAGAAACAGGAAATGGTACTGGGCAATGTTTACATGGCTTCTTGATGTTTCAGTCAATAACGCGTGGTGTTTGTATCGAAAATCAAACAACTCTCAGATGTCCCAAATAGACATTTGAAAGGCTATCGTCCCAGTTTATTTGAAGAAATATTCGTCACCGCCCAAATGCACGGGCAGAAGTCCATCTCCATCTTCTAATGCGCAAAGAGCAGTCGATGGAATTAGATATAATAGGATGGAACACCTAGTGGATAAAATTCCAAACGACAAAAGAAGGCGCTGTGCTGGAAGATCTTGCAAAAATTCAACACGCAGGATGTGTAGGAAATGTAACGTAGGTCTTTGTATTGATTGTTTCGTTACCTATCACACAAACCAAAGTGTTTAAATTAATTTTTCTTTATTTTCCGTATTTAAATAAATAAAACTGTTTGCAGTTATATTTTGTATTTTTTGCACCCATTAGCTCCTAGCGTTACATATATGTAACGTCATATATTGAGTGATCTATACATCCGAATGCATAAATTCATTTATTTTTATGGTTTTTAATCAAACTGCTCCCAAAAAAATATTAGCATCACATTAAAAACTGGAAAAAAATAATCTGGGCACTAATGGGTTAAGTTTTTTTGTGACAATATTAATTTTAATTCTACAATGAACTAGTGGAATTAAATATTATTTTACTCTCATGTATCTGAGTAATATTTTAGAAGGAAAGATGTAACAGAAATGTAGCAACACTGTTTCAAACTCAAACCAACTCATTCGAGAACGTGACTGCAACTCACTTGTATTCACACAATTAAATATTATCTTTATTACACACACTGAATAAGCCATAGGGCAGTTAAAAAAGTGCCGAATCTGTATACTAATATTTTATCTAGTTACTAATTTAATATTTAGTAGTAAACTGGTAAATTATCTCACATAGGTTAGAAACCATGTAGGTGTAGGCCATTTTTGAGAAGAAGAATTAACTAATCCCTCTTTGATAGCTTTCTAGGGTCTCGAGTTAGACAATATTGTATTATAACCTCTATTCTGCCTATAGTTTTGGTTATAACTTTTATTACCTGCTTTTAGGCCTTTTTTATTCTTCCTTCTACTTTTATGCTCCAACTTGTACATACTGCAGCTTCATGATCCACAATTAAATAATTAAACATAGCCTGGGAGACGTAAAATCGAACTATTCATGCCAGTCCAGGGTATTTACTATACAGGCTGAACAACAAGGAGTCCAACAAGTCACTACATTACCAACAACCAAGTAAGCTCTTTCCATTTTCCTGCGCCAAACAGAAGTAACTAAAACCAAAATAAAGATTCACCAATACAGGAATACACTTATCAAAGATAAATATATTCATATATAAATAAATACTCAATCTAATACTTACTGTGTAAACAAACGTATCGATACGATTTGGGCATTCTATCAGTTCTTGTTTTCTTATATTGCATATATATTTATCATATTTAACAACATTCACAATAATTAAAGTTATATTCTCGCTGGTATTAGGATTATCTCTCGCTGTATATGCATCGTAACATCGATACTCTTAATTTAATAAATTTTAACCTATCACAGTCCTAAATGTTTGTTTTATTTTGTTTTACTCGAGCTAGCTGGTAAATAAACAAACAACTTTTCAGAACCCATATCGCTAGCAGTTCTGCCTATCAGAAAAAGCGGGTAGCAAAGCTTACATGACTTTGTAGAGGAAAATTCATATCAGGAATCACTGTTATGGGATGTCCTTTATGGTGTAAGTAGGCCAAGCCCTCTTCTATTTACATGTAGGGAAACATTGCCCACATCGTGATATTAAATCTAAAAATATCCTGATCCATGGTAATTTTGTGAAACTGGCGAATTTTGGATTGATGGTTGACTTTAGTCAGGTAAGTTAGCTAAAATGAATATAATAATCTAAAAATAATAGTGTGCGTAAAATGAATGCATATATGAATATATGAAAAGAATAGATTTTTGTTTCAGTCGACTTAGAACGTACATACGACCCAGAATCAGTCACGCTCAAAAGAAGAGATGAGCCCAGAAGAAGAAAAAGAAGAAAAAAGATTGACACAAGAAAATGGAGCTTGGGATTCCTCAAAAGAAGAGATGAGCCCAGAAGAAGAAGAGATCAGAATAGAAAAAGAAGGCGAAAGAGATACCATTGAAATATTGACCAAATCAAATTGAATTGATGGTGTTGAATTGTCATCTGTCTCTTGGAAAGACAACAAAACCGTATAACTTTTATCTAGTTTTGGAGAAATTCCTATTACATCAATAAATCGTTACGACCGAAAACAGAAGTGTCAGATGACCGTCAACTGTCCATATGTTGTGAAAGAATATAACAAACACATGGGGGGCGTCGATTTGATGGATTCACTGATAGGAAGGTATAAAATTCAAATGAGAACTAAAAAGTGATATCTGCGCTTATTTTACCATTTAGTAGATATTACTGTAATAACGAGCTGGTTGCTGTATAAAACATGTGCTGAAAAAGGGAATCAAACTAATATCCCTCGGCTAGCAGATTTTCGTGCAAGTAGCATACTGCTTATGCCATATTGGGGCCTCAAATGAACCGAGAAAAAGAAGACGTCTGTGAAGTAGAAAAATCAATTTAAGCTAAAAAAGATCGCTCAGTTACAACATCCTACATTCCACCAAAAAAGTAAGAACTGATTCATTTGCACACTGGTCAATGTATACGCAAGCCCGACGGAGATTTAAATTACCATCATGTAAATCATTTTCTTTCATTAAGTGCTCTAAGTTCAGACTACATTTACGTTTAAACAAAACTAACAACTGTTTCGAAACATTTCATTTTACTTATTTTTTAAAATTACAATTTTATTTTTTAGTGTTAATGCCCAGTATAGCATATCTGATACAACCCATTTTTTTGTTATTGCTCGGTATATATTAACCAAAAAATGTTTTAAATATTTTTCCCATATTCTGTACCTTCTAAAAATAAAGAAAACGTTTGTTTCACAAAAATAAAAAATTAGGCAATGTAGGGTTAAACGTAGCGCAAATGCGGGAA
Organism: Diabrotica virgifera virgifera; assembly: GCF_917563875.1. Lineage (NCBI taxonomy): Eukaryota > Metazoa > Arthropoda > Insecta > Coleoptera > Chrysomelidae > Diabrotica > Diabrotica virgifera. The sequence continues at coordinate 130,176,021 of NC_065451.1, read as the reverse complement.
GAACGATTTAATTTAGGGGAGTTATATGCAAATTTCGCAGATAGTTTTAACGCATTAGTGTGATGCGCAATGTGGCTAATAATTAAAAACAGTATTCTGTGTAATTTATTTTGGAAATAGACGAATCCTACTTCTTCCACAGGAAGTACCATAGAGGTGCTTATAGGCCCGAAAATGGATTTTTTGGAGCTGTGAAGAGGAATAGTGAGAAATTACTCCTAATACCAGTGGCAGCAAGAAGCGACGAAATACTGTTGCACATCATATCCAGGTATATTATTGTTACTAATATACAGAGAGGTTTTAAATTATGGAGTAAATTCATTTTCTCTAAAATGCACGACTTTTGAGAAAAATCGCGAAACAAATCGATTCTTATTTTTAAATTACATTTTTTGGCATATATTTCAGACTAGTGACGTCATCCATCTGAGCGTGATGACGTAATCGATGATTTTTTTTAAATGGGAATAGGGATCGTGTGGCACCTCAGTTGAAAGGGTGTTCAATTCTCTAAACAGTAATATAAACATTATTATCATTATTTATACAGGGTGGCCAAAATAATAATTTTTGAATTAAATTAATTGACGAAAAAAGAAGAATGTATGCAATTTATTTAACTTAAAATACATTCTATCGCTGTCAGAAAATACAAAAAAATGTTTATTTGGCAAATAAACATTGCTTTTCGCTTAAATTAAATGTTCAAACTGCCAAGAGGTAGGTGGGAGGCTGTTTGTGATTTAATTTAAGCAAAAGGACATGTTTATTTGTGAAATAAACATATTTTTCCATTTACTGACAGCAGTACAATGTATTTTGAGTTAAATAAATTACATACATTCTTCTTTTTGCGTCAATTAATTTAATTTAAAAATTATTTTTTTGGTCACCCTGTATAAATAATGATAGTATCGTTTATATTAGTGAATAGAGAATTGAACACCCTTTCAAATGATATACCACACGACCCCTATTCCCATTTAAAAAAATCATTGATTACGTCATCACGCTCAGATGGATGACGTCACTAGTATGAAATATATCCCAAACATTTGTAATTTAAAAATACAAATCGATCTGTTTTAGGATTGATTTGACCTGTTTCAGGATTGATTGCTCCAAAGTCGTCCTTTTTGGAGAAAATGAATTTATTCCACAATTTAGATCCTCTCTGTATATATCCAGGGAATAAAGTAATATTCTTTTCAGAATGATTTTACCGGGGTCTATAATTGTTTCCGATGGATAGAGGGCGTATGCCAAGTGACCTCCAAAGAGGTCACTTGGAAGGAGGGGTGTTTGAACACAGGGTTTTGGTTCATCAGCAAAACTTTGTAGACCCTCATGATGATAGTGTTCATACACAGGCTATTGAAAGTGTGCGGATGCGAGCAAAAAAGAAGCTCCGCAGGTAATGCGGAATTTGTAGAAATTTGTTCGAATCATATCTCGATGAATTTGTATGGAGATAGCGGACAAAAAACAGTCACAGATTAATAGAATTTTTAATTTGTTTACAAGAACAGTGCGTAGTTTAGTTAAATTAAAGATTAATAGCTGAGGCGAACAATTGCGACTCCGACAAAATGCTTTGTCGGTGCCGGGCGTGGGGCCTTGCGCCGTTGCGGCCCCGCTTACGGCTCTCGACACATACACTTCGAGTCCTCCTCGACATAACCATTAGGAGGAGCCGAAATGTCTCACCATATCCCCCCCCCCCATATAATAATTCTTTCCAAGAATGTGAGAAAGGCTGATTATCCCTTCTGTGTACAGTTGTATGACCTTGGCAGTTCTATGATTTCTTATTTTTGTCAGTGCCATACTAACAGTCAAATTTTCTGTTTTAGTAGAACAGTCTGTTTAAGAAATTTTCGCTACCGTGAAATTGTGTTCGGCTCGTTTTGTTTTTAGATTTTAAGTTAGTAATTAGCTTTTTATTTTTTAATATGGCCAGTTGTAGTAATAAAAGGAAGGTTTTGCCTATTAAAGATAAAGTGCGTATTATATAAGAGCATTTGAAAGTAATCGAAAAATTGCTGATATACAGGGTGTTTCATTAATAATTGTTCATATAGTAACTGGAGAAACCTTAGCAGAAAATACGAAGATTTAACCTAAAACACTTAAATAAAATGTGGTTCTTTACTGAGTTACAGGGTGTTTTATCTAAAAATTTAAAAACTATTTTTGCTCAGCATTTTAAAACTATTCGACGTATCCTTTTCATACTTGGCAGGAAGTATACGTACTGTACAAGCTACTAAATTATGTTAAACAAACGTTTATGGCTATTACCAGAGGCGTACGACGGGGGAAAGTGATAGGTTGACCCTTTTCAAATTCTACGCCACTGGCAAAATTGCTATTTTAGTTCAATTTTTGGATTCTCCAATAATTTCCATAAAAATAATATACTTTTCATTCGTAACGATAAAGTCATTAGTTTTCGAGATATTTAAAGTTAAAAATGAAACGACACGGTTATTTTGATCAGTGTATTGTGTCGCTTCATTTTTAATTTCAAATATCTCGATAACTAATCATTTTATCGTTACGAATGAAGAGTATATTATTTACATAAAAATTTGTTTATCATAATTTAGTAGAGTGTCTAGTAGTCGCACTTTCTGCCAAGTATGAAAAGGATTCGTCGAATAGTTTTAAAATGCTGAGCAAAAATAGTTTTTAAATTTTTAGATAAAACACCCTGTAACTCAGTAAGGAACCACATTTTATTTAAGTGTTTTAGGTTAAATCTTCGTATTTTGTGATAAGGTCTCTCCAGTTACTATATGGACAATTATTAATGAAACACCCTGTATATCGGTAATTTGGACTTATTAATTCGACTGTCGGCTCAATGGTAAAACACGAGGTCATAATTTTAAAAGCCTTAAAGGAGACGGAGAAAAAGTTAAAAAGATTAGGAAGTGCCTTCGTGGTGATGTAGATTCAGCTCTACTTAAATCAGTGTCGCAGTTGTGATATTCCTGTGTCCGGGCCACTTTTAAAGGAGAAAACTAGAGTTTGGAAAATTTTTTGGTGAAGATTTCACATGCTATAAAGGCTGGCTAAATCGGTTTAAAGCCCGGCACTCAATTTCCTTCGCGAAAATTGTTGGAGGGGCAAAATGTGTGGACAAGAACGTGACAGGCGATTGGTTACAAGCACATGGCCACAACTCAGACAACCATACAAGGATGAAGATATTTTAAATGACGATGACAGTGGCGTCTTTTATAAATTAACGACAGACAAAACCTTAAATTTCAAAATTCAAAAATGTGTCTGTGGAAAACTTTCAAAACAAAGAGTCACGGATTTGGTTTGTGCAAACATGACAGGTACAGAAGAAAGCTTTTGGTTATTGAGAAAAGTTTACATCCTAGATGTTTCATAAACATAAAAACACTGCCTGTAAACTACACAGCCAACAAAAAAGCGTGAATGACTTCTGCTATTTTTAAAGAAGAATTGAGAAAGTGGGACAAGGGACTCTCTTCAAAAAAAAATTCTTCTCTTAGTTGACACCTGTCATCGAACCCATTCCAAGCGTAATTTGACCAATATTAATCTAGTTTTCTTACCAACCAACTGCACGAGTGTCTTGCAGCCTATGGACCCAGGAGCCATGAGAAGTTTAAAGTGCCATTATCGGAAACGGCTTTTAAAAAAGATGATTTTGGGAAACCCGTGAACATTACCATCCTTGATGCAGTTAGTTTTTAGACAATACGTGGAGTGCGGTTATGTCAGTGACAATTTGTAAGTGCTTTCGTCAAGCTAAATTGACTGTAGTTTCTCCCAATGTTCAGGATGTTGATGAGGATGACGAAACGCCTTTGTCAGAGTGGATACAAAAATTTAATGTAAACAAGAGAGAGTTCGGAACTAATCTTGACTCCTACATTTCAGTAGACGATCAGGTAGAAACATCTTAGGATCTAAGTGATAAAAAAGTTATGGAACAAGTGCAAAATGTGGATATGGATGTTGATGAATATAAGAAGAAAAAGAAGACGGCGTTAATTGTGCTACAATCCAAGAAGCAATGAGAGCTTCTGAGACCATATCCAGGTTATATCAATTCAGGGAGTCATCCACAACTACCGAAGAAGCAGCTCAGATTATTAAGGACACTACAGAAAAACTTTATTTTTCGGAAACGGTTGTGCGGAAGAAACTATCTGAGTAATTTCAGCATTACAGAAATTTTTCATAAAATGTAAGTTTCATATACCTACATAATATGTTTTATTTCTTATTTTTTTATCCAAAATGCAGCAATGATACTGTAATAAAATTTTGCCTCATTAAAATTTCATTTTTTTACCTGTTTTATAACGTCATTCTGATATAGCGTCATTTTTTACTGGACCTTCAATGACGCTACAGCCAAGTTCCACTGTAATTTCGACTCCAAAAAATTGGTTGAAATTTCATTTCGACTTGAAATTAATGTGACGTAATTGGCTGGATTGGGAGAAGTGAGGTTACGTTTAATTTAGGTGTCTTGTTTTGTTTGTTTCTTGCAAATAAATCTGAAGCAAAAAAAATATTAATATGGCTGTGTTTTATGGAAATTTGCTGCTTTTTGAGGAATTAGAGAGGATAGATATCCAACGTTCACAAAAGAGGATAAGAAGACTGCTGCGGGATACTCAAAATACTTTTTCACTGTGTGATGCTCAATTTAGGCATAGTCGAGGAAATGAAGCATTTTGGCTCACAATTTTTTCGTCCAGCACGGATTTACTTGAAATTTTCACAGAAGGTAGGGAATAGTCCAAGGATCATTTTCTATATCATGCCGCTGTACGCTAAAACCTTGGGGTAGTTGCCACCCCATCTCGGGGGTGGGAATTTTTTATTACATTCTAACCATGTAAATCGATGTAAAAAGTAATTTTAAGAAAACATGTTTTTTTACATTTTCTTCGTAAAACCAATATTTTTCGAGTTATTCGTGGTTGAAAGTAACAGTTTTTCGACGGAAAAATCGACTTTTTAGAGGGTTTTGTGAGAATAACTCGAAAAATATGCATTTAATCAAAAAAACTGTAGATATCAAAATTATATCTTTTAGTAACGCAAACGAAACTGTTTTTCTATAATATTTTTACGACCAATACAAACGGAGATACGGCAAGGTTAGCTTTTTTCGTCAAATGCATAATTTGAAATAATCAAAGCCAAATAACGGGAAAACTTTGCATTTCTCCAGGAAAACTTACATGATGCTTTTTCAAGCATACAATAAGATCTTTCAAAAAAAAAAAAGTTTCTAGCACAAAAATTGAGCAGCTTATGATCAAAGAAAAGTCGGTACCTATTTTGATCTACGAAAAAAACAGTGAAAACAACCCCCTAACTACCCTTGTAACTAAAAATTGGTCTTCGCCTTTCTGCAATTCCCTTTACATCTATATTATTCATACACCCAAGAAGTCTGACCTATTTAAAAGGTCTAATTTTAGATAAATTGGAGTTTAAAGAAAAATTGATTTTTTGCAATTCTGCATTTTTTATCATTTTCTTCAAAATATTTTCGAAAATACTGGAGATACGAAAAAAATTATAGAATACTAAATTGTAGCTTTTTTGATAGCTAAAATTTACTTATGCATAGATTTTCATTACAGTAAACAGTTAGCGACATATAGCTGTTTAAAACATCTATTTACGAGCAATATCCCCTTATTCGAGCCTCTTAAACCCACCTCAATTAAAAATTAAGGGATCTTACGGAATTTAATTTACACAGTCTTATTACTCTTCAAAAATTCTACAAAACTGTTATTGAAAACACTTTTTATCGCCAAAAATGAAGGAGCTATATTTATAAAACTAATTTTTTTTTCGAAAAATTCGAATAGTCCCCTTATAGAGCATTTTCAATGTACCTGTATAATACCACAGAGCCGGTTCGTATAGTGGATCACTAAAAAACTATTTGTATGTGTATTTTTATATTTGTAAATTCGTGTTTTTGTGTAAATAAATGTTTTTGTAATTCTTTAATTCTACTTTTTTTTCTGTATAGATCTATTAAATTGTCTACTTATAAAAATTGCAATGTTATTAAGGGTAGTTTTTAAGGGTTAAAATATTATATTATATCCTAAAGCATAAAACAATCATTATTTAACCAGTCAAAACCAAATTTTACCTATATTAAAGTTTACAATATTTTTATATAATTTTTGACAATAAGGGTAGTTTACACCCCTAAAAATAATCAACGCCCTTGAGCATGATATAGAATATGAAGTACAGGGTAAGCTGATCCTAGCCCCAAATTTTTATGTAAATTGATACAAGCCGAAATTATTTTTTTAGGATAAGTAAACTTTTCATATATAGCTCCAACAAGTGTGGTTTTAAGGGTTGAAATATTATGATATTATATCTTAAAGCACAAAACAATCATTATGTAACTAATAAGAAGCAAATGTTGACAATATTAAAGTTTAAAATGTTATTTTATAATTTTTTCCAATTAGGGGTGGTTTTCACCCAAAAAAAACCAAAAGCGTACAACGGCTCAATATAGAAAATGAACTAGAGGTTGAAATGAGCCTAATCCCAAATTTTTGTACAAATCGATGCTGGACGAAAAAATTGCGAGTTTTTGTCATTTTTCCAGCTTCATTTCCTCGACTAGCAGTAATTCCGCCTTTTAGACGTAAACAAGCTGCAACTTATTTAGTACGGGTATTAGAATCATATTTGGAGGAGGATGTTTTGCCTCTTGTTTAACTGTTCGATCACCCTCGTAGAACAATCTTGACGCCAGTGCGTGTATTCTTGAATCGAGAGAAAATTTTACTCCCCACTAAGCTAACTCACTTTTCTACTCCTTCATAATTTCTCTCGATTCTAAAAAGCTGTATTCTTGAATCGAGGGAGTAGAAAGGGATAAGAGAAATTGTGAGCAGTGTTGCCGGATGTTTATTGAAAATTTTAACCAATCACAAGAGTTAATTATTGGCAAATGACATGATACCGTCAACCGTCAACCTCCATTCTCCATTTATTTTATTTGTTTACGTTTACAAATAAAGAACGAAACGAACTGTTGTTTTCTTTGCATTGCAGTTGTTTGTATTTTGTATAGAGACGAGGACAACGTGATCAAAAAGTTGCAAATTATTGTATTAGCAGGTATTTTTCAGGTAAGCTAGCCATATGTTTTACATATGCCTTCAATTTTAACACAAAATCTACAAAATCTTACAAAATCTACAATTCTAACAATTAATTCTTTTTAACAGAAACATGACACATATAACTGCGGAGCAAAAAGAAATTATGTTAGACTTCATCAAGTCCAGGCCAAGATTATATGCCGGGAAATTTTCGCCAGAATTTACCCGGCAACAATCCCAATCGCTATGGCAGGAATTGGCTACCATCTTAAACTCACACTCGAATGGCGCCAAAAAAGAATGGAGTGCTTGGCGTAAGGTAAGTTATAAAAATACGTTTAATATAACTGTCGAAGACACTTTTAATTCAGAACTAAACAACTTCTTGTAATATAAAAATATCACTTCTACTTCTATAAAACATAGAAAAAACATTTCTCACATTTTTTTTTGTTTTCATTGCAGACCTGGATAGATATAAAAAAATTGCAAGGCAAAAGCGGCCAGATCAAAAAAATATCAGATGGGTACTGGAGGAGGGCCCTCTCAACCCAATGGTAATAGTATGGACGTTTTTGAAAATAATGTCATAGGGCTTATGAGCCCTGTATGTATAGCAGGGAATGTGGAGGTACCTGAGCCGATCATATCCCTAGATGAATCATTCTCCACTATAATTAGTGAAGACATTGAAAATATAGAGGTATGCTATAATAATACAAAGCAGATATAAAATAAGTGATTGATGTGATCGTTCATGGGTAATCTTTAATTTTTCCGAGTGTATATTGAATGCTTAAATGTTCACTTATTGATATTTCCTGCACGTCACTTGATTAAGCAATAAAATTGTGTGGAATTTAACAAGGCACTTGTGTTAGTGTATATGCATATACACATAAAACCAAAATTATTCAGAGTCGCACGCGAACTTCGAGTTCCCTCGAAGGGAACCTGCAGTTCCCGCAGAAATTTCAAGTGATATAAATGTATATTATACAATAAATAGATATATTATTATAGATATATACAATAAATAGATATAAATGTATATTATACATTTATATGTATATTATACATTTATATCACTTGAAATTTCTGCGGGAACTGTATGTGCTTTTTCGGGTGCGATTCTGAATAATTTTGGTTTTTAGAAAACGTGGAGTCAAACCCGGAAAAATGTATATTATACATTTATATCACTTGAAATTTCTGAGGGAACTGTATGTGCTTTTCCGGGTGTGACTCTGTGAATAATTTTGGTTTTAAAAAAACGTGGAGTCAAACCCGGAAAACCATAGAAAGTATGTGTATATGTATATACAGTAACACAAGTGCCTTGTTAAAGTCCACATATTTTTATTGCTTAATCAAGTGCTTAGTCAAGTGAAGTGCAGTCTTTCATTTTTCTGACTGTATGTATTTAGAATTTGGAAGACTTTTTAAAATTTTAAACTACACAACTCATAGAACTGTAATCACAGGATCTTCAGTACAAATATTTACAATAAAAAAAATATGCAGTAGAACCCTGATTATCCGTGTGCGGATTATCTCTCTAGTCAACTCTATACGCTGAGAGGGAGACTCATAATGAAAGATTTATTTTTTCTGTTACCTTTTTATGGTAGGTACACATGTATATGTATTATGTATGACAAATAAATGTTCGGATTATCCATGCTTTTCAATTATCCGTGCCACATCCGGTCCTGAGGGAGCACGGATAATCGGGGTTCTACTGTATACACATGTATTATCTACTACTTGACCAGAATCAGCTAATAAATATCTTGTCTTACAGCCTGACTAAAATCCATCTACAGCCACACAAGGGGAAGGGGCAACCGTAAAATCAGAGGTTGAAAAAGAGCCGTCAACCCCAACCAAAGGAAAACGAAAAACAAAAACCCAAAGGCTGAAGGAGTCAATACAAAACCACGCAAAAATGGTTCAAATTGCACAAACCGGTGTAATGGACACGAAAACATATAGACAGAAAAAACTACAAAAGATGAGTGAGCACACCGATGCAGTAAAAGAATTGACAAGTGTGCTAGCAACAGTTGCTAAGGGGCTCACTAATATTGAGGGGCTCTTGAATGAATTAATTTAAAATTTATATTTTTAATTAAACTTCTAAATTATACAAAGTTTTTTTTCTTCTTCCTATCTCAGTCCTAACCCCCTGGGTAGGGTGTAGTAGTTGTCTTGGTATTATGTATGGTCTACCTCAAAAGTCTTGTTGTTATTTCTTTTAATACCTGGTTGCTTGTTGAAGTTTAGTTTGCTGATTGCGATTCGTGTTTCAATTTAAGTATCATCATCATCCAGCCTTCTGCATCCAAAGTTGAACATAGGCCTCCCCTAATTTCTTCCAGTTTTGTCGATCTTGGGCTTTCTGCAACAAATTCCCAGCAATCCTTTTGACGTCGTTTGTCCATCGTGTAGGTCCAATTTAAGTATATCATGTTAACATCTACAAAGCTCTTGATAATGCAAAACCGTCTCTTTGTATATTTGTAGATTTAGCAAAGGCATTTGATACAGTTTCGCATAAAATACTGCTAAATAAACTTCAAAAATATGGTATAAGAGGACTTGCATATAACATCCTAGAAAGTTATCTGCTAAATAGACAACATGTTTCTATAGATGGAGAAATCAGTAAAGGAAGAATTATATCTTACGGAGTACCACAGGGAACAGTCTTGGGACCAATTCTCTTCAATATTTATATCAATGATCTATTCAGACTGAATGTAACAGGTAAGATAATAAGTTTTGCAGATGACACGAGCTATTTTCTATGATGCAAATACATGGAATAATTTAAAACAAAAAGCTGAAACAGATTTTGCTACAATTCAGAAATGGTTTCAGTTTAATAAACTTACCTTAAATATACGGTCGGTCCTGACGGTCCAGTTAGCTGGGGCTCAGTCGATCGACAAGTTTAGTGGATTTGCGACTTGCGGTCGCTGGTTCGAGCCTCAGCTAGGTCATGAAATTTATAAAAGGCCAACGCCGTAGTATAAAACTCACCACATTCTCGTCCCGGACGTCGAAGAGTAAGGTCACTGCTAGCACACCCCACTCTTACCGACGAACAGCGAGAAGCCTGAGAGCACCAAGTGCTGAAGAAGCGGCGCACGGTTATCCCTAAGCGATTAGTTTGGAACCAGAGTGAAAAACCAACGACGCTTGGCCGTGTAAACCAAAAAGGTAGACGGATTGCGGGGTTTCAGAGGAATACTCTGGCCCTGGGCTCAAGCGAGTTCGCTCGCCCCGAACTCTACCTAGTGTTCACACACGGTTACAAGAACAAGTGCGAGTAAGGGGGCCAAACTAACTGCGAAAAAGGCTTTCAACGAGGGACCCACCAGCAGCAGGGTAAACTGCACCCATCAGGTAGTTATAGTCACTGTCTAACGCCGGAAAAGCACGGAGGGGTGGACAAGCCACCTTTATCCCTGGGGTTTACCCCCCAGAACACCTTGAGGCTGAGGTGCCCTCCGATCGCTAGACTTGCATCCTCCCCCATTTGTCATGCCTTCATCTGAAAGGTCCGTCAGCTCCACCCGGTCGCTTCGTCCTCGGACGACGACCTCGACAAGCGTTGCCACCACCACCACCACCACTACAGCCACCACTACAGCCAACCAGTTTTCTTCCTTGCAACAGGAAGGCACTGTACCCCCATCCAGAGGCTACAACCGTCTCACGGCGGAGCTGGACCTCGAGACGCTTAGCGCGGAGATGCAAATCGTCCGCGATAAGTATCGCGAGGCCTACCTCCGCATCGAGCGGGACGACGCCTCCAACCCCCTTCTGCAGCGATATGCAAACGATTTTCCGCCTCTAAGAACACCAGCACAGGCTGGTCCTCAGCGTCAGAGCGCTCGGAATATACATGGTGCTATACCAAAAATCCCAACCCAACCGTCAAAACAAGCACCCCAACATTCGCAACAACAACCATCTCAACAGCAACCCTCTTCTCAACAACAAGCATCCATCAGCACTTCAAACAATCCTGAACCCAACGATTTCGTCTTCCAAAGAAGACAAATAAGACAAATGTCTTACGCCAATGCCGCAGCCAATCCACGCCCCAAAACCCAACCCAGAAACCAAAACGTCATTAACGCCATAAACGATCCTACACTGTCCGAGTATCTCATCAAAGATCTCCCAAAAGATCTTTGTAACAAACGCACCTTCTTTCGACAAATAAATGCCACCACTCTCTTGTCCAACAAAATTCATTCTTGCAAAGTACTCTCACATGGAATCGCACATCTTCGACTTTTCAATCCGATAAATGCAGGGGATATTGAAAAAGCTATCCACACAGCAACTGGCCAAACCATGGTTACGGTCCACAGCCGTAACAGAAATGCTAACACTTCCGCCAAAGAGCCCACCTACCTCCTCTGCATTACTGGAATCGACGTGGATTACTCCGAGCAGGAGGTCACCGACTTGCTCACAGAACAGCAATTCCCGGTCGAAAGACTGTGGAGAGTCAAAGCTTACAAAACAGGCAAGGACTCTAAAGTGATCAAGGTGGTGACCAAATCCTTGGAGAAATTCACGTCAGCATTGAGCCGAGGCATAACTCTAGATGGCGAAATCTACAATGCCGAACTTCCTCATGGCTCCGACCCTACAATCCCCACTCCAAAATATTGCAGCAAATGCTGCATAAACGGACACTCCATCGACGAATGCCCTCAAAAAGCATTCGTCTGCCCCCACTGCGGCGGCAACCACAAATCCAGCGCCTGCACCAAACAGCAGGAACCCAAATGCCCGAATTGCGGTGGTGACCACCCCGCATACTCCAACAAGTGTCCACAAAGACACACCATCCCCTCCGCCCAACACGAAATACAGCCACTTACGATCGAAAGATCATTCCTCCCTTTCGAACTCCCTACAGAAACAAAGAACATCTTGTCGATTCAGACTGCTCTGTTGCTTAACTTGTTGCCCGAACTTCGTGAACATATCGCTGCAATCACGGCTAATCTGATTAGCCAAGTCTACGACCACTCGACAGTGGTCCACGGGTACGGGAGCAATGCCACGGTGACATTCCGCTCCAACCACTAAACACCCCCCCTTTATGGATTTCACCCTAGGCACAGTCAACTGTCAGGGTCTCTCCAAAAAGAGACCCCTTATCAAGAATATCCTGTCGAAGCATAACATCCAGATCCTCGCACTCACAGATACTCTGTCGAAAAACGATCCACACTTCGCAGAATATTCGATCATCCATCGAAGCCGCTGTCAGGTTTCTCGTGGGAATGGTATTCTCGTGAAACACGGAATACCGCACAAAACACACACATTCCCACAAAATTTTCGTCCACCTGATGTGGACTTCCTGGCAATTGACGTGCATATCCCCAATAACGAAACCCTCACGATAGTCTCTTACTACAAACACCCGGATCAACCACTCAACAGGCATTTGCTAGAGTACTTTTCGAGGCTCGGCAAGGCTGTGTTGATGGGCGATCTAAATTGTAGACACACACAGTTTGGTGATCACCGTCAAAACCCAGAAGGCATCCGCCTCACGGATTATCTACTAGACCTTCCCATTTCAAGAATCACCAACACTGAATTCACGTTTTTGAACGCCAATGGGGCCTCTATTGTCGACCACATCCTAGTTACTAGTAACATTCTGGATCGGTTCGGGGATAGATGCCACATAGGCGATTCAATAACGTCAGACCACGTACCTCTTCTTGTCGACACCGACATACTCATTCCAAAACAACCAAACCCTCCAAGATCTATAAGAGACTATCGTCACGCTAACTGGACTGAATTCCAAAACTTCATCACACAAAATCTCCCTATGTTAGGCGAACTCGATACTAACGATAGTATCGACACCAGTGCAACCGATATCGAGAACATCATCACTGAGGCGATCACGCACGCAATTCCACTCAAACAAATAACCTATACATCACCGGCACTTCCACAATACATCATTGCCAAAATCCAACAAAAACGACGTCTTCTACGTCAATACAAGGCCAACAGAAACCTACTAATCAAAACAGAGTACAACCGGATCTGTGCCAGGATAAAGAGGGAGATATCTGTCCTAACGGCTCGCCGGTGGGAAGATGCTACCTCAAAACTGGACTACAGAGACGGAGGTAAATTCTGGCAAAAATTCAAAGTCCTAACAAAACAAAAACTATCTCAACCATCCCATCTGTTGGTCAACAATCACATAGTCAATTCCCCAGAAGGGAAAGCCGAAGCATTCAGAAATTCGCTTCAAAACAATTTTCAAACGCCAGATAACCCGAACTTTGATCGCATATTTAAATTCAACACAGAATACATAGTAAATGTTACTCTCAACCACTACATTCCAGTCTATGATCCTATCATGGACCCCCTCACCGACAGGGAAACGGAGAGCTTTTGCCAAATCGGCAAAAACAGCGCTCCCGGACCTGATGGCATCAACCGAAGGTGCCTCAAAAAACTTCCAGAGAGTATCATTCCTCTTCTAACTAAAATATTCAATGCATGTCTCAAAAACAGCCACTTTCCTACTCCTTGGAAAGTGGCCAACACCATCATGCTTTTGAAAAAAGGCAAACCCCCAACCGACGTGGAATCCTATAGACCAATTTCATTAATCAATACTCTGGGTAAAGTTCTTGAGCTAATCCTAAAAGAGAGGCTCAATAACTTTCTCGAAAACCACAATATCATACCAAAATTCCAATATTTATATGGAATATGGATTCCAGTCAGGTAAATCTACTAAACATGCATTAATAGATTTCACTACCAAAGTTACTCAAACCATCAACGATGGTTCATTCGCTATAGCCACATTTCTGGATGTGCAGAAGGCTTTCGACCAGGTCTGGCACGACGGGCTTGTTCGGAAACTTCTGGACATCGGGCTACCATTGCAATTTACCAAAATTGTACACTCCTACCTCCACAACCGTACTGTCAGAGTTAAAATAGGCGATCAAAAGTCCACCCCCTTCACTCCACAAGCTGGAGTTCCCCAGGGTTCAGTCCTAGCGCCGCTGTTGTACATCATCTACAACAGCGACATCACTAACCAAAATATCCCAGGTACTCGGCTGTTTCTCTATGCAGACGACACGACTCTGCTCTCAACTACCTCTCGATACAACCCAAGTCTCCTCTTCAGAAGAGCCCAGGCTCTGTTGGACGGCGTCGGCGAATGGTGTTGTAAGTGGAGAGTCACGCTGAACGCGAACAAAACAACAACAATTGTGTTTCGCGCCCCTTCTGTGTCAAATAGAATCATTTGCAATGAAGACGACCAACATCCTCTGAGTCTGTTGGGAGAAAGGCTTGTTGTTAGCCCGACTGTGAACTATTTGGGAGTACTGTTTACCAGGACTCTCAACTGGGACGCAGATCTAAAGGCAACTTTAGATAGGGTAAGGAACAGGGCCAGACTTCTCAACGCTCTCTCGGGAAAAATTGGCACGACACACAAGAAGACTCTCATTCACACTTACAAGACCTTTATTCGACCCGTCATGGAGTACAAATCATGTATCTACTCTCTTTGCTCAAGACAAAAACAAGAGAGGTTGCTGAGGACAGAGCGTAGAGTCTTGCGTAGATGTAACTATGAGCACTGGCGATATCCCTCAAACGAAATCCATAACATCTCGAACACCCCCAAAATCACCGAGAGAATAAACTCTCTGAACAGGAACTTCACAATCAAAGTAATCAACGGCCCCCCTTCCGACACACAAGAATCTCTCAAATGTTCCTGTTCATCTTCCGGCCACGTACTCCACCGAAAGCCCAAACGCAAAAAGATTCATGTACCGTCCGCTCTAATGCAAACATGCATTGACGTACTCCCGGTGGAGTACGAAAACATTCTTGAGGCTACCCCGTTAGCCTACCGTACCCACCTCTAACATTTCCTCTTCCCTACCCCGAACAGGGAGAAGTTGGTTTTTTGCGGTTTCCCAACTTCATTGCACAATTATACCTGTTCGTCCCAAGAAAATAGCCGCAACTATTTTCTCCACTCGAACGCACACTGTCCACGCTGCGCTCAAAGCCACCTCCTGACCGCCGACGAGGGACGCAGGTTCGCCTGTCGTTGTACAATGGTTTCTAGGGGGACTGGTCAAGAGCAAAGCACGGACAGTACACATAAATGTCTATGGAACCAACAACAATCCATCAAACTTTCTTCTCTGTTGACTTCTTAGCCTTCTGGACACCAACGTCCGGCATAACCCAGGATCCAAGAACACCAGGACACGGCGCTTGCCCCAGTGTGCTTTTCGGACTGTTTGCTTTTGCTGCCAACACTAAACATTCACCTCAAACCCTGAAGAGGACAAAATCCTAAACGGGGAAGCACATTGAACGCATTTCTTCTAAGCATTTTCTAGACAAGCAAATCAAACAATGTGATGATGTATAAAACTCAATAGAGTCTACGGCTTGGTCTGGATAAACTGGCGTCGGATCGGCCTATGTAGGAGCGGTACGGCAAGAGATAAGGGCTTGCGGCTTGGTGATACTCCTCCATAGATCCCTACCGAAGGGCGTTGACGCCTAAGAACGGTGTATACATACATACCTTAAATATAGAAAAAACAATTTACATCATATGTTAATAACCTCCCAAATCTTGGCTCATTAAAAATTGATGCAAAAAATGAAATTCCACATACATACGAGATTAAATATCTAGGTATAATAATTGATAAACATTTACGATGGAACACCCAAGCAAATAATATAGTAAATAAATTAAGAGGACTCTTATCAAGATTTAAATTTTTAAAACAATTTTTAGGAATAACTCATTTGCGAATTCTTTATTATGCACTTATACAATCTCAACTTACATATGGCCTTTTAGGATGGGGTGGAATACGCAATAATTACTTACATTCTATAAATATTATTCAGAAATGGCTAATTAGAATTATATACGGGAAAAATTTAAGATATTCTAGTGAGCTGTTATATAACGAAAGTAAATTTTTAAATGTACGTGAATTATTCTGTTATAAAGCCCTTATACATATACATGAAAAAAGGAGAAACTAGATATATAAAACATAATACAATTCTACCAAAATGTAATAAATCCATCCTTCAAAGATATGTTGGTTACATAGGGCCCAAATTGTACAATTTGCTACCGGATAATTTAAAACAATTTAAAAATTATAAAAAACATAGGTATAAATATGAAATTAAACAATGGATTGGGAACAAATCAACAAAATTCTGCGAAGAACTTATTAATGGACAATAATTGAAGACATGAGTTGATAAAGGTGCTATGTCCATTTTTTTCAAAAAATGACTTATTTGTATATTTGGTTACCTAAAGTCGTAATACAACCCCTGAATAACTCAAGATTCTTAAATTGTTAATAATAAGGATTATTTTAATTGATAAAGGTACTAGGTCCTATGACTAAGTACCCTTTTTTATTAGATAAAGGTGCTATGTCCATATTTAAGGACATAGCACCTTTATCCACTAGATAGTGGGAAAGTTTTATTTACATGGTAGGTGCCATGTGACATTTTAAGGTTATGTTTGTTGTTTATCACATCTTTCAACATGGGTTCGAGAAGTAAAAGAATGTTAGAATTAGTAAAAAACAAGAAAATATGTGTTTCAAATAAAGGTAAGTCCGAATAAAGAATTTTTTTGTAGATAGAAACTGTATTTTGTACTTCTCTAGAGGTCAATACCAATGCGGTGATTTTGGAGCAGCCAAGCACTAGTGGACTTCAAAAGAAGGTCAACTCTAAAGCAGGTAAGCATATTAAAAAAAATTTTACTACCTTTATTAATTAATCATCTCTTTTTAATAACAATTTACCCCCTCTGCGATTCAATTTTTTATTTAAAAAAATATAGATATAATATACATTACTTGAGTTATTATTACATACATACCTACCTATGTACATAAATTAAATTTTTAGACTATATGGATAATTGTACTGATGAAAGTGTTACATCAGGCAGAGAATATTCCCCTTCCAGTGAAGAAGATTCAGAAGAGGATTCTGATATCTCAAATATTTCTTATTCGACGAGTCTCATAAACAAATATCCGGATGTTGATAGAGTCAAACGTAAAATGTTTTCTGATAACCAAGAAATTAAAAAGGTAAAGCTAAAAAAAGTTAAGATTAAGAAATAAAAAAAGAAATTAGAAATAAGTATAAATTTAATAAATAACTAAGATATTTTTAAGGTTCCGACAAACAGCAGGGAAAACCCGGATAGGATTGACGAAGTGCAGGAGGAAATACCTCGGGAAATACGTATAGAAGACCATAACCAGCAATTCCATGTTACTGCCGATGAAATAAGTAGAAGAGAAATTGTTAAACCAGTTTTAAAAATAACTAAAAAAAGAGTCCGGAAACCTGATAATTGGAAAAGAAATAAAGCTGCAAGGTTAAGACAACAAGGTAAAGAATATATTTCTCAAAAGACTGGTAAAGTGATGGAAGAAAAAACAATTAAAAGAGATTTACTGTGTAAAGAAAAATGTAGACTAAACTGTACTGAGAAGTTTAGTATTGCAAGCAGAGAAGAAATTCTAAGAAAATTTTATAAGCTAGATACAAATTCCAAAAATATTTTAATTTTTAAAAGTATTAAGATGCAGGAAGTTAATCGCCCTCGTAAAAATATAAAAACGAAAGCTTACAGCTTTAAATATTTTATTACGTGTGATAAAGAAAATACACTAGTGTGTAAAGATGCTTTCTGCTCTTTATACCGAATTGGACGAAAAAAAGTCTTGAAAGCTCAAAATGACTTAAAATCTGGCCAGGTAATGCCCTCACCACATAAGCAAGGGCATCACAAAAATCCAAAAAAAATATCCGATGAAGTAATAAACTGCATTGAAAATCATATCAAGCAGTTTCCTTCAGAAGAATCACATTATTCTAGGACTAAAAACCCACATAAAAAATACCTTTCCCCTTTACTAAATATTAACCGACTTTATCAACTGTATATAGAGGATTGGCAAACAAAAAAGCTCGAAACTAAATATTTCGTAAAGGCCTCTTTTTACAGACATATATTTGAAACAAGGTTTAACTTATCTTTTGGTGTACCAAAAAGTGATACTTGCAGTTTATGCGATGCTGGAGAGAACTCTTTAGAGCACTCGAATAATTTTCAACTTGCTTTTGCGCAGCAGAAAGTTGACCGCGAAGCAGTAAAAATTTCCAAAGAAAAATGTTACATAACAATGGATCTTCAACAAACGATGCCTTTGTCAAAGCTATCAACGTCAAAATCTTTTTACTTAAGACAAATGTGGCTATACAACTTGGAGTCCACTGTTTAACCAGTTCTGGTCATAAGTCCTATTTTTTTACATGGACTGAGGATATTGCCAATAGGGGAAGTAATGAAATAGCAAGTTGTTTGCTACGATTTTGTCTGCTTCTTAAAGAAGAAAATCCCCAAATTGATCATTTAATAATTTGGTCAGATCAATGTGGAGGACAAAACAAAAACTTCTCCATTATTAACCTTTTTCAATACCTAATATTAAATAAAATATTTAAGATCATTGACCATAAATTTCCCGAAGTTGGTCACAGTTACCATTTGGAATTCCGGGCCCAAAATAATATTATATCTTTCGTTTCGACGTCGTATCTTCACTAGAAACGAAGTTAGCGACCTATGCATTTTATCGAGTTATGGATAGCATATTTGGAATTTCGGGCCCAAAATCATATTATATCTTTAGTCTCGACGTCGTATCTTCACTAGAAACGAAGTTAGCGAACTATGCATTTTATCGAGATATGGATAGCATATTTGGAATTCCGGGCCCAAAATTATATTATATCTTTCATTTCGACGTCGTATCTTCACTAGAAACAAAGTTAGCGAACTATGCATTTTATCGAGTTATGGATGGCATATTTGGAATTCCGGGCCCAAAATCATATTATATCTTTCGTTTCGACGTCGTATCTTCACTAGAAACGAAGTTAGCGAACTATGCATTTTATCGAGTTATGGATAGCATATTTGGAATTCCGGGCCCAAAATCATGTTATATCTTTCGTTTCGACGTCGTATCTTCACTAGAAACGAAGTTAGCGAACTATGCATTTTATCGAGATATGGATAGCATATTTGGAATTCCGGGCCCAAAATCATATTATATCTTTCGTTTCGACGTCGTTTCTTCACTAGAAACGAAGTTAGCGAACTATGCATTTTATCGAGTTATGGATAGCATATTTGGAATTCCGGGCCCAAAATTATATTATATCTTTCGTTTCGACGTCGTATCTTCACTAGAAACGAAGTTACCGAACTATGCATTTTATCGAGTTATGGATAGCATATTTGGAATTCCGGGCTTTGGAAGAATAGAAAAGGTTCTTAGAAAACATCAGACTATTTATATACCAGACCAATATCGGGAAATTATTAGATCTGCGAGTACCAAACAAAGTGTATGCCTTAACATGGAACATTTTTTTTATTGCTTTGAAACTCTACCTGCAAAACTTCATTTAAACAAAAGACTCACTAATAGTCTTGACCAAAAAATAAATTTTCGAGATAAAGTGAAGTGGCTAAGAGTAAGTTGTTTTGGAAAATACTTTTACAAAACTAGTTTAGATCCGTTTACCCCATTTATGGAAGTTGACTTACAAAAAAAAAGAGAACTGATAGTACAAAGTAAACAAGTTGTTTTACAAAAGTTACCTAAATGCGGTGGTTTGACTTCTGAAAAAATTTCAAATCTACAAGATCAACTTAAGTTTATTCCAGCAGAGTATAAATGGTATTATAATATTGTTTTAGAAGAATGTTTGAAAAACCCTAAGAAAAAACGTAATTCATGTTAAATTTAAATGTTTCTGTGTCTTTGTTTATAAATTTTTAATGTATCTTACTTTGCTTTTGTTAATCTGCAAATAAAATTTAATTTCCAGATTATTTAATAGTTTTTTTTTATTATTTTTTTAAAATTTAAATACAACATAGGTGACATAACACCCTTCTCTACTCAAGTTTATACCAACATCTGCATAAAATGTTGGTTGATTAAGGTGCTATGTCCATTAAAATTAAAATTACTAAAAAAGTTTAAATTCTAGAAAAACAAAAAATATTATATAAAAAAGTACAAAACGATTCTAATCTAATAAGATATTGGTAATTTTTATAAAATTTATTAAAAAATATATATAAGTGAAAACGCGTTTCCTTCAATTACTCAATATCTGAAAAAGTGGACATGGCACCTTTATCATCTCATGTCTTCAATTGTAATAAATAAACTTAAATAAGAAATAAAAAATTTTATCGAAAATAAAAATTGTATCTAAATAGCTTTTTATTATCAACTGCGACATTTCTTGAATTATTGATGGCTACATTTATATCACAAATTATATTAAAATTATTATATTTTTATTTTTTCTTGATTAATGTTAGAGTTTTTAGTATTTTTATAAATTTTCATATAACTGTATACATTTATATATTTGTTAAATATTTTTTGTGTTTGTTTATATTTGTAAATTAGTATATTATATTTTTAAGTCTCACGCACAAGGGGTGCTACTTTTGTATGTATATTAGTAATATATGTACAGGGTAGCTCAACTTCAATGAGTTATGTATGTTTATTTAGGTAGTACTCATTATGCTTTTTATTTTTTTTTGTAAATATTTATTGTTATTCCTAAATAAACATTATTATTATCCAGATTTAGCCATACGGCTCACACTCCCTCTGAGGGGAAAATTGACTCATCCCAGATACCTACGGTATCAAAAGGATTGAGCTCTGGTGGGACTCTTTCCGTGTTATCGAGCCCTAGGTGACTTGGAATGCAGGTGTATCTCCCAAAAATTTTCGTACACTTCTGGCCGTCGCAAGTAGTACAGCTTTCTGCATGGTCTTATAAAGATGTTTATTGAGACCCAGCTTTTTTATGCTTTCGAGGAGGGTCTTCGGAATGACTCCAGTAGTAGACATAACAATAGGTATCGTCTGGGTACTTTGCATTCTCCATTGTCTCCGTATTTGAATTTCCAGATCTCTATACTTGGCGATCTTTTCAGTAAATTTACTACGTAGATTATTGTTGTTAGGTATCGCCACATCAATTAGTGTTGTTTGTCTTGTTAATTTATTAACTAGTACGAGATCTGGTCTATTATGTGCCACTGTTTGGTCTGTGAGCACAGTGCGGTCCCAGTATAGCTTGTAGTTGCCATCCTCAAGCATACTCTCAGGAACGTATTGATAATATGGGATTTAAAAATTTTGATGAAGTAAGCTTTGAAAATGATCTATTTAACACATTATTTTTTAGAATTTTCGATCAGACCACAGTTGATGAAAAAATTTCGTATTTTGTAAACTGTCTGAATAGTCTTTTTGACAGACATGCCCCTATCGTTACATCAAGAGTTACTAAGCCTAAAGCACCTTGGTTAACTTTTCCTATAAAGATGATGATGGCAGAAAGAGATAAAGCACTAAGTAAGTATAAGCGAACTAGATCTGAGGTTCATTTCCAAACTTATAAAAATTTACGTAACTTTACGTTTCAGTCTATTAAGAGGGAAAAGAAAGCATATTTCGTGCAACAATTTAATAATAACACTCCTAGAGAAATGTGGCGTACTCTAAAATATAATAAATTTATACCTGACAAAAGAATTGAGATACCAAATAATTTAAATAATCCAGATGAGATAAACAAATTTTTTATTGAATCAATTCCACAATCTGAACCATCAGACGATGTTAAATTTTTTTATAAAACTAATAAAATTATAGATTCTACTTTTAACTTTCATGAAATTAATGACTTGTTTGTTTACAAAGCAATTTGTGACATAAAAACTAATTCTGTGGGATGTGATGGTTTAAATGTTAATTTGATTAAACTGTGTTGTCCACATATAATTTCATATATTACTCATATTGTTAATTTTTGCATAACTAACTGTGTCGTTCCAACTTCCTGGAAAAAAGCAATTATTAAGGTTTTGCCTAAAAAGCAAAATCCTGTTGAATTTAAAGATTGGCGACCAATAAGTATTTTGCCTACCCTGTCGAAAGTTTTAGAAAGAGCTTTGGAAACACAAATTAAAGATTATTTACATGTTAATTCATTACTTCCTTCTATTCAGTCAGGTTTCCGTAAAGGATATAGTTGTACTACTGCTTTACTTCATATTACTGATGATATTTTAAAAGGAGTAGATCAAGGTGAGTGCACAGTGTTATGTTATTAGATTTCAGTCGTGCATTCGATACCATACATTACGATCTTATGATTAGCATGTTAAAATATATAGGATTTTCTAATAATGCCAGTACTTTACTTGAACAGTATCTCAAATTTAGAGAGCAGCAAGTTTATATCAATGGTGTAAATTCAAACTTTCTATTACTTAAATCAGGTGTTCCACAAGGTTCCATCCTTGGACCTTTATTGTTCTATATATATACTTCGCAACTTTTAACCAAAATTCGGAATTGCAACGTGCACTTATATGCTGATGATACACAATTGTATTTAAATTTTAAGCCAGATGATGTGGAAAATGCCTGCAAAATTATTAATGACAATCTAAAAGCATTTATTGATTATGCAACTGAGCACTGCCTGATTATTAATCCAACGAAATCAAAAGTAATGTTATTTGGTAATAAGCATCATCAGCCATATTTGATAAATTCAATTAACATTTATATAAACAATGAAAAACTTGAAGTTGTAAATGCTGCAAAAAACTTAGGTGTTACTCTTGACTCCGAACTAAGGTTTCAGAAACATGTAAATATACTGATACAACGCGCTTACTGTAATATTAAAATGATTTATGGAAATCGCCATTTATTTTCAATTCATATGAAAAAACAGCTTTGTGAAACACTTGTATTATCATTATTTAATTATGCGGATGTATTGTATGGACCAAATTTAACTCTGTATATAAAAATATAAGAAGAATATCAACATAGAACACGGGGTAAGACAAGGTGACAGCCTATCGACAACGCTCTTTAATATAGCCTTGGAGGGAGTAATTAGAAACACAGGACTAACAAAAAAGAGAATAATTCAAAGTTTTACACAAATAATAGGGTATGCAGACGACCTAGGGTTGATAGCCCGTGACAAGAGAAGTCTAGAAGATGCACTGCTAACATTGACAAGAGAGGCAAAAATCAGGCGGTTAATAATTAATCAGAAAAAAACAAAATACTTAATAAGTACGAGAAATCAAGACCAAGTAAATAGAATAAAAGAGATAAGAATAAGTGATAATGTATTCCAAAGGGTTGACTGCTTTAAATACTTAGGAGTGATAGTAGATGGTCAAAACAGAAGAAGCATAGAGATAAATGAAAGAGTTAAAGCAGGGAATACGCCATTCTGGAAATACCACAAGTTACTTAAAGATAAAAACCTAGGCAAGAACACAAAGACAAAGATATATAGAGCGGCAATTAGACCAGTCATCACTTATGGAGCAGAAGCAATGTGCCTTACAAAAAAAGATGAAGAAAAACTGAGAATAATAGAAAGAAAAATTATTAGAAGAATACAAGGCCCAATCAAAACAGATCAAGGAGAAATACGAATTCTGATGAATCACGAAATAAGAAATCTAATGGAAGGAGAAGATATAGTGAGATTCATTAAAGCACAAAGGTTAAAATGGTTTGGCCACATCCAACAAAGAGAAGCAGATGCACTAATTAGGCAGATAACAAACTGGACGCCAGTAATAAACAGACCTAGAGGAAGACCGAAAATAAGATGGGAAGACCAACTGCGAGAGGATATATCCAATATGGAAATTACAGGCTGGAGAGAAAAAATACAGAATAGGAAAGAATGGAAACAGATTACAGAAAAAGCAAAAAAAACACGAAAATCTATAAAGGATAATGAAGAGGAATTATGCGGACCAATCCACCGCATGAAATGGATTAAAAGAGCTCATGAACCTGAGCGACCTATACTCTATACTAGAGTGACCGATCTATATATATATATATATATATATATATATATATATATATATATATATATATATATATATAAAGAAAAAGAAGTACTATGTTGACTTGTTTAAAAAACAATTTTAAGTTTCTGTGGGTTGGAGTCAATAAAAAAGGTATAAAAAGCTTAAAAATAAAAAGTATAGAAAGCTTGAGAGATATAAAATAGTTTTCTAAAAGCCCTTTTTTATTGACTCCAACCCACAGAAACTTAAAATTATATATATATATATATATATATATATATATATATATATATATATATATATATATATATATATATATATATATATATATATATATAAAAATAAATAAGCAAAATCATTGGCTAATACTCGTAAAGTGAATGTGAATTTAGTTGGAAATATATAAAATGATGAAGGGTCATCATTCCATACATTTCTGTGCAACTATATACACCGGTGTTTCGGCCTATTTGGGCTTCGTCAGTATAGTGTAGCAAGTTAAAAAAGTTGTTTGTTAAATTTATATTTGTACTCGATTATCCAACATCATTTTATTTAATAATGTTATGGCTTTTCATTTCCTCAGGTAGCCTTACCTCCTTGGCAATGTTAGTTGTAGCCTTGCGACTGCAGGTCTTCTAACAATCTGACCAAAAATGGTAACCTTGCTCCTGTAGTAATCCTTTTGCAAGTTAACAAACAACTTTTTTAACTTGCTACACTATACTGACGAAGCCCAAATAGGCCGAAACACCGGTGTATATAGTTGCACAGAAATGTATGGAATGATGACCCTTCATCATTTTATATATTTCCAACTAAATTCACATTCACTTTACGAGTATTAGATTTTGCTTATTTATTTTTATATTTGTACTCGATTATCCAACATCATTTTATATATATATATATATATATATATATATATATATATATATATATATATATATATATATATATATATATATATATATAAAAATAAGATCCAAAAAGTTCAAAATTCGTGTCTTCGTTTAATTTTTGGTATAAGAAGGCGACAAAGAGTATCGCATAAATTAAAAGAAACTAAATGGTTAAATATGGAGAATAGAAGAAAACATCATTTTCTCACTCTTTGTCATAAAGTAATTGTAAATAAAAAACCATCTTACCTACATCGAAAAATAAAATATCGCTCTGATGTTCACAATATAAATATAAGAAATACGGGATTGTTGACTATTCCTCCTTTTTCAAGTGAGCTTTATCGACGCTCTTATAGTTATCAAATCAGCAGTTTATATAATAAGATTCCATCTACATTAAAAACATGTAACATACCAAAATTTAAATTCTTGCTTAAACGCCGTCTCCTAAACATTCAAAATTAAGGTGCCGTGATTTTTTTCTCTTTCTCATAGTAATAAAAAAGTAAGTGGGTCCGTCTTCCTTGTGAGGTGCATTTTTTACTATCTTACTGTTCAATATTATATTCTTTACTACTGTTTTGTTAGAACCATAAGACTACTATTACACTGGGGTTAAGTGGAAGAATATTTTTGTTGTGTCTTAGAACACAGCAAAAATAAACTTCGCCCTCTACTTTAGAGAATGTACATTTTTGTTATACTTATTATTTTTTGGAAATAAAAGTCGGTTTATTATTATTATTATTATATTATGGTCCGTTTGGAGAAGTCCCAGCTTGTTAGCTATCTCTTGATGAAGGATTTTTCCCACTGCGTCATGCCGTTCCTTGTATTCAGTTGCAGCAAATGCCTGGCAGCCCCCTGTAATATGTTGAATGGTTTCTTGGGCTTGACATCTGTCGTTTTGAACCTGAGGGTCTTTGACGATATATTTCAGGTAATTTCTGGTTGGTATAACCTGATCTTGAATGGCCAGTAACGAACCCTCCGTTTCAGGGAACATCTTTCCTGATGTCAACCAATAGTTCGACGCTGTATTGTCGACATAGTCTTGGCCGACCTCATTGGGATGTCGCCCGTGCAGAGGTTTACCCATCCAGTTGCGCAGTTTTTCGTCCTTAGTAAGGTGGTTTATGCGCATTTCTGGTTCCCTCAGTTTGATCGGTGTTGTGTCATCTACTGTGCAAATTGCGCGGTGTAGAGTAGATGTCTCAGCCTGCATCTGAAAATAAGTTCTTAAATTAGCAATCTGTTTATCTAATTGCTCACCTATATCCATAAGTCCTCTTCCTCCTAAATACCGGGGTAATGTCGTTCGTTCTACTGCACTTTTAGGGTGGTGTTTTTGTGCCTTTGTGAGGTGTATTCGTACTTTTCGCTGACGATTTTCTATATCCGTTTTTGTCCACTTAACAATACCAAATGAATAGCTAAGCACGGAACAAGCGTAGGTGTTTAGTGCCTTAAACAAATTTTTACTGTTAAGCTGTGAACGAAGCAGCTGTTTTACCCTTCTTATAAACTCAGTAGTTATCTCAGTTTTCATTTGCTTATGGTCAATTTTCCGCGCCTGCTTTACTCCAAGATATTTGTACATATCGTTATCGCCCATGGCCTCGATGTTCTGGCCATTTTGCATATCGAATCCACCGGGCTGTACCTTTCCTCTGACTATATTCAAAACACGGCACTTGTCTAGACCGAACTGCATACTAATATCATTAGAGAATGTTTCTACAGTTTTTAGCATCTCTTCTAGGTGTTCTCGAGTGGAAGCCATTAATTTCAAATCATCCATATACAACAGATGATTGAGCTTCGCTACCACAGTATTATTGCTTTTAATGCTAAAACCTGAGTCAGTGGCGTTTAATAGCTGGGAAAGGGGGTTCAAAGCTAAACAGAACCACAATGGACTCAACGAGTCTCCTTGAAATAGGCCCCGGTTGATTGCGATATTTTCGGTTTCGATATTGTTTTCACCAGGTATTTGGAGGTGAATTTTAGTCTTCCCATCTCTCATTATATGCCTTAAAAAGGTCACTACGTTATCATCGACGTTGTATATTTTCAATATATCTATTAGCCATTCATGCGGTACTGAATCAAAGGCCTTTTTATAGTCAATAAAAGCAGTAAAAAGGTTTCATTTTTTTGTGAATGCCTGGTTAGAAATGACTGAGTCGATGATAAGCTGTTCTTGGCAACCCATGGAACCCTTAGCGCATCCTTTCTGTTGAGGCTCTATGATATTGTTTAGAGCACAGTGTTGGTAGATACGCCGGGTTACACAGGATGTGACCAATTTATACAAAGTTGGAAGACAAGTAATTGGGCGGTACTTGGATGGATCTTGGGTGTTATTTTGATCCTTGTGTATTAAATAAGTAGTTCCCTGAGTTAGAAATGATGGTAATTCCTGCGGATTAGAAATAACATGATTAATTAATGTTGATAAGCACTCATGAATACTCCAAAACTTTTTAAGCCAGAAGTTCTTAATTCCGTCTGGTCCAGGAGATTTCCAGTTATGAAGCTCTTTGATGACATTTGAGACTTCTTCAGTCGTGAATGGTTCGTAGTTAGCAGTGACGTAGTGGTGACAGTTGTGCGTTGTATCTTCTATCCAGCCAGCATTGTTGTTAAAAGCAGCTGGTGTGGAAAGTTGATTTCCCCAAAACTCATGAATTTCTTCTTGGCTTGGGTAAGACTTGTCGACACTTTCTACGGTGGAATTGAGTTTTCGGTAGAACGCCTTCTCAGAGTTCTCAAAAAGTGCATTGTCACATTTTCGGTTGTTACTAACTTTATACCTTCTTAATCGTCCTGAATAGACGGAGAGTTTTTGTTTTAATGTATCCAGACACTGTTGGGCTGTGTTATTTTCTGGATCGTATCTTGAGTGTCTTGCAGTGCTCCGCATTATTTCTTCAGCTCTCTTAATGACTTTTCTACTTGTTACACCTCTTAATATATTCTGTGACTTGACCAATATCCCTACGCAGTAATTCAATTTTTCCGAGAAGTCTTTTTTCCCAGGGTGCAATTCTGTTACCAGTCCTTCCGTTATTAGTACCCCGTCTTGTTCTGATCTTAACGCCCATTACATTGGCAATTGCTATTGTTGCACAGTATATTAGCATATGCAGATATTCCAATGTGTGGGCTTCTACGACATAATTGGGTAGGACTTCAGTGTTCACAATTTGTAACAGCGCACCTAGTTTCTTACAAGAGTTTATTCGTGGTAGCGGTGGTCTGCTAAGTGGATTTGTTCCATTAAACTCTTGTACGGCACGAGCCATTTCGTTTTCTAGACTTTCGCGCAACTCGTTGTTTTCCTGCTGTGTATTGTCAGGTTGAGTTTCTGGTATGGGAATCTCAGGAATCTGCTCATTAAGGATTTCATTAGGGACTTGAACTAAAACTAGCTCTTGGTTATTAATCTCCCGTTCGACTTCGCTTTTGATCGTATTGCGTCTAGTCTCTGGGATAAGGTTGTTTCTTATGATTACCCGGTATTGATCTGATACTCTTTGCTCCGATACTTGAATATCGGGGTACTCCCTGCAAAATTATTATTATTATTATTATTATATTATGTTATATTTCATCAGGGTTTTAGTAGAAATGTTCCTGGTCTTGATTGCTACTAGATTCCAGTAGTATAATCTCCATGTATCTATAGTTGTGCAAGCAAACTAAGAGTCATTAATACTCGGCTCAGCGGGGTACTATCGATGGAAATGTCTACTTAAATATTTCATCAGAGTTTTAGTAGAAATGTTCCTGGTATTGATTGCTACTAGATTCCAGCAGTATAATCTCCATGTATCTATAGTTATGTAAGCAAACTAAGAGTCATTAATACTCAGCTCAGCGGGGTACTACCGATGGAAATGTCTACTTAAATAAACAAGGGATTATTCCATAAAACAGGTAGATCTGCTGTTGATAGAATTTCACACCTTTAAGAATAGCACAACGCTGAGCTGAAAATTAATGAGCACATAGGATGTTAATAAAAATCTGATATATCCCATAATTGGCTGAAAGACAATATGACCATATTTTATTGATACTATATAACCAATTTGTATAATCCATTGTCCGAGTTTTGAAAATATGTAAACAAAGATTTAATTGTATAAAACAGGTATGGAATTTATCAACTCAGACAATAGAAGCCCGCTCAGCTGATTATTAATCACTCTCTTAGATACTTTGTCCGACTTTACTATATGTTGTCAGTTTGTTCTCAAGGTCTCTGTGTAGTTTTTAACTGTGATAGTGGGATTGTTTACCAGCTTTGCACCTTTGTTTTATTTCTTTGTTGAGGTTTCTTAAAGTAACATTTTCTCTTTCTGTAGGTACACAACATTGACAAAGATTTCTTGTATTCTTACAACTTTACATGGTTTGTCTGTTATCCAGTATTTTTATTGGTTGCTGTTGTTGTTTTTAGATATAATATCCAAAAACTAGACCTTTGCAGAATAAATAAATAACCAACAAATTAAATTCATATTTATTTTCTTTAAAATCTATTTTATTTAAAATCATTTTCTTATACAGCAGGATAAAATAATACAAAAGATAACAAATCATATTAAAACAAATAATAAAATTATTTTTTTCAATTTAATTGTGGCTTATTTCACATCTAAAGAGTTAATTATAAAAATGCCACAAGGAAATAGCTTCAGAACAACATTAAAATAAGATAAAAAACAAACGGAAATCACCTAAATTAAAATAATTTTTTATATGTTGTCTATAAATATTCTCAGAAGCACATAGTAACAAATCAAAGTATATAGTAGGAAAAATGAAAGATTGCCCACGAACGAACAAATGTCACAAAAGAAATTGGCCAACGCAAGTACATGTAATACTTATATAATAAGCTGTCCTTATAGTACTGGTACTATTAGTTCATTATTTTCCGGAGAATAAAAAAGGTGTGTTTATAATCGCTCAATATAATCTTTCATTTTTCCTACTATATTTTATTTCCATTTAGAATGATTCTACTCAGTGGAGAATGGCTACCAAAGTTGCAGCAATGAAATGTAATTATAAAATTTTGAGATGATCTCATGACTCTAGAGGGAACATTAAAATCTATTAGCTACAGCAGATCAGTGCAATTTATTTCAGAATTCAGTAGTTTATGTCGAAAATATTATATCAGCATTAATCTGCTTGGATGATAACTTGGAAGGTTTAATGCATAATTTTAAAAATCCGAAACCGATCTGTGCCTCTACTTACCGAAACGAGCAAGGTAGGTTGCTTCTAACTAACTCAGATTGCGCTAGTCCCATAAGGACTGCATGGCTGTCTTACGGCCTCGGGTATACGGAAGAAATATTCTGCATCTTCGTCTGTTCTGAGAGCTTGGCTGATGAGCTGTAGACAGCGAAAACGTTCCCAAGATGGCAGCACAGACGAAGGTAGAATATTTATTTCCCGTATAATATTTTACATATTATTTTCATACTTTTTAAAAAGTAGAAAGTTGCGATTATTTCCTGCTTGTTTGACGCCGTAGGTATTTTTCAATAAATACCAGGTGACATCTCGTGGCCTCAAAGTAGAGGCACAGATCGGTTTCGTACCGAAACGAGCAAGGTAGGTTGCTTCTAACTAACTCAGATTGCGCTAGTCCCATAAGGACTGCATGGCTGTCTTACGGCCTCGGGTATACGGAAGAAATATTCTGCATCTTCGTCTGTTCTGAGAGCTTGGCTGATGAGCTGTAGACAGCGAAAACGTTCCCAAGATGGCAGCACAGACGAAGGTAGAATATTTATTTCCCGTATAATATTTTACATATTATTTTCATACTTTTTAAAAAGTAGAAAGTTGCGATTATTTCCTGCTTGTTTGACGCCGTAGGTATTTTTCAATAAATACCAGGTGACATCTCGTGGCCTCAAAGTAGAGGCACAGATCGGTTTCGTACCGAAACGAGCAAGGTAGGTTGCTTCTAACTAACTCAGATTGCGCTAGTCCCATAAGGACTGCATGGCTGTCTTACGGCCTCGGGTATACGGAAGAAATATTCTGCATCTTCGTCTGTTCTGAGAGCTTGGCTGATGAGCTGTAGACAGCGAAAACGTTCCCAAGATGGCAGCACAGACGAAGGTAGAATATTTATTTCCCGTATAATATTTTACATATTATTTTCATACTTTTTAAAAAGTAGAAAGTTGCGATTATTTCCTGCTTGTTTGACGCCGTAGGTATTTTTCAATAAATACCAGGTGACATCTCGTGGCCTCAAAGTAGAGGCACAGATCGGTTTCGTACCGAAACGAGCAAGGTAGGTTGCTTCTAACTAACTCAGATTGCGCTAGTCCCATAAGGACTGCATGGCTGTCTTACGGCCTCGGGTATACGGAAGAAATATTCTGCATCTTCGTCTGTTCTGAGAGCATGGCTGATGAGCTGTAGACAGCGAAAACGTTCCCAAGATGGCAGCACAGACGAAGGTAGAATATTTATTTCCCGTATAATATTTTACATATATATATATATATATATATATATATATATATATATATATATATATATATATATATATATATTCGGTTTACAACGTTCTTCATCTCGTTCTGTCATTCCATAGATCGTCCTCGAGTTCTCTGTCCCTGATTTCTCTATCAACTCCTTCTCTCCAACTTCTTCTAGGCCTTCCTGGTCTGCGCCTTCCTCTTGGTTGCCATTCAAGGATTTGTCTTGGTATTCTATACTCCGGCATTCTCCTTACGTGTCCGTACCAGCTGAGTTGTTTCGTCCTGATGTCGTCAACAATAGAATGTGTAAATAACTAAAATACATGAAATTAGTTTGAAATTTCAAAATATTACTCTGACTTAAATTTTTAAAATTATGCATTAAACCTTCCAAGTTATCATCCAAGCAGATTAATGCTGATATAATATTTTCGACATAAACTACTGAATTCTGAATTATTGAGTTATTGTACCTCATAAAAAAAGATCTTCCTGAGAGTTACACCCATTAAGGTCTCATAGAGCCTGATATAGGGGCACTGAAAGGGCCTAAAATTGACACTTTAAAGGTTTTTAGCGTTATTTTCAAACTACGATATCTCAAAACCCTTTGAAGCAAATTTAATTTTTTAAATTGCATTTTTTTGTCATGATATGCAGTATTCACAAATAAATTTTTAAATTTCTTAATATTGAGGTTAATTTTGGGCAACTCATTAAATGCGAAGCAAATTTTGAAAAATTGATCTTTTCTGATCTTTTTCATTCGATTGCCAAATTTGAACGCGTGGTCGAAAAATCTTTTCCAATATCTTATTTTTAAGGGTTTAAAGAAATGTTTAAGATAATGCCGCGTTTATTTTTTTAAGCTAAAAAGGAGCCAAGATATATGCATTTTAGTAGGGCCCTTTTTTACAAAAACAGCGATTTTTGGCATTTTCAACCTAGTGCAACTTTTTTCTTCCAAGTTTTTTTTACCTGAATTTTTTTTTAGGAGTAGTTCTATAAATATATAATAATCTCTGTGTACGGAATTTCTTGGCCCGACCCTCTAAGTCTTCGTTTTAAACCCATGAAAAATCAGGATTTTTTGTACTGAGTAACTCAAATTACATGTTTTTAGGACTTAGTAATCGATTAGAATAATCTAAAATGTCTTACATCTATCAGTTAAAAAAAATAGACACAAAAAAGTTTAATTATAGCTATGGTGTAAGCACATGTGTATCTTAGAACCTAAATTATACATTATTTTAAATGTTATAAAAATCGATGTTTCAAATCTAGCAATATATAAATTGCCTTTAATAAATTTTAATACACTGAAACTAGAATTTAACAGTGAAATAATTTAGCTGAATTAGTTTCAAAATATGCCCAGATTATTTATTAAAAATATTATATATTATTATACATATATATATATATATATATATATATATATATATATATATATATATATATATATATATATATAACAAACAAGGCTGAATATATATATATATATATATATAATTTAATTCAACTTATACTTTTTCACGAAAAAATTAATTTAATTTCAGTGAAATCCTTTTTTTGTTTCACAATCATGATTCAAATAAGTTATTTGAAAATAGCTAAATTCATTAGAGTCATGAGAAATACGAACCGAGACACAGTTTAAAATTATATCACCGTCTAATTATTATATCCGAATCACTAACCGTTAACAAAAGCCACGAACAGCTGTCTAATGTGTTTCGAGCTTTTGTCTTGCTTCGCCGTGACGTCAGTGCGCAAAGTCAACGCGTTTACGATCTTAATCTGGCATACCGGTGTGAGTGTATCCTGGGACACGCCCCTTATATTCAGTGTGCCCTGTGCTTTTAAATTTCTAGGTTATGTCATGTCAATTTGTGAAACTAAATAGCAGTGAGTCATGTGCAAATAAACAGTTTTTAAACTTTACATAATTTAAAAAATATTTGTGATTGTTTTAAATTAATAATTATATTTATTAAAGTGTAATTTAATAATATGGCGGAAAAGTTGATTTGTGACGTTGGGACTATTACTAATACTGAATGTCATTTGAAAACATATACTAATAATACAGGTGTATATAAGGTAGAATCTCTTTCTGAAATTGAAAATACTCTTTTAAAATATAGAATTACAAATTATCATTATATTTCTAAGGGTACAATTTGCCATCATCATAAGTGCAAATTATTGGACTATTACAGTTTTCAGATGAAAAGTTGTTGTGATCCTTTTGACTGTCATACAAAAAACATTACGACGGATTTGCGAGTATTGAATCTTGAAACTTTTGAAAAAGGATTTGATTTTGTGAAATTCAAAATAACACCAGGACAAAAGATTTGTAAAAGGTGTGAATCCACTATACGTAGCCAATTGAAATCAGAAAAAGATATTCCGATTGCCATTGCCGAAGAGTTGGTTTCAGATGCTTGCAGTAGCAATGTAGATATGCGTGTATCCGAAAGAATGGTTGAAAAAGAAAAAGTTGATTATACAGAAGAAAATTTCACATCTGATAGTCAATCAACTCATACTTCTGTTGGATCCATATTTACAACTTTCAGTCAAGAAGCAAACAAAGTAAACACCGTGTTAGAATCACTTGCGTTACCTACAATGAGAAATCAACAATTCTATAAAACCAAACGAGTGGTTGACGCTGAAAATTTAATCGATGATGTTTGTAAAACTTTCACAGGAATGTTATCTAAATCAGAAAACATTAATATTTCTATTCCCGATCCAATATGTAATAATACCTTAGAAGACTCCTCTGTACTGCGACAAATACTGATAAATTTACAAAAAGAATTTGAAAATGAAAAAGACATTTATAAAAAAATATTAATCCTATCAATGTTACCAAAAGATTGGAGTTCTAGCAAAATTTCAAAACACTTCAGATATACAGATTATATGTTAAAGAAACTTTCTTATTTTAAAGAAAAAGATGGTAAGTTATATCAAATTTTGTATAAGCAAAAACTAAACCAGAAAAATATTTGACATTTTCTGAGGGTCGGCAAAGCGGCACATAGATATTTTTCGTTACAAGTGGGCGTAAAATAAGTATTTACACCTCGATTTTCAAGGACTAAAATGTATTTTTACGCCTACTGTGTGTAAAATAAGATTTTAGACACAGTGGGCGTAAACATGCATTTTAGTATTTGAGAATCGGGGTGTTAAAACTTATTTTACGCCCACTGCAACGAAAAATATTTATTATTTTACATAATATTATTAAAACGCTGTGTACCGGATTTATTTTAAAGTGATTAGAATAGAAAAAAAAATGATTATCGACAACAAAAAAACGCAAGTTTTTTCATTTATTTTACTGGTTTATATAATGAATTTAAATATTATTTCTTTCATTATTTACAATAAATATAATTTTTTTAGATTTTCCAGAAAATGTCAAGATTTATAGGAATAAAGTTGGTTTTAAAATTTCTTCTGAAATCAAGCAACTGGTAATTAATTATTATCTTAATGAGGAGCATGTCTATACGTGTCCTGGAAAAAAAGATTACGTATCTGTTCGTGATAGTGAAGGGAAAAAAATTTTTATCCAGAAAAAAATGTTGTTATACACCGTTCACGATTTGTATTTAAAATTTATTGAAGATTACGCTGGTTATGAAAATTTGCCAAATTCATTCATGCTGGAGACCCTGGAAGTCACAATATTTGTGTCTGTGCCGAACATCAAAATGTTAAATTAAAATTATATGCTCTTTCAAGAAAACTGAATTTTCGCAGTTTAATAGGTAGTGCTGTTTGTTCTGTTGACAATCAAAGTTGTATGCTTAAAGAATGTAAAAATTGTCCAGGTAAAGAAAAAGTATTAACAGCATTAAATGACTTTATGGAAATATATGATATTGCACCAAGGAATACCATTGTATATAAAAATTGGATAGAAGCAGGAAGTCGTGCGAGTCTTTCTACTTTTGAAGATAATAATGACCACTCCAAATTGCAGTTATGTAAAGAAATCGATGATTTGACTTTCCATCAGTATATTGCAGATTCTCAAAAAAATTATCTAAATCACTGTAAAAATAATTTAGAATTGGATACATGCATTAAATTAATGGACTTTTCAGAAAACTATTCATTTATAATTCAGAATTCTGTGCAAGCATTTTATTATAATAATGACCAAGCCACTGTTCATCCTTTTTGTATGTATTACAGAACAGAAGACAAAAATGACCTATTAAACGTGAACTACTGTCATAAGTGATACTTAAGACCATTATGCCTATACGATAAATGCTTTTACAGCAAAAATGATGGCTACCATTAAGCAAGATTTTAAGTGGATAAAAAAAGTTATTTACTTTTCCGATGGAGCACCTCAACAATATAAAAACAAGTAATAATACATAATTTTTAAAATATTTGGCACTATATTTGTGGCTTTCTATCCAAACGAATATAGATATTAAAGTTTTGTTAACATGCGTTCTTACGAAAAAATTAAATTCAATTCAGTTTTTTCTCGCATTAAATTCTGCAATGTACATTATATTTGTTTCATTTTTTTTTTCTACAAATCACATCAGATTATGTTATTCAAAACTTGAAAAAGGTAGACTTACGTTGTTTTGATGGGAAGTCACAAATATATTCGATAACCATTTTTATGATGTAGGTATAAATTATTTTCTTATTATATTTAGGAATCACTTAGCCAACATTGCATGCCATGAGAAAGACTTTGGAATAAAAGTTACTTCGTATAACTATTTTGCAACGAGTCATGGAAAATCAGTATGTGATGCTACTGGTGGCTCTATTAAAGGCCAATGTATGAGGCATTGTATAAGATCAACTCCTCAGGATCAAATAACTAATGCCTTAGAAATGTATAATTATGGTATAGAAAAGGTTAACTCGATAAGGTGCGTAAAATAAATTTATGTGAATATAAAACTAATTTTTATAGAAATTTTGTAGATATATTTTATGTATTTAACAATATATTACAGAGTATTATGGGTGCCAGACACTGATGTTAAAAAATATGAAAGAAAGCTAAGAGCAAGATTTGAGTCAGCAAAAACTTTTCCAAATACTAGGAAACATCACTGCTATATTCCAGTTAATGGAAATCAAATGAAGATGAAAATAACATCTTTTGATGTTAAGGAGAAAAGTGTCTCATTCAAATTAAATTAATTTTTTCGTGAAAAAGTATAAGTTAAGTTAAGTTATATTCAATTATAATATGTATAATATTATATTATATTTTTAATAAATCATTTGTGCATATTTTAAAACTAATTCAACTAAATTATTTCACTCTTAAATTCTAATTTCAGTGTAATAAAATTTATTAGAGGCAATTTACATATTGCTGGATTTGACACATCGATTTTTATAACATTTAAAGTAATGTATAATTTGGGTTCTAAGATACACATATACCTCTACCATAGCTATAATTAAACTTTTTTGTGTCTATTTTTCTCTACTGGTAGATGCAAGACATTTTAGATTATTCTAATCGATTACTAGGTCCTAAAAACATGTAATTTGAGTTATTCAGTACAAAAAAATCAAATGCATATATCTTGGCTCCTTTTCAGCATAAAAAAATAAACGTGGGATCATCTTAAACGTTTCTTTAGACCCTTAAAAATAAGATATTGAAAAAGATTTTTCGATAACGCGTTCAAATTTGGCAATCGAATGAAAAGGATAAGAAAATATCAATTTTTCAAAATTTGCTTCGCACTAAATGAGTTGCCCAAAATTAACCTCAATATTAAGAAATTTAAAAATTTATTTGTGAATACTACATATCATGACAAAAAAAAATGCAATTTAAAAAATTTAATTTGCTTCAAAGGGTTTTGAGATATCGTAGTTTGAAAATAACGCTAAAATCCTTTAAAGTGTCAATTTTAGGCCCTTTCAGTGCCCCTACCTCAGGCTCTATGAGACCTAAAGATGTGTAACTCTCAGGAAGATCTTTTTTTATGAGGTACAATAACATACTAAAATTTGGTACAATTCCGAGGACTTCGTCCACAAACCTCGGCGAAATCGTTTGGAATTGCTCATATATATATATATATATATATATATATATATATATATATATATATATATATATACAGTGGAACCCCGATAAGTCGGCCCCCGATAACCCGGACCGATTTTCATCAGACAAAAATTTAACAAATAAACAATTTAACAATTTTATCAAATAAAAATGTATGTAGGTCAAAAATAATATTTGAGAGATAATGTGTATTTGTGTAATTTGAACACATATAAGTATGTACAACAGTAAAAATGATTCATGCACACGGCGGCAGGCAGAGCGACCGTCTCAGCTTATCGGAAAGAACAGGCACCTGTCTGTATTCCTTTTCCGTTATTTATGTCAAACTGTCTTAGCATTGTTTAAAATAGACGTGACTATTTAAAAATTCTTTTTTAAAACAATGGCCTTAGTCTGTTCTTAAATAACAACATTGTTTTAATCACTTCCGTTCTGTAATCGTGCTTCAGATTGTGTTTGCCTGATTTTTGTCTACGTAATGGTAACAAAACTGTAATGTTAACAAAACGTAAAAATGTTGTGACAATGGAAAAGAAACTAGAAACATTAGGTAGGATTGATAAAGGCGAATCTTTAAAATAAATTTATTGCAGCATCATAATATGATATTATGATACCATAGGTCTGGATCCCGCGTATGAAAAAAAAGTTGATTAATAGCAAGCTAAAAATTTGTTAATAGCTTAAGGGTGTCTAGTCGGATAAACTTTGATATATGAGAACACTGGAACAGGGGCAGTTTTAATTGTGGAACAGGTAAAAAATCTGGAACGGTCAGAACACGAAAATGGCACATTTGTTTTGTCCGACAGAACAGACATAAACTCTCCGAACAGAGATTAAACTCTCATGCAAAAATCAGACTGCTATTTATCACCTGTCATAATTCCTGTCATTTGACATATTCTACATGTTCCACTCATTAAAACGCCAATTTGGTGATAAATAGCAGTCTGATTTTTGCATGAGAGTTTAATCTCTGTTCGGAGAGTTTAAGTCTGTTGTGTCGGACAAAATACATGTGCCGTTTTCGTGGTCTGACCGTTCCAAATTTTTAGCCTGTTCCACAGTTAAAACTTCCCCTGTTCCAGTGTTCCCATATATTAATGTTTGTCCGACTAGACACCCTTAAGCTAATAACAAATTTTCAGCTTGCTATTTATCAACTTTTTTTTCGTACACGGGATCCAGACCTACCATATTATGGTGTCGGTACATCTCTACAGTATGACTGAGTTTTTTACCAAGAAATGAACAAAACTCTACACTCTATACAACTATACGTAATTTAGATGTGTACTGTGCATATGTGTTTCATGTTTTTGTAATTATAATGGAGGTTATTTATTAATTTTTACTATATTCTCCGGCTAACCCGGATTTTCGATAACCCGGATCGGCCGCGGTCCCGATTAATCCGGGTTATCGAGGTTCCACTGTATGG
The DNA here is from genome assembly GCF_917563875.1 of Diabrotica virgifera virgifera. Taxonomy (NCBI): domain Eukaryota; kingdom Metazoa; phylum Arthropoda; class Insecta; order Coleoptera; family Chrysomelidae; genus Diabrotica; species Diabrotica virgifera. The sequence goes on along the minus strand of NC_065451.1, from coordinate 130,136,787 downwards.
TTCCACTATATATATATATATATATATATATATATATATATATATATATATATATATATATATATACTGTATATATGTCCACTGTATATATATATAAAGAAGTTTGGTATTATTGACTGACAATATGTAGACTTTAGTTTTTTATTGAGGTTGCAGTCATTTATTTCTAAGGGGCAGGGTAAGAGAAACTCTGTGTTATAATCAAGCTTTCGCAAAATTTATTTGCTTCGTCAGGATTAGCTAAAATTATTATATAGTTATAAATAAATACAACGAAATGAAAGAACATTTTAGATATTTTGTAGAAATGTCAAATTAAGGAACAAACCTCACGTTGTAAGTTTTTGTACTAATTTTTATGCAATGTTCTTTCATTTCGTTGTATTTATTTATAACTATATAATAATTTTAGCTAATCCTGACGAAGCAAATAAATTTTGCGAAAGCTTGACTATAACACAGAGTTTCTCTTACCCTGTCCCTTAGAAATAAATGACTGCAACCTAAATAAAAAACTAAAGTCTATATATATATATATATATATATATATATATATATATATATATATATATATATATATATATATATATATATATATATACTGATAAATGACACGTAACGGAGCCCGAATACAAACGGGCAGTTTCAGAGCCCTGCACTTCCTATTGGTTACGGCGTGTATACTTTGTACCTATCGCCTTAAAATCACTTAAAACCTATAGAGGGGAAAGCAGAGGGGTAAAGTTTTTTCCGTAGAATTGTCGTTAGAAACGAATTTCACCTTTTGAAGCCCAAAAGATATTACTTGAACCTTTAGAAGCCCACTGTTTAAAAATCTATATACTATTGCAACGTTTTAAAGCCTAGCGGTGTTGCCAGGTTACTGATACTATTAATAGTACATCTATTTTTAGACTCAAGGTTATATTTGAATATTGTCCATTATTATTATCAGTGTTATAGGAGAAGAACCGGGCTTCTCACAGTTGCATTCGTGTTGTTTGCTTTTATATGGTAGTATTACTACTTTGATATTGGGAATAAAGTAAGTATTATTTTACTATTTATTTTAAACGATTTTTTCAGTTTAATATGGACTGAATCGTATTATAACGAAGATAGATTATAGAGGCTCTCTATCAGATTATCAAACATTGCTTAGGAACTATTGCTCATCTACGGAAGATGATGAGAGAAGGTTAATAAAACTCTTATACAGTGTATTTACATAAGTTTTAGCATACAGGGGAAAATATTTTATTATAATAATTAAGAGAAAAAATCATTTTCCATCAAGATTTTATCAATATTATACTAGTTTTGCCTGTGAATGTGATTATTGCTGAAAGTAAAGTACATTTATTTTCGACAATATTAAAAATCATTATAAAGAAAAGGGGTTTAGAATTGAATATATTGTTTATTTACATAAAAAAAGTTAAAATAATTTTTATTTTTTTGTCATTTACTTTGCGATAAACTTTTAAAATATAAGTTTGTACCTACCTACATTAATGTATAATAAATATGGGAATATTGTTTATGTTTGAAAAGGTAGAACTACAAGCAGCATTAACTACATAAGGAAGATAAAATTCACCTAATCATCATGGCCTATGAATGAATACTTTGGATGTTTTTCTCATTATATATTTGTTATAATCTGACCTTGACTCCAATTGATTGACTTGCTCTTTTCCAGAATAAATTAACCTCCATCAGTCATGAAAAAACGAACGGAAAAAATACTAAATCTGACGCGGCGTGACGAGAGTAATCTACTTTTTTTACCAGATTACGAGACAACAAAGGGTTTACAAACATATTATAAAAATAAAGCATTAACCCATCTAAGTTTGACAGCTGCTGCAAAAGGTGAGCTAAAAGATGTCTATGATTTTGAAGATCATGAAGAAAAAGATGTACAGCTAGTTAAGAGACACAATATTGAGAAATCCAATGAAGAAATAAATAAAAAAATAGTTGTATTGGAAGATCAACAAATAAGACCGCAACCAGACCACACCAGTGAGAAAATTTTAGAAGCGTACTCTCCTCTTAGACATGTACCTCGAAGACAAAGACCCAATAAAGAAATGGAGAAAAAAATAGTTATATTGGAAGATCTACAAATACTACCACCATCAGACATCACCAGTAAGGACATTTTAGGAGCGTACTCTCCTCTAAGAAATGTAACTCGAAGACAAAGAGAACCGTCAGAAGAATCTAAAGAAAACTATGATATTGATGAAATGGAAGAACCTTCTCGATCTTCTGGGAGTGAGTATCTACCTTCAAGCGATGATGAGGAAAATGAAGAATTTCCGCTTATACGTTATGAAAGAATTAGTAAAGCTGAAGGTAAAAGTACCAAAAAAACAAAAAAATATATAAGCAACAATTGTTCTTACAAGTCTAATGAAATATCCACAACTACTACCTTGCTTGATCAAAATTTAAAACCAAAAGAAGAAAGCTTTGAATTAGAAACTACAAGTAAGCACGTAGACCCTTTTATAGTTAACTTCGGTAAATTTGTAGGACCCTCTCATGTTAAAGTTGAGTCACACTTCAGTCGTTCACAAGACAAAAAAACAACATGTCCGTATTGCTTGGACGATGTAACCCATTTTGCACGACACTTGATTAGAAGACATTGTGATCAAGGTGCTGTTAAGGAATTTTCGTCATTTCCTCCAAATTACCACAAAAGAAAATTATTGTTAGATGCTATTCGCCGTCAGGGAAATTTTGTTAGTTCCTTATCAACTAATAATATAAGACCTGTACGAAGACCCAAGGAAGCTGAAGATGTAGATACATCATTATTTGTTTCTTGCCCCGATTGCATGGGATTCTTTAGAAGAACGTATTTAAGAAGACATAGAAAGCAATGTCCTGCCAGATCTAAATGTAAAACTGTCAAACGTGAAAATCATTTATCTTTATCACAAGTATTCACTGTATGTTCAGGTGTACACGGTGATTTTCTTGCTTCTTTGCGTTTAAAAAAAGAAGTTTTTCCAATTATGCGAAGTGACGAGATTTCAAGAACTGCTATGAAAGATATGCTCATTTGCTCATATGCTGAAAGCTTGCTAAGAAAGCACAAGCGTGCTCAAATAAGAAATGTTATCTCAAATAAAATGAGAGAATTGGGACGACTTCTTATAAGTTTGAGAAATACAACTGGAATTCAACTACTATTTGATGCTTTGAAACCACAGTTTTTTGATAATATTGTCGGAGCTGTAAAAGTTATTAGCGGATATTGTGAAGAAACCAAAACCTTTCAAGCGAGCAGTTTGGCACTACACATGGGGACCACGCTTAAACAAGTTTGTGACATAGCTACAGAGAATATTATACAGAAAAGTCCTATTATAATCTGTACTACTGCCGAAGAAAGTCTTAAAGACATTAAGCGTTTAAAAAATCTTATTGAAAACCATTGGACATCTGAGATTTCAAGCCTTGCACTGAAAAATTTAAAGGAAAATAATTATGTTTCTCCAAAATTGTTGCCATTGACCCAAGATGTTATAAAATTCCAAACTTTTGTAATGAACGAAGCCCATGAAGCTTCAGATGCATTGAAGAAAAATATCCACATTAAGTTGAACTATCGAAAGCTGATCGAGTCTGTCTTAGCATTGACATTATTAATAAATAGAAAGCGCATTGGGGAAATTCAGTACCTAAAAACCGAGACTTATAATTCAACAGTCAGTGAAAACCAGCAAACCGAGTTTCTAGATTGTCTTTCAAAAACTGAACAAACTTTGTGCAAGAATTACAAAAGAGTAGTGACCGGTGGAAAAGGAAGCAGACCTGTTGCAATTTTATTTCCACCGGACCTTCAGAAATTCATTGAACTTCTTCTAAGTTTCCGAAGTATTTGTGTGACTCCGACAAATCCGTATTTATTTGGTAATCCTAACACAGAGCTGTGGTTGAGTGGCTATCATATTGTGAAAAAGCTGGCGACAAAAGCTGATGTTTCGGATACAACTCTGTTTACATCAACCCGTTTAAGAAAACAAATTGCCACATTATTGCAAGCAATCAATATTAAGGATGACGAAATGGAACAGTTTGCTACTTTCATGGGACACACCAAAAAAACACATGAATCGTATTATAGGTAATTATAAATTCAATTTTTTTATCATTTTTATCAACGACCATTTAAAAACTACATTCACTTGTGTTTTATCAAGTATAATGATGAACTTTATTTAGTCGTGAATAATGAATCATAATTCACAGGTCATGAATAAATGACAATTTGAGTTTATTTATATAAAAATACAACAACTTACATCTGAAGAAAAAATAAAAAACTTCTTACACCGTAGGGGATCGAACCTATATATTTAGAATAGTATTTGGGGTTTAAAATCTTAATTTCATTGCTTTTGTTCCAATTAAACAAGTTACACCAAAATCAAGTAGTATCTACTACATTTTTGATTTAAAAAAATTCATGTGTAGTACAAAAACGTTTTCATTTTGCTTTATTTATTTAAAAACCGTGCTTATTACCTATTTTTTGTGGCACTGTCCATATTTCGCATACATTTTTAATGGGAAAGTTCTGTTTTCCAATCCTCTTTTAAAAAACAGAAACTAAAGGTCAGTCTACTTGGCTACATACTCAAATGTACGTACTTCTGATACTTTAACTAGTTCTGTCTCGTAGGCTTCCTCAAGACTTGTATCAGACAGCAAAAGTTGCCAAATTACTTATCGCTGTTAATAGTGGACAAGTAGCAAAGTATAAAGGAAAATCCCTTGACGAAATAACTTTGTCAGACAATGAATCATTGCTGGATGAGACTGAAGCAGAAAAACCTTTATTTCATGGTAAGAAATTCATAATTATTTATTTTCTTTTAAGGTACCAGAATGAAGGAAACTTTTTTATGACAATAAAGTTTTTTGTAAAATCAACAACATAAATTCCAATACCGTAAAAGTGAATATTTTGTTTGAAAATTAATAGGTTAATGAAATCGTTTGTTATTTGCTGTCATTAGAACACGAAGTACTGCGCCAAATTCATTACTGTAATATTGATTCGGAACACAAACAATAGTGCAATGAAAATTTTTAAATTTCAGTTTATTTTCAAAATTCGCCCCGTTAAAAAATATAGATTCTTAAATTTTCAGTTAATACGTTAACTAGTATCTACGAAATATGGAGGAATTTAAAACATGCTTTACTCACCACGTAACTTTAGCAAATCAGGTTGATATTTCATTAGGATTACTAGAAAAAATTAATATATGCAGGCATGAAGATTTAATATATATATATTGTTTTTAGATCAAAATATTAATGAAAATGAAATAGAAGAAACGTGGGAACAGCAATTCGGAGAACAAGCAATGAAAAATGCGGTATTAGGTAATTATCTATTTTTCCTTATCCAGAACTAAGAATTTAAAGAACGTGGAATGAAAGATAAACTGTTATGTTTTAGATGAAAGGGAAAATAGTATAAAAAAAGGAAAGCGAGGAAAGTGGAATTCAGAGCAAAAAAATGTATTGAAAACAGCTTTCAAAGATCACATAAAAAACAAAAAAGCTCCGAGAAAAGAAGAAACCGAGTTGATAATGAAAAAACATAAAGATTTATTCAAGGATAAGACGTGGGCCACAGTGAAAGCTTTTGTTTATAACTGTTATAAAGGTTAAAAAATTGCTAATTTACTTTAAATATTTTAGACTTGCACTGCGCTAGTATAAACGTTTAATTTTATTTCAATATTTAATAATTATTTTAGTCATTCTCAGCATTAATTATAAATAAGATAAAATGTAAAATAGCTATTAACCAAATATTTAATGAAGTACTCGTATTTACTTTTGTACTTTTTTTTTTCTTGCAGCTGTTTGTATTTTCAGTTTAAATTTTTTTCCATAATTCGAAATATAATATTTTATTTATTATTTTGTATTATTTTCTGGTTTTTCAGACATTTTTCTTTAAATCTGTAATACCTGTTGCAGGAAATTTACTCAATGAAATCGAGTAAAGAAATATCTAACAATACATATAGGTATAGGGGGTTTTATTATAAAACAATGTATTTGTTTTATTTTATACTAAATACTGTATCAAATTTTGTTTTCAAGATGAAAAGAAGGAGAACTTTATATTTCACCAATACTGTCGATTTTTCCAAGGTGGGCATTACCCACTCGTGTCCCTGAGAAGCTACACCGATGTTTGTGTTCTTTATTGAATTAGGCACTCTGTATAGTATTTTTAAGATTGATTATCTTTATATATGTGTGTCGTTCTTACTTCTAACAATTGTGATTTACGCCCAATGGTATATATGTGAAAATAAATTTCACGCACGTTTTCAAGCCCAGCGGCGTTGTCAAATGTCGGGCTTCATAGCGATTTATTTAAATATAATAGTTCAAATGTATAAAACTTATACACGAAAGCGCCCCCTACCGCATGATTTTGGAAACTTTTTGTATAAGTGTATGTATAAGCTGTACGTTGTGAAGCCTTCGCAAAAATTTGTCCAGTTGGGTAAGAAAGTAAGGGGAATCCAATGGTTGTTAGATACTCGGGCGACGTTTCGAAACCCGCAGTCGGGCTCCAAAAGGTAGTTGCGGGCTTGTAAACGTTCAAAATATATCTTGTACGGGCCTGTATAAGAGCGTTTATATGTGTATATATATATATATATATATATATATATATATATATATATATATATATATATATATATATATATATATATATTGATGCACGTTAAGTTGTGACTTCCGGTATACAGAAGAGGCTGTCCGACTTCCACCTTTTCTACTAGGAATTATTTTTTAAAAATTGTGTATTTGGTAAAAGGGGGGCTTATAAAATGGGTCTACCTATTGAGGGGAAAGGATTTACCAAAATAAATTTTGTATATATATACGTATATACCGAAGCGTACAGCATACGTTATGGCTTCCATATATAGGGTAGTTCAAGGTGCGTTGTCACTTCCAGCGGTGTTGTCATATTTTGGAAGTCACAACGACTCGTCTGCTGATTTACCTCTTACTTTAAGCGTAATGTGTGATCTTTTGAAACTTTTACTGTGAATACAGTTGTGAATGCAGTTCTATGTTTTAAAGTTGTCTATTTAAATTAAAAGATTGATATTCTTTTGATTAAACAGGTTTACAAAAAAAATACATTTCGGAATATTTGACGAAACCATATGACTAGGGGGTTTTTGGGGTCGCTGGTCACGAATCCGGGGTCCGCTGACCTCTATCACGTCAGGTAATGGTAATCTCAAGGTCAAATCAAGATAAACCGACAGTCGCTCTGAAAAAGTATATTAGGGGGTTTTTGTGGTCGCTGATGACGAATTTGTGTCCGCTGACCTCTATCACGTCTAGCTCAAGGTCATTTCGAGGTCAAATCAAGATAAATGGACACGATCGCTCTGAAAAAGTATATTAGGGGGTTTTTGGGGTCGCTGATAACAAAACTGGGGTCCGTTGAGCTCAACCGCGACAGGTAAAGGTCATTTCAAGGTCAAATCAGTTTTGTGGACTTGTCCTGATTTGGCCTTGAAATGACCATTACCTTACGTGGTAGAGCTCAACGGACCGCAGTTTTCATGATCAGTGACTCCAAAACCCCTATATTTTCAGAGCGATTGTGTCGATTTATGTTGATTTGACCTTGAACTAGACGTGACAGAGGTCAGCGGACTAATGATTCGTCATCAGCGACACCAAAAACGCCCTAATATACTTTCTCAGAGCGACTGTCGATTTATCTTGATTTGACCTTGAAATGACCTTTACCTGGCGTGAAAGAGGTGAGCGGACCCCGGATTCGTGATCAGCCACCCCAAAAACCTCCTTGTAACATGGTTTCGTCAAATAGTCCGAAATTTAGTTTTTTTTTGTAAACCTGTATTATTTATGATATGATTGATATTTATTTTACAAATACTAATATTTTATTATTGCTGCAAAATGAATTTTTTGGAATTAATTAAAAAAGTGTTATTAGTAAGTAATTTATTTATGAAAATTATATCAAAAATTTTAATAAATAAATTTGAACTTATAGGAAATTTAAATATTTATTATTTTTCTTGATTAAATTTTGAATTTTAGATTTTATTACAGGCACCGTCCTTTTAATTTTTGATGTACCAATAATAATGTGTAATAAGAAAATTAAATGGCTAAATACACCAGGTGGGGTTGAGCTGCTAAAAAGCTATCTAGGTCCATCTTTTTAGAGCAGATTAGTCCCAGTCTGCTACTCGATACTATTGACTGTGCTTCTCCAGTTCTTTCTATCCTCTGTCTTTTTCTGCTAGTCTCTAATTCCTGCCCTATATAAATTTTCCTTTACTTCCTGTAACCATTTATTCTAGTTCCTCCGCGTCTCCTTCTAATTCCGGGTTTCCATTGTAAAATTGAGTTTATAGTTGTTACGCTACCTGCTCTCCATATATGCCCCAACCATCTAACACTGTGCTGAAATCTGAAAATCTGGAATATCTACCCGGGTCGAAACATTTTTTTTAATATATGAAAATAGTTATTTATGAAACAGTTCGTGAAGTATGCTTTTTACGAATGCACGTGATGTTTAGAGCACAAGCGACAACGGAGCGAGTGCTATACATCGCTTAAGTTCGCAAAAAGTACTTCACGCACAGTTTCATACAATATTTTATCTACGATAAACAAATAAAAAAACTGTAACTCTTCATCACTGGAATTCATTCCTATTCTACAATTTTTAGAACTTATTTAAACATTCTAATTTCTTTCAAACCACAAAACTGTCAAATTTTTTTTTGTAATTTATTGCTCATTATGTCATCACCATGACAACGCGAAAGTTAAGGATATTTGATTATATGAAAGTGTGTCAAAAACAGTGCGAAAAAGTAAATCCCGTTTAAAATACATTGTTACTTCACGCACACGTTATCCATTAAATAGATCGATGCAGATCGGCCTTATATCGGATCCTCTACTATTAGTCCGTTCGCTGACGGTAAAATATTGCAAAACCCATAAATTTTAAAAAACCGCTTAGATCAGGGGTGGGCAATTACTTTTAAGCGCGGGCCAAAATGAAAGTTTCAAAATGTCTCTCGGGCCGGAGGACTATACCGGATATGTACGCTGTGCTCACGCGAATTTTTTTGGTGTAGTTTATTCCCTGCTCAAGAAATAAATACTATAAGTATTATTTTAAAGCATTTGGACAAAGAAATTTGACTGTTAATAATTAGAAAATGGTAATAATAAATTGTCCTACTTGGGAATACATGCGAAAAACTTGTGCCCAGTAAAATATGTCACGTAATTGAAAAAAAAATGGTCATTATATTAAATCATAAGAAGATCCAGAAAAAGAACCAGATAAAAAATGAAGATATTGAGCAAGTGGACAAAATGAAATACTTACTTAGGAGTCTGGATTACGGAAGATTTAAATTCGAAATCATAAATTCGATCAAGAATAGAGCAATTGAGGGTAGACTTTTTGAAGATGAGGACATTTCTGAGTCACCAAAGACTCAATCTGCAAATCTGATATTAGTTGATAAAATGTTGTACATATATCCACTCTATTCTTTTTTATGGTGCCGAAGCTTGGATTGTTAATGCTGACTTAATGAGAAAGCCGGAAGCTTTTGAGATGTGGCTTTTTGGGAGAATTTAGAAAATACCGTGGACCGATCATATACGAACAAAATGATGTTGCACGAAATGGAAAGAGACAGAGAACTTTTGACCTCCATTAAAAGGAGACAGACAGCATATTTACGGCACATGCTCAGAAATGATATGTACGAGTTGTTCGAAGGAAAAAGGGGTCCTGGTAGACGACAAATATTCTGACTGAAAACATTTGAGACTGGACAGGGTTAAACACACAGACGCTTTTAAGAAAAGCAGAAAATAGAGACGAATTTGCAATGGTGTTTTAGCCAACCTTTATTAGTGGAGTCGGCGTTAGAAGAATAATAATAAATTAATGGTAATTAAATAAATCAGTTATTGAAAGATTTTATTTTCTTATTTATTTATATTTTAACGATACAAATTAATTTATATTGATACATATTTTGTAAATATACCTAATGTTAAATAAAATTATAAAAAAAAGACAAACATTAAACGTTAAAAGTAATAGAATACTCATTATAAGTATAACTTCTATAATAGTTAATGCGAAACGTGAAATCGCGAATGTTCATGTGATATTATTTCTTCAAAATTGGGATCCAAATCACCTGTAGCAATCCTTAATACCGAGTGTAGATTTTCGTCAGTAATTTGTGATCGATATTTATTTTTCGTAGAAACCATCAACGAAAAAGTTCTTTCACAAATATATGTCGAACCAAATAAAACTAGGTATTTTTGAACATAGTTTAAAAAATGTTTAAAATGTTCTGTATTCAAAGCACCGTAGAAAGCACTTAATTCGTTTGATTGAACATTTTCTTTTAATAAATTATTTGCCTGTAAGTCAATTAATTCTAGCTGAATTTCAACAGGAGCTTCTTGCACATCGAAATTGAAAGGTTGACTAATTAATGACAAAGGTTTTTCAATAGCTTTGAAATCTTGAAATCTTCTTTGGAATTCAGTATGCAGGTCTTGTGTTACTGAACTATATTTAAGAAAATCAGAATTTTTCAATAATTCTCGTCGTGTTTGTAATGATGGGAAGTGGTTTAATATTTTTTTATTAAAGTTCTCAGCAAATAAGTTTAGTTTTATCATAAATGCTTTGACATTTGAGTGCATATTGAAAGCGAACTGGTTTTTCCCTTGTAAATTTACATTAAGTTCATTTAAATATTTTACAATATCTACAGAAAACGACAAATCGTTTAGCCATGCCTCATTTTTCAATTCAGGAAAATCATGTAGTTTTTCTTTTATCGACAAGAAGGATACTATTTCATCAAGCAAATATTGAAATCTGTCCAAAACTTTACCGATGCTAAGCCATCTCACCTCAGTGTAGTAAGGAATTTCGTAAAAGTCACTTTCAATTTCTTTCAAAAATTCAACAAACTGTCGATGATTTAAGGCACGTTCCCGGATAAAGTTTACAACTTTTGTCACAACAGTAACGACGTGATTCAATTTTAAAACTTTTCTACATAACACTTCTTGATGAATAATGCAGTGTAAAAATAATATGTCTTGTTCTGGCTGCAACTGTTTTACTTTGTCGCTGATTCGTTTTAGTAAGCCCACATTTTTCCCTGTTAAACTAGGACAGCCATCCGTAGTGATGCTTACTATTTTGTTCCAAGGTAAATTTACTCTAACTAAACACTCTTCAACAGCGTTAAAGAAGTCTTCTCCGGTAGTTGTATCTTTCATTGGATGCACACTAAGAAGTTCCTCGCGAATTTCACATTTTTTGTTAATGCCCCGAATAAATATTAATAATTGACTTGTGTCAGTAATATCGCAGGACTCATCCAACGCCAGAGAACAATATGTAAAATCAGCAATTATTGTTTTTAGCTGGTCGAGTAAATTTCCTGAAATATTTTCGATCCGTCGTACTATTGTTCTCCTTGACAGGCTTAAATTTTCAAAAATATGTTTTTTTTCAGGACAACATATCTCCGACACTTCTACCATGCACTGTTTAACAAATTCTGCTTCAGAAAAAGGTTTACATAACTTAGCAATTTTGTGTGCAATAACATAACTTGCTTGTGTGGTAGATTTCTCGATGTTACTTTGTTTGCTAAAAATATTTTGTTGTTTATTTAAGTTTTTTGCTGTTGTCTGCAGCATTTTTAAGTTCTTCTAAAGAAAACGATGCATATTTTGGATGTTTTGATGTAAAATGCCTCTTTAAATTATATTCCTTGAAAACAGCAATGGTTTAATGGCAAACTAAACAAATTGCTTTCTTACCAATGTTCGTAAAAAGGTATTTTTCTGTCCATGCTTCATTAAAATTTCTGCATTCCAAATCAACTTTTCTTTTTTTAGATTGTATCATTTTGCAAATGCTTACAAATAAATATTTTAATACAATAAAATAAAAACAATGTTTTCAAATTTTACTTACAAAATGTCCTCCACTTTTTAAATTTATTATATATTTGCAAAATAACACACACTGTATCAAAAGAAATATGAGGAGTAATAGGAAATACGACCAGTGCTAAATCAAAATAAACTTATACGCGTCTTTCGAAGTAGTTGTAAAACTTCGGCAAAAATCGGTAACAATGAATTTGATACTGAAGTAGGTATTCCAAACAACCATACTTAATTCAGATTTAATAAATAAAGTAATAAAGAATCATATTATTGGGACCAAAGTGCTGAGGTATTTAGATCATAAACTGTCAGTGATATGGTTGAAATAGATACCCAAACACCGAGTGCTTGTCTTGAGACCTTGAGAGTTAAATACGATTATTAATACCGAATAAACAATTATGAATCTCCGGGGATTTCCCTATATTTTAAAAGAAATTTAAAGTAAATAGTTACAATTAAACAGTTTTTAAAAATATAGTTAGCTAAGGCTGTTCGTAATTATAATACTCTCTATTATTTATATATTTAATAATTTATGTGAACACTATGCAAACTATTACTGTTGATTTCAACAAAATCACATAAAAGGGATTAAAAGATTAGGTACTTGCGGGGTTTTTCAACGGGCCGGACAAAGTAAGCGAAAGGGCCGGACCCGGCCCACGGGCCGGCTTTTGCCCACCCCTGTGCTATAGCCTTATTCTTTAACTATATCGCTGTAATAACATTGTTTCTAGACAGGTAAATTATCATTGTATACTGGGCGTACCAATCAAACTGGTTTTTTTTTCAATTTTCACAACACCCTGTGGAATATTCTAGCCTTTATACAATATTGAAATTAAAACCCAACTATAGCCCCAGGTTTTCTTAACGTTCTGTTTGTTGTTCATTCGCTTATGTTGGATAATAAAAAAGTTAGGGACTTTAACAACTAAACATGTTCTTTATCAATACATGGTGTTTCTAAATAAGTGCGACAAACTTTAAGGGGTAATTCTGCATGAAAAAATAATGATCGTTTACTTGATAAAGCTATGTCCGCAAATGCTTGCAAATATAAAATTCTTTTGCCAAACGATCATTATTTTTTCATGCAGAAATTACCCCTTAAAGTTTGTCGCACTTATATTTAGAAACACCTGTATCGATAAAGAACATGGCTAGTTGTTAAAGTCCTTAACTTTTTATTATCCAACGTAAGCGAATGAATAAAAAAACAGAATGTTAATAAAACCTGGAGCTATAGTTAGGCTTTGATTTAAATATTTTATAAAGGCTAGAATATTCCACAGGGTGTTGTGAAAATTGAGAAAAAAACCCAGTTTGATTGGTACACCCGGTATACAATGAAAATTTACCTGTCTATCAACAATATTATCATAGCTATTTTGTTAAAGAATAAGGCTATAACATATTAAAAAAAATTTGAATCGGACAACAGGTTTGGGAGATACGAGACATCAAAAATTATCCATTTTTTTGGGGTGCCCGTTTTTCGTGCCGGTGAGTGTAGATTAAATTAGAAGTTCATTGTAAAAAAGGAAGTAAACAAAAACACGAGAAAAATGAATTTATATAAGTAAATAGGTAAGTAAATATTATAGATTAAAATAAGTACAGAAAATATATATAATTATAGAGATATATAATCACTTATTGTACCTTCATTTAAGGCTAACTTTAAAAGTAAAGCAGATCTGCTATTATTCATGTTTAAAAACAAAAGGCACACAAAACACTAAGTACGATTAGGACCGCGAATCTACAACAGATAAATGTCTGGAAACCGTTACACAGGGTTGCCAAAAAACGGAAGTCACACCGAGCGGTGTGGTATACGGAAGACGCTACGCGTTGTGTACATAGCCTGTATAGTAGCACGGGAGCGACACTAGCGCTAGTGATATACCGTCGAACTAAAATCTGATCTTATGAGTATGTTAGATACGATATGACTTCCAGCGAAATTTTTAATATAAGCCTTCTGATACCATCTAGTAGCCAAATTCGTAAAAATATAGGCAAAACGTTGTGACTTCCGCAATCGGAAGTCATAACGGTATATATGAAGTAACAACGTATTACGAGAATCTACTTTGGAAGTCACATGGATACATGTATCAATATATATATATATATATATATATATATATATATATATATATATATATATATATATATATATATATATATATATATATATGTATATCCAACACTTTGAGGACTTAAAAAAGTATAAACCCTACACTTTGAGGACAAATGGTCAGTTTGGGGACAGTCCCCAAACTACCACTATATAATACCCTACAGTTTGAGGACAGAGTACCCAAAGTGTATGAAATATCAAAATATTTACAAATCATGTAGTTTGAGGACACCTGTAAGTTTTTAATCCTTAGTATTGTGTATAAGGCAACGACTATACGTATAGTGAAATCGATGTGTTTTATCGCCGGAAATTGTGATATTTTTCTTGGATGCGCCAATGTGTTCTTTATACAGGACGTAGTCAGAGAAGTCCTCTTCTTCTTCTTGAAATTCTTCTTCTTTTTGGAATTCTGCTTTTTTTCCCGTCATATGTCAACACGTCAGCTGACATTCATCATAAACAGAGTAGTAAAAACGTTCTTCTTTCTTTTTCGAATTCTTCTTCTTCTTTTCTTTTCTTCTTCTTTACGTGCCATCTTTGCGACGAAGGTTGGCAATCATCATTGCTATTCTCACTTTCGACACTACAGTCCGAAAGGGTTCAGTTGAGCTGCATCCAGACCATTCTCTCGAGATTTCTGATCCAGGACATTTTTCTCCTACCTATGCTGCGCCTTCCTTGAATCTTTCCCTGCATAATTAATTTTAGGGGTTCATATCTGTCACCACGTGTTATATGACCAAGTATTGAAGTTTTCTTATTTTGATGGAATCCAGTATCTCCCTGTTGTTCTGTATTCTCCTTAGTACTTCCTCATTGGTTATTCTGTCTGTCCAGGAGATTGTCAGCATTCTTCGACCCGTCCACATCCCAAATGCTTCCAATCTATTGAGGCATTGTTTATTGAGAGTCCATGTTTCCACACCATACAAAAGAACAGAAAATACATAACATTTTAGTACTCGCTTTCTAAACTCTTTTTTTAACGTCATTTATATATCTTGTAACAGAGTAGTGAAAACGTTCTTCTTTCTTTTTAGAATTCTTCTTCTTCTTTTCTTGTAACGTCATTTATATACCATTCAGTGCTACCTTCATGTCAAACGGCAACTGTCATTCATTCAAAATATACAGAGTATAATCAGAAACTCGTAACATCCATATACTGGGTGTACTCAGAAAGGCAAAACACATACAGTGTAAAGTTGAAAAATAAAAATAAATCAGGAAATCGTCACGGCAAAGTATTGAATATTCGCTACTTATCAATTATCTAATAGGTCTTCTATTTACATGAACTACTCAACACGGTGAACTTACTCAACACCGCATGTCCACGCTTTGACGCAGACCTTCCATTTAACGTCCACTGCACGGCACGGGTCTACGTTATTTCATATTATGGCCAAACCATCGAAGGTCTACGGCTAGACACGTCTCCCGTTGAACGTCCACTACACTGGTGACCAAACGACTTAACGTACAAAGATACGCTACAAACCACGTGATTAAATATATCGAGTAGAATGCAACGACATAGAAAAAGCAAACACGACGTCATGTCAAAGAGTCCTTAGGCTTATAGCGACCAAGCGGCTTAGCGTGCAGAGAGATATGACATACTAACGCTCGGTTTCATAATCAGTTAAAGTGGGCTTTAAATTTTAAGTTGTTGTTACCTTTATCAATGCAATTCATATGTGTAAATGTCAACGCTAAAGTGAACTTTAGTTCACTTTAAGTTGATTATGAAACCGGGCGTGAGTGTTGGAATTAAACAAGTAGAATGTAACGACATAGAAAATTTCAACATGGCGTCATGCGAAAAAGTCTTAGGCTTATAGCACTTAAACAGTTTAACATAGACATATGACTAGTGTCTAAAATATATGCAAAATGCATGTGCATAATACATGCAGCATATTTTTTGGGTTTCTTTATAAATGCTTATTATGCTATTCATATTTACTTGATTAAGAGCATATTGCGGCATACTTTGATGTATTTAAAAATCTATATAGAGGGTGTTTCATTAATAATGTCCAATCTCTGAGTGCTCAGTATATTAAAACTATTCGACGTATCATTTTCATACTCGGCAGAAAGTGTAGGTACTATACAACCTATGAAATTATGTTAAATAATGGTTT
The DNA here is from genome assembly GCF_917563875.1 of Diabrotica virgifera virgifera. Classification (NCBI taxonomy): domain Eukaryota; kingdom Metazoa; phylum Arthropoda; class Insecta; order Coleoptera; family Chrysomelidae; genus Diabrotica; species Diabrotica virgifera. The sequence goes on along the minus strand of NC_065451.1, from coordinate 130,120,395 downwards.
CCGGCTATTACCAGAGGCGAACGACAGGGGAAGTGAATGGTTGACCCTTCCCAAATTTTACGCCACTGGCGGAATTACCATTTTGTCACAATTTTTCGATTCTCCAATACTCTCTATGTAAATAATATACTTTTCACTCGTAACGATATAGTCATTCGTTTTAGAGATATTTCAAGTTAAACAATTAAACATGTAACAGGTATTTTGATTAATGAATTGTGCCGCTTCATTTTTAATTATCAAAAATAAACAATAATTTTAAACTAATATATCTGATAAAGGAATAACATGAGGCTTTTCATAAGCAAACGATGTGCGAACATACTTATGGGTTATCATTTTCTACGTTAAACGAAAATTTGAAAAAAAGTGACATGAGGCCTTTCATAAATAAGCGATTCACTTATAGGTAACTCGAGAACGACTAAAGAGAATTTTATAATTTTTATGTTTTTGGAGTTGCCTTCGTCGAGAATAAAATAATAGGTATTAAAATAAGTTCGTTTCATGCTTGTCCATTCCCTTAAAGTATTAATTTTAAAATAGGGTTTTTATAGTTGCGTCTATAAATATTACTTAAAGTATTGCCAATATTTTACACTTTATTTAGTCATCATCCAATCTTCGCTTGTCCACTGCTGGACATAGTTCACCCTCATAAGTTATTTCGGTCTTGTGCCTTGTGCATCCAAATCCTATGACAACGTTTTAGATTATCAGTCCAACGTGTTGGTTGACGACCTCTGCTTCGGTAGGCATGATCTCTTGGCCTCCATTTCAGTAGCCGATTTGTTCATTTGTTATCTATCATTCGAGCCACGTGACCTTCGCAGTTCCATTTCAGTGTTGCTATTCTCTCTATTGCATCAGCCACTCCTGATCTTTGTAGTAGCTGGCGGTTTGGGATCTTATCTAGTAGTGAAAGGCCCAACATAGCACGCTCCATCGCCCTTTGAGACACACAAATCTTTTGCACTGTTCTCCTTGTCATGGTCAACGTTTCCGCTCCATAATTCAACACTGACAAAACACATTGATTAAAGGTTTTTCTTTTGAGGCATATTGATATATGTTAGACGATTTGAAAATATGATTCAGCTTGCCGAAGGCTGCCCAAATCAGTCTTATAACGGCGGAGAAGCTCAACATTTTGGTTATCTTTTACTATGCGAATCTCATGACCTAGGCATTTATATGCCTACTTCTTATGGATGTCTAGGGCCCCATGATGCCTTAAACATGTAATTCAAAAAGTTAGCAAATAGCAGTTATTTGTAAAATTATTAATATCGCTAAAATTATTATATTATAAATTAGTGTAGCAGTTAATTGTTAAAATTAAATAACATTTGTTTCATTCGGGGGAAAAGTACAGGTGATAACAAAAGACTAAAAAAGCAGAGTTGAAAAGACATTATAAGTAAAAGAACAAGCAAAATAATACTGTAACTGTAACAGTAATAGGCTACGGCACTGAAAAATAAAAATATGAAGAATACAACAACTAGACTAGATCGTTCAATTCTCACATTATTCTCTTATACTGAAAAAGTTAATGTCATGTTCTTAACTTGGATAAAGTTGGATTAGTGAATAATATTGACACTACTCCATATTCATAATAAATCTCATATCTAAATTCCAAACACTCACTTTTCTAGCTTTTTTTGGCTGCAAAATCTTTAACCAAATCGTTAAGTCTAAGGCTTGAAAAAGCTCAGCATTTGAAATAAAACTATCCAAACTAGACAATCTAGAATCGGCTGATATTTTTTTTACTGCATCGTAATGGTTATATTAGTTAAGTAAAATAGCTTTTACAGCATGTTATTTGACAGCCCATCTTGTAAAGTTTACTCTTTTTGGAAGGAGTTTCTTTTCGTTATTGCTATTTTTTGACAATGTTTTCCAACACGGTACTGGAGTAGATTCACTCATGAAAACGTAAAATTCTTGAATCAACATGAATATTTTTGTTACTGCCAAACAACAATCAGCCGCATGTGTGCCTACTAGATTCAATTAAAGAGCGGAGCATGGAACATACTCAGCTAAATTGTTAAGTTATTTTATTAGAGCTTGTAAACCTATATATTTGCCTGAAATATTCGAGGCATTATCATATGACTGGCCTCTCATATCGCACAATGGAATATACAATTCTGACAGTGTATTTAAATAATTTCCGCCATGTGTGCTTCAGAGTGATCATGAAATTTTCTACAGGCATACCATCACTTAAAACATACAAACATAGTATGATCACTGTCAACTGGTCTGAATGGGTGATGTCTGGTGTAGAATCAACACTGAGAGAATAGTACTTACTTTTCTTTAATTCATCCCCAATAACAGAAGCTACTTTTTTGTACGTTAACTCTATAAACTCATTACAAATTATAGTTTTGGACAGGCCGCGGCCTAGTGGTAAATCCGGCACTGGTGGTACCTGAAAGAATACGGGAACCATGTTCGTTCGGAATCCCTGTGACTTGAAAGTGTTCGTTCAGAAATTGGATTAAAATAGCCTACAGTGTTTCAGGAGAGAATAATAATTTATTAATTCTTTTCACACAGATAGATAGTGTTACATTATTTACAAAAAATCCGATGGCGTCATCACCTTAATGTGTATCACTCTGTACAATTAAATTTGGTTGTCAAATGTAGGTCATTAAAATTAAAAATCGACGTGTTTTAAATTTTTTTCAACAGGCTTTGAGTTTAAGAAAAATATTCAATTTATTCCATACCAAATTTACGTAATTTACTATTTTAATTGAGAAATAAGCCACAATTTAAGTTGAAAAAATGACTTTATTGACGCTTCGACTTTCAATTCGGATGTCGTGTTCTAAATACAAAATGTTAATAAATTTAAAAAAATTAGTTGTTCAGTAAAAAAATTCTTCTAATAATTTAATTATAATCTGACTCATTCATATCGGCAAGACATATATTATATATTTTAAAGCAGAAAACTTTAAAATGATAGTTAATATTTATGAGTTGCGTTTCTGGGACGACTTTATTGAAATTTTCAAATGGCAACTTTCTAGATTATATGAAAACTGGCAAGGTGTTACCTACCAATTCATAAAAAAGGTGACCCAAATCAAGTAAGTAATTACCGTCTAATAACAATTTCTTTGATATTTTCAAAAATTTTTGAATACAGCTATTTACAAAGACTTAATTCATTTTTACAGACAAATAAAGTGATTGTTAGTAACCAACATGGTTTCCAGTCCAAAAATCTACCCATACAGCAATGCATTTCTTTTATGATACTCTCACATCTTTTAGATAGTGGAGAAAGTTCTGTTGAGATATTTTGTGATGTCAATTAAAAAATATCGACATTCAATTAACTGCACGTCGACAATACGTCAGCTTAACAGAAAAAGGCAAATTATCAAATGCGAGTCATGAATCTACTCTAAAGACGGCTGCTTAAAAAAGGAAGGGAATTCAATAGAACTATCCATTATCTCTTCATAGATTTCCGACAAGCATATGATAGCATTAAAAGGGATCAGGTGTGGAATGCCATAGCAGAACTTTCAGTTCCAAAAAAAAACTTATCCAGAGTTAAGATATGTGTAAATGGCTGTAGACTGTAGATCCAGAGTACGGATAGGTAACAAACTCTCAGAATCATTCGAAATAAGCAATGGCCTGACACAAGGAGATGCGCTGTCACCTCTCCTTTTCAATATAATTCTGGAGAAAGTAGTAAGAACAGCACAAATTACAACAGAATTACTGACAGTAAATGGACCAAAATTACTACTAACATAAGCGGATGACATTGACTTTGTGGGAAACACAGTCACTAATGTGAAAGAGACTTTCAATAAATTAGAGGCAGAGGCAAATAAAGCTGGTTTAAGGGTAAATTAAGAGAAAACCAAATACATGTGCATCAACAGACAAAAGTGACGAGATAGAATAGGGCAAAATGTTACGATAGACCCATATAACTTTGAAAGAGTGGATAGTTTTAAATATCTCGGAGCAACAATCACTACAGAAAATGATAGCACCGAAGATATTAAAGGGAGAATTCAGGCAGCAAACAGATGTATGTATAGCCTCCACAATACTATTAAATCTAAGAGCCTAACACGAGCATCAAAGATCAGAATAGGTATATAAAAACAGTGATTAGACCAGTGCTCATGTATGGATGAGATGTGGACTCTGACCAAAGCAATTGAAAGAGAACTTGGATGTTTTCAGAGGAAAATCATCAGAACAATCTTTGGACCTTATCGCTACCGTAATAGCAACCAATACCGAATGAGAACAAATGCTGAAGTCAAGCTGATGTATAGCGCGGGCGACAGTCCAAGAAATTAAATATCAACGTCTAAGATGGGCTGGCCATGTTCATAGACTTTCTAATAACCGCCTTCCCAAGTTGATCTGGGAGGAAGCCCCCACAGGAAGAAAGACGCCCACGATTGCGATGGAGAGGCAATATATGGTCAGATTTAAGAACAATGGGACTACCCACTGACCCAACTATCATGGATGACCGTTCGAAATGCAAGCGAGTTGTGCAGTCAGCCAAGACCCACCCCGGGTTGTAGTGCTACCAAAAGAAGAGTCATAAATCCAACTGTCTCGATATTGACATAGGTGTACCATAAGGCTCAATTTTAGGGCCAATTCTCTTTCTTATTTATGTAAACGATGTTGTCTCGGTTAACGGAGATGGACATTTCACTATATTTGCAGAAGATATAAATGCTATAATCAACGGATCTGATACTTCCTTTGAGTCCAAATATAACAGTTTACTGTCAGACCTTTGCAGCTGGTTCTGTAATAATCATCTATTATTGAACACCCAAAAAACTCTTTTCATGCAGTTTCATAATAGGCAACGATGTGATGTGTTAACCTCCTTAACTTAAATATAAATAATACATAATCATATTGAACATGTTTCATCAGTAAAGTTCTTAGGACTTCATATAGATGAATGTCTTGTTGGAGAAAACATTGTGATACACTTGCCCCAAAATTTAACTTAGTAGGTGACGTTTTTGTTTCGAAATTTAAAGCAAGTTTTAGCGGAGAAACAATAATTAATAATGCTTTATTGTGCGTGAGCCGAATCCCGTTTCAGATAGGGCATTTGTTTTTGAGGAACAAGTAGCCATATTAATGGAAGTCTTTTTTGCACAAAAAAATATTACGGACTATTGCTGGTATCCCTCATAAAACAAGTTGTAGACAATATTTTCAAAAATTCAAAATACTGCCTTTTTCGTGTATTTATATTCTGGAAAGTTGTATATACCTACATTTTAATAACCTCGAAAATTTTAAAACCCATGGGCAAATTCACAACTTGAATACTAAATATAAAGATACCTTACGTGCCCCAATGTGTAAGAGAAATATATATTTTCAAGTCCCCTAGTATAATGGGACAAATACTTTATATGGACTACCAATGCATATAAAATTGTGTAAGAGCCTGACAAGCTTTAAACTAAATTTAAAAGAATTTCTGATTACACACATTTTTTTATTCAGTTAAAGAATTTCTTCAACTCTAAATGTATTGTCGTTGTTAGTTTGCGTAGTGTGTACTGTACATAGTGTGGTTGTTTATTTGTTTGTTATATTTACTTAATGTACCTAATAATTGATTAATTCTATACAGACTATGCCTGTCTAAAAGAAAATAAACTATTTATTTATTTACAGTTCATTGGATTACATGAAATCAACCTTAACTTAAGAATATCCGCCACAAAAATCATAGCATGCGATTTGTATTTAACCCCTTAATGTACACATTAATTTTGAAGGTTCGGTCAATAGACCAGGGCGCATCTGTAAAAATATTAGTACATTTGGACGTTGAGAGGTGACTCAAATTTTTTTGCAGAAATTGCTTGAAAATAAATCAAATAATAATATTTGAGTTATCCTCCCTCTCAAAAAGGTCCGGAACATTGTTTAAATAATCAAAATGTCAAAAAATTAAGGAAAAATTCGATTTTTTTCTTGGTTTTTTTTATAATAACTTTAAAAGTATTCATTTCCGAGAAAAGTCGTGCTGACATAAAAGTTGCGTAATTAAATTTCCTACAATATAGAATTGGCTAAAAATTTACAAAATAGTCACCCTTGTTGCAAAATAGCAATAATTGTGAAAAAAACATACAAAAACAAGTATTCGCATTTTACGTTTTTCAACCATTTATGCTACACTTATGACCTTCATATTTCACCCTGAAAAACTTTATAATACAGTAAAACAATGCTGCAAATTTCATTAAGATCGGTACAACAGATTTTGCAAAATAAATTTTGCAATCCAGCTTTCGCAAAATAAATTTTGCAATCCAGCTTTCGCAAAAAAAATTCATTTTTTCAAAATGTTACAGAACTGAAAATAAAGCAGATAGCAAGTTGAAAATTTTTTTGCGTATAGAAGTGTACTGTATCTTTCATTTGCAATTTTGCAAAATTAAAATAGATTAACATCACGGCGTCAGGAATTTTTTTAAATAAACATTATTTATTGGTGCTACGCGCAGGACAGCGGATAGTTTGCTCTGACTGGGCATTCCAATGACCTTTGATAATGATTGATACATTTTAATTTTTTTTACATTTCGATATAACTAAATAAATTTGTTTATTGCAAAATAAAAACACATACTATATCCTTTGAAATAACACTTTTATCAGCAAAAACTTTCTTTGTTCATATATTTTAACTTAAATAATAAAAGTTTATTATTTTTAAACATATGCAATTGTTTAAACAATATTTCACAAACAATAATAAAATTAGTTTAATTTTTGTGGAATTAAAATATTAAAATACAACAAAATATAGAGTAAGAAAATAATATATTAGATAAAGATTGAAAGAAATGTTGGTGGAAATCAACTTGTGTGAATCGAACACCGCTGTCCTGCGCGTAGCACCAAAAATTATTGTTTATTTCAAAAATTTTCTGACGCCGTGGTAATTAATCGATTTTAATTTTGAAAATTGCAAGTGAAAGGTACAGTACACTTCTATAAGCAAAAAAATTTTTAACTTGCTATGTGCTTTATTTTCAGTCCTGTAACATTTTGAAAAAATGAATTTTTTTGCGAAAGCTGGATTGCAAAATTTATTTTGCAAAATCTGTTGAACCGATCTTAATCAAATTTACAGTATTGTTTTACTGTATCATAAAGTTTTTCTCAGTGAAATATGAAGGTCCTAAGTGTAGCATAAATGGTTGAAAAACGTAAAATGCGAATACTTGTTTTTGTACGTTTTTTTCGCAATTATTGCTATTTGGCAACTAGGGTGACTATTTTTTAAATTTTTAACCATTTCTATATTGTAGAAAATTTAATTACGCAACTTTTATGTCAGCACAACTTTTCTCGGAAATGAATACTTTTAAAGTTATAATAAAAAAACGAAGAAAAAAATCGAATTTTTCCTTCAATTTTTGACATTTTGATTATTTAAACAATGTTCCGGACCTTTTTGAGAGGGAGGATAACTCAAATATCATTATTTGACTTATTTTCAAGCAATTTCTGCAAAAAAAATTTGAGTCACCTCTCAACGTCCATCTCAAAACAGATGCGCCCTGGACTACAAAAAATGAACGAATTTTTTAAGTGAAAATGTGGTGTTTATATATAATTAAATTGAAAAACAATATTTTGGGTGCTTCAAATGCACTAACCCTTTGTATAAAAACAAAATAATACATACTGAAAATTCAAGTTTGGACTACTATCCCTTGCAAGATAATTCGGATGGAATTCCCCAGGTTAAGAGACTGGGCTGATATCAAGCACAAAATGACTGTACTCCCTTAATGTTGTAACGAATAGTCACCCTTAGTCTTTCGTTACATTAGGTTCATTTTTAAATTCTATCCAAAGTTTAAAGGTACTTTACTAAATGATACAAAGTAGATGTAGCCAGGTACGTATTTCAATTTTGTGTTGTTAATGATTGGTACATAAAATTAAGCATAATTTTGTGTACCTACTTTAATCCGTTAATTGCATTTGTACTTGCAATTCAGAATTACAAATTTGTAGGTACGTAAAGCCATTGTTTATGAGATTAGAAAATTTCTTAGAATTATATTCAGGTAAAAGGATAATGTTTACTTATGTAATATCAAATTATCACTAAATGGGCTTCTGTGAGAAGAAAGTTTATTTGAAAAGAACTTCATTTTTCTTTTGTCGTTCATTTAGAACAGAAGTCAGTGTAATGACTACACATACCGGCAAAATTAGCCGAACACCTTAAAAATGGCACATGTTTGATGTCTCGAATTTTCTAAACCAGTGGTCCGATTTGAGTGATTCTTTTAGTATGTTATAGCCTTATTATTTAAGAATATCGTTGAGATAATATTGTTGCTAGACAGGTAAATATCATTTTATACCGGGTGTACCAATCATACTGTGTTTTTTCTTAAAGTTTGGAACACCCTGTGGAATATTCTAGCACACTTAAAATATTAAAATTAAAACTAGATTGTAGAGTTAGGCTTTCTTAATATTTTCCTTTTCGATTCATTTAATTACGTGGGATAATAAAAAAGTTATGTGCGTTAACAACTATCCATGTTTTTCATCAATAAATCCTCACAGTAGGAGAGGAAAGTATGCTAATTTTGCAGTTACTCGAGCGTTATGGGGACCTATTGGATTGTGAAGAGTATGTGCTAAAACCAGAAAAAGTTAAGTTTTCGATATAGTGGGAGACTTTCATTTTCTAATTTAATTTTCCATTTGCAACAATCGTTTTTTTTTCGATTATAGCGCGATCTATCCATCATTCGAAAAGATGTGTCAAAAAAAAGTTGCTTATTTTTACGTAAAGAATCCAAATCTGCAATAAAAATAGAGGTTCCTATTTAAGATTTTAAATTTAATGTCTTACCCCCACCTGCGTGGGGCTCGTTTGTTGGCATTCGATAGATTTTTGAAAAATATTGAATACGTGTATTTTGCAGTTTTACGATCTGATGTTCATTTTCGTCGATGTTGTATATAAAATTTGTAAAAAAACATACAAAAATAAAACACGTTACTTTAAAATCTTAAATAGGAGCCCCCAATTTTTATTGCAAATTTGGATTCTTGACGTAAAAATAAGCCACTTTTATTCGCAACATTTTTTCCAATTATGGATAGATGGCGCTATAATCGGAAAAAAAGATTGGTGGAAATAGAAAATTAAATTAAAAAATGGAGAGTCCCACACTTTATGGAAAACTTATCTTAACTGTTTTGGTTTTAGCACCTACGCTTCACAATCCAATAGGTCCTCATAACGTTCGAGTAACTGCAAATTTAGCATACTTTCCTCCCCTATACTATGAGGATTTATTGATGAAAAACATGGCTAGTTGTTAAAGCCCATAACTTTTTATTTTCCAACATAAGCAAATAAATCGAAAAAGAAAATTTTAAGAAAGCCTAAGGCTATAATTGAGTTTTAATTTCAATATTTTATATATGCTAGAATATTCCATAGGGTGTTCCGAACTTAATGAAAAAAAAACAGAGTATGATTGATACACCCGGTATAAAATGACATTTACCTGTCTAGCAACAATATTATTACACCGATATTCTTAAATAATAAGGCTATAACATACTAAAAGAATCACTCAAATCGGACAACAGGTTTAGGAAATTCAAGACATCAAACATGTTCCATTTTTAAGTTGTTCGGCTAATTTTGCCGGTGTGTGTATAAATATGAGTGATATAGAAGTGAATTCAGGAAGTGAAGACCAGTCTGAACCTGAAAAACGTTCTGGTTATATTCATCTCACACACGATACAAAGCAAATCGTGCTTAACGTATACAACGGTAAGGACTCGTTAAAAATACTCTTTATTTGGAGCGTCTAATGTATTTTAGGAGTGAAGGGAAGAATTTGTATTATTTGGATGAAACTTGGTTAGACACCCACGATATAGTTAAAAAATGTTAGACCGATGGTAGTAAAAATTGCATCACCAATGTTCCTCCCTCTAGAGGGAAGAGAATTTGTATTTTACATTGGGGGAGAATCAGGATGGGTAGAAGACAGTAGTATCGTTCGCGGTACCTGTTCCGTACTTGTCCAGGATTACTTCGCATGCGCACTTTAAAAAAGAGCGTTCTTTTTATTAAAGTGCGCATGCGATTTTTAAAGTGCGCATGCGAAGTAATCCTGGACAAGTACGGAACAGGTACCGCGAACGATACTAGTACTTTGTTTGAAAAGTGGTTTCAGCAGCAATTACTACCTAAATTAAAAATAAATAGCGTTATTATTTTTAATAGTGCTCCGTATCATTCTAGACTAAAGAATAAAATTCCAAACACTAATTCAAACAAAGCTGAAATTCAAGGATTTTTATTAAGAGGAAACAGTAGCGATCAACAGGTAGCGAAAACGCGTTCCAAGATTGCGGCTGTAATTTTGAATATTTTTTCGAGATATTTGGCACACGTATTCGTAATATAATAAAGAATGGCGGTACAGAGCCCAATTTGAAAGATATAATAATATGTGGAAATTACTCTGTAATTAAATACAATATTAAAAAAACGAGCCTGTACCGCCATTAAGAAGAACAAAAAAATACACTTTCTTCAAATAAACTTTTTTATCCGATGCCTAGATTTTGTGTCATTTTGGAACTACTAAAATTTTTTATTTCATTAGTAGTTCCAAAATGACACAAAATCTAGGCATCGGATAAAAAAGTTTATTTGAAGCAAGTGTATTTTTTTTGTTCTTCTTAATGGCGGTATAGGCTCGTTTTTTTAATATTGTATTTAATTACAGAGTAATTTCCACATATTAATATATTTTTCAAATTGGGCTCTGTACCGCCATTCTTTATTATATTATGAATACGTGTGCCAAATATCTCAAAAAGATATTCAAAATTACAGCCGCAATCTTGGAACGCGTTTTGGCTACCTGTTGATCGCTACTGTATCACCTTAATAGTCCCAGTAATGAAGCTTAAAATAGAACAAAACCTCGCAATTTTTACAGAATGGATAGATTTAATTGAAAATTTGGGAATAAGTAGTGGATAGTCCAAGAATCAATATCTATATGATGCCGAAAGGCGCTTTTACTATGGGGGTGGTTGCCATCCCATCTCGGGGGTGGAAATTTTTTATTATATTTTGACCGGAAATGTTGGTAAAAACATTCATTCTAAGAAAAAACGTTCAATACATTTTTTTGATAATATTAATAGTTTTCGATTTATTTGCTATCGAAAATGTTATCGAAAAAAGCAATGTTAGTCAGTTTTCTGTTAATAACTCAAAAAGTTTTCCTTTTATCCAAACAACTTTGCTCAACTGAAATGCACCTTTTGAAAAAATAAACAACCGTTTTTTTCTAATTTTTTTAAGACCAATAGTGATCGAGCTATACTTTATTATAATATAACTCTTCTTGAGTTATGGTAGCTCTTTTTCGTCAAATGCTAAATATTGTAGTTTCAAAGTCAAAAGACGGGAAAACTATTCATTTTCGAGGATAATTTGTTCAAACTAATTTAAAGTATTTCAAAATATCTATCTCTAGAAATAAAAAAAGTCTCTAGCTCAAAAATTAAGTAACTTATAATGAAAAGAATGTCAGTCCCTATTTTTTCAGCTAAAAAATGATCCGACACAACCCCCTAATCACCACCCTAATTTAGATTAGTCATTGACCTTATTTGGTCTTCTTTATTTATGTATTATTAATAGGTTCTAGAAGTTAACCGGCTTATAATGATTAGTTTAAAAAAAATGGAGTTAAAAGCTAATAACGAATTATTGTAGTTTGGTAAAAAAATGTTATTTTCTTCAGAATAAGAAAATTAGCATCAGAGATACGAAAAAATGTTTGAATATGAAAGTGTTGCTTATTTAATTCCTAAGAAGATGGTTTGCAAAAATGTTTCTACGTGAAAAATTGAGTGAGCTATTGATAATTAAAACTTGTAATAACATGAAAAACCACCTTTACCAACCCTTTCAAAGTCACCTCTTTTTGCGACTAAGGGGATTTTAAAAGGATTTAGTATAAATAGCCTTATAGATCTTATAAAAACCTACAAGATTCTTTTTACCGAACTTTCTAAGATAAAAAGTAAAAAAGTTACGGTTAAAAAATCAATATATTTTTTTGAAAAAAAAAAAAATGGAGAAATCCAATTGGAAGCATAATAATGAAAGTTAACGGTGGTTTGAGTCATTAGACTTATTCATTCTTCTTTATTTATGTATTATTAAGAGATTCTAGAAATTTGACTGGCTTAGAATGATTAGTTTTAAAAAAATGGAGTTAAAAGCGAATAACAAATTTTCGTAGTTTGGTAAAAAAATGCCATTTTCTTTAGAATATAAAGATTAGCATCAGAGATACGAAAATATATTTCAATATGAAATTGTCAGATATTTAATTCCCAAGAACGTGGTTTAAAAACAATTTTTCTACGGTAAAAATTGAGTGAATCGTAAATGAATAAAATACCGAAAAACATTGATTTTTTCGATATAAAACTAACACTTTCGATAGCGAATAAATCGAAAACTGTTAATTTTATCAAAAAAATGTATAGAACATGTTTTGCTTGGAATGAATGTTTTTATCAACTTTTGCGGTCAAAATATAATAAAAAAGAATGTGTGTGTACTTTGTACGCACGTAAGAAGATATTCTTCTATTATATAATAGGTAATTTAAACGAAGTAAAAAATATACTTAAAAGGTTATTTGTACTTATTTTATTTAAAAATCAAACTAACTTTCTTATCTACCACTTTCAAAAAAGAAGAATATCTTCAAAAATTATATAATAATATACTTACAATCATAAAAGCTATAAAAAAAAAATAAAAAAATAATAACTTGCTTGGGGCTTGAACCAACTTCACGTCTACCGCGTCGTACGAAAGTTGACGCCATTTCAAACTGCACCAAACTCTCGTATACGTCATGTGGAAATATACACAAACTAAACGTTTACACCATAAATTTATATGAATTTAATAAAATTATTAGTTTGATTTTTGTCAAAATAAAATACAACAAAATATAGAGTAAGAAAACGATATATGAGATGAAGATTTGTAGAAAGTTTGTTCGTAATCCGATTATGTAAATTGTAGATTGCAAAAGGGGTCGATTGGCCCAGTTGACCTTACTACACTGCGACCTATAAGATCTTTTGTGTATACCCTACATCTATATTTTAGTCCAAAAGGTCTAGGCTTCTAAGAAAGTCCATTATCCGTTTTGGAGCTAGGTTTGTAATCTGATCAGGATCAAGGAATACCTGTTCCAGATATTTATGGCGTTGCCGAACAATTACTCTCCAATTGCAGATAATATGTTCTGACGTCTCATCTGCCTCATCGCAGAATCTACATGTCCCACTGTCCAGTATGCCCATTTTACAGAGATGGTATCTGAATGAGCAGTGTCCAGTGAGAATTCCTGTGATTACTCTGAGATCAGATTTCTGAAGCTCTAAGAGTAATTTCGCGTAGCGGGCAGAGGGTCGTAATAACCTTTTTGCCTGTCTTTGGCCTGGAACATTTTTCCAGTAGGCTGCACTGAGTTCCTTTTCATATTTTCGAACTTCTTCCATTATGCGGCTTTTTGGTATGCAACAAAATGGTTCAGGTCCGATGAAAGGAGTACAAGCTCCTTCCTTTGCGAGACTATCGGCAATCTCATTTCCGACAATTCCTTTATGCCCTGGCACCCATAGCAACGTTAGTTTGTTGCGACTAGCCAGTTGTTTAAGGGATTGTTTGCAATTCCAGGCTATTTTTGACTCGTAAGTTGTGGACTTCAGAGCCTTCAAAGCAGCCTGACTATCAGATGCAATAAATATTCTTGCTGAGTTGAGGCCTTTTCTTAGGCACTCTTGAGCACAGAACTCTATTGCTATTAGTTCTGCTTGAAATATTGTTGGAGCATTTCCAAGGGCTGCGGATATCCTAATATTAGGACCTGTGATCCCTATTCCTACTCCTTCGTTTGTTTTTGACCCATCAGTATAGTAAGTGAGGGCACCTTTTGTGATTTGAGCGATTTCGTTTTCTGTCAACTCGCGGTCGTTAATAATAACATCTCAACACAACGATTATGTAAATTAAAGCATTGCCTACTAATAGGTAACTACATTATTTTGTTTACATATTCTAAATAGATAGGTATTGAAACTATTAAGGCCGCGTCTTACCATCAAATAATTTGATCAAACTGGTTTGAGCAAACTGAAAGTGACAGTTAGTGACGTCACATCCTGAGTGTTCATTGTGGATAATAATGAAAAATTTTGATTTTAAATAAAGTACAAACAAGTTAGACAACTCAATACAAAAAATTTGATCAAACTAGACTGATAGTGAGAGCACAGATTTTTAGAATTTCAAAAAAACTGCAATTGTGACGTCACTTTGACGTACTTCCTGAGTTTGCTCAAACTGTTTGATCAAATTATTTGATGGTGAGACGCGGCCTTCAGGTATTTCCAACTGAAACATTTAGAATTACGTACCTGCGGCTTTTCAAAACTATTTAAAAAGTCACTATAATTATAAATTTGATTTTATTTCTGTCCACACATCAATAAAAACTAATATTATACAATATTTTTGTTTACCGATAACCTCCATATTGAACAAATATTGACAGATCATTTCAAAATTTCAACACCCAATCAGAGCCCGTATAACAACTAATACCATACTGTCGGTGTGCGAATGCGCGGGGATCAATCAAATTTTACCCTCAATCGATTCGCCGCTAAAGAAGAATATCTTCAAAAACTCCAACCCCGAGATGGGGTGGCAACCACCCCCATGGTAAAAGCGGCTTTCGGCATCTAGATTTTGACCCTTAGACTATCCACTACTTATTCTCAAATTTTCAAGCAAATCCATCCACTCTGTAAAAATTGCGAGGTGAAATGCTTAGGTTCCTGTACTATAAAACATGAAATATAGTTTATGGATTATTACACAAAAAAAAAGAACTTGTAGAACTATTAAAATTAGTTAAATGTGAAAAAAATTACGTTATCGACAGGGTAGCTGAGATTTATGGCCATAAAGTATTAAGATTACCTCCTTACTATTGTGTACTGAATCCGATAGAATTGTTGTGGTCTCAATTAAAAAGTAATGTGGGGAAAAATAATAATTATCCTAAATCATTTTCGACTGTTGTAGATTTAATTAAGACCGAATGTAATAATATTACAGCAGATAATTGGAAAAAATGTATAGAGCATGTCAAAAAAATAGAACAAAAATACTTACAGTTCCAAAACATTATAAATAGAATAGTTATAGATTTAAACGATAGCGATGATAATGATACCGATTTAAATGTAGATGATAGTTAAGTTTAATTTTTTTTTTAATTTTATACTATGTTAAATATATATTTTAATATAAAAGTATTACTTCTATGTATTTTTCTTTTACTTTGTGGGATTGCCGTAATTTTGATCAAATGTATCAGTATATAAGTAAGTACGACCCTGTATAATACAACTATACCTAGAAAATCCCAAATAACTTGCAAAGAATAGTACAAGTTACTGGATAAATAAATCTAATTTTACAATGTCTTAACACTGGCTGTCCTGTGCAATAAAAAAAGGAAAAAGGTGGTATTTATGTACCTACCGCTATATAAAAGTAGCTATAGGTACTTACAATACGCTTCGAATAAAAACAGCTTTTTAATAATAGTTCTACAAAATTCAATGTATCAATTTTGTCAATGGTCCTACTGCAATTTATTAGATAAATAAATATCATTTTTTATTTACACTTAAACTGGCTTGTATTTAACTGGCTTGTATTTAACTGGCTTGTATTTATTAAATATTTAACCTTAAAAGTGTTTTAAAGATCCGTACAAAATGTACAATTATGAATTAAAGGTAGCCGAAAAATGAATGAATCGTCTTGCATTTAGACCAGGATTTTGTAATTTTGTAACAATTTAATATATTAACTTTCAATGTGTTTACTGAAAATAGACAAACACGTTCTAAATATTTATTACAATTTGTTGAAAACTGTATTGTCTAATGGATCCTAATGTTTGAAATTGGTCCACCTAACTTAGGGTAACCAAACGTCCCGAAAAAACGAGATTGTCCCGTTTTTAACGATTTGTCCCGGGGTCCTGAAAAAGTCTCTCGGGACGCGTAAATGTCCCGTATTTGCGTTGGGTTGATTTTATGTATCTGACTTATTTTCTCTCTTTAATTCTTCTTTAATGTCGCCATTTGTTTTCATTCTTATTTCTCCCTCTCTTGTTACATTGTGGACCTGTATTGTTCTCATTGTTTTTCTTTTAAATTTCAGAAGGCTATCTTCCTCTTTCTTATCGTTGTTTCGTCGTCTAATGTTTTTGATCTCTTAGAAGTCGAAGTCTTTGTTTCCATTGATCTCCTTAGAAGTTGTTCCGTTGAAACTGATCCTTGGTCTGGTTTTCTTTAGGCTCACTGTCAGCATATGTCTTAATCTTTCTGAGATTCCAACATTCTCTAGCTTCTCCATCATTTTCCAAATCTATGAATATTAGGTGCGTTTTTCTGTTGTATTCTTTTGATTTGTGAATGATTTGCTCCATTGTAGGTATGGTATTAATCGTCCCGTTTTGATATTCTCGTAATATTCGTTCAACGCATGATTTAAGTCTCATGTTTAGTATGTTTGCGAGAATTTTATATTATATGGTGTTTAGTTAAGTAATTTCTCTGCAATTCTGGCACTCCTCCCGATCTCCTTTTTTTATACAGTGATGAGGGCGCTAATAACCGGCAAAATAACGCAAAAGATGGAAAACACATTAAGTTGTGAGATAAAACCTATACATTCTACTTAATATTTCTCACCTTTAGACCCATCGGACGAGTTTGGCAACTGCCACTGTGAGAATGAGAGTTTTAGTTGGCAGTTGGCATACTCCTCTGATACGTCGAAAGGTGGGAAACAAGAAATAGAATGTAAGTTTATAGATTTTTATCGCTAAATCTCCCACCACCACTAGGTTCATTTCTTTTTATCTCACAACTTAATATGTTTTTCATTTTTTGCGTTATTTTGCCGGTTATTAGCGCGCTCATCACTGTATGTAGGTATTACTATAATATCTGTGTTCAAATCGTCTGGTAATCTGCTTTGACCATATTTGTTGTAATAGCTGGTTTATTTGTTTATGGAATTTTCTTCCTCCGTATTTATTAATTCCACTGCTATTTCATCTTCTCCTGATGTTTTTTCGTTTCCTAGGATTTTAATATTTGTTTTTTTCTTCTATAAAAATTTCTACTTCGTCGTTATCTTCTACAACCTTACTTTTTCATCGCAGTGTGTTTCCTTCATAGTAAATAGCATTTTTTTGTAATATTATTCCCATATTATGCTGATCTGTTTGTCTTCAAATACGGTTCCTCTTTTTTGGTTTTTTAGTCCTCTTGTTTTAATGCTGGGCGTATTTTTTGTTGCTCTGACTTTTTTGTAAAATTATTTTATTTTATAGTTTGCTCTGTCTTTTTCAATATCTATCCTCCAGCGAAACCAGTCATTTTTCTTCTTTTTATGTATTGAGTTGGCTTTGTTTCTCGCTATTTTGTATTCTTCCCTCCTTGGCAGTGGAGCACTCAGAAGGTGGGGGTTTGGGGGTTAAACCCCCTTTCCCCCTGGGCATAAGAAAAATATAATTATGAATAATCGTAGGAAAATTTAACTTGTCTTTCACAAACAATACAAATAAATTTCGGTGCCCAAGCCAACCCCCGCCCCCCCCCCCACAGAAAAATTCTAGATGCGCTACTGCTCCTTGGATGTGTCCCGTTTTTTCAAGTTTATGATTTGGTCACTCTAACTTAACTTCCCTTTTAGCTTGGTCATTTAATATATCTGATTTTTGCTGTGTGCGTTTCGGTTCAATAAATTGAGCAATTTCTCCTTCATTCTGTGATTGAATGAGAGTTTTTTCCCCATTGTCTTGGTGGTACAAGAAATTTGGTACTCTCCCCTGTGGTTCATATAATATCTATACCAAGTGCACATGCTCACTTGCTCACACAGGCTGTTCTTTACGGTACACTCTACACTGTCACATTTGTATTTGTATACATGTATGCAAATTTTACATAAAGTACAATTACGTCCACAAACTTGCGTTAACTCTATAATCATCAAGTTCTTTGGAAGATTTTAGCAAAATCTTCCCAAAAAACTGATGGTTTATAGCTATATGGTTTATAGCTAAAGCGTTGATTGAGGTATTGGGTGGCCACCCAATACCTCAATCAACGGCTAAAGCAAATGTACCGCACGTCCGCACCTATGTTATTTTAAATTTCTTAATAAAACTTCCTAAATAAAAAAGTTTTCTATCTCCTGCAAAGTTGACTAAATTACCTTATTAGCTCAAATGTAGTGTCGTCTTAACTATCCTACACGATATAGAAAGAAAAATGCAAAAATTTTTCCATTTCCATTCGATTCTTGAACTCTGTTTTTGTTTTAAATTTAGTCTATAGAGCATTGCACTTTTTAAGTTTTTTATTGTTGAAAATTCTATCTTCTTCTTTACTTGCCGTCTCGGTTTCGAAGTTTGGCTATCATCATTGCTATTTGTACATTAGATATATATGAACCGAACAGATTTGGAGTTACAACCAAACCACTCTCTTAAATTCCGCAGCCAAAACATTTTTCTTCTCCTTATACTTCTTTTTCCTAGAATTTTTCCCGAGATTATGTTTTCTCATTCTTCTGAGTACCTCTGCATTTGTTATTTTATCGGTCCAGGGTATTTTCTATATTCTTCTATAAATCCAAAGTTCGAATGCTTCTATTTTGTTGCAGCAGTACTGATTCATAGTCCATGTCTCTACACCATAGAGAAGTATTGAATGAATACTATAACATTTTACTGGACGTATTTTTAGTTCTAAGCTCAAGTCTCGACTGGTTCGTATTTTTTGATATTCATAAAAGCGCTTCTCGCTTTCTCAATTATTGTGATTTCCTTCGTGTAATCGTTGTTTTCATTTACGTGTGTTCCTAGATAGTTATATTTGTCAACTCTTTCAATCTGCTCATTTTTGATTTAATTTTAATTAAATGACAATATTATACATTTTTGAAATATACGTGACATCCTTAGTTTACTGTAAGGTTACGCCACTGACTTTACTAATTTGATTTTTAGGCACTAATATTTTTATTTTGAGTTGACTTTATTTATTGTTAATAACTTATATCTAAACAAATAAAAAACACTGGTAAAAGTAAAAGATGGTTTTGCTTATTTTCGATTCAGAGGGATGCACAATTGCTGTACAGCTGTTTCTGCCATTGCAGGCTTCCTCAACAGCGCTAGCGTGTACACCTCTAAATCGAAAAACAAGTTAGCCCATCTATTTAAGGAAAATTTCAAAGATCATTGAAATCTCCATTGGGATGCGATCCAGCGACATCTCTTAAACAAACTGAAAAGTCTCCAATGCAGAATTCACCATCATAATAAAATTAAAATGGTAAATAGTTATTTCAATCTGAAACTTTTCTTGTTGAAAGTTTTCTAAGTATTTACAATTTATAAGACAGCAGACGACGAATACAGACAAACAAAAAGGACTTTCTTACATATATGCAGTCACATTCCGTTTTCATTCGTCTAGGACAGCGATACTCAACCTTTTTCTTTCCTGGGCCACATAGTAGCTATTGCCACAGCTTGCGGGCCGCAATCAAGATGAAGTAGTATACAGGGTGTTTCATTGGGAAACGGAAATACTTGAATGGTGAATAGAGGTAAATGAGGCGGTTCTAGACATATTAAATTTATTGCTCCACCGACTTTATAACCGAGTTACAGGGTGTTTTATCTATTTTGCCCATTTCTTTCTGGACCCATAACTTTATAACCACCTTGTATATTTTTTGATATTTGGTACACATATGTCACATTTAGAACCCAAACCACCCAACTACTAATCAGAAGAAAAATCCAGATTCGGATTAAACAAAATTATAAATCCATTGTGACCTTGAAACAACATCCTGTATATTGAAATTTTCAAAACCCGTTTTCACATTTGGAAAGAGCTTTAATGGAGCTTCCATTTTTTCCGCAGACAATTCAATGACTTTAATTTTGAAATTATGTCGAAATTTTTAAGAACTCGACCTTTCAAAACAAAAATTTCGATATAATTTCAAAATTAATGTCATTAAATTATCTGCGCAAAAAATTGAAGCGAGAATTAAACTTAGTTTTTGTGCTCGTTTCAAATGTGCAGACGAATTTTGAAAATTTTAATATAGAGGACGTTGTTTCAAGGTCACAATTATTTTAACTTTTTTTGTTAATCTGGACTTGAATTTTTCTTGTGATTACTAAATGGGTCATTGCAATGTAGTAAATAAGTATTGATTATGTTTAAAATGAGTATTTGTTCATTAACTTTAATAATTTATTATTAAAAGTTAATAATACCTTGCTTTTAAATCAGAGTTCTTAAAAATGTAAATACAATTTTAAATTAAAGTCATTAAATTGTCTGCCTCATGCACAAACACGCCTCAAACACAACGGCACACTATCAAATAATTTGAAAAACACGTGGAATTTGACAAATAATTTGATCATAGGGCCCTTCAGTTAGCTTTCGGGTCGCATAAAAAAGGCTAGTGGGCAGCATGCGGCCCGCGGGCCGCAGGTTGAGTATCACTGGTCTAGGAAAAGGACAGAATTGTGAAAACCGCAGATTAAGGATGTACCAGAAAGAACTTTCAACAAGAAAAGTTTCAGATTTAAATAACTATTTATTATTTTCATTTTATTATGATAGTGAATTCTTCATCTGAGACTTTTCAGTTTGTTTAAGAGATGTCGCTGGATCGCGTACCAATGGGAATTTCAATGATCTTTGAAATTTCCCTTAAATAGATGGGCTAGCTGTTTTTAGATTTAGAGGTGTGCACGCTAGCGCTGTTGAGGAAGCCTGCAATGGCAGAAACAGCTGTCCAGCGATTGTGCATCCCTCTTAATAAAAAACAAGCAAACCGTGTCTCCATAGCTGATTGTGTTACCCAAGACCTCGATATGACCAGAGGAATCTCATCAGTATTAACATCAAGTTTGGTCGTGTGTGTGAATTGAAAAACCCGCAAGGTACTGCGTTTAGAAGATAGCGGTCGTTGTTGTACCTGGTGACTAAGAGATCCGCTTCCGAAAACGCAAATTATGAGAGCATTTGGTTCGCGCTATCATCATTAAGACACACCGTGTGCAACTATAACATCAGGCAGTTAGTCTTACCCAAATAGACCATAGATCGGAGAACCTTGATTGGAAGATCGTAAGAGGTATGATAGAAATGATTTTTCAAGAGGCGGGCGTACAAATTACCGTGTGTTGCTTTAATCCGATGGGATTGTGTTCTTAGAAAACCGTGGACTGTTAATTCTTCCTCCGAGGCTTAACCTGTCGCTGCCACCAAAAAGAGATGCCGGAAATTTTTTGATTGGAACGGCCAGAGCTAAGAGGGGGCAGTGTAACGCAAATGCGCGTTATTCCAGCTCTGCAACTCTGCAGTTCTGGTCTATCTTCGGCGCGCTACGGGAACCAAGCGGTGCGGACTATAAGAGGAAACCCCGAACGAGGGCAGAGCAGTTATTACTAGAGTTCCGTGTGATTATAACCGTTTGAAATAAATTGTATATTTGTAAATGAATTAGTAATATAATAAATAAATAAATATTGCAGTCAGTGAATAAAAATAAATATGGACCCAAATTGATTAATTACAAACAACATTGTAAGTAGAAGCAATTCATTCTACTATTCAGTCCCTAACATATTCCCATTTTCAAGATAATATCCCAGTAATAATATTCAAATTGCGCTGTTTATATCCAGCTGTAAATAGCATGTGTGCTACTGAGATCAGCTTACCCAACAGATTCGTAGATTTAGAATTGTGGTGGTTGGATTGTATCGACCCGATAACACTACATCTGCTATATCTCCAGATTTCAGTTTAAATTAATATAAATATGGTAATTACAAACAATGAATGCATAAAATAATTCTTGTCTCGTTGTTACAGACCTGGACCCCGCGTACCAAAAAAAGTTGATTAACAGCAAGCTGAAAATTTGTTAATAGCTTAACGTTGTCTAGTCGGACAAACTTTGATGTACGGGAACACTGGAACAGGGGAAGTTTTAATTGGGAACAGTTTAAAAATTTGGAACGTCAGATTACGAACACGATCCATGTATTTTGTCGGACAGAACATCCAATTGATTTGTTACCCTTTCATTAAACTCTCATGCAAAAATCAGACTGCTATTACTAATCAACATGATTCCTGTCATTTCACATGTTCTTCGTGTTCCACTCATTAAAATACCCAGTTAGTGATAAACGCCATGATTTTTGCATGAGAGTTTAATGAAATGGTAACAAATCAATTGGAAGTTCTGTCCGACAAAATCCATGGAACGTTTTCGTAATCTACGTTCCAAATTTCTAACCTGTCCCACAATTAAAACTTACCCTATTCCAGTGTTCCCATGCATCAAAGTTTGTCCGACTAGACTCCGTTCAACTATTAACAAATTTTCAGCTTGTTATTAATCAACTTTTTTTTGGTACGCGGGATCCAGGTCTATTAGTCCTCTCATGTTCTTAACATTTTCTGTCAAA
This sequence comes from Diabrotica virgifera virgifera, assembly GCF_917563875.1. NCBI lineage: Eukaryota > Metazoa > Arthropoda > Insecta > Coleoptera > Chrysomelidae > Diabrotica > Diabrotica virgifera. The sequence goes on along the minus strand of NC_065451.1, from coordinate 130,097,614 downwards.
GAAATATTCATTTAGAGAATTGACGATTAATCCTACAGTTTGAGGACCTTGTAAGTATAAGTTATACGAATCGTATAAGAGTATAAGTTATACGCGTCCCTAAAGTGTAGGATATACATATATATATATATATATATATATATATATATATATATATATATATATATATATATATATATATATATATATATATATATATATATATATATATATATATAAGCAATACTGGATATTAGTGACTGTCAAGTTTTTATATTGTTTGTTTATATATATACAGCGTGTCTACTTAAATTGGAAACATATAGGAAACTTTTTTGTTATTCATTTTACGAAAAAAAGTTATTCTTTATAAAAAGTTCTGCATGCTCTAAAACCTAAGATTCATTCATCAGATATCAAATTTTGTCAATATTATACGAGGTATGTCAAAAAATATGAACTTCGTTCAAGAGTAAAGTACCTTTATTTCTCTTAATATCGAAAATTCTTATTATGAAAAGTTGTTTGTTTGGAAATAGAAACTAAGATCAAATATGCAATTACATGCTTCTAATTAGAAAAACATATTTTCCAAATTTTTCTCAAATTTATTGATACTAAGTTCGTTTTTATTTATTACACATACGATAACTCTTTTATTATTACTTTTACGAAAAAAAGGTATTCCTTATAAAAAGCTCTGTATGTCCTAAGACCGAAGATGCAACCATCAGATATCATATTTTATTAATTTTATACGAGGTATGTCAAAAAATATGAATTTCACTCAAGAGTAAAGTACCTTTATTTTTCACAATATTGAAAATAGTTATTAAAAAAGTTGTTTAGAATTAAAAACAATGTTTCAATATGTAATTACATCCTTCTAATTGATATATTGTAAAATATAAAGGTACTATAATCTTGAGCGAATTTCATATTTTTTGACACACCTAGTATAAAATTAATAGAAGTTGATATATCATGGTTGTGTCTTAGCTTTTAGACCATGCAAAGCTTTTTATGAAGAATAACTTTTTTTCGTAAAATGAATAATAAACGAGTTATCATATTTGAAATAATTAAAAACGATGATCCATAAAAAGAAAAATTTTTTTTTCAATTAGAAGCATGTAATTGCATAATTGATCTTAGTTTTTAATTCCAAACAACTTTTTATCATAAGAATTTTCGATATTGAGAGAAATAAAGGTACTTTACCCTTGACCGAAATTCATATTTTTTTACATACCTCGTATAATATTGAGAAAATTTGATATCTGATGATTGAATCTTAGGTTTTGAGGCATGCAGAACTTTTTATAAAGAATAACTTTTTTTCATAAAATTAATAATAAAAAAGTTTCCCATATGTTTCCAACTTAAGTAGACACGCTATATATATATATATATATATATATATATATATATATATATATATATATATATATATATATATATATATATATATATATATATATATATATATATATATATATATATATATATATATATATAATAAGCAAAATCATTGGCTAATACTCGTAAAGTGAATGTGAATTTAGTTGGAAATATATAAAATGATGAAGGGTTATCATTCCATACATTTCTGTGCAACTATATACACCGGTGTTTCGGCCTATTTGGGCTTCGTCAGTATAGTGTAGCAAGTTAAAAAAGTTGTTTGTTAACTTGTAAAAGGATTACTACAGGAGCAACGTTACCATTTTTGGTCAGATTGTTAGAAGACCAGCAGTCGCAAGGCTACAACTAACATTGCCAAGGAGGTAAGGCTACCTGAGGAAATGAAAAGCCATAACATTATTAAATAAAATGATGTTGGATAATCGAGTACAAATATAAAAATAAATAATAATAAATAATAAATAATAATAAAATGGTAACGTTGCTCCTGTAGTAATCCTTTTACAAGTTTACAAACAACTTTTTTAACTTGCTACACTATACTGACGAAGCCCAAATAGGCCGAAACACCGGTGTATATAGTTGCACAGAAATGTATGGAATGATGACCCTTCATCATTTTATATATTTCCAACTAAATTCACATTCACTTTACGAGTATTAGCCAATGATTTTGCTTATTTATTTTTATATTTGTACTCGATTATCCAACATCATTTTATATATATATATATATATATATATATATATATATATATATATATATATATATATATATATATATGCTGTTTTATTGATTTGAATCTCACAATTTAAAAATAACTATATATATATATATATATATATATATATATATATATATATATATATACAAACAACTAGTTTATTAGGGTTGCAGTCAGAAGGTTGGCCAGGATGTTAAAGAAACACTCTTTTGACTTTTTTGTCTAGCTTTCGGAATGGTTTTATTCCTTTTTCAAGACTCTGTAATATAGATAAAAAGAAATATGTAAATTTTTATAAAATATCACAATTCGTCAGTTCAACTTACTAGTCGTTGAGATTATTTAAAAGCTTTATGACCCTCAACAATACTAACACAAACATAGAATACAGAAAATAATGGACAAAATACATTCTAAAATTTGGTAAGGATGGTAAATTTTTATATTTATTCTATGACATCTTTTGATGGTGTGTTTTAACTCTGATACATAGAGAACAGAAAGAAAAAACAGTCAGATTAAAATGTAATTAGGTGTTTTTAATATTGTATTTATTTTCAAAAAACCAATAGGCCCATACTGGGTAATTTTTATTTTTAAATCTGTCTTAATGGTATGCAACCTGTTATGCACACAGATGTATTGTGTAGTGCATATGTATAAGAAATATTTATTTTATTTTTGATGTTTTTCCAGTAAGTAACAATAAATATTGCTCAGTTTATCTATGTCAGACTTTTTATTTATGCAAGACTTACTGGATTTTATCAAACACATTTCCAAGAAAACACGTTTTGAATGGTTTGTTTCTTTGGCCAAAATACATGAATCTTCGAAATTAAACTCATGTTTCAAAGTTAATGCATGTTCTGTAAGTGCACATGCATTTATTTTATTGGTTTTTATATCACTACGATGTGAGATCACCCTACTGTGGAAATTGCGAGATGTTTCCCCGATGTATACGTTGTTACAATTGGAACACGGTATGGAATAAACAACATTCGAAGACTCTTGTCTTGTGAAGGGATCCTTTGTTTTTGAGTATAACTTAGATACCGTTTTCACGTTCCTAGTTGAAATTTTTAAGCCATTAACATTTCTGAAAATGTTAATTAGCTTAGGTGTCAGAACTGGAATGTAGGGCAAGGAACCAAAAGTTATTTTAGGTGGTATTACTGATGTGTTGTCGCTGTCTGTCAATGTCAATTGTCGGACCTCATTATTATGAAAATTTTGTTTACCAGAAAATTGAGAAGGAAAAGGAGAACCGAAAATGAGTTTATTTAAAAGCCCTATGGGATATGAGTTCTCTAGTAGTATAGATCTCAACTTTTTTAGTCCCTTGTCCCTGAAATCAATGTGCGACTGGCCAACCTTCTGACTGCAACCCTAATAAACTAGTTGTTTGTTTATATCGACAGTCACTAATATCCAGTATTTCTTATATATATATATATATATATATATATATATATATATATATATATATATATATATATATATATATATATATATATATATATATATATATATATATATATATATATATATATAATTGTGAGATTGAAATCAATAAAACAGCACCTATTCAGATCTGCCGGTTTAACCTACAGCTACCATGGTTTGATAACGAAGTGATAACCTCTTATAAAATTACGCGATAATGCTTATAGAACTTTTAAAACAGCACTTGAACCGTTTAGACAGGAGTTGTGGAGTAATTTTAAAAGATATCGCAATGAAGTAGTTAATTTGTTAAAAGCGTGGAGAACACTAACAAAATTAGTGAACATTAAATCCAAAGGTTCACCTGAAATCGCCCTCCAGTTCAACAGTTACTTTGTTGTAAGTATGAACAATATTGTTGGAATTCAATGAATTGCCTAATGAATTAAAAGACTGTAGGACACTTAAAAGTTTTAAAGATAAATTAAAGGTTTTAAAAATATAAAGTAGTACCTATTTGAATTGGCAGAGGACGTGCACAATATTTTTTTGTTGATTTTTATTGACTTTTATTGGTTGGTGAACTTGTTGATTTGATTATAGTTTGGTATTAATTTTAACAATAAATTAAAGGTTTAATACTTATAGTTAAGTTAAAGTGACAGTGAATCAACACAATTTTCTTGTATTTTCTTTTTTATTGTTAAGAATTATATCAATTGATTTTCTTTCGTTTATATGTAAAAAAATGTATTTAAGGTAAAAAAAAATTGTATATTAGGTTACCTATTTGGAAATAAAGATATATTATCATCATTAATACTTAATTTGTAACAACTAGTTCACAAAGCTGTCAAACTTTTTTATTGATTCAATACAATCAGAACAGTCAAAAAAAAATGAAATACCTTTGTCACATCATCAACTATAGGAAAAGAAAATCCAAAAGCATTAAATGAATCTATGAAAAGCATAGAATCCAAGATCACTCTCCAACTATAAACATATGGATGCCTCAGAAGTCAAATGGTGGAAGTCACATTCTTCCTAAAAATGACATGAGATATAACACATATTATTATTATTTCCTTGTTTGTATTTATGAATATGTTACCCAAATTATGGAGTATGGTTCTACAATTTTGTGAATTCTAAAGGTCCTGCTAGTTTCATTGCTACCCGTAATTTCAAAGCTGTATAAGAAGCTTTTGCTGAAAAGGTTGAAACCTCTCATAGATGCTAAGGCTCTAATTCCATCACACCAGTTTGGGTTTCTAGAAAGTCATTCAACTATCGACCAAGTCCAGAGAATAACGGATATAATAGAGAGGTCGCTGGAAGGAAAGAAAGTTTGCTCCGCTGTCTTCCTCGACGTGGCGAAAGCTTTTGATAAGGTATGGCACGAAGGACTACATGAAGTACAAATTAAGCAGGATTTTGCCAAGACAATACACATAATTATTAGAATCTTATATATCAGAGAGTTTTTAGGGTTAAGCAAGAAGAAACCTACTCGGAACTAAAGGAAATCAATGCAGGGGTACCACAAGGTAGTGTGATAGGACCGGTCCAGTGCAAAACAGGCAACTCTTGCCTAGGCATGGTGCTGAGCCAGTCGACACTAATAATAATATAGGATCTAAATGTAAAATGTTGTACACACATATTTTTGAATAAATTTGATTTGATTTGATAACAACATTTTAAAATCGACACCTTTCGGCCGTACATATTCGTTGTTTGCAACGGCTATGCGGTAGTCCTAATGAACCTTTACATTCTTAGTCGGTGATCATGCGCTCAATATTACACCGAACGAAAATTGCATTTCATAAGATCAACATATTTTGCACATTCATTGGCTCTTATTTATGTACATGAAAAGTTAGTATTAAATGTAGTTATACATACTAGTGGAATTGGTTCCTTGAATGAAGATTTCATCAGATTGTTACCAAGCCATAATATTCCCAAGTATAGTGTTGTGTTTTAGTTTTTTCTTTCGAACAAGAAAGAGAACTTCTTTTTTGTAATACTCTTTTTTTATTACTAAAAAACGTTGCTCTACAATTCAGCGTATTGGTAATAAAAAAAACCAACATTTTACATGGGACATAATATCGCACGCTTATTTCTATACTGTCACTAAACTAAAACGTGTATTTTACAGGAGAAGCAAAATAAGATTTAGGTTGTTATAGAAATGACAATATTTTGAAAAATAACGAAAGTATTCTTGTGGTTTTCACAGATATTAATAAATATAAGAAATATTGACTTTATGCTGTATACAAAAAATTTTTTAGGTGCATCCATATTATGTAATTTTTGGATTTAGTACTATAGTGTCGTTTTTCCTATTAAGTATTATAGAGATTTTTGTTTAACTCGTTATTTGTTAAAACAAGGGGTAGCAAACTTTTGTAGTAAAAACAGCTAAATTCTCCACACAAACTCAAAAAAATAAAATGTGGAACTATAAAAATGTAAATTTTTATTAAATTAAATTAACAAAAAATTTAAACTAAAAGTAAAATTACAAAATGGTATTATAAAATGAATCAGCGTAGTAGGGTGGAATTAGATAGGCATCAACGAGTGACTTCAAGTCTTTCTTCTTTCTTTCACTCAAATTTAGTTTGGAACTATAAAGCGGTTTTAGAACAAAGTTCTGTCGGTTGCTGTTAGTTTTTTGTGGCCTATTTCGTCTTGGTCTAGGCAAGGGACGATTAATATTAATCTCCATAAACTCCGTCTGTTGAAACGAGGTTTTGTATAATACCTGCAGCTGTCCATCTTTACCTTTTTCAAATCTTATTACTCTGATATTGCTAATGTAGACTGTGTCGCCTGTCATATTTTGGTCAAATTGACTACCACACATATCCGCAAGATTTTTTAGGTCATAGAAATGTGGGTAACACATTCCCGTTACTTTATAAGGGTTTCCATTCTTCTTTGCATTTCTGATTAAAGTTATGTATTGTTCCGGCACATACATCGGCCCGGATCGTAAAAACTTTTTCACCTCTTTTTCGATTCGAGCATGAACTGAATCATTTTCATTTTGGGTGTGACCGACAACAAGAAACTTATGAGTTATGCTCTTAATTTTATAATTTGTAAGAGCATAGAGATACATGGAAAACATAAATTGGTTTTTCTGTTGTCCACAGCAGTTATCGGAATAAAATATCATTTCCAAGTTTTCATCATCGACTGTCAAAGCTTTATCCTTTATATACGTCAACACACAAGAGCCAATTTCATTGGATCCACGTAATCCCTCAACTTCACTCCAAACAAAACATTCAGTAGTGTCTCTTCCTAGTTCAGTTATTGTCAGATTTATAACATTAATCTTCGATTTATAATAAAAGGTAGATATCTCGCCCTTAGGTAAGGGCAACGTAGCTTGCAAATCATAACAAGCTACTATAAAGGTATTGTTCACACGTTGTTTGTCACTTTCTTTTTCTTTTCTACTTAATTCTTTCTCCTTTAAATGTTGTTTGTATGTTTCTTCAATCTGCATTTTTGAAGTACCCTCGGCATTTTTGTACGATGTACACAGTTCGCACATGTCCTTTTTGGGAACAAAAAAACTTATGTTATATTCGTCATTAAAATTTTTTCTAAAGGAATGTACTTTTGCTGGTACAAGTCCTTTTTCTAAACAACTTTGTTCGTAGTCTCTGAATATATCCATTAAGTTCTTATTTCCTTCGATAAACTCACGAGTTGTCTGTTGTCGTAAGTAATGACTCTCAATTCTCGGAATGGAATCGATGTGTTCTTTAATACCAGCTACAGTCACGACATCCAGTTTTTTTGTTGTCCATGTTTTCCTCTGTTCTCTGATTCAACAAACCCGCCGTCATTTTTTTCTGTAACACAGTTCTTATTGGTCTGTCATTGATAGCTGAGGTATTCTTAAAGAATGTTTTGCATACTCGAACCTTTTCGCCAAAAATTGTCAGATAAAAAGCATTTTTTAGCTCACGTGGATTGTGTAGTTTCTTATATTGATATTTAGGAATAATGTTAATCATGCAGTTGGCAATATAGTCCCGTTGACGATTTGTATTCCAATAATTTTCGAAAATGTATTGCCTTTAGTCCAAAGTGAATTTCTCAGAACATTTTAATCGGCATTTTTCGCCACAATTTGGGCCCATTTGTCTTGCAGGTATTATCTTCTTTGTTTTGGCTACTGATGTATATTCTTTTCCGGTATTTCGAAACATTTTAGCTTGCATTTTTTTGGACACAGCTTGACCTTTACGACAGCGCTTTCTAACAGGAGGCTCTTCTGTTGCAATATTTACAGATTCCACATTAGTCCCAAGAATGTCATTATTTTCTTCGTCCATCACAAAATCAGGATCAGCCACATCATCGTCAGAAGAAAAATCGCTTGCAGTTGATGAAGCTGAAGAACAAAAAATTGGTAAACTCAACGAATTCGCATTTGATGAACTAGATACTGGATTCTGTAAAGCAACTGGATGGTTACTAACTTCATTGGTATTTTTTTCTGATAAATATAGGTTAGATGGCTCTCCTTGTTCTGCAACATTTACTGCATCTATAGAATATTGACACACAGCAGTATCCTCAATGTGATGACTTCCAGACACCACTAAATAATTATTTGGCACAGGTTGCCTTGGTAAGACTGGTTTTATGGCATCTTCTTGTTGTTGATTTTCCAGTAAAAGTCCTAGTATTTTACGGCTTCTCGACATATTCGATCTAAAATAAACCACATTCTATTAGTTGCATAATTAAGTTATCAAAGTATTTTTTGTGCTACTATAGAATGCGGTCTACATCGAGAGTGTGATTTACCTGAAAGATTTCGCATACCCTGGGAAATTATTACGGTGTTATTTGAATAATAGTAGAGAAACTAAATTTATTGGTACCTACCAATAAACAGTATTTCTCCTACAAAAGTGTACATTATTGTATTCAAACCCTTCTGAGAAAATATCATGGTAATAAACCGACGCCGACGCGACGTGCCGATAGAATACAGCGACAAAAATAATCTTTACAAAGAGAATTAAATGCATAAGTATTAAGAAGAATTTTACAAGTTAATACCTTGCCATAATATCAATTTAGTATTTTAGTTGAAAATACGCCACAAAATTATTGTCTTATTCTGAACCTAAAATAGCAAATTACTTCGAAATATTAAATTACTATTATTATAAGTAGGTACCTATTAGTTTCTTGAAAGGCATTAAATAAACAAACAGATTATTATGATCTTTTGTCTTTTTAATCTCTACCTGTTATTTAAAACTCAGTCATTAATTAGAATAGTAGAAAGTCTCTTTTATCTATGTAGTATTTTTAAGGATTAGGAATTAACTGTAATAATAATTAGTCATCCATTTAATTAATTATTGCATGTTCAGTATTGTTTGTGTCAATAGTCATTGCAGCTGAGACACATTTTAAATAAATAAAAAAAGTGCCTATTAGTTCGTAAAATTAAAATAATTATCTTATAATTTACGCGTTTTATTCACTTTGTAAAGACTCTTTTGTCGGCATTGTAATATATTACAGCTTACTTGTATACACCGCTTCTACTAGGTAGACCGCAAGCTATAGTAAACACGCGACGGTAAACCGCATACTACAGTAGCACAATCTTTTTTTAATTCAAAAACTTTAGTTGGAAAAATTTATTAGTACAACGACTTTATACCGAAAATACCTTGTCTTATTAAGATTTTTACTAATTTTCAATATAATAACAATGGAAAAGTGACATTAAACGAAAAAGATCGGTCTGTATCAAGTTAATTAAACATTTGTATGTAATTATTTTAGGCTATAATGACGTTAAACAAAAGAGTGTATAACTGCACTTAAACAAATGGTGACGTTGTTCCACTTAACGTTCGAACTGTTATCCACAGCTAAAGTGTACCTATCGTTTTAAAGACAGTTTAGTACTGACGCCTCTTGCAACTTGCTATAAAGGTCATAACGACATTGATGCCATCTCTCGAGTCACGTTAGTAAATTACTTTACCGAATTTTACTAGACAATAGAGCGCGCAATTTGCTACTAAATGGCGGTAAAATCCAAAATTCGAAAATTTTGTTTAGTGACAGTATTGGAATAAGCGTGCGATATGTTGGCTAATTGACATTTTTTCTTTATTTCAGCCCTGAAGAAGTGAATAAACATTCACGAAAACGTTAGGCCGTACAATTGATACACATTGAGTTTCGGTTTGCAGATTTCCCCAATATTTAAAACTTTACTTATGCCTTCAAGTAGAGAATTAAAAAAGAAGGTTCACTAATTCTCCAGATACAGAAATGAGTCTAGATTGCACAGAAATAAAACCATCTTAGGCCCGTGGCAAATTCTTTGGCCCAAGAAAAATCTTCACATTGTAATTTAATTTTAATCAGTCATTGAGATACACACATGTCCAAAAGTTTGGAATACGTACAAATAATATATCTACGCCTATGGTGGTTTCAAAACTGTTGTTGATATTCATTTTAGAGCGTTTTTACATGAAAATGATAAAAACGTTGAATCGTTTTTGTATCATTTTGCCCATTTTGGTCACATTCAACTGATTAGCGTATTTACACATTTCAGTCTGTGTTTAAATTTGAATTGAGCCGTTCAAAAATGCCTAGAAACGTGATATCTCATTTTGACAGATCTAGAGTAATTGCTTTGTTACAGCAGGGCCTTAGTCAAAGTGATATCGCGAATATTGTTGATGTTACTCAGAGTGCTGTATCTAAAATTAAAAAAAAATTCCAAGAGACAAATGACGTCAAGGATCGTCCCAGAAGTGGTAGAAGTCGATGTACAACAGCAGCACAAGATCGGCAGATAACATTGATAGCTCGAAGAAATCGTCTGGAATCTACAAGTGGTATATCCAGAGAAATTTCTAGGGTTCAAGGACTAAATATTTCACGGCAAACAATAACGCGCCGACTAAATGCCCTAAATTTGTAACGTAGAAGACCCTTACACGTTCCTAAACTAACCTATCAACACAAAATAGTAAGGTTGCAATGGGCTAGAGCAGCGTTTCCCAAGTGGGTCGCGGCGTGGCTCTTACAGTAGCCGAGTAGCATAACGACCGTGCACAATCTAGGAACGGCGCCAGCAATTTAGCGGTTAATATTTAAGTGTTTTTCCGCGAAGGCGATCTATTTACATTTACACACAATCAGCGTTATTTATATTAGAGATATTTGATATCTATGGTAAGATATTTTAATTGATTATTTTCTGTCTGTATAGTCACTGTTTTGTCATAATGGCGAAAAATGCTGAGTATAAATAAACAAACTTATTTGTCAGTAGTTTCAAGTAATTTGTCATACACATTCTTTAGTCCTGGTCTTGGTCGAAAATGACAAATTATGGAAAATAAAAATTGAAAAATTGAAAATATTACAACCAAATTTTTGACATATTTTTACCCGTTTCAAAAATTGATAATAGACAAGTCGTTGTTATTGTTCAAAGGCAGAGTTCCTTTTAGACAATATTTCCCCACGAAAAGACGCCGGTTTTGTTTGAAATGTGAAAAAAATGTGTGAAAATTTTTGTGCTGAATGATTGTGAAACTGATATTAGTGCTATAACACACAAAGTGCGGGACAGTTTCATTGAGATTCACTCAGCTGCAAAAATTTGGTAGTTTTTGGGCTCTCTACCTCATTGACTGGCCTAATATTGGCTTGAACTTGGTTTGAAAAACATATTTTGCGACCAAGCAGGTCCCACTGCAAGAATTTTGCGAAACTGCGACTTTGCGAAATATATACCCTTCTCGAAAGGGTTAAACACTCGATTCTTGTTCTCAGTCTCAGCCAATTCTTGAGAATTGGCTGAAAAGTGGATATTGTTTTAAGAGAAAACTGCAATCTACTGGAGAAGGTGAGCTTAATCGTCCATCTACTAGCAATGATGCTAAAGTGCTTCCAATACATTCAAATGCTAAGAAAGCGAAGAAAATGTTTCGAAAATATTGTCCTGAATATGCGTACTTTGTTTCGAAACCTTGGCTAACGAAAGTATGAGGCCTTCTAAACTTCAGAGGCACATTTCCACTAAAATCCAGAAAACTTTGATATTTTTTCAAAGTAAGAAAAAAGAACTGATCTCAACTCGGTCAAATATGGAGAAGGTGGCGTCGGCGCCGGAGTCGGGGCAAATTAATCAAAACATTACCATGGCCTCTTACCAACTGTGTTTGCTAATAGCAAAAAACAGCGCTCCTCACACAGCAGGCGAGAACCTTATTTTGCCTGGGGTAGAAATAATTTCGCCACTTCTGCTTGACGAAAAATAACGTCAACTGATACGTAAAATACCACTATCCAACACTACAGTGAAACGTAGAATTGAGGAAATGTCTATTAACGTAAAGGAGAGTTTAATTTCGGCTATGAAAGACACTGACTTTTATTCTTTGAAATTAGACGAAAGTACAGATATTTCTGACAAAGTGAATTTGTTATGCTTTGTAAGGTTTAATTTCAATGGATCAGTTGAAGAAGAAATGCTATTTTGCAACACATTGAACACCACTACAACTGGCCAAGATATTTTCAATTCCTTGGATAGCTTTATTCGAAAAAAATGGAATAAATTGGTCCAAATGTGTCGGGCTTACAACCGATGGAGCTCGTGCTATGTCAGGAAAATATAAGGGCCTGGTAAGTAAAGTCAAGGAAGTAGCTCCGTTAGTTGAATGGACTCATTGCAGCATCCATAGGGTGGCATTGGCGGTTAAGGGAATGAATCCAGACCTCAAAAGCACTCTTGATGACGCCGTAAAGATTGTGAACTTAATAAAAGCACACTCTAAAAGCTCTCGGATGTTCGCTGTAATGTGTGATGAAATGGGAAGCGACCATAAGAAGTTACTTCTACATTGTGAAGTGCGCTGGTTGTCACGTGGAAATGTGCTTTCTAGATTATTCGAGCTTCGAGACGAAGTTAGATTGTTTTTGGGTCAATTGGAGCACGATGGCAAAGAAAAGGCCAAACAGTTTCTCAGCGATTGCCTTAATGATAAGACTTGGCTGATAAAACTGTCATACCTAGCTGATATTTTTAACTCTCTGAACATTCTTAATTTGACATTACAAGGAGAGAATGTACATCGATTCTTCGTTGAAGATAAAGTTGATTCTACCATTAAGAAAATTGATAGATGGCATCAAAAGGTCCAAGCAAATAAATTTGACGCATTCCCATTGATGAACGAATTTTTGGATTTCCATGAGCTTACAGTTGATTCAGTAACCTCAGAAGTTATACTTGAACACTTACATGGATTGTCATTAGAACTGAGGCGGTACTTTCCACCAATAGCGGCCACTAATAAGTGGATACAAAATCCATTTGACGATGATAATTTAAAGAACGTCAACTTAGCAGCATTTTGAGGTATGTATGTACACATTTTTAGAAGATGCTTTAATTGAGTTGTCCTGTGATTCCACCATGAAAACTATGTTTAAGGAGAAACCTTTAACTTTATTTTGGCTGAATGTTAAGCAGGGCTATCCAGTCTTATATGAAAAGGCAATAAGATTCCTAATGGTTTTTGCGACGACCTATCCTTGTATTATTAGTTGCCTAGATAAGGCGTTTAGAAACAATACCAACTCCATTAGTCAGTTGAAGTAAACAGTAGTATATCCATAGATACGTGCGTACACGATAGTATGCTTTGGTATGCGGTCGCGGTAAACAATCGTAGCTCCATTTTTAGATTAAATTAAATTTTAGATTACATTTGACAAGATGAGACAACGGCTGCTGTTCATCAGAAATATGAAAATCATCTTCCCCGACGCTGACATGAGGTGTAGTGAAAAGAAAAATGACAAAATATCAAGTAAATTATTAGTTGGTAAATTCAAAGTGATTATGGTTGACCTACAAAAATGTCTTCCAACCCCTTACCTGAAGAAGAATCAAAGCTTTTATTCTTTAAAGTTATTGACACTAAACCTAACAATTTATGATTCCAACCCAAACAAGGCTTACTGCATGCTGTGGGATGAATAGAAAGCAGGAAGTGGTGGACATAAAATTGCTTCAGCATTATTGAAGAGGAGTGAAATTGTTCTTGCACATTCTACGGTAGAACATTTAATTATTTGGTCGGACAATCGTCCCACAAAATAGTAATATAATGCTGATGTTCAGTTACCTATCGCAACTAAAAATATGTCCAAATTTGAAAACAATAGGCTACAAGTTTGTGTTGAGAGGGCATACCCACATGGAGGCAGACTAATGTTCAAGCTCATGGTTTATTTGAAAGAACGTTAAAAAACAAGCAACTATGGAAATAGTTACTCCTTGGGACTGGGAGCAGTTAATCCGCTCTGCAGGTGCAATTGTGGTTGGAATGGAGGTATCAAATTTCAAAAATTTCGAAATATTGTATGCGAAACCTCAGTCACCATGTATTGGTAAAAAACGGAATAATGAAAATCAAGAGTTCCTTGTTTTAACTGTGATGCACTTTCAAATTCGCGCTGTGTCGCTGTTAATAATTTTCATAAAACAAACTTTACAAAACAAAACTTTATGAGTTTGAATGGATCATGATCAGCGAGGACTCAATTAATATTACTAGATTTCCATTTCGTCGATGATACGGCAATACCTCCTATGTCAAAAATTTCGATTATTTTGTTTATCTAACCTATATATATATATATATATATATATATATATATATATATATATATATATATATATATATATATATATATATATATATATATATATATATATATATATATATATCAATCGGTTTTAAAACGTCTTGCGACGTTGTCCGATGCCTAATTTCCATGACACTCTATCATCCCATTGGCCCTCTCTAAGATCTCTTGCGCTCATCGCCTTCGTTACTCCCTCTCTCCAAGATTTCTTGGGTCTTCCTCTCTTTCTGCGGTTTGGTGGTACCCATTGCATAATTATTTTAGGGAGTCTTGAGTTATCCATCCTCTGGACGTGTCCGTACCATATCAGCTGTTTTCTTTCTATGTCTGTTGTTAGAGAGCCGTCCACCCCCATTCGCTGTCTTATCTCATCATTACGTATTCTCTCTGCGTGACACTCCTACTGATCTTCTAAAAGCGTCCATTTCTACTGCCTCCAGTTTTCTTCTGTTGTTTTCGGTTATCCGCCAAGTTTCTGCTCCGTACAATAGACTGCTTTTAATAAGAGATTCGTAGATATTGTGTTTTCTTCTTTTTCCTATTTCATGATTCCACAGTACGCTGTTTAGACAACCTATTGTTTTTCTGGATTGTGTTATTCTTCTCTTTATTTCTTCATCATCTTTCCCCGTTTTGTCAAAAACGATTCCTAGATATGTGTAATGGTCGCAGGGCATGATGATTTCATTATTTTCTAAAGTGATGTTCGATAGTTCGGTACCTATTGGCAGGTATTTTGTTTTTTCTGTATTAATTTCTAGTCCCCACTTTCTATATTCTTCTTGTAATTTCCTTGCCATGTACTCTAAATCATCTTTATCGTTTGCTATAACAACCTGGTCATCAGCAAACTGCAATGTATATAAGCAAATCTCTCCAAGGTCTACGCCCATGCCTCTGCATTTTCGTTTCCACTCTTTCAATGCTTTTGCAACGTATATTTTAAATAAGGTCGGTGATACACAACACCCCTGACGTAGACCTTTATTAACCAGGAAGCTTTGCGATAATCTGTTTCCAGTTTTTATTTGTGATGTTGACCCTTCATACAAATTTCTTAAGGCTTTTATTAAGGTGACACTAATATTCGTCTGTCGTAACACGTTCCAGAGTTTGTTTACAGGAACTGTATCGTACGCCTTCTGCAAGTCAATAAACATGAGGTGGGTTTCTTGATTTGTGCTTAATTTTTTTTCTATTAGTTGTTTGAGGCAGAAGATATTATCAGTACAGCTTCTTTCTGTTCGAAAACCGGATTGTTCTTCTTCCTCTTGGTCTTTGTACTCCTTCTCAATGCGGTCTCTAATTATTCGTCCATACAAACGGCTGAATGTACTAGTCACTGATATCCCTCTATAGTTTATCTAACCAACAGTGTTATTATGAACTTGACTACGCTCCGGCAATACGTCCCATGTAAATATCCAATTACAAACTAGATTTTAAAACAATTGCAAAACGTTGTAAATCGGCCGGCCGGCTTGACTGACTGCAATATGTTCTATGTGTCATATATTGTCAATTTTCTTTGTTTTCCTATCTCAGTACTCCATAATACTTCATTCAGGTATTTACAGTCTTCACATCGTTTTATTGTTTTCCAGTTGCAGGTCAGTAGTTTCCTCTCCTACGCAGAGGTACATCGTTTTTTCCATGTTCATTATCAAACCCCATTTTTCAAATTCCTTATTCAATTTTCGCGTCATGTACTCGAGATCCTCTTTGTCATTTGCACATATTACTTGATCATCGGCAAATTGGAGGGTATACAAACAAGTATTATCGTCCACCTGTATGCTCATTCCTTTGCATTTCGGTTTCCACTGGTGGAGAGATTTACCAATGTAGATTTTAAAAAGTGTCGGTGATATGCAGCACCCCTGTCGTAGGCCTTTATTGACTCTGAATGGTTCCGATATTCTGTTGCCTAATTTTATCCGGGCTTCCATGTTGTTGTATATATTCTGAACAGCCTTTATACCAGAATTATCCTATTTTAAATGGATAAGCGCGTTAGCTTTTCTCGTAGACATTACAACTTACCTCAATAAATCAAATACAACACTACAAGGCAAAGGAAAGTTAATCAACGAGCTATTTACAGAGATCAAATGTTCTCAGCTTAAAATAAAATGATTTATTTCTCAATTTGAAAAGAATAATTACTGTCATTTTCCTACTTTGCAAATGTTTTTAAGCAAAAACAACAAACAGTGTCCTTCTAATATTTTGATCGAGTCACTAAAAGTACTAGATGAAAATTTTCGTGATCGGTTTCAAGATTTGTATTCAAAAGAAATGGACATATTAATATTTGAAAATCCTTTAAAATTTGATATTCTAAAAGCACCAGACAATTTACAACTAGAGTTAATAGATTCACAATCTAATAATGTATATACAAATAATTTTGAGGATAATAATTTAATGTTGTTCTGAAGCCATTTCCTTGAGGCATTTTTATAATTAACTATTTATATAATATAATTTAATTGCATTTTACTCAAACTATCAAAAAACAAATTTCCCAATTTACGAAATTTTGCTAAATCGATGATTTGTATTTTTTCCAGCATATATTTATGCGAACATTTTCAAGAATGAATTTCATAAAATCAAAATATAGAACTTTGTTGAGGATCTCAGTATTCCAAACAGAACCGGACTTAAATGAAACATCAAAAAATATTCAAGAACAAAAAGTGCATTGAATTTTAACACAAGATAAAATATTTTCACTAGTAATACCACTAGAGGTCAAATTATTTCCGGAAATTTTTTTGAGATCATGAATATTTTGAAAATTTCCCGAGTCGCAGACGAGGGAAATTTTCTAAAAATATTCATGATCAAAAAAAAATTTCCGGATATTAATTTGACTTCGCGTGGTATTCGGTAAGAAAATTCCACACCAAATTTGCATTTGAAAATCCAAAGCTGCATGAACAGATTAATAGCGCGCCATAGCTTTGTCAGCAATTATTTAGGCTTTCAAATTCGTAATTTCTACTCATTGTAGTTGCATGGGAATACCATTTCAAGATAGAAAATAGTATATTCTTCAATTTTACATAAGTTTTGAGTAACTACAAGTGATAGAAAATTATTTTTTGGCGTTTTTCTTAACGTGCGTTATGCGCGTTTTAATGGTATGGAATTCATAACCAGCGTCAGCAAGCATCAATCATAGGAGGCTGTGATCATTATATTTTGACACTTCAAAACATCAAAAACTCGCGTTTTGTTACAATAAATAATATTGCACAGTCAGTAAAACCAATAAAATTCTTTGTTTAAAAAATGAATCGATTTGAAAATCATACAATATGCAAAATATGCGTGAAATTATCTGATGTAAAGATCAATCATCGTACCATGGCTTATTTATTTGAATTAATAGAGGATTGTGGCTTCAACTTGAAGAAAGAAAATCTGTTCCAAATTGTCCACGAATATTTGCGTCCAAACTACGCAAAATTGAAAGTACTGAATGGGAAAAAGGTAAATAAATTAGTCTAAATATTATATATATTTTATTAGACATAGAACCTTAATTGAAAACATTCAAAGTCCTGCATTTTCGCCATTAAGAAGAGAGGAGGTGTCCGAAGAATATAGAAAACATCTTAGCTTTGTAACTAAAATGAATCAAAACTAAATTATGTAAACAAATAAAAACTAGTCTGTCAAAAATGTTCTGTTATTGTAAACGTCAAAAAATTTCCACTATAATTCGCTGTTGGGTACCCCACGAGCAAAAAATTTCCGATAAAATACCTCCGTTGCCATGGTGATCTGTCAAAATAACATATTTTGATTGGTTCAAAATTACAGGTGTGGAATTTTCCTTAATATTTCACATATTTTCTATTGTCATATTTATATATAAATATGTAATTCTAGCTGTATATTCTTGTTTCTCTTTTAAGAACTGTAAACTTTTTGTTGTCTGACATTATTGTTATTAAATATAGCACAACAATAAAAATACATGTTGTCTTTATTTATTTTTAATAATATTTATACTCGTATATGATATAAAAGCACTATTTAGGTTACATTTAAATGTGCGGCCCGCAAAGAAACAAATATTTTTAAAATTTCCCGCCGCCGCCCTCCGAAAAAGGTTACCGACCCCTGCCTAACATATTAAAAACAATATTATTAAACGCAGATCACACGATCCTGCAAGAAGTTTGTCGAAACCGTTTTGACAAGCAAAAAATTAATAATTGGATGTAGTTCTGCATAAAGGAACCAACCCACATTTTGTCAATTTAGAGATAATGAAGTTTTCCATTAGAAAAATTAGTATATTATAAAATGCAAAATAGAACCAACCTATTTATGTGCATAGTCACGTCATCTGTGGGATAGTACCCTTACGTATACAGTAAAACGCGGTTACAGAATTCTGCATAAAGGAACCAAACGGGTTGGTTCCTTTATTGAATGTAATGGGTTTATAGGTTGTGTTTACCTAAACCGTTATCTTACAGTTACATTTGAAGTGTTAACAAGCGATATTATTATGTCTGTGTCCAGAGGACGATATACGGTGCAGCTAGCACAAAAAGAAAACAAAGATGAGGTATGTAATATGTATTAAAAACATGCAAAATTAAATTTGTTTAGATTTAGTAAAAATTTGAAACCTAACCTCAATACTTTTTAGGAACCTGCTATTGACGGTGCTAATCTGTTACAAGATTCGGGTGAATTTTCAGAAGACACCGATGATAGCATTGCTGATGCGAATTATGTACCCTCCTCATCAGATACAGAAGATGAAAATGCCCCGTTGGAAGATGAAGTTAGCAATCCAAGTACTTCAACAGGCAGACCGTCAAAGGGTCGAAAACGTAAATATAACAATCAAACACGTGGTAGCAGGAAAAAGTTCAAGAACACCAACAAACCTTACGTAAATTATAGAGGAATCCATGTCAATTCCAAAGAATTTGAAAACTATGTGTGTAAGTGTACAAATAGGTGCAGTGAGATAGTTTCCGTGGAAGAACGAGAAAAAGTGTTTAAGAAATATTGGGAATTAGGGTCATATGATTCCCATACAACTTATTTAGGTACACTAATCAGCGAGGAACCAGTCAAGCGTCATTATGGAGTTAGTTCTGGTGATCGGGCAAAACAATTTACTCGAGTATATAAAATAAGTAGTATTAAGGTTGGCCGGGACATGTTTGTTAAAACGCTCCAAATATCAACAAAACGTGTTAATACCGCTCTCGTGAAGATTAAGTCGCACAGTATAATTGATAAGAGGGGAGCGTATGGTGGTTACAATAAACTTAGCAGTACACGTCTCAACGAAGTTATTGACCACATAAAAGGACTTCCAAAATATAAGTCCCATTACAGACGGGAAGAAATGCAAGATGCTGAGTATTTAGAAAGCCACATGACTATTGAGAAAATGCATTCTTTGTATTCAGAAGAAGTGGAAAATCCAGTCAGCAATCAAAAGTATAAAAAAAATTTTTATTCGCATTTTAATCTACGACGTAAGCCGTTAAAAAAGGACACCTATAATCTATGTGACACACTAAATGCTACTGTAAAATGTGCTAAGAGTAATGATGATAAAGAAAAGTTTGTGCTGGAGCATAAAATACATTTAACTAATCAGGAAGAAGCAAGAAACAGAATGAACAAACATATGCAACAGGCAACAATAGATGACAATTTAGAAGTCCTTACGTTTCTTCTTCTTCTTAAGGTGCCTATCCGTTCCGGATGTTGGCGACCAGCATGGCTATCCTAACTTTGCTTGCTGCTATTCTGAATAGTCCGGTTGTCGATGTATTAAACCACTTTCTCAGGTTTTGAAGCCAAGATATTCTTCTTCTCCCTGGTCCTCTCTTTCCAAATACCTTGCCTTGAAGAATGAGTTGCAACAAGCCATATCTCTGATCATTCCTCATAACATGGCCAAGATATTCTAGTTTGCGCTCTTTGATTATGTTAATAATCTCGCATTCCTTGCCTATTCTACGTAGAACCTCAATATTAGTCACACGATCCACCCACGAAATTCTCAAAATGCGCCTGTAACACCACATCTCAAATGCCTCGAGTTTTCTCAAAGAAGCCTCGGAAAGTGTCCAGGCCTCTACTCCGTATAATAACGTAGAAAATACATAGCATCTGATGATAGAGATTTTGGTAGCAAGAGGTAAATCGTGGCTTCTGAAAAGAGACTTCATCATTATGAACGCTGATCTCGCTTTTCCTATGCGTTGTTTTATTTCACTTGAGTGGTCCCACTGGCTGTTTATGTTGGTACCAAGGTATGCGTAGCTGTCGACCCTGTCAATTAGTTGTTGGTTAACCAAAAGCTGTGTATTTAATATTTCGCGCTTACTGACTACCATATACTTTGTTTTTTTCGTATTGAGATCAAGTCCGTATTCTCTACTTATATCTGATATGCGCGACATTATTCTCTGCAAACCATCTAGACTGTCTGCAAAAACTACAGCGTCGTCGGCATATCTAATGTTGTTCAGACGCACTCCGTTGACTAATACGCCTTCCTGTAGTTCTCCCAGCGCTTGCTCGAAGATACATTCAGAGTATATATTAAACAGCACCGGGGACAGGATGCATCCTTGCCTCACTCCTCTATCTATGGAGACTGCCTCTGTCAATTGGTCTTCCACTTTAATATTGGCAGTTTGGTTGTAATACAAATTATATATGATTCTCAAGTCTCTATCATCTACTCCCGCTTCTTTCAAGATGTTTATGAGTTTATCATGTTTTACTCTATCAAACGCCTTTTTGTAGTCGATAAAACAAATATACACGTCACAGTCAACATCCCTGCATCTTTGCATAAGCACTTGGACAGCGAATAGAGCCTCTCGGGTGCCTAAGGCATCGCGGAATCCAAACTGCGTCCATGATATCTGTTGTTCGCATTTTTTATATATTCTGCCATGTATCACCTTCAGAAACGTTTTGAGCAAGTGGCTCATTAGGCTAATTGTTCTGTAGTCTTCACATGTTTTGGCATTTACTTTTTTGGGTAAAGTTACGAAGGTCGACTTTAACCAGCTTTGGGGTATTTTTCCAGTTACGTATATTTTGCTGAATACGGTTGTTATCCATTTTATTCCTTGTTCATCCATAAGTTTTAGGAATTCTACATAAAACTGGTCAGGCCCTACAGCTTTACCATCTTTAGTTGTTTTAATAGCTGACGTGACTTCTTCAATGGTAATCGGGGGTCCTGTTTGGCATTCAATGTCTTCAATGGTATTCTGCCTTTCATCTGCAAAAGTTACTTCCACATATTTCTTCCACGTGTCTAGTTTTTCTTCCACACTTAACAGTGGTTTGCCTTGGTTATCTGCCAAACACCCAACTCTTCTAGGTTTGTATAAGCCTGCAGCTTCTTTAACTTTTTTGTGCATATTGAATGAATCGTGTTTATGTTGCAATTGCTGGATTTCCGCACACTGTTCTCTTAGTCGTGTATCCTTAGCTATTCTAATTGCTTTTTTGATATCTTTATCTATTCTTTTGTATAATGACATGTCCTGATCTTTGGACTTTCGCCTCTCTTCCATCATATCTAAAATCTCGTTTGTCATCCACGATTTCTTCTTTATTTTTGGTGGTTTGAGGAATTTCTCACGTATGTCTTGTGAAACTGTATGCAACTTTTCTATCTCCTGGTCCATTACATCCGATTGAATAACGGTATTCAAGTTGTTCTGTATATACCGTTTTACACTCTGTTCTGTGTTTTGGTCTTTTAATAGCCTTATGTCGAATTTTGGATTGACACTACGTCTAACCTTCTTTAGCCTGAGCTTAATTTTGCCAATCAGTGGGTTATGGTCTGACTTGATATCAGCTCCTGGGTATGTCTTGACTGATGTTATGCTGTTACGGAATCTTTTATTAATCATGATGTAATCTATTTGATTTCTCACTATGCGGCCTGGAGTGTCTTGAGGTGATTTCCATGTATATAATCTTCTGTAAGGGAGTTTGAAGTAAGTGTTAGTAATCACAAACTCTTCTTCTGCCACAAATTCACCCAGTCGGTCTCCTCGCTCATTTCTTTCTCCAAGTCCAAATTGCCCTATGAGTTCTCCCGATTGTCCCCTACCAATCTTAGCATTTAGATCACCCATAATCAAAGTTAAATCCTTTTTGGGGAGGCATTTTAAGGTGTTGGATAGTTCATTATAAAATGCTTCAATTATCTCGTCCGGTTTGTCAGCTGTAGGGGCATATACCTGGATAATGTTAGTTGTAATTGGGTAGGTATTAAGTTGAAGGAGGAGTATTCTTTCCGATATAGGTACAAAATTTTTAACATGTCTGGCAGTTTCTTGATTTAAGATTATACCTACCCCATTTTCGTGTCTTCCATTAGGGTTACCTGAATAATATATGTGATGATCATTAATTTTACATTGCCCAGAGTTCGTCCATCTCATTTCACTTATTCCCATTATGTCTACTGATAGTCTATCCATCTCCTTGATTGCATTATGAGTCTTACCTGCCTCGTATAATGTTTTAACGTTCCATGTGCAGATCGTGAGGTTTATCTTTACACTATATTGGCAAGGATTTCTTCTGCTGGCGACCGAGAAGGCCTTGCCGTCTTGTGATTGTCCTTCTCTGCCGGATCTTGGTATCCGAGTTCCATGATCAGTAATATCGTTTCTATGATTTGTCGTAGTCATGCTAATTGTACTAGGGGTACTCTCCGAGTCTTTAATGCAGTGGTTCCCCGTTGCCTTCTGCATCTTTATGCCGTTGACCGTTACGTTGTTATTAGGTTCATCCGCCTTCGAGACCGATTTATCAATCTCAGGACAAAAAGGTGCCCTTCCACTTATCAGCTCATCCGCCCGAAGCCGTTGGCCAGTAAGTGGGGGGATTGCTTATACCGGCAATCGCTCGGACGTCAGAGCCTCGTTTGTTATCTGGCAGGATGCACCGAAAGGTCAGTATCAAGACCATTACACGGGCAGGTGAGGTTGACATTTGGATAGGAGAGGCTATACGTTGCGCATCACTATCCCTTACATCCTTACGTTTGACATGGAAAAAACATTACCCTTGCCAAAAATTCCCACAAATATAGTTTTCTATAAGAGACAGATACGGTTTTATAATACTGGTATCCATTCATGCAAATTCAATAAAGGTTTTTGTTATACATGGTTAGAAGGCAAGGCTGGTAGAGGAGCTCAGGAGGTAGGCACTTGTTTGCTCAAGCACATTGCACGACATGTTCCTGAATCTACGAAACATCTCATACTCTGGTCAGATTCTTGTGGTGACCAAAACCGAAATATAAAAATTGTACTAATGTTAAAGGCTGCATTGGAAAATCATTCGACATTAGAAGATATTTCATTAATGTTTTTGGTTTTCGGGCATAGTTTATAAAAAACGACAGCGATTTTTCAGACATAGAAAAGGCAGTAAAACTCCAGCAGAGAATCTACAGTGAATCTACATCGCTAACTGAAATGTGGCCTACGGGCAAACCAATATCGCCCAAAAAGCTTGAAGACATCTCATCTTTATACCCGTGTTGAGCTGCCCCCCCCCCACTTGCAAAAATTAAAAAACAAATAGCCCTGATTTATGAGCTATTTATGAGCTCTCATATTCCGCAATCTAAAAATTTTGAGCTCGTTCCACTGAGCAGGAATTTAATACCCTAGTGGGGGGGGGGCTGAGTCAGCCCCCCCACTACTTAAAAATAGGAATATTGAATCGGTTTTTGCGGCAGAATTACGAGCTATTTATGAGCTCTTGAAATTATATAGTTTCGATTTTTGAGCTCATCCCCTTCACCCCCAAACAGCCCTTTAATTGATTTAACTTAAGAGAAAGATGCTGAGAAAACTTAAAATATATCGTATTGCGGATATAATTCATATAGCTTATATACTCTAAGAATAAACTATTAAATCAAGAGCATTTCGATTATTGAGCTACAACCCCTTCGCAAGAAAACCACCCTATCTTCCCGGCTTAAGAGAAAGTTGTACTTAAAATGCATTAAACTAATTATTTGGCGACTACATATCATTTAATAATTTATAAGCTTCCAAATTACGCGCATTTAGATCAGCAGATTGCAATTTATTTTGTATAGTGCAGTCACTGAAGGTAAAAATCAACTAGTACCTTCGATTTCGGTAAATCTCCATTTATTTTCACGAATTGACAATAATAACTTGGGGTTTTAGCCTGGGGTATATGTCACCCCTTCTCGGGAGTGAAAATTACTTTATTAAAAATAACCCCACAAATCGAGAGAGGGACAAATTGTAAGCAAAATTCGTTATATAATGTGATTAAAATAAAGCAATACTTTTTGAGTTATTAAAGATCAAATATTTTAATTTTTGGAAAGAAAATGCATGCTTTAGAGCGATTTTTCATAAATGACTCAAAAACTGTAAGTTTTTACAAAAAAGTTTTCATCGCTAAAATTGAAGCTAATAAAAAATATAATAAATTGCTTACTTGAAAAACCTTTTAATGTTAATTTAAAGTAAGTTATTGGTAATTAAATGTATATTTTTTTCCGCGACTGTTAAAATCTAAGGGCTCAAGCTTAAATAACGGGAAAGAGATGCATTTTAAACACTTAGGTACTAAATACTTGTCAAAGTACTTAGAAATACCTATGAAAAATAAGATGCAGAAAAAGTTGATAGTATCAAAATCCGCTCACCAATTTTCGTGAAAATGAATGGAGATTTACCGAAATCAAAGGTACTAGTTGATTTTTACCTTCAGTGACTGCACTATAGAAAGAAAATGGCAATTCAATAATTGAGATGCGTATATTTTGCAAGCTCATAAATTATTAAACGATATGTAGTCGCCAAATAATTAATTTAAATTATTTTAAGAACAACTCTCTCTTAAGCCGGGAATATGGGGTCGTTTTCTTGCGAAGGGGTTGTAGCTCTATAATCGAAAGACGCGTGATTTAAGAGTTTATTCTTAGAATATAAGCTATACGAATTAAACTACTATTAACTTTTTTGTAAAAACCTAAAGTTTTTCAGTGATTTACAAAAAACCTTTTCAAAACATGCATTTTTTTCACAAATAATTAAAATCTTTGATCTTTAATAACTTAAAAAGTATTGACTTATTTTATTAACTTTATATAATAAATTTTGCTTTTAATTTGTTCTTTTATTGATTTGTGCATTTATTTTTTATAAAATAATTTTCACCCCCGAGAAGGGGCGGTATCCACCCTCAGGGTAAAGGCGCAAGGTGGTACCATGTCACCTTTGTTTCTTGACGTATCCTCTAACCACTGACCAATTTTCGTGAAAATCGATGAAGGTTCACCGAAATTGAAGGTAATCGTTGATTTTTACCTTCAGTGACTGCACTATACAAAATAAATTGCAATTTACTGATCTAAATGCGCGTAATTTGGAAGCTTATAAATTATTAAATGATATGTAGTCGCCAAATAATTAGTTTAACGCATTTTAAATACAACTTTCTCTTAAGCCGGGAAGATAGGGTGGTTTTCTGGCGAAGGGGTTGTAGCTCAATAATCGAAATGCTCTTGATTTAATAGTTTATTCTTAGAGTATATAAGCTATAGGAATTATATTCGCAATACGATATATTTTAAGTTTTCTCAGCATCTTTCTCTTAAGTTAAATCAATTAAAGGGTTGTTTGGGGGTGAAGGGGATGAGCTCAAAAATCGAAACTATATAATTTCAAGAGCTCATAAATAGCTCGCAATTCTGCCGCAAAAACCGATTCAATATTCCTATTTTTAAGTAGTGGGGGGGGCTGACTCAGCCCCCCACTAGGGTATTAAATTCCTGCTCAGTGGAACGAGCTCAAAATTTTTAGTTTGCGGAATATGAGAGCTCATAAATAGCTCATAAATCAGGGCTATTTGTTTTTTAATTTTTGGAAGTGGGGGGGGGGGGGGCAGCTCAACACGGGTCATCTTTATTACATCTTATTCCTGAAGATGTCAAGCATCACTATACTACTCTGACAAGTGATGCTAATGTTGAAGACTATCTTGATGGTTACGACACTAATTTAGATTTTGAATTTGACGTATAAAACATGCAGTTTCTTCGACAAATAAAATATTTTGCCTTCTAAAGAGTTATTTTTTATCCATATTGAATAAATATCAGAGTGGTTCCAATATACAATTTTTATAATCCAGGAATTCACATTATGCAAAAAAAAACCAAGCCACATAACAAGAACAAAATAACATTTTTTATAATATGGTCATTAAATTATCTTAGATTTACACCAAGAAATTAGTTTTACCCATAAATGAACGCTTAAATGATTCAAACTGCTCTACTACATTTTTTGCAGTTGAAATTATATAAAACCTGTCGTAGCTCATTTTCATATATTTTGGGTTGGTTCTTTTATGCATAACTACATCCAATTTACAATCCGACTTGCACTTATTGATAAGTTAGTGTCAATCGTAAAAGTCCTTCCATGTGGCAACTTTTGTTATGACCACACAGTATGACGATTGCCAGCTTGATAAACTTAGGAAAAGCCATTTGAAACAGGACATAGAGTAACTAGTAATACGTACAATGATACAGGTGTACCTATTGATACAACGTCACGGCTTCAAGGTAATAATGATACATGGTGGCAATACCGCAAAATATTAATTACAGCGTCGAAAATAAAGCAATGTAAATCTTATAAAACAAAAGACCAAATGTTTAACCTGGTGAACTCTCATTTGTGGTCTGATGAAATTATAGCTACTGGAGCTACACGCTACTGCCAAGCAAATGAAGAAATTGCTTTTAAAGAGTACGAAGCTTTTATATCACGAACATTTGGCTATAAAGCTATGAGTATCGGCATCACGAACATTTGGCTATAAAGCTATGAGTATCGGCATATGGATGAATTCTAGATATCCTGGGCTAGGCACATTTCTAGATAAATTAATTTCAGATTTTTGGAGAATAACACTGGTATGTTAGAAATCAAATGACCAACAATTTGGGAAAATTACAACTCAATCGATTTACATCTTCTCACACCCCAGCGGCGTACTTCATTTCGTTGTACTCTGGTAAGCAAAACTTACCGAATACAAACGCAAATGGCGATCACACAGAGGTCTTGTGTCATTTTGTTATTTGGTTCACAAAGAGCATATATGTGGAGAATATTATTGATCATTATAGACTAAGAGCCGCTATAGGTGAAAATTCTTAATCATTTTAGGCACAATAAGACCTTATAACTTAAATAGTAGAACCTAAAAGAAAACGTTTGAGCACTGTGCCGTCACTTTTCAGTGGCACATGCGTCTACAGTGGCGCATCAAACTTTCCACTTATGGACGGGATACATAAATTAAAAAATACCCTCCCTCATTACCAGAATTTAATTTTTTTCATTTTTTAAAGTTTTATGTGATTAAGACATAAGATTCATCGTAATTTTAACCCACCACCCCCTTCTCCCTGCCACTACCATCAAAAACTTTATTTTTCGATTTTATTTTTTTTTGGTGGGATGCAATCAATTTTAAAATTTCAAAAAATTTACACGCATAGTTAAGGCCTTTATAAAACACTTCTATTTTTTATAGACCTGTAGGTTAAATGTACATAACCTCAAAAAAATTTTAAAATTTTTTTTTTGAAAAAAAGTATATAACTTTTTTTTGGGGATAGCTGCAGATCTAATTTTGTAGCTCTGTAACGTTAGTCACCTTCAAAAATCCAAAAAACTGTTTTTAAGGGGGTTTTGGGGGGTTTGAACGTGTTTTTCTGATTTTTAAATATTCTAAAGAACTCAGTTACTTACTTCAAGTTACATATAACCTATAAAAACAAAATTGATTTGATATATTATGAAGTCTATAAAATAGGGAAAATCCCCCAAAACCCCCCAAAACAGTTTTTCGGATTTTTGAAGGTGGGGAGACTTACGGAAAATCTGAAAAAAATTAAAAATATAGTGTTTGATAAAACACACAAGATTAAGGAAAAATTAGACCTGCAGCTATTCCTCAAAAAAAGTTATACGCTTTTTTGAAAAAAAAAATTCTTTTAATTTTTTGAGGTTATGTACACTCTACCTATGGGTCTATAAAAAATAGGCATGTTTTATAAAAGCCTCAACTATGCTTGTGAATTTTTTGAAATTTTAAAATTGATTGCATCCCACAAAAAAAAAATAAAAACGAAAAATGAAGTTTTTGATGGTGGGGCAGGGGGAAGGGGGTGGTGGGTTAAAATCACGATGAATCCTATGTGTTAATCACATAGAACTTAAAAAAATAAAAAAAATTTAATTCTGTTAGTAAGTTCTGTTAACTTTTAATTTATTTATCCCGTCCATAAGTGGAAAGTTTGATGCGCCACTGTCGACGCATGTGCCACTGAAAAGTGACGACACAGTGTTCAAACGTTTTCTTTTAGGTTCTACTATTTAAGTTATAGGGTCCCATCGTGCCTAAAATGATTAAGAAATTTCACCTATAGCGGCTCTTAGTCTATTATGAAAACGATCATAATATACAGTTTTCATATTTATCAAACATATGATTCTTCTTCTTCTTAAGGTGCCGAGACCGCTTGTCGATCGTTGGCTCTCATGTTGCCCAGCATATTAACAATCATTGTCTTATTTACGAAACGGAACGAATATTTCCAATTCGTGGGAACGAATTGGAAATATGTTGCTCAGGATAGAGACCGATGGAAGGAGTTGGGAGAGGCCTATGTCCAAACGTGGACGATAGAAGGCTAAGAAGAAGAAGTCTTATTTACAGCCGCACGAAATAGTTCAGTGCTAGTTTTCCCAAATCATTGGCGTAGGTTTTTAAGCCAAGAAGTTGTACGGCGGCCCACACTTCTTTTTCCCATTATTTTACCTTGCATGACAAGGTGAAGTATGTCATATTTTTCTGGGTGACGCATTATATGGCCAAGGTATTCCAATTTGCGCCTTTTAACCGTGTTCACTACTTCGCAACTTTTATTCAAACGTTGCAAAACCCTTTCGTTTGTGACTGTTTCTACCCAACCGATCTTCAGGAGACGGCGGTAGACCCACATTTCAAATGCTTCTAGGTTTTTTAAAAGCAATTCTGTCAGTGTCCATGCTTCGACCCCGTAAAGTAGTACTGGGAATATATAACATCGGACCATTCTTATGCGAAGTTCCAAATTTAGATCATGACTGCACAGGATTTTCTTAAATTTCATAAGACTTGTTCTTGCTTTGGCAATTCTACTTTTTATTTCTGTACTAGGGTTCCAGCTTTCATTAATATGAGTACCCAGATATACAAGATTACTTACTCGTTCAATTGAGTCATTACCGATTGTTACGTTATAGTTATTTTTATTTACGGCTGCCTGTTTACTAATAACCATAAACTTTGTTTTTCTTGCGTTGAGTTTGAGTCCATATATCGCGCAGAATGCCACCATTCGGTTCAATAACGCTTGAAGATGTTCAATTGATCCAGTCAGCAACAAGGTGTCATCTGCGTATCTGATATTGTTCATAAGCATACCATTAATGAGTATTCCCTCTTTTGCGTTTTCCAACACTTCATTTAAGATTGTTTCAGCGTAAAGATTAAACAACATTGGTGACAATATACAGCCTTGTCGAACTCCGCGCTTGATTTTTACTTCTTCAGAGCACTGATTCGCAACCCTAATACATGCAGCCTGGCCCCAATACAAATTTGCGATTATTCTAATGTCCCTACCGTCCAGACCGGTAGTTTTGAGAATATGTAGCATTTTTTCATGGCGAACTTTATCAAAGGCCTTTTCAAAATCAATCGCGCACATGAAAACGTAATGATTTACATCTCTGCATCTTTGAATTAAAACTTGAGTTGCGAATAGTGCATCACGCGTTCCAAGGCCACAGCGAAAACCGAATTGAGTACTTGAGATTCTTTCCTCAATTCTTCTATATGTTCTTTGATGAATTATTCTGAGAAACGTTTTCAATACATGACTCATTAGGCTGATGGTGCGATAGTCGCTGCATTTTGTGGCTCTGTGTTTTTTTGGTAGTACAACAAATGAGGATTTAAGCCAATCTTTAGGAATTTTTCCGCTTTCGTAGATTAAGTTGAACAATTTCGTAAGTATCTTAATGCCCTCGGCACCTAAAAGCTTTAGTGTTTCTACGTAAATCCCATCTGGTCCGATCACCTTGCCGTTTTTTGCGTTCTTTATAGCGTATTGCACTTCTTCCTTAGTTATTGGAGGACCGCTTATGTCATTTAGCGTTTCTAGTTCGCTTCTTTCATCATCGAATAATACCTTTATATATTCTGTCCATCGTATTAGTTGACCTTCGATATCGATTATAATTTTTCCGTTTTTATCTTCGATTAGTGGAGGATTACATTTTTTATTCAGTCCTGCAACTTCTTTCAGTTTTTTGTGCATATTGAATGCGTCATAGATACGCTCGTAGTTCTCAATTTCTTTACATTGTTGTTTATGCCACTCTGATTTAGCTGATCTTATTTTTCTTCGAATCATACTGTTTAGCTTTTTATATTCTGTCAGATTAGCATTCTTATATTTTCTTCTTACATCCATTAAATTCAATATCTCTTCTGTCATCCACTGTTGCTTATTCCTACGCTGATTTTCCATTAGATGGTCTTCTTGGACTTTTTCCAATGTTTCTTTGCATGACTCCCATAATTGTTCTTCTGAATTTTTATTTCCCAATTTCTGAAACTGATCTTCTAATTTATCGGTTACTATTTCTTTCACTTCTAGGAGATATTTTGGGTTTTTTAATCTTTTTAAATTTAAGTAATACTTTAGCTGCTAGTAAGTTGTGGTTGGAGGGTACATCCGCTCCTGGATATGTTTTGGAGGACAAGATAGCATTTCTATATCTTTTTGATATACAGATATAATCAATTTGATTTCTTACTATTCTTCCACAAGTGTCCATAGGAGATTTCCAGGTGTAAAGTCGTCGCTTAGGCAAGTCAAAAAAAGTGTTGGATATTACTAATTGTTTTTCTACACAAAATCTAATCATTCTATCTCCACGATTATAACATATGATTATATCTCTATAACATATGATTACAGTTTATCAAATCCGTTAAAATGAGGGAAATTATGTTGATAACGGCTTTTGAAATTTGTGAAGGCATAACAACAAATAAATTTTTTTGTATAAAATTCAAAATTCCAGCGTCCGTTAAAAAAGAAATTTATAATGTTGCCGTAATGACTGATTATTCCAGTGTTCGGGTACTCGACGGTAGGGATGGCGGTTTTTGACAAAACACCGGTTTTCGATTATACCGGTTTTTTTGCTTATGGTTTAACCTAGCGGTTATAACCGGCCAAAAAACAGGTTTTTTCAAAAACCGGTTTTCGGTTTTTTTAATCCAATAGGTTACAATGTTACATTTACAATGCACTTTAGTTTGCGATACTCCACTCGACATCAATATGATCAAAATTAGTACTATCGAAAGAACATCAATATCAATATGAATAAAACAAAATTTTTAATAAAACCACTTTATTCTATTAATTATTATATTTATTTATTATTTTATTATTATATATTTATTGATTATTATTAAATGTAATGTAGCGTAAGATTAATATATACATATTGCAATAATATACAATTTACCCCAACCATTTCAACTTATAAAAAATTTCCCAGACTCTTTCAAATGGGATTTAAAAAAAATAATATCAACATAAATATTTTACTTAAAAATAAATTGGATAATGCAATTTACCATTTATTTTTACTACCATCAAAAAAAAATTATCATGTATTTTTTTAACACATTTGTATATTTGTATAATACGTACATTTTAACTCATTTAACACTTCCTGTGTATCGTTTTGAAAACGTAGCGAAATCCTTGGAGATTCGTATTCGTAATCGGTAATTCGATATTCATAGGTCAGAACATAATTTTTGGTAATCAGAAAAAAACATTCGCCCACTTTCAATGTCAAGAGTCAAGTGTGAAAAATAGATGATGTTTATGTCTACTTCAACCAGATCACTTCTTATGTAAATATTATGATTACAAATACATTTTCAACGAAATATTATAATAAAACTTAATTGTTTCTGGCTGATGTGAGTTTGCACTTTCAGAGTTTGCTTCTGTATTTATAAAATTTGAATTATGGTTTTGTTTGTAATAATTACTTGAGAATAATAATTATGATTGGGATCCAAAATAATACCTAACCTAATCCTAATCACCTTAAAAACCTAATAACCGGTTTTTACTTTAAAAAGAAAAAAACCGGTTATAACCGGGACAAAAAACAACCGGTAAAACCGGTTATTGAGAAGTAAAAAAACCGGTTTGAGGTTTAAACCGGTAGGTTTTTCCCATCCCTACTCGACGGTAAATGTAATTATTGTAAGACATCAAGTATGGGGAGTTCCCATGTTGCTGCACTTTTATATGTTTTGCTAAATTATCTGAATGCTCAAAATATAGTGTACCCTATACTAGTAAATTGTGCAGTTGGAATCAAGGTCTGACTAGTAAAGAAATAAAGTAGACGAACAGCAATATACAAATAATATTATTAAACGCAAATCATCCGATCCTGGAAGAAGTTTGTCGAAATCATTGGACAAGCAAAAAATTAATAATTTACAATCTGACTTGCAATTATTAATAACTGTCAATCGTAAAACTCCTTCCATGTGGCAACTTTTGTTATGACCACAGTATGACGATTACCAGCTTGATAAACTTGTGAGAAAAAGCCATTTGGAAATATTAGTATACATACATATATTAACTAGTAATATGTACAATGATAAACGCGGAAATGTTGATATAACGTCAGGGATTCAAGGTAATAATAACAAACGGTAGCAATGCCGCAAAATATTAATTACAGCTTCGAAAATAAAGCAATTTAAAGGTGATAAAACAAAAGACCAAATTTTTAACCTGGTCAACTCTCATTTGTGGTCTGATAAAAGTACAACCACTAGAGCTATACACTACGGCCAAGCAAATGAAGAAATTGCTTTTATAGAGTATGAAACATTAATGCCTGGTTGCACCAACAAATCTTAAGCTCCAGCTTAGCTTCTTCTTCTTTAAGTACCATGCCCAAATTTTTAGGCGTGGGTAGCTTCCATAACAATTTGCTGATATCGTTCTCGATCTTGTGCGGCATGTAACAATTGATCTGCTGATAAGCCAGTCCATTGACGAAGGTTTCGGAGCCATGAATATTTCTTTCGACCAGCTTAGCTTATAGATCCATAATTTTCGATTCTTATCTAAGCACGTCTTAACTGAGACGAAGTTTAAGATGCAATCCACGTGAAAATCCATTGTGGCAACCTGATAATGAAACTAAGACTCAATGGTGCAACGCGTATGTTTAGTAAGCTGAGCTTAAGGTACGTCTTAAGCTTAAGATATGTTGGTGCAACCAGGCATTATATTACGAAAATTTAGCTATAAAGCTACCAGTAGTGGCATATGGATGAATTCTAGATATCCTGGGCTAGGCGCATCTTCAGATGGATTATTACAGATTTTTTGGAGAATAAAACTGGTATGTTAGAAATCAAACGACCAAAATTTTTGAAAATTAAAACTTAATCGATTTACATCTTCTCAGACCACACAATCGTACGTCATTTTGTTGTAAACTGGTGGGCAAAACTTCAATGAAGTTGAAACGAAATCACCCACATAACTACAGAATTCAAACGCAAATGGCCAGTATAGGGAATATAACATAAAAAATAATCAGTATTTCTTAAGGACGTCAAAACGCAAAAAAATATACAGGATGTTCCATTTGAAATAAGAAAGTTCATTAGATCTCCAGAAAAACGAAAGATTTGACAACAATGTAATTAACACTATAATATCGGCCGTATTAGAAAACCCTTACCCACCAAAATCTATAAAAATCGTTCCAGCGGTTTTCGAGAAATTACCGTGTTTCCATACTTTCTCGCTACTCTGTATATGTCAAATAGTGCAATTGCCAAACACTAAAAGTTATTGGAACTCCATCCTGAATTACCGATTGATGTCAGATAATAAATATGTCGTGCAATAGATGGGAAGAAATAAAAAGTTTATTACATTTTGCGAACAATAACGATACTATTTCTGCCGGTAATCCTGGACACGAAAAACTTTTTTAAAATCAGACCGCTACTAAGTAAAATAAGGAATCAATTACTCAAAGTTCCGAAAGGGGAATTTTTAGCTATAGATGAGCAGATAATTTCAACAAAGGCGCGTTCACCTATAAAACAATATAATCCGGAAAAACCCCACACATGGGGATATAAGGCGCTTGTTCTTATTGGTGTCAGCGGATTTTCCTACGATTATGAATTTTTTTAGTAAGCCAAACTAATGTTGTACCCAATGGCTTTTAAAAATATATAATTGAACTATATTATTATCTCCATTTCAAAATATCTGGACTTAAAATCTTCGGACAAGCAGGCACGATATTTAATTTATCAAATCGTGTTTTCGGGCTCTATACTAAATTTACATTCAAGATGCAGTAAAAATAAACAAACCAAGACACCTTAAATGCTACTAGGAGCACTTCCGAATCATAATTTACAATGTATAAACTTTGGAAATCATGATTTGGGATTTACAATGTCTATACATTGTAAATTATGATTCGGGAGTGCTCCTAGTAGCATTTAACGTGTCTTGGTTTGTTTATTTCTACTGCATCTTGATTGTAAATTTAGTGTGGTCCTCATAGCTGTAGTAATTTTTGTGAAAGGCTGCACTTCGATAGGGGACATATTCAAAAGTTTTGTCTTCCTGTTAATGGAATAATATACAGGGTGTTCACAGGGCACTTTATTTAAAAAAAATTACCACTGATGCTTTCTTGTTTTTGCTGATATGAAATTCTGACGATTCGAGTAAAATGCTGAAAGTTCAGTTTTTAACTTTTTTTCTATCTACTCAAATGAAGCATAATATAGATAGATTATAAATCAAGAGTTCAAGATTGAAAAAATAAGTTAAAAATAAATATAAATTGTTTTTTTTTTGTTTGTAGGAGTGGATACATAAGTGGTCTGAAGCAACTCTGATGACCTGGAGAGTTATGCGAACATATCCTAACTCTGGCAAAACAAATGTTTACAAGGTAGACTTGAGGTGTCAGCTAACACCGACAAAAGAGCGCAAGGTATAAGATATACCAAAAATACAAACTGTCAAGTTACATTGTCAATTTCCGTAAGAAGGTAACAAAATTATTACATTAGAGAACAAGCGTTCTATTAGTTTGGTTCCAACACACACAGTCACTTCATTGGACCATCAAGAAGCCACTTGATAAACAAAATGTTCTTGCCTTTCATCTACAGAGTGGTTTCATAACCATACAATAGCGTGTTGGAATGAATTAATACTGTAAACTTTTGACTTTAAGTATTATCTCATACAAAAACTATTTTTTCCTGAAATAATTAATAAATAAATAATGCACATTAGCTCAGTGAAATGAGCTACTATTTCAAAAATAAATATTTGCCTCATTATGTATTATGTTGTTTACCCATGGATATGAGTATGTTCTATTTTAGGTTCATCAAAAAATCGAAGAAGATCAAAAAAGAAGATCCTATTATTATTAAGGACCTTCCCACAATTATAACTATAAAAAACAAACATAATCATGAATTGAACTACTGCTGCAGTTTTGAAGTACAGAGATGTCTCCAATGAAGTTAAAGATAAACTCATTGATTTATTCCGGCAAGGACGCAACCCATCATCAGCTCTAAACACTCATAAATTAGGTTTAATGATGGAATATGAGGATAATGATTATTATCGAATAGCCGCAGATGGAAAATTCTTGCCCAGGATCTCAATAGTAACAAAACTTTTTGAAAAACAATTTAATAGCAAATATAGCAACCTTGCTGATAGAAAAAATTTTGAACTTTTAGAAAATTTACTTCTATGTAAAGGTACATAATGCAAAAGCTTGGTTTACTTACACCACAGAGAAGGAACTTATCTTATTTTGTTGCTTTTTGTACTCCAATAATGTTACGAATTCGAGAAGAGTAGTGAAGTAATTATGGTTGATGCTTCTGGTGGAGTAGACAAACAAAGACATGGAATATATTTTCTTGTTACTCCAACAGCTGCAGGAGGTTTGCATTTAGGAGTCATTATATCAGATTCTGAAAAGGAAAGTCTTTTTCTGGAAGCTCTTACATACTTTAGAAATTCAGTTGGAACTTGTGCGTTTAATTTTAAAAGACATCCAAAAGTATTTATTATTGATAAATGATTTAAAAGAAATTAATGCTATAAAAAAGTTTCTTCTTCATAAAAGACTCTTCTTTGCAAATTTTACATGTCCTGGTTATGTAATCAAAAGGAAGATATACAAGAAATCTATTTTATGTTTAAAAATTTATTGTATTCAGCAAGTTTGAATTGTGGAAATGAAGCATTTAGCAAACTTATTTTCTTTACTATCAGTAAAGCTTATAGAAAATTGAATAAATATTTAAACAATTTATGTCTCCTTTACAAAGAAGACCTGGATTTAAAATTATAGAAATGCATTGCCACTTCGTGGTAACAACACAACAAATTATATTGAAATAGTATTCCCACTACGCTAATATGCCCTTTGTTATATAAATGTTATACATAGTTTTATGGCATGACACATGACAGTTGGACTTTGACGGATGTCATGACTTGAGCACTTATTTTTAATTAGATAGTTATGTTAGATACATTTCATATTTTCATTTATGAAATAAAGGAATATAAAGACATTCACGACGATTTCAATACATTACACTTACATACATACATAACAGTTTGGCGACAAGTATACATACACAACCAACATAACCTAAGATCATCGTTGTGATCGACAATGAAAATTTACTAATAATCTACATACATTATTGAAATCCTGTGAAATTGACATACATATTTACATTTAGAAGATGACTCAGTTCACACCGTATTCAGCATTGAAACATAATACATCCAAGAATTTTGACCGGTGGTTACAACGCCTTCAGAGTGCATTCAATGTACAAGACAAAAAAGCTGCATATCTTTTATACTAGATGGGTCCAAATGCATATGATATTCTTTGTTATAAGATTTCAGATTAAATTTCATATTTTCACAAAGAAAACAACAATGGATATATTACACCGTTACGTAGATTAGCTACAACTTCCAAAGGGTCTAGCACGGCACGAAATTAAAACCGATTTACAATTTGGTCCTCAAACTGATGAAATTCATTAAAAAAAACATTGATACTGATAGACGAAGATTATTACAGTCGGAAAAATGAAAGAATACCCATGAACGATCACGTCAATCAGTAATTTTGTATTTTCTGTCTTTTTCTATAAATAACGAACGTTTGTTATAGAAAAAGACAGCAAATACAAAATAAGTGATTGATGTGATCGTTCATGGGTATTCTTTCATTTTTCCGACTGTATGGATTATGGAAGATGGATTACTCTTATGAAGCTTCATGTGCTTTAGTTTGTATGTTAGTTGGATATACCATACACACAAAAGCGCCGATAGCTTTTTACTTTATTAATGGTTTAACTGGTGAAGAAATAGCAAATATAAATTTTAAAATATAAGATATTTTGAAAACTTTGCACGAATATATAATCGACAGTATTAATAAGATAACGTTTGATGGCACTAGTATGAAAATAACAATGACAGATAATCTTGGCTCAGAATTAGATGTAGAAAAATACTGCTTTTTTCTTCATCCTATAACTAAAAAGCAAATTGATATAATTTTAGATGCATGACATATGGCTAGACTAGCTAGAAATACTTTTTCTCAATGTGATATCGTTACTTACAACGGTGATGTCAAATGGGGGATAATCCAGAAACTTGCAAAATAAAGAAAGTCTTCACATGGGAAATAAAATTATAGACACGTTCACTTTGGGAAAGAAAAAATGAAAATACGTTTGGCAGTTCAAATTCTCAGTAAAAGTACTGCTGATAGCTTAAATTTTTTGGAAGGTGATTTACGTCTTCCAAATTTTGAAGTCTCTAGTCCAACTGCAGAATATTGTAGTAAAATTATATTTTTGATTTTTTATATGTTCGAAAATCATTTAGTAATAATGATACTGAAGAACCAATTAGACCAGATAATTTACAAAAAGTACGAGAGTGCACAGAAATATTGAATATATTAAGTCAATAAAAATAAAACCAGTTAAATAAGTTTCAAAAAAAAAGTTGAAACTCCTGTAAATTCAAGAATCAGGATTAAACCCGAAGTCTTCTATATAAATGGAGCGGGATGAGGATCAGAAGCAAAGGCTTCCGCCGGAAGTCTCTGATCCTGATCCTCACCCCCTCCCCCATTTATATCTGCTGGGGCGGTATATGTTTGGGAGAACGAACAGAGTTAGTGATGACTGATGGTGGAGCATTAACAACAGATAGGTGTATCAGAGATATTCTTCAAGACCATGTGGTACCTTTTGCATCATCCATTAGAGAAAATTTTATTTTAATGCAGGATAATACGCGCTCACACGTCGCATGCTGTGTAAGGGACTTCTTATTACAAGTGGGTATAACAACGATGGATTGGCCAGCGTGTTTCCCAGACCTAAACCCAATATAGCATGTATGAGACGTGCTAAGCAGAAAACTAAGGGGACGGGTTCCTGCTATTCAAAACAGAGAGGAAGTCAGAATTGCTTTGACTGAGGAATGGAGAGACTGCCTTAACGACTGATCGATAACGTTACCAAAAGTATGAGAAGACGACTGACTGCAGTTGTAAGGGCTCGTGGGAGAAACACACGCTATTGAAGAAAACATGACGACTGCCGATCTCCGTCGAGGAGATGTGCTATTAGGCTTAAAACGTATGCAACCAGTATAGCAGAGGGAGAAAAGCTGTTCTCTCGAGGTAGAGGTTATCGGCAAGAGCCACATGGCATAGAGAGGTGATGTTTCGTTAACTGAATAAACAAGTTATAAAACCATCCAGTGTATTATTTCAGACAATAATACCATATGGTGGCAGCGGTGCCCCACGAAAACTTGCCGTTAATGAGTGGTCGAAAAATCGCTAACGTTTGCGAACGATTGCAAGTTTCACACCCGTGAAAAGGGAAGGAAAATGACTAACGAAACGCCAGGGACACATCAAAGTCCTGGAGGGGCAACATAAGTGTTTGCTAACGTCCAGGCGCCTGTGGAATTTAATTTTTCCCAACCACAATAATGGCCACAATGGAGAAAGCGCTTCGAAAGGTACATGCCTGTGAGCGGTTTTGAGAAGAAATTCGACAAGGAAAAAATTGACATGCTGGTTTACCTTATGGGTAATTGTAACGGTTAACCGTTACCCTTCAGGAATTTGGCTTTGATCCGCCTATGGTGAGCTGTGCAAACCGGCAGAGAGGCCGCCACTCGAGCTTGCTTTGCGCGATGCGAAAAGCGTAGCGGGGGACTTCAGTTGGTCAAGACTCGTCAAGTAAACACGCCGGATTTTTTTTGAGTGGCGAAATTTGAAGCGAAATTTGGAAATGAAATCTAACTAAAAGGAAATAAACTTCAGCCAATACAAATTGCCAAAACTATACAATCAAAATTAAATATATCTTGGGACTTCTTCACATAAAAGAATTATAATTGCCGACGGCGTGTCTGCTTGTTTCAAGTAAGTAATATATTGATATATTATGTATCATTTCTTCGTCATAAAATCCAATACATCATCGAAGATATTCCGTTCTTTATCCGTAGATATTAATTTTGGTTAAGAAATACTTTAAATTTCAAATTATAGCATAATATCCTTTATTCATTTGCAAAGAACATAAGGTCGTTTTTTTTTCTATTGTCAAACTTTAATTTAAATTTGTTTCATGTCCTATCATTAGGCTTTTTCTTTATTTTTTTTATATGAGATATATAAAAAAAGTTTCAACAAGTAGTATACAGTCTCTGTCATGTCTGCATTGAAAGTAGCTTCAGAAATTTTGACATGACATATACCTAACCTAATGTGTAATGTTTTGTTTTGGCTTGGTCAATCTGTACTGCTACATTTATTGAAATACATAACTGAAATTTGATAAAATTTAACTTTTAGATTCCGTCACTTGAATATGTACTTACTTAGTAACCTAGATACCACTTGGTAGCACCTCTTTTTACGGTTTACACGTAAAGGTTGCCTTTTGAGAAGACCATTACCTGATTTGACTGCAACCAGGATCCATAGTCCTTACCACCACAGCAGCCAACTAGTTTTACGGTGCCAAGAGGATATTCCTATGAACTTTCTACTCTTTTAAATAGTGCTGTGAAAGATAAGTTGTCTACGTTTCATTATTGAACAGATATGAACTCCTAAAATTATGCAGGGACAGATTCACGGAAGGCGCAGCATAGGTAGGAGAAAAATGTCCTGGCTGAGAAATCTCAGAGAATGGTTTGGATGCAGCTAAACTGAACTCTTTCGGGCTGTAGTGTCGAAAGTGAGAATAGCAATGATCATTGCCAACCTTCGTCGCGGAGATGACACGTAAAGAAGAAGAAGTTTCATTATTTACTTTTGGTTAATGTATATTTGCTTATAGTGTACCCTTATTCATATGCATATGATCAAGTAAACTACATATTTTTCTTGATAGATAGGGTTTTAGGGTCGTTGTTTTTGTTCAATATACATAATAGTTTTTTTCAAATAAATAACATCAGGTCTTGGTAAATAATCATTATAAATAATTGCATATTAAATTTTGATAGGGAATAGGGTTGTTAAAATTTATGTCGAGGTTTTAAAATAGGGAATATGTCTAATATGTTTTTTTTTTCAAAATAGGATATATTTACCAACTCATTTATATAAGCATTATTTTTGCTAGGTGAGATACTTATTTTTTTTTGTAACCGCTGATGTTCTTTTCGTGTATCTCATTATAGTTGAGTTCATTTAGTTAATATTACTATCTTTTAGCTGTAAGACCTTTTTGCTATTCTAACGTAACTTTGTTTTTCGATTGTGATATTAATACTTTTGCTTGGCACAGCGGTAGTGGTTACTTGCTTTTTAAATGGCTATTTCTATACATATACCAATTTAGATTCACTTTCCGCTAAATTTGACGAATTTGTATGTACAGTGCAACTTCTTCAACCACACATTATTTTTATTGCCGAGTTTTGGCTTAAACCTTCAATTCCTGACTCATGTGTTAACATAAATGGATATACAATATATCGTAAAGACAGAGCTTATTACCACAACTTTCAAAATTGACATTAAACCATTAGATATCCCTGGAATAGATACTATTCACTTATCTATTACTAAAAATCCATTTTGCCTTAATTTAGTATGTATATATCGCCCACCTTTCTCACTACTTGCTGACGATAATGTTTTGCTTACTAAACTTGACGAACTAGCATCCTTTGATAATCTTATCATTACTGGAGATTTTAATTTCCCAGAGATCACCTGGCCAATAACTGCATTATCTGACGCCGAAAACGCTCATAATTTATTTAAAAACTTTGTAGTAAATTCGAAACTGATACAACTCATCACAGAACCTACCCGATTTAGAATTAATACCTTAAGAACCTTCTATTTTAGATCTAGTGCTAATTAACGACGAAGAGCTAATTTCATCTCTTGAAATCAGTTCTCCTATAGGAAAGTCAGATCATGCAGTTATAACAGCTCACATTCAGGTCAAAAATACTACTGTAACATATGAAGACCACACGGAAGAAAGGCGAAATGTCAATTTTTTATTATCTTTTGTTCAGAGCAGCAATATGTAGGTTTTTAGTAGTAGTTTAATAGGAGTCATTCAAACATGGGAAAAAGACGAATCCTCATAGCTTAAAACACGTTATAAAATTCTTCGTACAGGGAAGAAAGGCGAATGGTCCTCGCGTAAATCCGAGAAAGGTGGAATGTCAGTGTGGTCGAGACGTCGGGAACACACGCCGCATTTTGTTTACTAAAAGCGTTAGTTTTCATTAGCTTTCGTTAAATAAAGTGTATGCTATTGTGCTAGAAAATGACGGATAGCGAAAGAGATGATACGGGTCGCGAAAAAAACACTATAAAAAGGAAAATTACAGGTCGAATAAATGAAGTAATGAAGCGGTTAAGATAACAGAGCCATGAATCGGGTGACGATTGTCAATAGGTTTGTTCCAACTCGATACAAAACCGTTCTTGAACGGTTACGAGTATGCGCAGTAACGAAAAATGTGTTACTGCGCATAATTATTCGTTATTGCGCATGTGCGTAACGGTTCAAGAACAGTTTTGTATCGAGTTGGAACAAACCTATTGTAAGAGACTGAAGTGTTTTAAAACAGTAGATCAACAAAACGTCAACAAAACAATATTTACTTGGCAGGCCTAATAACGTCAATGCCCGTAAGCAAAGAAGAGCCCATTCTTTTAGAGTTAGAATAACGACTGACGATAAAACTACTGACGCCCCAGTTTGTTTTAAATCTTTTCTAAGCCTTCATGGAATTGGTCGGAAGAGGTTTGAAAATATTCAAAAAAGTTTAAAAGCTACTGGTAGTGCACCAATTGACAAACGCGGAAAAATCCAAAAAAAACAGCTAAATGAAGTATTGGACACTTAAAGGATGGATCAATCACTTATACAAAACTGGTTACTATCCTTGGACCAAATTTACGTAACTAAACCAACACATACATCAAGACGAATCAGATAACTCGAAATATTGATAGATCATCTACGCCTTTAGAAACACCGATGGACAATGGTAGGTGCAACTACCCGAGAGACAGTTTATTTTGCCAATAAAATTATATACAGGTGAGTTTGTTTTAAAAATTCCCTTCCTTTCCCTTTTTTTTCATATAGATGTTTTTTAGAGCTAAGGAAAAATTCAACGATCTGGTGCACTTGAGTCAGTTTTGAACATCTAAAAGGGCTAGATCGTTCTATAGAGGCTTACCTCACAACAAAAACGTAAACAAAATGAGAAGATAATAAAAGCTAGACAAATGAAGAACAGAAAAAAAATTGTTGTCATACATTTCGCTTTTTTCCCGTGTTTGTAGTGACTTGTGTTCACATAAAGCAATGTTTCTAAGCTTTGCGTTTTATTTTAAATTCCGTTGATTAAATAATACGTTACAAAATAACTATGAAGACTACTTAAATAAAGAAGTACGCAAAATATTTAATTGTATGACGATAGTTAGGGTTTGAAAGTTAAAAATTCTATTTTCTCGAATTAACATATTTGTGACATTTCGCCTTTCTTCCGTGTGGTCTTCATATACTATTACCAACTTTTCTGAAATCGACACTAAGCTATCTCAAATCAACTGGCAATTATTTTTTGCTGACTTAAACGACCCTTCATTACTGCATTTCTCGATAAAGTCCACAATATAATTTCTGCAAACACTACCTTCCGTAATACTTATAAAAACAATCTTAAACCCTGGATAAATTGAACAGCAACAAACCAAATTAATCACAAACGACATCTCTGGCGGAAATTTAAGCAGACCGGGCTTCTCACTGATTTTGAAAACCACCGCAGATTTTCAAATAACTTACAAACTTCTCTAAAAATTTTAAACAAAATTTTGAAATAAGTGTTATTGACAGTGGTAATATGAAAAAAGTCTACAAATACATAAGGTCCTCATTGATGTCTAAAGTTTCCATTCCTCGACTTCAAACACCTAATCAGACTGTATGCTCTTCTGACAAAGATTCTTCTGAAACTCTCTCTTCAGCATTTTCACAGGTTTTTACTAAAGAATCAAATTATAGTAATCTACCTCCTATTAGGTATAACCGTGTATGCGCATCCTTACAGCAAGTTCAATTTACAGTGGATCGTGTCAAACAACACTTAATGAAACTTCGTACATCCGCTTCACCTGGTTTAGATGGTTTAACACCAAAACTGTTAAA
Source organism: Diabrotica virgifera virgifera (assembly GCF_917563875.1). NCBI lineage: Eukaryota > Metazoa > Arthropoda > Insecta > Coleoptera > Chrysomelidae > Diabrotica > Diabrotica virgifera. The sequence continues at coordinate 130,053,203 of NC_065451.1, read as the reverse complement.
AAGATGCGCAGACACACTTTCAATACCTTTAACGTTAATTATACAGACTTCTTTTATCCAGAATTCCTTACCCCTAATTGGAAATTAGCATCCGTCACTCCTATTTTTAAAAAAGGCAACAAACTCGATCCCAACAATTATCGTCCGATTAGCTTACTACCAGTAGTTAGCAAAGTCATGGAAGCCATTATTTCCGAGGAAATGACTAAATTCCTTCTCCAAGAACATGTTATTCCAACACAACAACATGGATTTGTTTCTGGTCGCTCTACTCTAACCAATCTTCTACATTGTGTTAACGATAAGACATCATCCCTTAACAGTTCACAGTCGGTCGACGTTGTTTATCTAGACTTCTCTAAAGACTTTGACCGTGTTCCTAACCGCAGACTTCTACATAAGCTAGAACATTTTGGAGTTCGCGGTACTTTATTATGTTGTATTGATGATTTCCTGACAGACCGACATTCAAAGTTAGAGTTGGCGAATCTTTCTCACAGGACAGGTTAGTGGAAAGTGGAGTGCCGCAGGGTTCTGTCCTTGGATCTCTGCTTTTTGTCAACACAAATCAAGAATCTCGTAAAAACTTGCCCGAAGTGTGTTGAACACCGGCAAAATATTAAAGAATCTTTTTACAGGGATACGACGGTTCGCAGGCCATGGGAAAAATTGCCATAGATTTTTTCAAACGTGAGAAATGGTTTAATGGTGAAAGAATCTATAATTCCCAAAATTAAAGATCTCTTTTCTAGATTCGGGATTCCTGATGAAGTGAGGTCCGATAATGGGACGCAATTTTCTCGAAAATTTAAAAAGTTTGCACAAACTTATGACTTTGTCCATGTTGCATTTAGTCTGAAATTTTCTCAAAGTAATGAAGGAGAAGAGAGGGCGGTGCAAACGGCTAAGCAACTTATAAAAAAGAATAACAATGAAGACATGTTTCTAGCATTGTTGGCTTATAGAACCAGTCCGTTAGAACATGGTTGTTCGCCTAGTGAATTACTAATAAATAGAAAATTTCGATCCAGACTTCCAGTGTTACCAAATAAACTGGAAGAAACTTTAAAACAAAGCCCGATTTTTTAAATAGAGAGAAATGAGTCAAAGACAAGTCTGAGCGAAATTATAATAAACGTCGTAATTCTAGAGACATAGACACCTTAAATGTTGGTGACTCCGTATGGATTGTTGACATAAGGAAGTATGGGAAAGTAGTAGAGATTTGTGAGGAACCGCGTTCCTATGTAGTGGAAACCAATTGTGACCAATATCGCCGGAATCGTTGGCATTTAATTTATGCTCCCTACTACTTTCCAAACGAGCCTGATGAGTTACCAGTATTGCCTATTGATAATAGTACTAGTTTAGATAATGTACCGGTTAATAATGTTCCGCGGTAAAATGAGAATATTGACACTTTAGAAGAAACAAGTGAAACCGCGATAGGAAATGAAGTGAGTGTTAAAAGTGAGAAGTTTAGTTCTGGTTAGAAACAGAAATTAATTATTCCAGGTTCGGTGACACCTAGTAGGCCAAGACGTGTTGTCAAGAAACCTGCTTATCTAGCAGATTACACTGATTAATGTAGTGTTTAGTATATAAGTTGAGATTAGTATTAAGTGTTATAAGCTAAGGGTAGGATAACCTTCTTTGTAATATTTAATGATACAAAAAGTGAGATGTGCTATTAGGCTTAAAACGTATGCAACCAGTATAGCAGAGGGAGAACAGCTGTTCTCTCGAGATAGAGGTTATCGGCGAGAGCCACGGGGCGCAGAGAGGTGATGTTTCGTTAACTGAATAAACAAGTTATAAAAACATCCAGTGTATTATTTCAGACAATAATACCACAATGGCACTTAAAGAAGAATTAAACTAAGCAGAAAATGAAAATTGATTGATAAAAACATGACCAGTTGTTAACGTACCTAACTTTTTTACTATCCAACATAAGCAAATGAATCAAAAAAGAAAATGTTAAGAAAGCCTAAGGCTACAATTGAGTTTTAATTTCAATATGTTATATATGCTAGAATATTCCAAAGGGTGTTCCGATCTTTAAGGAAAAAACACAGTGTGATTGTTACACCCAGTATAAAATGACATTTACCGGTCTAGCAACAATATTATTACACCGATATTCTTAAATAATAAGGCTATAACATACTAAAAAATCGAGACAGGTTTAGGAAATTCAACATATCTAACATGTCCCATTTTAAAAGTGTTCAGTTAATTTTGCCGATGTGTTTATTATGACATGCGTTCCCATCAACAGCAAAAAGTTTGGAAATTATGGACCTTTGATTCTACAATTCATGAAGCTTCAGACGGCACAGCTCATTGTATGATATGAGACGAATCAAAAGCTGGCCGTGGTGGTGAAGAGATAGCATCTGCCCTTCTCAAGGGGGCTGAATTGGTAATTCCCAATGCTGATGTCGAAGAAATAACGTTGCGGTCAGACAATTGCTACGGGCAAAATAAGAACATTATGCTAATAGCCTGTTTATTTTGGATTTTGCATAAATGGCCACAAATTAAGATTATGAATCAAAAAATTTTGCTTAATAGTATGGTATAACTAGACCCAAACCCAGACATCCAAAGTGATAGTTATCCTCTAACACCAAATTGTTCTATATAGTCCACATATTGTTCAGAAAAAAGTCACACCACTTTGAGCGTCGGGTTTGGAGGGGAGAGGGGGGAAATCTGCAAATTTGTAGTTTTTTGTTTTTCGTCAATATTTCTAAAACTATGCGGTTTAGAATGAACAATCTTCTATACAAATAGAACACCAAATTGTTCTATATGGTCCATATTGTTCAGTAAAAAGTTACACCATTTTGAGCGTCCGGCTTTGGGGGGAGATGGGAGAGAAGTAGGTAAATTAGTAGTTTTTTACGTTTTCCGTCAATATGACTAAAACTATCGGCTGTCCCAAGTAGAAACACTGTAAGCGCCAATTCGAAAAATGTTCACCAGAGTAGAAAACGTAAAGTGGTGAAGTGAAGATGGAATGTGATATAATGTGTTTCATAGCAATGTTAAATTGTGGTTCTACTCATTTTTTATTTTTTTTCCTTGGTAAATGGTAGATAACAACACCCTAAATCAAACAAGGCAATAAAAGTGATTTTGAAAAAAAAAATGGATATACAGTGTTTCTACTTGGGGCAGCCGCTATGCTTTAGCGTAAACAATGTTCTATACAAAGATGTTTTACATAAAATTTAAAACAAAAAGGTCCATACATATATTGGTGTTTTATTTGGCCATTCACTACCAGTGTACACAAAATACTATCCTTGTATATCTACATACACGTTACTGGTTACTGGTAAAAAAGTACAAAAAAATGATTTTCAAAATTTATTCTAAAACCATTTATTTAGAAAGTGGAGACATAAAATTTAAAAAAATGGGTCTCGGTGAATTCGTAACTATTTTAATCCCCCATCCTAATTACAGGCCAACTCGTAACTCTGGCGCGCAGGTAATTCTTCGATAACCCACTAACTACCAGTGAATTAGTAACTTTCATTTTTAAATAATGTTGATAATTGAATACCGGTATTCCAGGTATGTACCTGTAAAAATTACTCTCTTTGAAGGTAGTGTAAAAGGTATTCATCATTTATGTATTGTCTCTTGGAACAGTTACTAGAGAAAATCCAAATACATTTTGTGAAAATGACTGAAATTCTTGTAACAGATAACAGATTTCGTAATGAGTGCACGTTAGGGTGGAACGAAAAAAATGATTTTATAATTTCAATGTGTAATAGTGATAGAAAGTTGGCTATAGTCATTGTTAAGCCACAAATAAAATATTTTTCCAAACAAAACATTTTTAGAGGTGCCGCAAACGGGTTAAAAGTTAGAATTTTTAGTTAAATTTTGCGAATTTTGATGATTTTGGTCTGGTAAAAAATAGCTATTGTAATGTCTTAATTCTTATTTTAAACGATAAATAAACACTATAAAACTACTCTTTCAAGATAATTTTAGTTTTAACTTACAACAATCTAATGTTTATTTTTACTAAAACTGACAAAGTTTGAACTTGAATTCCACATTTAAAGAAATATTATAATTTAATATTCTGACTATAGTAGAAGAGCACATTTCAATAGTAGAGGAACCTAGATCAACCTTGCTAGGGTATATAACTTCTTCTTCCGGAACAGGTGAAGCCATAAAAGATAATAACATTTCCAATATAACAGCTGTTTGATGTAACTGCTACTAACACCGGTATTAACAATGGTGTAATTGCTTTTATAGAAAAAAAAACTAAATAAGCCGCTGGAGTGGCTGATTTGTTTGTTCTATACCAATTGATAATTGCCTTTGCATTATTTGTTTTGCACATTAGATGGAAAAACTAAAGGCCCTAATGAATTTGGAGGTCTTTTAGGCAAAGAACTTGGAATCTTTAACCAGCTTCATGTGGTTAATTTCGTTCCCATACAAAACAACTTTCCTATTCTAGAGATTAAGGATGATCTAAGCACAGATCAAAAATATTTACTTGAAATGTGCAAAGCAATCTCCCGTGGTGTATGTCCTTCTGATCTTTCTTTTAAAAACCCATGGAAAATTAGCTCATTCACGATGGCTTACGTTGGCCAGTCGCCTTCTCCTCTTATATGTTGCAACAGAATCCTTCAAATATTCTGAAAACTGTAACTATGTATGTGATGAAGGTGTATGCCCCAGTCTGGTTTCATAGCAAGCTGAAACCATTTTATGTCAATGAATCAAAAGATCTATGGAGACTCATCAAATTTTCACGTTATCTTTGTGAGGAACATCGCCAAATAATTTATCCAGTAATTATTCAAAGGAATGGTTATTTCCACCCAGAAAATGTGCTTCTCTCCATGTAATGTGAAAAGAGAAAACAACACATAAGGCAGCTAGGTCTGTGGCGACTTTTGAAGGCAAGATCGGAACTCATAAATGGTGTAAGGAAGTTTGTTGTCCCGAAGCTTAACTTTAATGCCAATGATTACACTGATATAGATATAATTAACTGAACGGAAGAAGAAATTACTGAGTCTCCTATGACAAAACATATAACTGACGAAAACTTAAAAAATATATAAGTAAGTGAAGCAAGAGACCCTAGTTGTCAGGTGCAGTGTGTGGATTTTCCGTGTTTTCCCTGTCATAAAACTCGTGACTGAGTCATCTCTTAGTGTCTGTGGTCTTGAAGCAAAAATGGCTTTGTTAGAGCAAAAATTGCATCCCAAAAGATTATGCCCAAGTTTGAGACAAAAACCATTGTATTTAAATATCAAGATGAATATTATAACTAAAAAAATCTTATAGCAATGTGTACATATAGCAATGATAGCAATGTTAGAAAGAATATTTGACTAAGAAATGTTAGCTACGGCACCAGGTTAAATATATAAAATATTTGAAATTTTCTGTATTTTTTGTTAAAAACCTATCTTTTCAAAGCTCTTGCGGCGCCTCAAGATGTAAACATAGAACAAAAATATTTTGTAGTTTTATTGTAGACATGATAAGGCAACTTTTGAGTGCTATTAGAAAGTTCTATCAAAGAAAAAAAAATTCCTATCCTTTCGTTCCACCCTAGTGCACGTGGGTGTAAGTTATTGGTGGTAAATAATTTTAAATTTCAATTAAAGAAAGTGCTAAAAAGTGGAAAACATGAATTTAAACATAAAAATCGACTTATTTCGGGATTTACCTCCAGAGACGCCCATTCTCGAGAACATTAATTTATTCCAACTCAAACGTCCTCACTGTATTTGTTTATAAACCAAAAAATTGTTTATAATTTTAAAACAGTCCTGAGGCCTCTTAGATAATCAGATTTTAATTCTGTAAAGTGTGTTAGATAGGCAGAGAGCCTCTTTATATGTGAAAAAATTAGCAAACCTCTAAATGGTCTACTTTCTGTTCAGAAAGTTTTTAAAAAATTTGAACTTTTTTAAAAAAATTTAGATTGCAAAATTATTATGCAAAATTTATCAGGTCGATTTTAATGAAATTTGGTGGACGATTTTAGTATGTTATAAGGATTTTCTATGCGAATTACGAAGGTTCTAAGTGCAACCAAAGTTGATGAAAAACACTGAATAAAAAGAGGCTTATTTTGCCCCCTTATTTTGTATTTATTGCAATTTTGCAGAAAGGGTAATAATTTAAGGCATTTTTAACTAGTTGTGTATCATACAAAATTCAATTATCTTTATTTTATTTTTCTACGACTTTGTTCCAAAACGAATCGTTTTAAAGTTATAAGCAAAGAAAGCAGGAAAAAATCGACGTTTTTCGAAATTTTTAAATATTTTAATTTTTTTATTAATGTTCCGGGCATATTTGAGAAGGAGCATAAGTCAATTATTATTATTTTTTTATAGGTAGGTAAATACACAACATGTGTTTAAGCAAACCAAGAACCATTCGCTTACATAATAATATGCTATATGCCCCGTGTTGGCTTAATCCGTTACTGTTCAAATTTATTTCTTACCTTTTAACCTAACAACTATTAAACAATGGTTTCGAATTCACCTGTATAAAGTTGCGAGTTGGTCAGGTAGAAAAGTTACGAATTGGCCGGTGTACATTTTGATTTAAAAAAGTTTGTCATTAAGAGTTACGAGTTGGCGCGTGTCCAAAAAAATAATTAGTTTCTTATTTCAGTTTAAATAAACTAATAAAAATATTATTTATACCTACTTATTAGATACCTACCTAGACATTAATAGCTTCATTACATGAAATTATAATAAGATAAAAATTATTTTTTTAAATATGTAGTATCAAATTAAAAAAAAAATAAATGTACCTATTGTATTTTATGTACACATACATAATTAAATAATGCAGAAATATTATTTACACTTATTTTGGTGTCTTTGATTTGGTGGTAATTTTGGTGTCTTTGAACTCGAGGCATTTTCTTACACTGAATACAATTAGACTGAGGAATAACAACTAAAAATTTCAGACCAGCCGTTCTTCAAAAACCGGTCTCTTCATAAAAAATTTTAACGATAAAACTTTTTTTTACAAAAAGTACAAAAGATAAAACATTGACATTGTTATCATAGCATGCTTTAAATATAGTCATTCAGTTGCCAAAAAATGAAGTTCAAGAAATTATTCCTTCTGGGTGTGACACTTCTAATGTCACTGAGTATATTAAGAAACGTCATCCTGCTCATTTACCATAATCGAAGGGTCTCTTAACTGCAAGTATTTTTTTACGCAAATCGCAGGTTATGCATCTAAAACCTTCCGCAAGTAACATGACCTCTCACTAATGAAAAGTTAATGGGAACCGAATAAATGGGGTAATTCCTAATGATCCGGTAATGACACTTTCTTATTTGCAAGGAAACAAATTTAGTCGGGGTCGGACAGTTCGACCACGGGCCAGGTACCTGTTTTAAGTACACCGATCAGTTGGACCACGACCCCTCTTTAAGCGGATTAAAACAATCACTATTTACTTAACATATTATTTATTATTGAGGTGAATCGTAAGAAGACATAATTTTTACAAAATCTTTTTGTGATGGAAAACTATCTACTATTAGGTAGTACCCTAATGATATTGTAATTATTTTCGAAGAATTCCATTAAATCGATTACAAAATAAAATTTTATCGTCGTCGAACTGAAGGGTGGGCTTAACTTGAACTTTTTCAAAAAAGGACTAATGGAGGCACTCGTGGTCCTACTGACCGGTCCCCAATTTAGTAGCTTTTTGCCTCTCAAAGTAGTCATACTTTAATTTATTTATTATTCAAATGGAGTTCTTTAAAACTAAAAGAAATAAGGAAGCGTGTAGCTTCAAAGGTTTTTGATGACCTAAACGAAAACCGTAAACGGTCGAGATGTTTTAAAAGTGATTGCCTTGGAAAATTATGGACCCTTCCAGATAATACTATGCCACAATTGCGCGGGGAACATAATCACATTTCGGATCCGGAAAACGTAAAATTAAAGAGGATTGTAAGTGAAATTAAGGATAGTGTAAGAAACGATAATGTGACAGTAACAAATGTGTACCGTGTGCAAGTGCGGCGGTTTCAAACACTCCAGCAGTTGCAGCCGTATTCCCAACGTTTCGGTCAATAGATAGTGCTTTATATCGGGCACGATATAAAAACTACCCACAACTTCCGAGGAATCTGGAAGAAGTTTCCATTCCACAAAATTTGAGGCTTACATCTACCGGTGAAAATTTTGTTGCGCACGAATCTGCGGATCGCTCAATAATAATTGTTGCGACATTAGATAATTTAAGGAAACTTTCTAACGACAACCATTGGTTCATGGATGGTACATTTAGCGTCGCTCCTCCATTTTATAAACAGGTATTTACTATCCACAGCCTTACCATCAACAAAGTGTTGCCGTTAGTTTATTGTTTGCTAACTGCTAAATCGAGAAATACGTATGTTACTTTATTCCGTATTATTAAAGATATTGGGATTGATAACCGATTTGAAATGAATCCCAACATCGTTACGGTAGATTTTGAATCGGGATTGATCCCAGCAATTCAACAAGAATTTCCATTGGCCAGAATACGTGGGTGTTACTTCCACTTTTGTCAGTGCATTTACCGTTTCATACAACGTAATGGCTTATCTGAGGACTACAGTAGAAATGAAAATGTTCGTATGTATTGCCGAATGTTGCTGGCTATTGCATTCATTCCAGTCAATAATATTATTGAATGCTTTGAAAATTTAAAAGATGATGCTCCATTGCTAGTATTACCTCTATTTGTCTACTTTCGTGAACAATGGTTGGAAACCATCGATCCGACTTTATGGAATATGTATGGGATTAGAAGGCGAACTAATAACGATGTGGAAGGATGGCATAACCGTTTTTCTAGGTTGATTGGAAAATACCATCCGAATATTTATCAATTTGTTGAAAAACTCCTTGCTGAACAAGCAACCACAACCTTACAACAGATTCGAGGCGGCCAAAATGTAGGCAACAACAATAAAATCTATCTTCAAATAAATAATAGGATTACTAGATTACAAGAACAATTTGACGATGGCGATATAAACGTCTATGAATATCTTAGTAAAGTCTCTTACAATATTAGTAATCCTATTGCTTTGTAATTAATTAGAATGTATTCCACAACTTTAACGCTTTTGTCATTTTGTATTCTCTTTTTTTAAATCTTTAAATGTTTTAATTTTGTTTTGTCACTTTTCGAGTAAACGGTAAATGTGCAAATAAATATGCGTTGTTTTTTCAGATTTATGAACTAGTCCATTCTCACTATACCTCATGTCCTATACCTATTAATTATATCTGTTTAATGACTTTATTTGTGAAAATTCAGAATTGCCGATTAGTGTGAAATGGTTGTAATTTCTAGAGGAATCTATTCATGTAGATTTTATTACATTTGAGTGACATAACATTTTCCATAAGATGTGTGCGTTCTCTTTTAAAACCGCTGAATTGCCGTTCGTTGAATGGTACAGAGATATGATGCTTTCGTCAGGACAGGACATCACCTCACTTATTTCAAAAATTAATAAAAATAAAATAATATTTTATATTTGACGTTTGTCGACAAACTTAATGCTCAGGGAATCAGGTAACTAAATAAAAAATGTTGGTTGCCAGGTAACGTGCAGTTTGTCTGTTAAAAAAACTTTGTGGCATAGAAAGGTCACTTTTCTGCACAAAAGTCATATTTCAATTAGGTGAGAAAACATAAGGTTCCTTAACTTAACTTAACTAATGTAACAAGTGCATTAACTGGTACGTTTTTTCACGAATGGAAAAATTGACAGGCAATCTCATGAATGAAAAAAAGTCACTAGGCATGTGTTGCATACAAAAATTTTCTACGGCCCTATAGAAATAATAAAATCAAAATAGATATTTTGAACATCAGATAATTATTAAGGTTGCTTCTAGTTTTGAATAGCTAGACCATAATGTAGAAGACTTAAATTTTCTAAATATTTCTTCAAAATAAGCAAATGTCATCCGCTGCGTAAAGCTGTGAATATTATTCTGGTTCCGCCATTTCATAAAAGTGACATATTCTTTGGATTTCTCTGGCAGTAAATTTATTGTCTCCACATTTATGCCATATCTATGATTTCTCCCAGAGTGTATATTTTAAGTTTTGAATCTTCCCTATCCATAATAATAGTAAGAACAACTAAACTTACGTGCATAGAAATCGGCCCACCTAAAAATTTGGTCATTTTTGAAGTCTCGTATTTCCTAAACTTGTTGGCCGATTTAAGTGATTTTTTTAATATGTTATGGCCTTATTCTTCAACAATATCGCTGTAATAATATTATTGCTAAACAGATAAGTGTTATTTTATACCGGGTGTAACAATGATAGTGTGTTTTTTCCTCAAAGTTCGGAACTCCCTGTGGAATATTCTAGCGTATATAAAATATTGAAATTAAAACTCAACTGTAGCCTTAGGCTTTCTTAACATTTTGCTTTTTGATTCATTCGCTTTTGTTGGATAATAAAAAAGTTAGGTATTTTAACAACTAGCAACGTTCTTCATCAATACAGGGTGTTTCAAAATAAGTGCGACAAACTTTAAGGGGATATTCTGCATGAAAAATAATGACCGGTTTATTTATAAACATATGTCGTCAAATGCTTCGTTTTCGAGATACGGGATGTTGAATTTTTTTCAAACTGACGATATATTTACTGCTCTAAAACCGGTTGAGATATGCAAATGAAATTTGGTGGGTTTTAAGAGGTAGTTATTGCGCATATTTGACATACAATTAAGAATTTTATATTCACCATTGGCGTGCATACGGGCCATATTACCCGGTCATATTACCCGTATGCACGCCAATGGAGAATAAAAATTCTTAACTGTATGCAAAAAAATGCGCAATAATTACCTCTTAAAACCTACCCAATTTCATTTGTATATCGCATGCAGTTTTAGAGCAATAAATAAATCGTCAGATTGTACGAACAACTTCAACATCCCGTATTTCTGAATCGAAGCATATGAGAACATATGATTATCAACCTAACGTTCATTATTTTTTCATGCAGAATTACCCCTTAAAGTTTGTCGCACTTATTTAGAAACACCATGTATTGATGAAGAACGTTGCTAGTTGTTAAAATACCTAACTTTTTTATTATCCAACATAAGCGAATGAATAAAAAAGCAAAATGTTAAGAAAGCCTAAGGCCTAAGGCTATAGTTGAGTTTTAATTTCAATATTTTAGATATGCTAGAATATTCCACAGGGTGTTCCGAACTTTGAGGAAAAAACACACTATCATTGTTACACTCGGTATAAAATAACACTTACCTGTTTAACAATAATATTATTAAAGCGATATTGTTGAAGAATAAGGCTATAACATATTAAAAAAATCACTTAAATCGGCCAACAGGTTTAGGAAATACGAGACTTCAAAAATAACCAAATTTTTAGGTGGGCCGATTTCTATGCACGTAAGTTTATAATACTAAATAATTAAATAATTTAAATTATTGACACTTACACACGTAAAAACATGTGTAGTTCATATGCTGTCAAAGTCAAATGTGACTTGACAATTTATTTTCGGTATGGTGTGGACTAACTGGACTAATCAATAATTGTGTTCGCATATGGAAACCGTGAAATAAAGTTAACGCTGTGGCATTTTTTAATGTCTTTTTACATTTTGTCACTCTAACTATAAACAGCTGTTTTAAGTGCAACAAACCGGTGTAATATTAGGAACTTTAAAAATGGGGCGTAGAAAAAGCTCTTTTTGAGTAGTGGTTGTAAAAAAATGGATTTTACTCACTGTTTTTTTGGTGCGGAAAATGTGATTTTCTGCATTCTAGTAGAAAAAATATTTTTTATTACTTCTAACAAATTGATTTGATAAACCCGCTCTCCCTCTTTCGATAGGTACCCGCAGAATCATCCTAATTAAATTGGTTTATGTAGAATAATATTATAAATATTTAGCCTCTAGGATAAACTTTAATTTTACAAAAACTATTGCATGAATTAATCTAAAAATTTTTTGCAAATTATTTACTATATTACCCTACTTTTTATGCAATTGCAAAGCTATATCTGTACCTTAATACAAGAACAACCAATGTCACATTTTTGCCAAATTGAGATATTGGTGGCACCAAACTCAATTTTCTTCAAATTTTTAGTACAAGAACAACCAATGTGATATAATCATTTTTGAGGGTCGTATCGAAGTTTTACGAAACCAATGTCAATTAGGATTTTGCACACTAATTTGTACAACAGCAACCAAATAAGACATTGGTTTGTAAACGCAGAATTTTTTCTATGCAGTAAGATCCTATTTCCAGATTGGTTGTTCTTGCATGTTGTGAATTGCGTTCAGGAGTGTAGCGCTGTTGTAGACATTGGATTATTTTCGAACTAACAGACTCCAAAAGAGAGGTTATAAACGTTATTAGAACGCAGATGTCAGTATTGGATTGTTACTTTCCTAAAAAAGTTAATATTGTAATAGTTCAGTTGTTTTTATTTGCTGTTTGTAAGTGAATATAAATAATAGCCGATCCAAATTAATAATTAGTTTGTGCTCAAACGAACAGGCTAAATTGGGTAAGTACATTTGTAAATTTACCAGAATTTCGACATATTGCTATTCATTACTCGTAGTGTATTATACAAAATTAATTATCTGTTAAAGCAGGGAATAATTTAAGAAGATAAATGAGTAAAAAATTAAAGAGTATTTTAACTTAACCTCATATTTGATACTTACTATCATGCAATCACTTATTGCGTCATATTAGACTTTCTAAAGCAAATTTAGAAGTGGTACTATTTTTGTCATAATAATTATTATTATTTAAGTTTATGTACATATTGACACAAAAGAATATTAACAAATTATATGCTATGATTGCCTAATTGCATTTGGAGTTAAAAGTGAATCATTTAAACTGTGTGTTTGTTTAATCTTACTATTTTTTTATCTTCTTGGCACTATTATAATAGAGGATTAAATTGTTGATACGATATTGTAAATTTAAGCAAAATTGCTGAATATGTGTTTTGATTCAGCAAGTCAGTTAAACGAAGGCCGTCAAATCAAGCAAAGTGGATGTCGTCCTGAAAATGAAGAGGAGCCAAGTACCTCGACTTCAAGAAATATTACTTAAGACAAAATCAGTTTTGGCCCTGATGTTAGTATGTCATTTTCATCTTCTGATGAGTATATTCCTGAAACTAGTGACTCTAGTAGTGATGATGGAAGCAGTTTACAGCAAATCCGTAAAAAGAGTGGATGTCGTCCTGAAAATGAAGAGGAGCCAAGTACCTCGACTTCAAGAAATATTACTTCAGACAAAATCAGTTTTGGCCCTGATGTTAGTCTGTCATTTTCATCTTCTGATGAGTATATTCCTGAAACTAGTGACTCTAGTAGTGATGATGGAAGCAGTTTACAGCAAATCCGTAAAAAGCATATACCCCAGAAAACCTTGAATAATGAACAGTGTGACAATCAAATACGCGGGAAATTAAAAGGACGTAAATCTAGAAAACGTGTCAGGAATGAAAAAAATTGGATAAGAAATATCAGAAAAAGAGCTAAGGCTGAGGGCAAAGAATTTATTAATAGCGTAGGAAAGAATGTACCGGCCAAACTTCTACAGCCATGCTGTAAAGAAACATGTAAAAAGAAATGTTACGAAAAATTTTCGGAAAATTATCGTGAAATATTGTTTACAAATTTTTATAAGACATCAGTTGAAAGTCAGAATCAATATTTGTGTGACCATATGGAAGAGATGCCAAAAAAAACTGAACGAATAAGGACAGATAATTTAAGAAGTCGTCGACAATTTAGTCGTAAATATTTTCTCGAAAAAGAGGATACTCACGAGAGAATAGAAGTATGTCAGACAATGTTTATGAATACATTGTCAGTCACACATATGAAAATTAGAACTACTATCGTAAAAAAAAGGCAATCAGTTGTATGTGCTCCAGATGGAAGAGGCAAGCATGGACACCAATTGAAAACATCTTATGATGCTGAAAAGTATGTAAAAGCTCATATTCAGATGTTTCCAGCAGTTGAAAGTCATTACTCTCGTAACAGAACAGAAAAGAAATATTTACGGTCAGACTTAAATATCTCCAAAATGTACAGGTTATACAAGCTTTACTGTGAAGAAAATAAAATTTCTGATATAGTTAAAGAGTGTGTTTACAGAAAAATTTTTGTAGAAAAATTCAATTTAGCATTTCGTAAGCCAAAAAACGACACATGTGCAAAGTGTGACCAGTACAAGATTATCATGGATTCAAGCAATAATGTCGAAGAAAAATCGAATGCATCTGCTCTTCACAAAGAACACTTAGACCTAGCAGAATCTTCTTACGATGAAAAGAGAAATGACAAACTAAAAAGTCTAGATGATTCTCAATATGCTTTATTACATTAGATTTAGAAAAATGTCTGCCAACACCATCATTGCAAAATAATGTGTCCTTCTATAAAAGGTCCTTATGGACTCATAATTTGACTTTTTTTCTGTTATTAAGAGAAAATATTATGCTTCTTGCTTTATTTGGGATGAGACTATAACACAACGTGGCGGAGAAGAGATATCTTCATGTGTACGGAAGATGTTACTAAGTTTACCGAAAGAAGTTAAGGAAATAAACATATTCAGTGATTCCTGTACCGGGCAAAACCGAAATATTTATGTTGCGCTAATGTATTTACATTTTTTAGAATCCGATATTCTAGATAAACCGGAAATGAATGTGATGGTTATTAATCATAAGTACTTGCAGCCTGGTCACACCCATTTAGAAGCAGACACAATTCATGCCCAAATTGAAAAGGAAAAAAAGAAGACAACGTTGAAAATAGATCTTCCAAGGGATTGGGCGAATTTGATACGATGCATTAAGATGAAAAGAGATAATATCAATGTTGCTGAACTGGAGCAAACCGATTTTCTTAGTTTTAAAACATTACTACAAAATAAAAAATTCATACATAGGAAAGAAAATGATGACAAAGAAAAAGTTCCCTGGTTAAGTATTAAGTGGTTACAGTTCAGAAAAGGTGATATTGGAAAAGTATACTACAAGCTATCTTTTAAGAAGGATGAAGCGTTTAAACTTCTTGATTTAAATCCTGTACGAATTACTCGTAAAACAGGTGTCACCCAACCTATGTATGATTCAAAGTTGAATCAACTGTATTCTGGCCGATTACCTTTGCCTGTAAAAAAAATTGAAGACTTACGTGCGCTTCTCCCGTACATCAGCGAATCGAGTCGGTACTTTTATGAAAATATTATAACAAGCAAAGAAGAAACTGAAGAAACAATGTCTGATAGTGAAATAGAATGAAAAAGAAAATCATTTCAAAATAAACACATTAACAAAACACGTATTCCATTAAAAATAAAATTTGTGTTGTCAGAATTAATGTTTAGTTTTCGTTAATTTGTATTATGTAGTACTTTATTCAATAATCCATAGCTGTATTTTTTTATAACATATAAATAAAGAGATAATAAACTTAAAATTAAATGTTGTTAATCACATGGCTAATGAGTTTATTTAACCAATGTAATCAAAAGGGTCATTATATTTAGTGCTATAACAACCAATGTACCAACTTTTTTTCAGAACTCTCTTCTATAAAAAACACAAAAATTACATAAATTGAGACTACATTGTATATACTTTAAATACAAATAAACAGATTTAATGAAAAAATAGAAAGGAAATAGAAATCGGGTTATGCATTTTGAGGAGAATTTTCAATGTATCATAACTCAAAACTAACATTTTCGACATTGGTTCTTCTTGCTTTGAGGTACAGATATATAGGGTGATTTTGGGAAAATTTATTGTTTATTTTATAAAATTCATTTTTTGTTGTTAAAACTACTGTCTCCAAGAGGGTCCTGTTTTTACTCATTTTCCTGAACGATGCCTCTCAAACGGCATGCTGCAGAACCAAACGCTGCTGAAACGGGTCGGTGGAATCGAGAACCGCCGAAACGGGGACTGCTGAAATGGGTACCGCTGAACCGGGGACTGCTGAAAAGGGTCGGTGGAATCGATAACCGCTGAAACGGAGACCGTTAAAATGGGGTCTTACCTAACTGAAATTTGATAAAATTTAACTTAATTGACTTAACACTTAGCAACACTTAAGTGTTGCTAACTAAGCAACACTTAAGTGTTGCTAACTAAGCAACACTTAATGAAACTTCGAACATCCGCTTTACCTGGTTTAGATGGTTTAACACCAAAACTGTTGCGCAGTTTCTGCAGTGTGTCTGCGCAAGGATGCGCAGACACACTTTCAATACCTTTACCGTTAATTATGCAGACTTCTTTTATCCAAAATTCCTTACCCCCTAATTGGAAATTAGCATCCGCCACTGCTATTTTTACAAAGGCAACAAACTCGATCGAACAATTATCGTCCGATTAGCTTACTACCAGTAGTTAGCAAAGTCATGGAAGCCATTATTTCCGAGATGACTAAATTCCTTCTCCAAGAACATGTTATTCCAACACAACAACATGGATTTGTTTCTGGTCGCTCTACTCTAACCAATCTTCTACATTGTGTTAACGATAAGACATCATCCCTTAACAGTTCACAGCTGGTCGACGTTGTTTATCTAGATTTCTCTAAAGCCTTTGACCGTGTTCCTAACCGCAGACTTCTACATAAGCTAGAACATTTCGGAGTTCGCGGTACTTTATTATGTTGTATTGATGATTTCCCGACAGACCGACATTACAAAGTTAGAGTTGGCGAATCTTTCTCACAGGACAGGTTAGTGGAAAGTGGAGTGCCGCAGGGTTCTGTCCTTGGACCTCTGCTTTTTGTCAACACAAATCTAGAATCTCGTAAAAACTTGCCCGAAGTGTGTTGAACACCGGCAAAATATTAAAGAATCTTTTTACAGGGATAAGACGGTTCGCAGGCCATGGGGAAAAATTGCCATAGATTTTTTCAAACGTGAGAAATGGTTGAATGGTGAAAGAATTTATAATTCCCAAAATTAAAGATCTCTTTTCTAGATTCGGGATTCCTGATGAAGTGAGATCCGATAATGGGACGCAATTTTCTCGAAAATTTAAAAAGTTTGCACAAACTTATGACTTTGTCCATGTTGCATCTAGTCTGAAATTTTCTCAAAGTAATGAAGGGGAAGAGAGGGCGGTGCAAACGGCTAAGCAACTTATAAAAAAGAATAAGAATGAAGACATGTTTCTAGCATTGTTGGCTTATAGAACCAGTCCGTTAGAACATGGTTGTTCGCCTAGTGAATTACTAATAAATAGAAAATTACGATCCAGACTTCCAGTGTTACCAAATAAACTGGAAGAAACTTTAAAACAAAGACACCTTAAATGTTGGTGACTCCGTATGGATTGTTGACATAAGGAAGTATGGGAAAGTAGTAGAGATTTGTGAGGAACCGCGTTCCTATGTAGTGGAAACCAATTGTGACCAATATCGCCGGAACTTGCTATGCCGGTCGTTGGCATTTAATTTATGCTCCCTACTACTTTCCAAACGAGCCTGATGAGTTACCAGTATTGCCTATTGATAATAGTACTAGTTTAGATAATGTACCGGTTAATAATGTTCCGCGGCAAAATGAGAATATTGACACTTTAGAAGAAACAAGTGAAACCGCGATAAGAAATGAAGTGAGTGTTAAAAGTGAGAAGTTTAGTTCTGGTTAGAAACAGAAATTAATTATTCCAGGTTCGGTGACACCTAGTAGGCCAAGACGTGTTGTCAAGAAACCTGCTTATCTAGCAGATTACACTGATTAAGGTAGTGTTTAGTATTTAAGTTGAGATTAGTATTAAGTGTTATAAGTTAAGGGTAGGATAACCTTCTTTGTAATATTTAATGATAAAAAAAGTGAGATGTGCTATTAGGCTTAAAACGTATGCAACCGGTATAGCAGAGGGAGAACAGCTGTTCTCTCGAGATAGAGGTTATCGGAGAGAGCCACGGCGCACAGAGAGGTGATGTTTCGTTAACTGAATAAACAAGTTATAAAAACATCCAGTGTATTATTTCAGACAATAATACCACAAAGGCACTTAAAGAAGAATTAAACTAAACAGAAAATTAAAATTTATTGATAAAACATGACTAGTTGTTAACGTACCTAACTTTTTTACTATCCAACATAAGCAAATGAATCAAAAAAGAAAATGTTAAGAAAGCCTAAGGCTACAATTGGGTTTTAATTTCAATATGTTATATATGCTAGAATATTCCAAAGGGTGTTCCGGACTTTAAGGAAAAAACACAGTGTGATTGTTACGCCCAGTATAAAATGCCACTTACCGGTCTAGCAACAATATTATTACACCGATATTCTTAAATAATAAGGCTATAACATACTAAAAAATCGAGAGAGGTTTAGGAAATTCAAGATATCTGACATGTCCCATTTTAAAACTGTTCAGTTAATTTTGCCCATGTGTTTATTATGATATGCGTTCCCATCAACAGCAAAAAGTTTGGAAATTATGGACCTTTGATTCTACAATTCATGAAGCTTCAGACGGCACAGCTCATTGTTGTATGATATGGGACGAATCAAAAGCTGGCCGTGGTGGTGACGAGATAGCATCTGCCCTTCTCAAAGGGGCTGAATTGGTAATTCCCAATGCTGATGTCGAAGAATTAACGTTGCGGTCAGACAATTGCTACGGGCAAAATAAGAACATTATGCTAATAGCCTGTTCATTTTGGATTTTGCATAAATGGCCACAAATTAAGATTATGAATCAAAAAATTTTGCTTAATAGTATGGTATAACTAGACCCAAACCCAGACATCCAAAGTGATAGTTATCCTCTAACACCAAATTATTCAATATGGTCTACATAATGTTCAGAAAAAAGTCACACCACTTTGAGCGTCGGGTTTGGTGGGGAGACGGGGGGGGGGGGGAATCGGCAAATTCGTAGTTTTTTTATGTTTTTCGTCAATATTTCTAAAACTATGCGGTTTAGGATGAACAATCTTCTATTCAAATAGAACACCAAATTGTTCTATATGGTCCACATATTGTTCAGTAAAAGGTTACACCATTTTGAGCGTCCAGTTGGGGGGGGGGGGAGATAGGAGAGAAGTAGGTAAATTAGTGGTTTTTTTACGTTTTCCGTCAATATGACTAAAACTATCGGCTGTCCCAAGTAGAAACACTGTAAGTGCCAATTCGAAAAATGTTCACCAGAGTAGAAAACGTAAAGTGGTGATAGGTCTGGATCCCGCGTATGAAAAAAAAGTTGATTAATAGCAAGCTGAAAACTTGTTAATAGCTTAAGGGTGTCTAGTCGGACAAACTTTGATATATGGGAACACTGGAACAGGGGAAGTTTTAATTGTGGAACAGGTTAAAAATTTGGAACGGTCAGACCACGAAAACGGCACATGTATTTTGTCCGACAGAACAGACTTAAACTCTTCGAACAGATATTAAACTCTCATGCAAAAATCAGACTGCTATTTATCAGCAAATGGGCGTTTTAATGAGTGGAACATGTAGAATATGTCAAATGACAGGAATTATGACAGGTGATAAATAGCAGTCTGATTTTTGCATGAGAGTTTAATCTCTGTTCGGAGAGTTTAAGTCTGTTCTGTCGGACAAAATAAATGCGCCGTTTTCGTGGTGTGACCGTTCCAAATTTTTAACCTGTTCCACAATTAAAACTGCCCCTGTTCCAGTGTTCCCATATATCAAAGTATATCCGACTAGACACCCTTAAGCTAGTAAAAAATTTTCAGCTTGCTATTAATCAACTTTTTTTTCATACGCGGGATCCAGACCTATGAAGTGAAGATGGAGTGTGATATGTGTTTCATAGCAATGTTAAATTGTGGTTCTACTCATTTTTTATTTTTTTCCTTGGTAAATGGTAGATAACAACACCCTAAATCAAAAAAGGCAATAAAAGTGATTTTGAAAAAAAAATGGATATACAGTGTTTCTACTTGGGGCAGCCGCTATGCTTTAGCGTAAACAATGTTCTATACAAAGATGTTTTACATAAATTTTAAAACTAAAAGGTCCATACATAATTATTATAAAATGAACGGTTCCAGAGTTACTAAAAGGTCCATACATAATTATTATAAAATGAACGGTTCCAGAGTTACGGAGGCTGAAAAGTGGAGGTTTTCGATACTTTTTATATTGTTTGGGCAATTTAGGTATAATATTACTGATGAAAGAAATTTTCTTTAACAGGATTGTATTTTGTAAATAAAATTTGCTATTTCAGTGGCCGATGGTATGCTAGTGATAAGCCCTTGAAGAAACGTCAACCTTACCACCCAAAATCATCATCAATTGCCCAAAAAGTATAAGAAACCGTTGATTTTATAAACTATGTATCGGACCTTTTTTTATTTAAATTTTATGTAAAACATTTTAGTATAAAACATTGTTTACGTTAAAGCATAGCTTTAGAAATATTGACAAAAAACGAAAAAAACTACTAATTTACCGACTTCTCCCCCATCTCCCACCCAAACCGGACGCTCAAAATGGTGTAAGTTTTTACTGAACAATATGTGGACCATATAGAACAATTTGGTGTTGGAGGAAAACTTTTACTTTTGATGTCTGGGTTAGGCCTTCTTTGGACCAATTATACTATACTACCTCCGTAACTTTGGAACCGTTCATTTTAGAAGGATTATGCATAGAACCTTTTTTATTTCAAATGTAATATAGAACATTTTTGTATAGAAGGCTGTTAATGCTAAACCGCATAGTTTTAGAAATATTGACGAAAAACGTAAAAAACTATGACTATACCGATTTCTTCCCCCTCTCCCCCAAACCCGACGCTTAAAATGGTGTGACTTTTTTCTGAACATTATGTGGACCATATAGAACAATTTGGTGTTGGAGGATAACTTACACTTTGGATGTCTAGGTTCTGCCATCTTTTGGATCAATTGTATTATACTATAAGGGCCGTACGCATATGGAGCCTAATACAATACACGCCTTGATTGAGAAAAAGCGAAAGAAAATGAATAATATGACAATCCAAACCCCCTGGGATTGGCAACAATTTATACGTGGTTGTTCACCAAAAATATCAGTTCATAACATGGAATTATATGGTTTTAAAAAGTTTACTGTTCTGTATAAAAAATACACACGAATTAATGCAAATTTTAAACAGAAACAAATACCGTTGGTGTACAGAAAATTTTCAATTTCCGAATGTGTCCACATCCAGGTCTGCCAAGAAAACCTAGGAGAGCTCTATTACAAAACAGCTTTTGACAAAGAATTAAAACACCTTAGCTTAAAAAGAAGAAACGCTACATTTCCTCAATGTCTTGCCATAAGTCTAACACAACAAAAATCAATATCTTTAGCACAATTAATTTTTTGCAATCTTTTTTGCAATTTTTTGTTTTAGCAAAACAATATATTTATTGTTATTATTTATCCAGTGAATGTCATGCTTATTATAAGTGTCCGCCTAAAGCAGAGCATGCTTCTGATTTTCCAGAATTGCCAGTTAATGATTAATAAATGATACGATGACTTATTTTTTTCTATTTCAAAAGCGGAAACTCTTCAAAAGATGTTTAATTACTATAACATATTACAATAGTATCAGCAACTATTAACATTATGTCATGAACTCATGTAAACGGTTAGAGGTATACAACACTATGTTTATTAAAAAAAAATTTTCATCCCTTCCCAAATTAAGTTTATTTGCAATAATATATGCACAAGTAGTAATTATACTATTTGTCTTTTAAATTGCAATTTAGTGTTGATAATTAAAAAAGTCTTAATAATAATTATTATTATTATTAATAATTATTTCGAGCTACGGCATACTACAAACCGCCTTTTCTCAAAACTACATTTTATGACATAGTGTAGTTTACCTCCGACACACAGATATATTTTTTTACTAAATAATTAGTAATATGGCATTTTGGAGACCATTTGAAACGAGTGATCAAGATGCATCATCTTCTGTGTTATCAATAAATAATGACAATTATGTTAATGACAGCCCCGAATTAAAACAATAAAGATTTGCATGTACAATCCCAAAGAATCGTTCTAAATATGTATGAGTGTTTACAAAAAGAAAATAATGGGATGACTGATAATGCAACTGTTGCGAGAATGCATGTATTAACAAAAATCGGGTGTAAGACGACATCTACAATTATTAAATTAGACACTGTTACAGATTATTCCTTAAAATGAAAGCGAACAAATAAAAAATTGGGTAGGGTTGACACTGCTGCAAAAGACGTTTTTCAACGAACAGTTTACAACTTTTACAAAGAGCATAGAGTGCCTGCTTTAAAACTGATTCGTGAAAAATTGAGAGATTTTCCTGAATATAATTGCACATCTTTGGAAACACTGCGCGAGATTTTGATGAGTTGTAGATTTAAATATAGGAAACTAAACAATCGAATGGTAATAATGGAATCTCGGCTTATTCTTGAACTTCGACGAGTGTTTGAGTAAAATAAGAGTATTGCAATTCAAACAGAAATATAATCTATTTACACGAAAATGGGTTCGATACGCATGATGTTGTCAAGTACGGCTGGGTTGACAACACAAACAATTGTGCGTTAAATACATCGTGTTCAAGAAGAAAACGTGTTATTATTCTTCATGCCGGAAGCAAATATGGTTTTGTATCTAATGCGTTGCTATTGTCGGCCAAAAATATAACAAAGTCTTCTGCTGATTATTACGAAGATATGACAGCCGATTTATTTGAAACGTGGTTTTTCGAACAGATCGTGCCCAATATTCCGCCGAATTCGGTGATTGTTATGGACAATGCGTCGTATAATTCCCGCATTTAAAATAAAATATCTAATAGTAACACGAAAAGGGATGAAATTTTAAAATTTATGGAACTTAAAAACATCACTGTTCGCAGAAAGGTTCCAGTAAAGAAGGAATTAATTAGAATGGTCAAAAGTCAGAATTTTAAAAACGAATACGTCATTGACACCATTTGCAGCAGGCACGGCCATCCCCTTTTGCGATTACCCCCATACTATTGCATTTTTAATCCAATTGAAATGGTTTGGATTACCGTAAAAAAACGATTGCGAAAATATAATCAGTCACGAACATTAAGCGCAGTGGCCATTGAGAATATTTGAGAAGTAATTAGTGGCAATAAAAGCGATGTGTGGCAAAATTGCGAATCTCATGTTGTAAAATTAGAAAATGAATATTCTGTTTTACCGTCAATAGCACCAATAGTTATCCAATCTGGGAACGATTCGACTTCAGAAGACTTTGGCAATTCTTGTTAGTCATTCTAATTAATTTCTTTACAGTTATTGCGATGCATCTTGAACACTAGTATTCATTATTATACAGTGTGTCGCATTTAAGATCAAGACACCTCTATATATCGGCTATCAAAATAAATACAGATTTTAAATTTTGCACAGTCAGACATGTTGTCTAGAGATGTATCTCGGGACAGCCAACTGTCGGTTTTAGGAACCTGACTACAATTTTTGAAAAAAATAAAAGTACGAATTTTGACATGAACATTTGTTATGTGGGGTTATAATAATATTTGGAACATATTTTCCAAATAAATTTTTCCGATATCTCTAACGCTGTTTGAGCATTCGCAGTAGGCCGCGTTTAAATTTAAATTTCAGTTGACTATCTTAAAAAATGTGAATTAGCAACCTGTATGACTGCAAAACTTCAAATCGGTATTTATTTTGATATCCGAAATATAGGGGTCTCCTCATCTTAAACGCGACACACTCTACAAAGTCAGAAAAAAAAACAAAAAACAAAAAAAAATGATAAAATCAAAATGAAAAAAAAACTAACTTTATATTCTTACTAACATACCCGACCCTTTCCTTTCCTGGCAAGGAAGGCTCATACCTCCTCGTGGTCCTTGCTTGATAGACAATCTTTTGAGATTTTCTGACAAAATGATTATGATTATGTAAATGATATGATTTATGTACAAGCAAATAATGAGTCCAATATTCTTATAAATCACTAGAATTAACAAGTTTTAATTTGAAAGAATTTTAAATCGTCTATAACTCGAAAAATATTAACCTTTTTTGGATACCTTTTTTGTTTAGAATCACCCAAAAAAAGCTAAAAAAATTTTCAGGGGCAAAATAGAAGATTGTTGAAATAGAGCGCCGGCGCACCGGCGTAAGAATCGGATGGACGCTCATTATTAACAATTAAAAAAAACAAAGGCCTAAATTGAAGTTAGACCCGACTACTCTTCAGAATCTTCAAATTGAATGTTAATGCTTCAATTTAAGTACTTGGCAACCCTAAAAATAATAACTTAATATGCGTTTTTAAACTTGAAAATAACGATTTTCGCGTTTTTTCGATTGTAAATAGCCTATTTCTCGAAAACTATCGACATTTGAGAAAAATGACAAGATAACTTTCTTGTCTTGAAAGACCTAAAAAAAAACAAAAAAATTCTTCATAACAAAAAGGGTGATCTTTTGAATTTGTTTAAAAAAAATGTTTAATTGATATAAAATATACAGATATACAGAAACCGTGTGTGTTTCTATTTAAATTTAAAACAAAAATTAATAAAACCTAAGAATAATTTTTTCTCGAAATATGCATTTGTTGAACTGACTCTTTTTCTTCATTTCCACGCCAATGGTCGGCATTTTCATCAAAGAGACTAAAAAGCCGGCAGTAGGCAAATTCACATTGGAAAAACTATACCTTTTGAAACTGATTTAAAGTTGTTCAAAAAATATTTAGTAAATACCGTAAATTCTGCTATTTAATATACCAATAAAAAATAATAAAGGTATCAAGTCCATATCATATATTGCAGAGTTCTACTCTTAAATAGACGTAGACCAGGAGAATTACAGATATTGCCTTTTTAATTACACGAAAAATTAATGACGACAAACAAAAATAGGAAGAATTTTCAAATATTGTAAGCCCCACTAAAAATATTTTAATGCACAGCTTAAAAGGCACTTTGATTAAGGATAAAAGAGGTAAGTTTGTACCGGTTGTATTTTCAAAAGATTTTCAAGAACATTTATCTAGAATATTCGGGTCTTCTGAACCACTACTCGTATGTAGTTATAAAATTTTAAAGAATTACGTTCAAGTGCAGAATTAAAAATTCCTTTAGCCATTACGTCCACCAAGCTTAGGAAGCACCTTGTCACCTTAACACAATTACTCAATATGACGGAATCAAATATTGAGCAATTTGCGACATTTATGGGATATACTGCGAAAGTACATAGAAGTTCCGACAGGATACCTGATGACGTATTCCAGACTGCGAGAATGTCTAAAATTCTATTAAGAATGGAAAAAAGAAAATTATCTCAATTTAAAGGTATACAACCAAACGAAATCCCGACACCAATATGGTGTATGTTTATGTGTATGCGTGTGTGTCTGTGTCTATGACATCGTAGCTCCTCAACGATTGTGCCGATTTAAATGCGTTTTTTTATTTAAAATCTGACGTAATCGAGTAAGCTCTTAGGTATAATTTGTTTGTTTGTATATTTGTTTGTCTGTCTGTGGCATTGTAGCTCCTCAATAAATGAACCAAATTATGATAAGTTTTTTTTTGTTTGAAGTCGGCACAATAAATTATTTAGATGGTTTTTAGCTATAATTTATGAAGATTTATGAAGGCGTTGAGTTCATTTCGTCGGGGGTTAATGAAATTTTTGAAATTTTTTTTATAAAATAAATTATATTTCAATGTCTCTTATTGTTTCAGCTGAGTTCAAAGTAAATACTGACCAGTCCATTACACCAGAAAGTGATACAGCTAGATTTTCTAATTTGGAAGGTGAAAAACGAGAAAACAGGAAAAAACAAGAAAATATCGATCCTCGTTTTGATATTTATAAAGCTAATTGTAGCAGAGGTCAGTTTTGTTACAATTTAGAAAATAGCAAATATTAATTTATTCTAAATCTTTTTGCAGATGCACCTAATGAACGGATTACTGAGTTCTTTGGAAGCGATATCGACGACAGTGACAAGGATCCAGATTATGAACTTCCTGAATCAGAAGACTCGAATAGTATTCCATTGGTTTCATTTGAAAATACAATAGATCCAAATCAATTGAATAAAAATAAAAGAGGAAGAAAGAAGCTGCATATGCAGAAGCATATGCTATAAGCAGAAGCTATAAAAAGAAAAGATAAAATAATTTGTCAAGATGACAAGACCCAGAGAGTTTTTGCTTTTGATTTGCAGCAGTGTTTACCCACGCCCAGCCTAAACACTTCAATAGCTTTTTATAAAAAGCAACTATGGACGTACAACCTTACAATTCATGATTGTGGTAATAACAAAACTACTTGTTGTATGTGGTATGAAACCATTTCTGGTCGTGGAGCCAATCAAATAGCTTCTTGTTTGTATAAAGAGCTCTTAGAAATCCCACCAGAAGTAAGAAAAATAACATTGTATTCAGACACTTGTGGAGGGTAGTATAAAAACGCGCATCTCATTGCAGTGTTTATGGTCTTAATGGTTAATTCTGGTCTCGATACATTGGATCATAAATTTTTAATTCCAGGACACACAAGAATGGAGTGTGATAACAACCATTCGATAATTGAAAAAAAAACGAAAAAATATGAAAGCCGAAATGAACATCCAAGAGACTGGTATCAACTTCTTCGACTGTGTGGTAAAAGATATCCTTTTAAGGTTCAAGAAATGACTAGAATTGATTTTCTTGATTTTGCAAGTTTACTAAAGAGTTCATTACAAGTAAGAAAGGTAGATAATGACGGTAACCGCTTTATTTGGAAAGATGTTAAATGGATTAGATATCAAAAAGAATTTTGACTGTTTTCATATAAAAATACACACACCGGCAAAATTAGCCGAACACGTTAAAATGGAACATGTTTGATGTCTCGTATTTCATAAACCAGTGGTCCGATTTGAGTGATTCTTTTAGTATGTTATAGCCTTATTATTTAAGAATATCGTTGTAATAATATTGTTGCTAGACAGGTAAATACCATTTTATACCGGGTGTACCAATCATACTGTGTTTTTTTCTTAAAGTTTGGAACACCCTGTGGAATATTCTAGCATATGTAAAATATTAGAATTAATGCTCGATTGTAGACTTAGGCTTGCTTAACATTTTCCTTCTCGATTCATTTACTTATGTGAGATAATAAAAAAGTTATGTGCGTTAACAACTATCCATGTTTTTCATCAATAAATCCTCATAGTAGGGGAGGAAAGTATACTAAATTTGCAGTTACTCGAGCGTTATAGGAACCTATTGGATTGTGAAGAGTATATGCTAAAATCAGAAAAAGGTTAAGTTAAGTTTTCCATAAAGTGGGGGACTTTTCATTTTTTAATTTAATTTTCCATTTGAAACAATCATTTTTCTCCGATCATAGCGCTATTTTTCCATAATTCGAAAAAATATGTCGAATAAAAGTTGCTTATTTTTACGTAAAGAATCCAAATCTGCAATAAAAATTGGGGGCTCCTATGTAAGATTTTAAATTAAATCCCCCACCCCACCTCCGTGGGGGCTCGTGACACCCCACGGAGAGGGGTGGGGGGTAAATTAAAAATTATAAATACGAACCCTGCGATATTTTGCGAAATGAACATCAGATCGTAAAACTGCAAAATACACCTATTCAATATTTTTCAAAAATCTACCGAATGGCACCAAACACGACCCTCCACGGAGGTGGGGTGGGGGGTTACATTAAAATATTAAATAGGAGCCCCAATTTTTATTGCAGATTTGGATCCTTGACGTAAAAATAAGCAACTTTTATTCGCAACATTTTTTCCTATTATGGATAAATAGCGCTATAATCGGAAAAAACGATTGGTGGAAATGGAAAATTAAATTGAAAAATGGAGAGTCCCACACTTTATGGAAAACTTAACTTTTTTTGGTTGTAGCACCCACTCTTCACAATCCACTCCAGGTCACAAGAACGCTCGAGTAATTGCAAATTTAGCATACTTTTCTCCCCTACTATGAGGATTTATTGATAAAAAACCTGGCTAGTTGTTAAAGCACATAACTTTTTTATTTTCCAACATAAGCAAATGAATCAAAAAAGAAAATGTTAAGAAAGCATAATTCTACAATCGAGTTTTAATTTTAATATTTTATATATGCTGGAATATTCCACAGGGTGTTCCGAACTTTAAGAAAAAACAGTATGCTTGTTACATCCGATATAAAATGACATTTACCTGTCTAGCAACAATATTATTACACCGATATTCTTAAATAATAAGGCTATAACATACTAAAAGAATCACTCAAATCGGACCACTGGTTTATGAAATACGAGACATCAAACATGTCCCATTTTTAACGTGTTCGGCTAATTTTGCCGGTGTGTGTAGTTACAAAGAGGATGAACCATTTAAAACAATGAATTTTCTTAGAAGCTGTTTCTCATCTCCTCCATTAAATCTACCAAAATGTAAATATCCAAATCCAATTTCTTCAGAAAAAAATGGATTTATTACCATACATAGATGACGTATTTCACGATTTCTATAAAAACTTACCTGCACAGAGCGATGTTGCAGACTACTGTTCAGAAGAGAAAGAAGATATACTAGATGAAGATTAGTGCAGATAGGATTATGTACTCTAAAGTTTTGTGCATTTGGATATAACTATTTTTTTTCTCATGTTATAATGATCTTCAAAATTACAGTTTAATATTTTCTTTTAGTTTGTAAAATTAAATAAAGTTTTTAATTCATCTTTAATTAGATTTAAGTTGTTTCATTTAAAATTTGCTTATAAATTCATAAAAATTTTTAAACGTTTATATCTCAAAACGGCAATTTTGGAAATATATAGGTGAACGTTTAAAAATATACATGAAAACACTATACACTCTATATAAAAAATATCACCACAGACTATGAAAATGATATCAAAAAAGATACATAAATTTTTCAGCCAGTCTCGGAATAAGAAGGAGACAAATGAATAATGTTCAAACTGAAAGCTTTGTTATCCCTGAAGATCCTGTTGTGTGGACAAATAATTTCAACTCCATTCCAAATTGAGCATTTAACAGAAAATGGATCTTCTCGACATCAAAAAGAATGTGATGATTATGCTAGGGATACATCAGATCAAACGTTTTCATAGGTCTATTTTAGAGAAATTCCTCCAAATTTAGAAAAAATTAAACGTGAATGGCTATTATATTCTAAATCAAAAAATGCAATATTTCGTTTCTGCTGCAGATTATTCTCTAGTTTATCAAGAGTTACACTATTTGGCGATGCGGATTGTTTTATTGATTGGAAACATTTAGGCGAACGTTTAAATATTCATGAAAACAGCAAAGCACATTTTGAAAATTCTAAAACAAATAATGGCAACTGTCCCAGCCGTCTACATAAAAAAATATCACCATAGACCCTGAAAATGATATTAGTGAAGATACATCAAATTTACAGCCAGTCTCGGAATCAGAAGGAGATAATTTTCAAACTGAAAGCTTTGTTATCCTTGACGATCCTGATTTGTGGTTAATAATTTAAATTACATTTCAACTTGAACATTTAGTATTGATTTTCTCGGTATCAAAACGAACGTAATGAATATGCTAGGGACCCACCAGATCGAAAGTTTTGACCGGTCTACTTTACTGGAATTCTTCCACATTTAGAAAAAATTAAACGTCAATGGCTACTATATTCTAAAAAAATGCAGTATTTTGTTTCTATTGCAGATTACTCTCTAGTTCTCAGAAGGAGTTTGGATGTTTGTGCATTGTAAGTGGGTGCATAAGTGCAAATTTGATAATGAAAATATGTAATTTGCGGTATATAATTGTTGCCCTAGGTTTTACTCGGCGGTAACCTGGTGTGGATTATCCTAAGAATGTTTGCAAGTGGTAAGATTTTTTAAATTTAAGGGTACTAATGGGTTATCTACAAAATTAAAACTAGATTGTATATTTATTCGTGACTAAATTTTTAAATGTTATTTAACCTTTATTATTTAACTACGGGCTACGGTGTACCCAGTACACCATGCGTGTTAAGTTGGTTGCCGTTTCTTAAGACTATTTTCTGCGTTTACGGCGCTCGAAGTAACATATCAGTATAGTATCAACCATTGTCTGTTACAGTCGATACGTGATTTTTGATCGAATAGTTGAGTTGTGATAAAAAATATCAAAGTGAGTTCCCGAACGGTGCCTTCAGTACACCACGCACATAGTTATGTAAGTAAATTTAACGAATGTTAAACTTTAAATTACCTGCAAACTAGTTATTTTCTGTGTAGTAAATGTTACATTGTACTTTTTATACAAAAATGTGAAATGGAAACTTAGGAGAAATATTTTTTATAGGGATCGAGTGCGTGTTAGAAACCCTAAAAGTCTCACACAAGATGAGCTTAGAGCTATGGCTGAAGCATTGTTCGAAGAAGAACCTGAGGAAGAAGTTGGAGAAGAGGATGCTAGTTCGTCAGAAGAAGAGGAGGAAATTACGGAAGACAACGATTATAACACTAAGTCGGAGATAGAACTAAATGATAAAGAGTCTTCTGATTCAGATAACGAGAGCGATGGTGAGAGTTTAGTAAGCGATGAAGATGAGTATTTTATAGCGAAAGATAAACAAACAAAGTGGTATAAAAATTCAGTGGTGAGCAAATTTAGCAAAACTTCCAGCAAAAATATTGTAAAATTCTTCCTGGGCCAAAGCTGAGTGCTAGAGATATTACCAATGAGAGAAGCGCTTTCGAAAAAATTTTCAGTGACGAAATTATTGAAAATATAGTTGAGTGTACAAACTTGAAACTTGACACAACAAAAACATAAATTATGGCATTTATCGCACTACTACTTCTTGCAGGAACTAAAAAGCAAAACCATACACATTTTCTTGAATTGTGGACTAAAGACGGAACCGGCTCAGAAATATTTAGAGCGTGCATGAGTGCTGATCGATTTTTATTTTTGCTTGCTGCCCTAAGATTTGATGACAAAAATAGTAGAGGGATACGCAAGGAAACTGATAAGCTTGCTGCTATTCGAGTTACACTGGATCGTTTTGTGGAGAACTGCAACAATAACTACTGTTTAGGAGAAGAAGTAACAATTGACGAAATGTTAATACCTTTCAGAGGTAGATGCAGTTTTATTCAATATATCCCGTCCAAGCCTGCAAAGTATGGGTTAAAAGTATTTGTATTGTGTGATGCCCAGACATTTTATGTTACAAATTTAGAGGTGTATTGTAAATCGTTTACTTCAAGACTGGAAAGGGAAAAACCGGAACTTGACATGTGATAATTGGTACACAAGTTACTCATTGGCCAATGATCTTTTGAAAGATAAAGTAACAATGGTTGGCACACTAAAGAAAAATAAACGGGAGCTGCCGTTGGAGTTCCTACCACATAAAGAAAGAGAAGTTGGATCGTCCCTTTTCGGATTTCAAAAAGAGGTAACTATAGTGTCATATGTCCCTGCAAAAAATAAAGCTGTGCCTTTGATATCAACCATGCATAATGATTCTGCAGTAGATCCGGAGAAAAAAAAGCCAAATATAATTTTAGATTATAATTCTCACAAAGGAGGTGTCGACACAGTAGACAAAATGTGCGGTACATACTCGGTATCAAGGAGAACGCAATGGTGGCCGATGGTTATATTTTTTCAGCTCCTAAACATCGCAGGAATTAACAGCCAAATCCTGTATAATGCTGCAAATATAAACAATCCTCAAAAATATAGAAGGATATTTTTAAAGGAATTATCTTTATCTTTGTTGAGACCACACCTTTCAGAACGAGCTGAAATACAGAGTTTGCCCTTAGATTTAAAACTATTCCTGAAGAAATATAAAGCTACTGTAGTGGAACAAGAAGAAGAAGAACCACCAGCAAAAATACGAGGAAGGTGCTATTGCTGCGGAAGGCGTACAAATAGAGTGACAACTATTTCGTGTCAGACATGCAGGAGAATGGTTTGCAAAGAACATTCCACCATTATTTGTCCTGAGTGTATTAACTCAAATAACCAGGAAGAAGACGAAAGTGAATAAAGACTCGTATGTGTTTATTTTTCTACCTAGTAAAAAATTTAAAAATTTTCGCATATTTTTTTAGGTTGGTGTTTCAATATGTAATAAATTACTGTTTTCGTTTTTTCTCACTGGTTTACCATTTTGAATTATTTTTTAGTTTTATTTTTTATTATATAATAACTAATTATTGATTAAACACAAGTTGTGCAATTTAATATAGTTCTAATTATTAAAGACATTTTGTTTCTGTAGCTATTTGTAACTGGTGTATAGAGTACACCGCGCCCGTATTTGAGATTCATGGTTGGGCGCCCGTAGTTAAAGGTTAAAAAGACATTCTGACATAATTTCGAATCGCAAGCCATGAGCCGTGCCATGAGCTTTAATCGACACAACGTGCACTGTTTTTCTTTCATAACATAAGAGACGTTCATAAACGATTTGGGCCAATTCCACCGAAACGAAATACTGACGAAAAGGAATAAACACTGTCCAAAACCCATCAAAATGGTAGGACCTCATGGGATCAAACAACTCGACAGTGCAAAGTCTGCTGAAAGAGACAACTGACAGCGATGATGTCAGCAGTTAATGCAATAGGGAACGCAGTTTCCAATCGAATGATTTTTGGAGGGCCTCCCGGATGTATTGGTGCTGCATCTGTAACTCAATGGTCAACATAGGAAACTTTTTTAAAATTTCTTGATCACTTTCTGACCTATGCCAGTTGCTCTAAGGAAAAAAGATGCTTACTTGTTCTTGACAATCGTGAAACACACTTTTCTCCAGAAGACCTGGACAAAGCCTCTGATGCAGGAGCAGTAAACTCAGTAGCGGCTGCCAGCGGCCGGCGAATTTGTAGGAAAACGCACCTTAATGCTTCTTGGATTCAACGTTTTCGATCGTGCTACAATATGGTTCATGCAAAAATTTCTGGTGAGTTAGCAGTCGAACAATTACAAATAACTGGGTTCAAATGTGTGGTCTAAACTGATGTAATGCTGATGAGATGTGGTTATTTTTTAGACTGACACCTGATCACTCTTTAAGATTTAAAGGAGAGAAATGTTCCGGTGGTAAACTATTTAAAGAGCGAGTTACAGTTCTTGTTGCAGCCAGCATGGCCGGTTCCATAAAAAGGAAGCTTATGGCGATTGGAAAAAGCAAAATGCCGCGATGTTTTTAAAAACGTAAAAAATTTCACTGTTGATTAAAATTTCAACAAAAAAGCCTGGATGACATCGAATATTTTTGAAAAGACTAGTAAATTGGGACAGTGAACTTTTCAAATAAAACAAACATATGATTCTAATTCTCGACAATTGCCCATCTCACTCTCCTGTTGACAGGTTAAAACAAATCAAACTCATTTTCATGCCTCCGAATATCCGCCCTGTAACCCATTGACAAATCTGTTATACGAAGTCTCAAAGCATCCTTTCGAAAAAAAAAAAATGATATATAAAATCATCGAGAAAAGAGAAAATAACGTCGATAGGAAAGTTAGTGTTCTTGACGCTATATTAATGGTATCCAATAATTGTGTAAAATACAGCACGTTAAAACGACAACATCAATTCTATCGATAAGTAAATTAATTGCGGCATGAAGAATTCTAAAACGGTTGTATGGTTTGTTCATCAGTAAATGGTTGAGTTCAATTAATACCACTCTAAACATCCTGGGTTAACCGATAATAGTATACTAGGCCCGGTTTCAGGTAAAATTTAAATATGTTATCTGGTAAAATTTGTCAATCTTCATTTCTTAATGTTGATTTAATTGCGTACAATCCAAACTCATTATAATTTCATTAATACAGATAAGGCTTATATTGACGAAACTGTACTGCTAAAAGGGTTTTTCGAATTCGATGGTAGTGCGCGACGGGGTTGCTAATCACCTTTTAAGTGGTTTTCAGGTATTTATATAAGTTTATGGAACTGAACATCAACCAGTATTAAAATACGATTTCTTGATCGCATGATTTGTACGATTTGTTTGTCTTTATGTATCACGGGAAGTGTTAAGTAGTATTACGCATTTTATTCATTACGTTTTCTATCATTATGTGGCGTCCGTGGGATAATAATAATGGGGCTTCTTCTAGTGTTCCGGTAAAGAAGAAACATGTATCTGTAGATGCAAAGCAAATTGTAAAAACTATATACAGTACCTTACTTAAAAGAGGACTTGACACAACTTCCGCTACGAGTGAAATATGCGATTTGACGAAAATACCTCTGACCACAGTAAAAAGAATTACATCAAACCCCATAGAAACAAGAAAAAAACAAGATTTCAGTTCCACCAAATGTATGGACGAAACCGATAAGGACTTGATACGTCGAAAAGTCTATACCATGTACGAAGAGCAACGCATACCTACACTAAGAGCTCTGAAGCAACGGCTCAATGTTGCCGAAACCCAAATAAGCTGTAGCCTCACCAGCTTATGGAAAATTTTGAAAAGTATGAGCTTTCGATATCGGATAATTGACAAAAGACAAGTAATTATGGAATCTCATAGATTACAAAAATGGCGTTATGAGTATATAACTTCGATAAGAAAATTCCGTTCCGAAAATCGTCCGATAATTTACCTCGACGAGACATGGTTTGACACACATTCAACGCGGCCTAAAGGATTTGCCGATCCCTCCGGTAAATGTAAGACAAAAGCTCCGTCAAATAAAGGGTAAAAGAATAACGATTTTAAATGCTGGATCAGAAAATAGTTGGGTTCCAAATGCCCTGTGGCTTTCTGCAAAGAACATTAAAGACTCCTGCGTCGACTACCATGAAGATACAAGGGCAGAACTTTTTGAAGAATGGTTGAAAAATAATCTTATGCCAAACATTCCTCAGAATAGCGTGATAGTAAGGGACAATGCAAGCTATCATAGTCGCCAACTAAGTAAGGCTCCAAACTCTAATAATACTAAATTAGAAATTCAAAATTACATGGAGACTAATGATATGTATTTTGAAGAATGTTATACCAAACAAGAGCTTTTAGAAGTTTTAAAGGCATTTTCTATAAAAAAAAGTATATGTTTGTGATACATTGGCAGAGGAAATGGGACATACAGTGCTGCGGCTTCCACCCTATTATTGTATGTTTAATCCCATAGAACATATGTGGCACGAATTGAAGTCTAACGTGAGGTCACAAAATATTTCTCCAACGTTAAGTAGTACTGTTCAGAATACTGAGAAATTCAGTCCGACACGTAATAGGTAAAGAAAATTCATATGTTCGTGTACATCATAATATAATTAAACCGATCATAATTAATTTAGATGAGGATAGCGATAGCGAAACAGAACTATGTGTGGAGTGATACTGTCGTCAAATCTACAAATGTTATGATTAAAAAAACGGTTCTTTTCGGAACCACAAATTATTATTAATGTTTGAATGTTTGTTTTTCTATAATCTTAGCAATTAAAATAGATTTAATTTATTTTAAAACTAATTTGAAAACGTTAATTTCTATTCGGGTATATAAGGCAAAGCAATAGTTATTTTCCTAACAAGTGCAGAAAGTCATTCTTTTCCACACGCGACTGCAGTTTGCCGAACGACGCGAAGCGGGAGTTCGGCAAGAGTGCGGAAAAGAGACTTTCTGCAAGAGTTAGGAACAATATTTTTTCTAAGAGTCTTTAAAAAATTACCAAATCTTAATCAATTAATTTAATTAATATGAAAATACATACACAAATTAATTCTTTGACAAGGTTGTCAAAACCAAACTTTCAATATAATTAGTTAGCATGACGACGATCTTGGTTTCCATGACGATGATTCAAAACGACTGTTATTGTCTACCGATTTTACTTTCGAATATTATGTCAAAATAATTTTATTTCATCGAATTGTCGCGTTAATTTCATTAAAACAGGAACACAATAAGATATATTTGAAATAAATTAGTAAATAATATCTAAATATTAGTTTATTGCATCTATTTATAATTACTTTAAGGCCATATTAACATATCTAAATTAACACGCGTGCGGAAAAGTAAAAAACACGTGCGGAAAAGTAACACGCGTGTGGAAAAGTGAAACTTTCTAAACTAAAATGCGTACGCGAAAGTAGACATTTTTGCACGCTCGTAGAAAAAATATTTTACATCCGTTTTTTTTTGTTTTTGTTGTCGTAATTATTGTAAATTTTGAGGAGTATTTGCTTTATTATAGAAATACCGTCTAGTCAGTGTTAATTGTTAAAATACCAACCCTGTCTACCTCGGTTGCTTATCGCTCCGGGTGGGTCTTAACAATGGGCCAGGTCAGATAAATTTAATAATATTTACGACCGCACTAATTGAACTCAACCATTTACTGATAAACAAACCATTATTCTGTATTCGGTTTTATATTACTCTCCTTGCCCGTGACTATCTGTAGTTGTATATTTTTCTTTCTGGGGTGAGAGTATTTTTACCATACGGTTTCAAAAAGTCAGTCCTTAATGCGAATGCTTCATGACCAATAAACACGTATGGTCAAGCCTTCGAACTATTAAGTGGCCTTCTTTTACTTGGAATATTGCACTCGTGATTACATAACTTTTTATAAAATTTCGTTTCTTTTATAATTCCACCATCAGATATTCTGCCATTTATTCCTGTTTCGTAACAAATAATTTCGTAATTATTTTTGTTATTTTTCGTAAATATTGTAACGTTTAAGTTTTCCCAGTGTAGATTTTAATCCAGTCCCCCATATCTTCACGCATTTTTGGCTTAACTGATTAGATTTTAGTCTCTACAGACGTGTCTTTCTTAGAAACATATGTGTCGCTATCGATAGCTGCGTTCTCATGCAAAATGTTAGACTTAATAGCTTTCTTGTGAATGATATCGGCCTTGCATCTCATAACTCATTTTAAGTATTAGGGTTGCTAAGCCCTTTACGGGTGTTAATAAGGCACTTTTTTGTATATCTTTGACGACCGTTGACAAACTCACGTCCCCAAGCCGTCAGTCATATTTAAGCAGAAATCTGAAATATCTTGGTTCGTAAGTTAAACTTTGTGGCAGTAAGTTAAGCCGTCTCAGTCATGTAGTGAACGTTAGTTGTTTTGTGATGGACCAGCCTGGATTTTCTTCTGGTAAGTCTTTACAAAACCCTTTTCTTTATAGAACACTCGCTGTGAATACTTAATTTTGTTCACAGGGCTGGTCCCTGGTCCAAGTCCCAGATAACCGCCCACCTTCCACCTAAGTTTGCATTATGCATTATTAGCGCTGTTCTTCTCTCGACTGTGTCAATAGTCGAATTTCTTCGTATTCATCTTTAGCGCCTCATGGGCCAGCCGGCCTACAAAGGGAGCATTTCTCTACCTGTTTGAGTGAGTGAACTATGTTGGTTTATTATTGTTTGCCTGAGATAACGTAGCTACCATAATATGTTATTTGCATAAAGTTGAGAGACCTACTTAATGTATGAGATTATTGCCGTTTTGGATTAAAAAAAAAAAAGAAATATAGACATTTACTTTCGCATAAATTTCTAATTCAAGATTATATAGGCGTTTTCGCTTAATGTTTTTGACATTTACAGTGAATTTGAAGTATGTTTTTATATAGTTTATTTTTTTAATTAACGTTATGCGATTTCTGATGTTAGAGTATAATTTAAGTATTTAGTCTTATCGAGACAAAAAGGCCTTTTACTATATTTAGAAATGGACAAAGTATGACTAATTATGATCTTTTTATAGATAAGCTTGTTTAAGAAACTATTTTACTTTTCTATATTTTTAAACTTTATAGATAATGTTTATTAACTTAGTTAATTCCATTTTCAAATAGTGAGTCACAATCGTCCATTTATCAATTTTTTTACGTGTGTGTAAATGCAATTTGTTAACCATGTTTAAATGATTATTTTTTAATTTTTATTTTTGTGGTTAACGTTTTTACGCTTCATTTATGTATATTATGTGAATATTAAGATTGTATTGAGTTTTTAATAAACGTTTTGTTAAAGTGTACGATGTCGCTTTTTATTTATTATTTACAGCTCAAGATTAGAGTATTATTGTGTTGTTGTAGCAGCGTTGCTAATTTTTCTTTTGTAGCATTAAGTGTCGTAGTAGAATTACTAATTTCTTTGTTGTGTTACGTATCGTTAATTGTTCCTTTGTAAATTTAAAACGGTTAAAATTTAATGCCGCGCAATATTTTCGTTTGTGTATTCAGTATTTACGTTTTCTTAGAGTCCATGAGTCAAACCATCAGTTAATGTTATCTATTTACCTTTTGTCTATCGTCGTTTCATTAGCTCTATTCACATACCATTATTTATTCATTTAACACCTTTCATTGTAACAGAAGCCCAACACAAAGAACCATGCCCACATCTCTTCCGACTGAGCAACGTGGCCTTTGTTTCGTCAATGTGAACGATTGGACCACCCGTGTTGAGCTGGCCACCCCCACTTGCAAAAATCAAAAAACAAATAGCCCTGATTTATGAGCTATTTATGAGCTCTCATATTCCGCAAACTAAAAATTTTGAGCTCGTTCCACTGAGCAGGAATTTGATACTTTAATGGGGGGGCTGAGTCAGCCCCCCACTACTTAAAAATAGGAATATTGAATCGGTTTTTGCGGCAGAATTACGAGCTGTTTATGAGCTCTTGAAATTATATAGTTAAGATTTTTGAGCTCATCCCCTTCACCCCCAAACAACCCTTTAATTGATTTAACTTAAGAGAAAAATGCTGAGAAAACTTAAAATATATCGTATTGCGGATATAATTCCTATAGCTCATATACTCTAAGAATAAACTATTAAACCACGTGCATTTCGATTATTGAGCTACAACCCCTTCGCAAGAAAACCACCCTATCTTCCCGGCTTAAGAGAAAGTTGTACTTAAAATGCATTAAACTAAGTACTTGGCGACTACATATCATTGAATAATTTATAAGCTTCCAAATTACGCGCATTTAGATCAGTAAATTGCAATTTATTTTGTATAGTGCAGTCACTGAAGGTAAAAATCAACGATTACCTTCAATTTCGGTGAACCTTCATCGATTTTCACGCGAAAATTGGTCAGTGGTTAGAGGATACGTCAAGAAACAAAGGTGACATGGTACCACCTTGCGCCTTTACCCTGAGGGTGGATACCGCCCCTTCTCGGGGGTGAAAATTGTTTTATTAAAAATAACTGCACAAATCAATAAAAGAACAAATTAAAAGCAAAATTTATTATATAAAGTTAATAAAATAAGTCAATACTTTTTAAGTTATTAAAGATCAAAGATTTTAACTATTCGTGAAAAAAATGCATGTTATGAAGCGGTTTTTCGGGGGTGTAGCGTTGGATCGCCTCCACGTGGTGCGCCCTGGGTAACGCCAAATGATCCATCCTCCCAATCCTAAGGTGTAACACCATCGTCCCAACGGGATGCATGGTACAGGGAGTAAAGTGTATCTGAAGCGATGCCCTAGAGAGATGGCGAACTCTAGGGGAATATAGCCTTGGTGCGGTAAGGGCGCACTGCCGTACTCGACATTTATTTCGACCCTACTCGTGGGAACAATCGTGGAACCAAAGAGAAACATTAAACAAGCGGAGAGGGACTCAGAAATGGGCGACCTCTCCGAAGAAACAAGAATGGAAGCTGCGGGAGCAGCAGACCATATAGAACACACGGACAAGGGAGCTGTGGAAACAGCAGACCATGCCGAGGAGAGAGGTATTGAAGCTGACCAGCTAGAGACAAGCCTCGAGAAACTAAGTCTCGGGACAAAAAAGCTATCTGAGGCTCAAAAACGGAGGCTTAAGAAAGCCGAAAAAATAGCTGTTGGGACGTGGGTTAAAGAGAACCCACATAAGACCAAAGGCCAAAAGGGGAAAAGTGACCAGACCACGGGAGTGAAAAGGACCCGGTCTGACAACTCGACCCCAACAAAAAACCCCGAGGCCAAAAGACCGAAGGGAATTACGAAACAAGCAGCTAACAACGCGACCAGGAGCGATAATACGCAGACTGGCACAGTTGCTAGCGCTAAAGAGGTAAGGGGCAGTAAAACGCAGACTGGCACTTACGGCGAAGTGACAGACAAACTGAGGATGGCGGTGGTAGACAGACGTCATCCTGAGGTAAAACTGAACCAGGAACAAGCAGAACTGGTTCGAACAAAACTGGAAGAGGCAGTGGATAAGGCACCCGGCGGAAGTCAGAATCCACTGCAGTTCCTAAGAACTACATTCAGCGCGGGGATTCTGTGGATCCACTGCGCGAATGAGCCTACCAAATCTTGGCTGGAGGGGACGGTACGAGAGCTTCGGGATCTCTGGGAGTCGGCGGATTTGAAGTTGATCGAATCCAAGGACTTGAGAAGACCGATTGTGCTTGTGCACATGCCTGAGACCGGCATAAGCGAAAAAGTGTTCAGGAGTCGCTTGGGCAAGCAGAATGCAGGGCTCAATACGACAGACTGGACACTGAAAAGCCAGAAGGTCGAGGGGCAAGGAGAAATCCTTGCGTACTCGATCGACAAGGTCTCCTTTAGGGCTTTGAAGCAGACCCAACTCAAGGCCTTTTATAGGATGGGAAGGGTAGCATTCAAGATCGTGCGGGAGACAGATGGAGATGACAAAGGTGAGAGTGATCCAAGCCAACCTTCAACACAGTAAGGCAGCTTCGGCAGAACTTGCTGTGGCGATGGAAAGGTTTGATGTTGCTCTCATCCAAGAACCCTGGGTAAACCAGGGTAAAATAAAAGGTCTCTCAGGAATAAGTGGAGAACTGATTTACAGTAGATCCGCTGAAGTACCAAGAACCTGCATAATAGCTAAAAGCAACATGAAGGTACTGCCGTTAACTAATTTCTGTTCTAGGGATCTAACAGCAGTAATACTAAAAGTTACAGAGGGAGGTAGGATGAAGGAGATAATACTCGGATCAGCCTATCTGCCCTATGATGATCCTAACCCACCACCACCAAGGGAATTGGAGGAGCTGATGAGAGACTGCAGAGGCAAAGGATCACAGATAATCATCGGTTGTGACTCCAACTCACATCACATCAGCTGGGGGAGCACCGGAAACAACGAAAGAGGTGAGCACTTACTACAATTTATTATGGAATATAATTTAGACATACTAAATGTAGGCAACAAACCTACCTTTGTGACTGCTAATAGGAAGGAGGTTATCGATATAACGATGGCGACTGCATTTGCAAGCAGCATCGTTAGGAACTGGCATGTGTCTGATGAGGCGAGTTTCTCAGACCACAGACACATATACTTTGAAATAACGGGCTATGAGCACGAAACAGAGACTTATCGAAACCCCAGGAAAACTGATTGGGAAGCGTATCAAGAAGACCTGACATATAGTTTTCGTGGGGCTATAAAGAGGATAAGGAACACAATAGAGCTAGATATGGCTACTGAACAATTTCAGGATATAGTCATAGAAGCATATAAAGATAACTGTCCCGTAACAGTGAGGAGCTCCAACAGGAAAGTGCCCTGGTGGAACAATGAACTTGCTAAAAGAAGGAGAGATGCGAGAAAAGAATTCAATTCTGCCAAGAGATCAGGCGAGTGGAGCGAATATCGCAAAGCTCTGACTGAATATAACAAGGCTCTACGGAAAGCCAAAAGAGAATCATGGAGGAAGCACTGCGAGGAGATAGAACAGACTGCAGTAGTGGCTAGACTCCAAAAGGTTCTCTCGAAAGAACCTAAGAGCAATATCGCCACGCTCCAAATGGAGTCAGGCGATTACACACAGACCAGTGAAGAGACGCTGAGGGAACTCTTCAATGTTCACTTCCCTGGGTCGGTCACCAGAATGATGACACCAGAAGTTCTACAGCAAGAAGGACCAGTTACCATGAAATATGGAAATAGGGGAAGCTGGAGAGCTGCAAAAGAGATGATGACACCAGACAAAATAAAATGGGCAGTAAGTTCATTTAAACCATATAAATCACCGGGAACAGACGGGATTTATCCTGTACTTTTGCAAAAAGGTACAGAAGCAATGTACAAGCAAATGTGTACAATACTTCGTGCAAGTATTGCGCTGGGGTATGTACCGGTTGCTTGGAGGTCGACAAGGGTAGCATTCATACCTAAGCCTGGTAAGGGTGGACGTATGACTGCGAAGTCCCTTAGACCAATAAGTCTGATGTCCTTTGTACTAAAGACATTGGAAAAACTGGTAGATAGACATATTAGGGATGGAATATTGGTTGAAAGACCAATAGAACAAGACCAATATGCATATAGGCCAGGTGTATCAACAGAAACAGCACTGCACCATCTAGTACGGAGGGTGGAGTATGTTCTGGAAAACAAAGAGGTGATGTTGGGAGCCTTTCTCGACATAGAGGGAGCCTTCAACAACACCTCATTCGATGCAATCACAAAGGCTATCCGGCTGAAAGGAGTGGATGAAATAAGCTGCAGGTGGATAGAATGCATGCTTAAAAGCCGCGTGGTATATTCGACACTGATTGGCGAGACCATGTCAGCACGGGTTGCCAGAGGATGCCCACAGGGAGGTGTATTATCTCCGTTAGTGTGGAATCTGGTTATGGACGGACTGATTGGAACGCTCAACAGGAAAAAATATAATGTCCTGGGCTATGCAGATGATTTTGTCATTCTGGCTCAGGGCAAGTTCAATACAACTGTCAGGGATAACATGCAACAGGCCCTGAATGTAGTATCAAAATGGACAAGTGAGGTAGGATTGTCCGTAAGCCCTCACAAATCCAAAATAGTAGCCTTCACCAGAAGGACAAAATTAGAGGGAATAGGACCTGTGAATCTCATGGGGATCTCCCTAAAGGTGGAGAGGGAGGTAAAATATCTCGGAGTCATAATAGACTCAAGGCTTACCTGGAACGAATAACCAAAAGAGCGATGGCCACTTTAATGGTGACCAGACGCACACATGGCAGAACATGGGGACTTAAACCGGACATGATGTATTGGATATACAACATGATGGTAAAGCCCACAATAACGTATGCAGCATTGGTCTGGTGGCCAAAGGTGCAACAGAGAAATGCTATAGAGAAGTTAGGCAAGATACAAAGGCTTGTCTGTCTCAGCATAACAGGAGCAATGAGAGGCACACCAACTGCAGCAATGGAAGCCTTACTAGACCTTCCTCCCTTACACATCACAGTGAAGGGCGAGGCAAGGATGGGGTTACATAGACTGCAGGGTAATCAAAGCAAAATTGCAGTGGGCAAAGGACACTGCAGCATCAATGATATATGCGGGGATCCAATATGGGAGATGATAACAGACCATTGTATCCCCAAATATAAAATGGAAATACCTTTTCAGGTGGAAATACACTCCAGAGAGGTATGGGAAGATCCTGGCAGACATCTGAAGTATGAGGGCCACACCTGGTATACAGATGGGTCCAAGACAGAAGATGGTTCGGGATCAGGAGTATATAGTGAGGATAGGAACTATAACGGTTCCATCCCACTAGGAGAATATACCTCTGTATTTCAGGCGGAGGTATATGCAATCCTGCACTGTGCACGGATAAACAGATTGAGGACTTATACTAATAAGAGAATCAATATCTGTTCAGACAGCCAAGCGGCCTTGAGGGCTTTAAAGAACCCAAGGATAACCTCAAGGCTTGTATGGGAATGCCGCGAAGAACTTGACACCCTGGCGGAACATAATGAGGTAAAACTCATTTGGGTGCCTGGACATCAAGGGATCGCTGTTAATGAAAAAGCTGACGAACTTGCTAGACGAGGATCAGCAACAGGATACTTCGGTCCAGAACCGGCACTGGGAGTGCCCAAAAGCACAATCAGAGACCGATTAAGAGGCTGGATACGAAGACAGCACAAAGAATACTGGGAAGAAATTCCCACGCAAAAGCATGCGAAGAGATTTATACCTCAGACATGCGCAAAAAGAGCTGAAGAACTGTTCAAAATGAACAGGAATCAGCTCAAAATTATTACAGGTTTCTTAACTGGACACTTTCCAGTAAAAGGACACCTACACACGATAGGACTATATAACGGAGATCTCAGCTGCAGACTATGCAATAGAGAGACCGAGACAGTCAGACATTTATTGTGCGATTGCGAGGCGCTGGATCGTAAGAGACAAGCAATATATGGAGACTGCAAACCAAGTCCGACAGTGTATGGCACTAACCCAATGGACCTTTACAGGCTAGTAAAGGGCACTGCATTATTGGATTGGGTGTCATGAGAACAAATGGAAGGAAGCACAATAAGCTGAAAAGCTGCAGTGCCACCGGGGTGCATGCACGGACGGCTTCCGGAAGAAAAAAAAAAAAAAAAAAAAAAAAAAAAAAGCGGTTTTTCGTAAATCACTGAAAAACTAAGTTTTTACAAAAAAGTTAATAGTAGTTTAATTCGTATAGCTTATATTCTA
Organism: Diabrotica virgifera virgifera; assembly: GCF_917563875.1. Lineage (NCBI taxonomy): Eukaryota > Metazoa > Arthropoda > Insecta > Coleoptera > Chrysomelidae > Diabrotica > Diabrotica virgifera. The sequence continues at coordinate 130,008,587 of NC_065451.1, read as the reverse complement.
AGAATAAACTCTTAAATCACGCGCCTTTCGATTATAGAGCTACAACCCCTTCGTAAGAAAACCATCCCATATTCCCGGCTTAAGAGAGAGTTGTACTTAAAATAATTTAAATTAATTATTTGGCGACTACATATCGTTTAATAATTTATGAGCTTGCAAAATATACGCATCTCAATTATTGAATTGCCATTTTCTTTCTATAGTGCAGTCACTGAAGGTAAAAATCAACTATGACCTTCGATTTCGGTAAATCTCCATTCATTTTCACGAACAAATTAAAAGCAAAATTTATTATATAAAGTTAATAAAATAAGTCAATACTTTTTAAGTTATTAAAGATCAAAGATTTTAATTATTCGTGAAAAAAATGCATGTTATGAAGCGGTTTTTCGTAAATCACTGAAAAACTGTAAGTTTTTACAAAAAAGTTAATAGTAGTTTAATTCGTATAGCTTATATTCTAAGAATAAACTCTTAAATCACGCGCCTTTCGATTATAGAGCTACAACCCCTTCGTAAGAAAACCATCCCATATTCCCGGCTTAAGAGAGAGAGTTGTACTTAAAATTATTTAAATTTATTTGGCGACTACATATCGTTTAATAATTTATGAGCTTGCAAAATACAGGGTGTCCCGGAAAATAGTGCGTTCCTTTAAGGTATGGATAGAATACACAATTTAGAACAAAAAAGTCCTATACCATTTTTTTCTAAAGTTAACCGTTTCCAAAAAAAAGATTACATCGGTTTCCATATACCTGAATTTTAATCTTCAGAAAATTAAATAATCTGGCAACATGTTACGCACTGGTGAATAAGAACTCGATTGTGTCTTACAGTATTTAAAATAATCCAACCTAATACTTACTATTTTTGTTTACTATAATTTTTTTAAAATGTAGTTGAAATATGGCATAATTTTAAACGAATTATACTTACATATTTTAAGATGAAAACACATGTTTTAACTGAACCACCAATTTTGCGAACACATGAATTCATAGAGTAACATGCACTCATACGACGAGAAATTCCAGCAAAACATTTTGAAAGAATTTTAGTAGGTATTATGCCTCTCCATTTATTGATCTGCCATAAATAAACAACATAATATCATAATATTACTCATGAACACACGATTCAAAAACATTTTCGGCGTTGACACTAAACAGGATTCTTCCAAATTATCTGTTTACTAAACATGGGACTATTTACCTTTAGATTTTTGTACTTCACAGAGTTGCCAGATTTTGAATTTGCGTTCCAAAATGTTTTATAGTTTTTTGGTCAAACGGTTGAATTTAGAAAAAAATGTTATAAGAGTTTTTTGTTCTACATGGTGCCTTCTACCTATACCTTTAAGGAACGCACTATTTTCCGGGACACCCTGTATACGCATCTCAATTATTGAATTGCCATTTTCTTTCTTTCTATGACCTTCGATTTCGGTAAATCTCCATTCATTTTCACGAAAATTGGTGAGCGGATTTTGATGCTATCAACTTTTTCTGGAGCTCATTTTTGATAGGTATTTCTAAGTACTTTGACAAGTATTTAGTACCTAAGTGTTATAAAATGCATCTCTTTCCCGTTATTTCAGCTTGAATCCTTAGATTTGAATAGTCGCAGAAACAATATACATTTAATTACCAATAACTTACTTTAAATTAACACTAAAGGGTTTTTCAAATAAGCAATTTATTATATTTCTTATTAGCTTCAATTTTAGTGATGAACACTTTTTTGTAAAAACTTACAGTTTTTGAGTTATTTATGAAAAATCGCTTTAAAGCATGCATTTTCTTTCACAAAAATTAAAATATTTGATCTTTAATAACTCAAAAAGTATTGATTTATTTTAATAACATTATATAAAAAATTTTGCTTACAATTTGTCCCTCTCTCGATTTGTGGGATTATTTTTAATAAAGTAATTTTCACCCCCGAGAAGGGGTGACATATACCCCAGGTTAAAACCCCAAGTTGTTATTGTTAATTCGTGGAAATGAATGGAGATTTACCGAAATCGAAGGTCATAGTTGATTTTTACCTTCAGTGACTGCACTATAGAAAGAAAATGACAATTCAATAATTGAGATGCGTATATTTTGCAAACTCATAAATTATTAAACGATATGTAGTCGCCAAATAATTAATTTAAATTATTTTAAGTACAACTCTCTCTTAAGCCGGGAATATGGGATGGTTTTCTTACGAAGGGGTTGTAGCTCTATAATCGAAAGGCGCGTGATTTAAGAGTTTATTCTTAGAATATAAGCTATACGAATTAAACTACTATTCACTTTTTTGTAAAAACTTACAATTTTTCAGTGATTTACGAAAAACCGCTTCATAACATGCATTTTTTTCACGAATAATTAAAATCTTTGATCTTTAATAACTTAAAAAGTATTGACTTATTGTTATTCTGAAGCTATTTCCTTGTGGCAATTTTATAATTAAGTATTTTCTATTTTGACAATTTATTTTAATTCAATAATTTATTTTAATAGTATTTTATATTTTGACAACGAAACCCGATTTGGGCTTCGAAACGTTAATAAATTCATTTTTTAGTAAAATTGTGGCTTATTTCCCATAGAAAATACTTAATTATTGACTTATTTTATTAACTTTATATATTAAATTTTGCTTTTAATTTGTTCCTTTATTGATGTGTGCAGTTATTTTTAATAAAACAATTTTCACCCCGAGAAGGGGCGGTATCCACCCTCAGGGTAAAGGCGCAAGGTGGTACCATGTCACCTTTGTTTCTTGACGTATCCTCTAACCACTGACCAATTTTCGCGTGAAAATCGATGAAGGTTCACCGAAATTGAAGGTAATCGTTGATTTTTACCTTCAGTGACTGCACTATACAAAATAAATTGCAATTTACTGATCTAAATGCGCGTAATTTGGAAGCTTATAAATTATTCAATGATATGTAGTCGCCAAATAATTAGTTTAATGCATTTTAAGTACAACTTTCTCTTAAGCCGGGAAGATAGGGTGGTTTTCTTGCGAAGGGGTTGTAGCTCAATAATCGAAATGCACGTGGTTTAATAGTTTATTCTTAGAGTATATAAGCTATAGGAATTATATCCGCAATACGATATATTTTAAGTTTTCTCAGCATTTTTCTATTAAGTTAAATCAATTAAAGGGTTGTTTGGGGGTGAAGGGGATGAGCTCAAAAATCTAAACTATATGAGGTCATAAATAGCTCGTAATTCTGCCGCAAAAACCGATTCAATATTCCTATTTTTAAGTAGTGGGGAGGGCTGACTCAGCCCCCCCCCCCACCAAACTATCAAATTCCTGCTCAGTGGAACGAGCTCAAAATTTTTAGTTTGCGGAATATGAGAGCAAGTGGGGGGGGGGGGGCAGCTCAACACGGGTGATTGGACCTTTCCATCTTCGGTCATTCCTTATTCCATCTAAGGATAATATCGTCCTGATCCTTCTGGTTCAGCCTTCATGGTCTCTTGTCCATCCGATCGTTATAATATTTCGTATAAATATTTCGTATTTCGTAAATATTTTTTTTGTAATTGTAAAAGCTGGCACAGAAATTAAGGCGAGAATAGAACGAGCTAGAGCAGTATGTAACAGTATGAAAAGCTCCTCATAAGCAAATATTTATCTCTTCCCCTAAGACTACGTCTAGTTAAATGCTACATTTTTCCGATCCTACTATATGGTGTGGAGGCCTGGACGCTGACAGAGACGCTCACGAAAAAAACTAGAAGCATTCGAAATGTGGGTGTACCGACGCATTCTTCGTATATCCTGGACCGAACATTAGGGTGTCCCGAAAAATCGCTTTTTGTTTTTGTTGAAATTGGGATAATTGCTCGTAAATTATCACAATAGTTTAAAAAAAATTATAGATAATCACAAAAATAATAAGATATAAAAATATATCTTAAGGGTTCTGGCGATCTTCAAAGTTTGAAAAAATTGTCATTTTTGTGATATTTTTTCGGCTCCTGAACTAAAATAAATTGAGATTGTACTGTACTATTGTATAATACTGAGTCGTATTATACGTTCCGTTAAAGTTTAGAGAACTCTGTGAACTTTGGTTACGTCAGATCTGCTTTGATGGTAGGAGAAAGCCGAGTAGAAGGAGAAGGTGGCTCGGGGTGGTCTACACGTCGTTCGACGTTCAACATCATTACAGTTGCGTTTGTTCTGGTGTCAAAAGCTGATTTTGTGAGTTTTAAATCATGTTCTAGGCGTAGTGAGACTACTTGTTCTATAATGGGACCTTACAAAGAACTTGACGATCGACAGCTACCAGCTATAAGAGATGTTACAACATGTATTTTATTTGTGAAGAACGATCTAAAATTAAAGTATAATGGAAAGGATCCATCAAATTCAGAAATATATGCCATTGTTTATAAAGAAGTTATTAATATTTGGACAACAGCTTCGATTCCAATCGTAACTAAGGAACGGATTATTCAGTTACTAAAATATTATTTCGAAAAGTACCTCAGTTTGAAAAGACACCCCAAAAGCAAACGAAATAACAGTTTTGAAAACAAAGTGAAGTATTATGTAGAGTCAGCTGAAAATCTTCTCGACGTTGCTGCTTGTAAGGCCTTTCGCATACACAGCTACTAAAAAGAAACTGAACTAGTTGGTAACTAGAATTATCAACTGGTTATCAACTATGGCTCGCACACTACGCTACTGAAAATTTATAAAACGAGTCACTTCTTGACTGTTCTTTGTAATGAATAACTTTGTTAGGAGGTGTTTAAGTTTATATAATGTTGTTCTGAAGCTATTTTCTTGTGGAATTTTTGTAACTAACTAGTTTTTGATGGGAAATAAGCCTTAATTTTACTAAAAAATAATTTTATTAACGTTTCGACGTCCAAATCGGATGCCGTTGTCAAGATACAACAAATATTAATTTGTTGAATTTGAATTAAACAAAAATGTTGTTGCTTAGTAAAAAATTCTTCTAATAATTTATTTAATCTGACTCATTTATATCTGCAATTTAGACATATATTATACATATACATTTTAACGTAGAAGACTTTAAAATGATATTGTTATTATTTATAGTCACCGTTGCATGTAGTTGTATTTTTAAAGACAGATCATTATGTTATGATTTTCTTGTGACGGATATTCTTGAGTTGGGGTTGATTTCGTGTAATCGAATGAACTATCTTTCTGTAAAGTCGTCCCAGGAACGCAACTCATAAATATTGGCAATATCATTTTAAAGTCTTCTACTTTAAAATGTAGTTTTTTGTATTTTGACAACGGCATCCGATTTTGACGTCGAAACGTTAATGAAATCATTTTTTTTTTGTAATATTGTGGCTTATTTCCCATCAAAACTAGTTAATCAAGTTTAGGCACGGATGTTTTCCACTTCTTGCACTAATTTTATATTAAACGGCTCTTCCGCCAATTTCGCGTGTTAAAATTTAATAAAATATCACAAAAGGCTAGAAACTAGTCCCCAAGCGACCTGCATTTCCAGTCCGCTGTCGACTGATCACTCCCGCATTATAGACCGGCTGCTAACTAGTAGCGCTGTGTGCGGACACTCATTAAAATACATGGGCAGTGACTACTAAGTAACTGATTGGTAACTAAAGTTACCACCTGGTTTCTTTTTAGTAGCTGTGTGTGCGGATGGCCTAAATGTATCTCTATTCAATCTTGTTCATGTTTAAAACATAAAAAGTTCCCATCAATGATAGAGACTTTCTGTTTGATCAAAGAAATGACAGCAAAATGGTTATAGGCGGTGTTGATAAGAAAGAAACTGCCAGATTCATGAAACGACAGCAGAGAAAAATAGAAGAATCAATGAGGGCAACAAAAAAGATGTGTGCTACTCAAACGAACGATTCTATATCAGCAAATAGTGATGAAGAAGCAGTGCCTGACTCTTTCTCAACAGAGACACCGTCGACTTCCACGTTTAATAGAAATACGTTGCCGTTGCCAACAGTTGCTAAAGTCACTGATAGATACGGTTTATGGATGCGATCTGTTGCTGCTGTTGCATCTGCAGTTTTGGTTGACATGGGTTTGGTTTCTACCGAAGATCTGACACCACTGGTTATTGATAAAAACAAAATCCACAGAGCTGTATGTAAAGCCCGAAGAGATGCTTCAAAAGATGTTGCACATATTGTTGTAAATATCATTTACTTTGATGGACGAAAGGACAAGACCCTGATAAATAAGAAAATAGGGAATCGTTACCATCGCAAAGAGATTTTGGAATAGAGAATACTCCGGACCTATTGGAAAACAGTTAGTTGCTTATGAAAATAAACCCACCGTGACTTTTTCAGCTGTGAATGGTAATTTGCCTGACCAGCCAAAAAATGTGATGAATGAATTAAGTACAGATCAAAAATATCTATATGAAATATCTCAAGCAGTATTAACCGGTTTCTGTATTCCTGAATTGGCCAACCGTCAACCTGGAAAAATGGTGCACTCCAGATGGCTTCCTACTGCTAATCGTCTACTCAGACTTTATGTCTTTTTCTTTTTGTAGTTTCTTGTCCTATCGGAGGCTGGCTATCATCACAGCTATCCGTACTTTATTGGCGGCTGCTCTGAAAAGATCTACTGAGCTGCAACTATACCACTCTCTCAGCCAGGAAATTCTTCTTCTACCTATAGATCTTTTACCCTTTATTTTACCTTGCATTATGAGCCTTAATATCTCATATTTCGCACCTCTGGTAATGTGGCCTAAATATTCCAGCTTTCTTTAGACTTCATGTAAGTACGCTTACTCCATCAGAAAATTTACAATTGCTTGTAAACTATGTTGTTAAAGTATATGCTCCGATGTGGTTCAGAATTAAGCAAAAAGCGTCTTTTAAGGATGGAGCGAAGCATATTTTTCAACTAATTATGTACTCTCGATTTCTACCCTCTAAGATCTGTTGTGGATACCGTTATTGAAAGAAATGCCTTTTTTGCTCACCCAGAAAACTTACTTGTGAGTATGTTGTTTGATGATAGAGATCACATTAGGGAGCTGGCATGGCGAAGAAAAAAAAAAGCTAGAGACACTGAAAGTAGCGATAAACGCAGAATATCTAAAACACCAAAAATTAACTTCTCTGTTAAAGATTACACCGATATTATTATGTGGCACGAATGTCAGGCTACAACACCGCCGGTTCTTCGGCATATTTCTGCTGAGGACCTTCACATCATGGTAAAAGATAAAAGCTTGGATATTTTTGACTTTCCCTGGCACACACAATCTGTGGAAAGATGTGTTAAACTGATTACGGAGGCCTCCAGAATGTAACTGATGCTACTTCTAGAGATAGCTTTATCAGAACCAGGTTTCAGTCTCGGGCAGAAATGCCAAATTCTGGACACAAAAATAAGTTCAAATTTTAAGTTTTTGTCATCAAATATAGGATCTATTTTGTTAAGTTGTTTTGAACCTTTTTCATTAATTTTAATAATAAAATATCTTTTAAATTTTAGTTTGTGTATTATTTGAAGTATATGATTTAGGTCTGTACAAACGTAAAATTTACAAAACTTTTAAGTCTAGTAGAGTTCTGAAGGTGACATGCTATCGTATTTATTTTACATTTTTCATAATCTCTGGAAAATTACGCAAATTTGGATACCTCTTGCGATAGAGTAGCTCAAAAAAAAATTTTTTGGTTGGATCAGGGAGAGCAGCATATCTGCATCCTGATGAGAGACTAATAAGTTTCGAAACCGGTAGGGGTGCTTGCAGCACTCTCTGATTGGACTAGAATATGGCTCGGCTGTGTTTTCGTTTTGCAACGAAATTGAAAATGGTTATTCATTTTTAAAAATTTTTTATGCAAAGACAAATCCACAGAATCGGAAAAGAGAAAGAATTAAACAAAAGAGCACAATTAAACAAAAAAAACTTAAATATCTAGGCCACATATTGAGACACGATAAATACCGTCTACTGCAATTGATTGTCCAGGGGAAAATAGACAGTAAGCGAGGGTCAGGCAGGAGAAGACACTCGTTGCTCCAAAATCTGCGGAAGTGGTTCGGGCTCACATCAGTCGAACTATTCAGAAGTGCCGCAAGCAATATCAGAATTGCCATGTTAATAGCCAACATTCGCAACGTGCTGGGCACTTTAAGCAGAAAAAAAAACTGGATCCAGACCAAGCAGACGCACAGTGGTCAAAAATTCAAATTTAGGAGGACATCTAACAAAAACCCAACTTCTGAGAAACATCTATTAATGATTATAATTGAAAAGTAAAATGCGTACCTTGGTCGGTTCCGAATAATCTATCTATTTCCTAGAAACCTTCCCAAGGTCAAGTAATCGCAACGGGACTGAAAGTATAAGTTTTGTTCAGTTACGCTTTATCGTCGTTTGCGAACGTTGTGTTCTCAAGTTGTTAAAAGTGATAAAGAGTGTTTTAAATTTTTTTTTTTTTTTATTTTATCATGTCTGCTGGTTCTTCAGGTTAGTATTATTTGTGATGCTCGTATATAAAAGTATTTTATTCATAGCAAAATTGGATTTATTAGAAGCAGAGAAAAACAATAGTTATCTTTTTAATTGTTGAAATTTAATAGTCAAAAGAAAAAAAAGTTTATTTAGCTTTATTCTAATTTTTAATTATATTGTTGATTCGTCATTTATCTTTTTATACACAAAATCTGTAGGGTCGGAGTGCATCGGAAGTTGTTTAATAATTTTTTTTGTGTTTTCAGGTATTCACCGAGACGTGACGAGGTTGAATTTATTCGAACTTCTTTAAGATAATTCTTTGTTATCTCGGGCAACTACAGTTGCTTCAAGGAAAAAAATGCTTGACTATGTAAATCATAGAATACCAGACATTCCTGAAGAAGTCATTTTAAACAAAATTTCATGGTTTTTTAACAATCTCTTGGTTCGTTGGAAAGCTAGTGGGAAAAATAAGAAAAATTTTTTGAAGCAGAATGAGGACTGGCTGAATCATTCAATACATAATACTGTTGAACTACATCCAAGTGAATTTGTTTGTACACCTAAAAGAAAATTAAGGCCTATGAAATGGTTTGATACACTAAGCACTAGATCCAAAAGGAGAAGTACAAAAAAATTGGTGTTGAACTATAGCGTAGAAGAGCTTAATTTTGCATCAAGGACTAGTTTTATAAAATCAGGCAAAAGAACTTTGGCCCATGTTATAAAAAAAGCTACAATTTCCAGTCCTCGGTCGCTAAGAAGGTTAAAAAGTGTGCGCGGATCAAAAAGTCTGGTGAAAAATATACAGCTAAAGAAGTCCTTGCTCTCATAGTTGATGCTAAGACCAAATCACAGTATTTAAAATTGAAAAAAAGTGCAAAGAATAATAATTGTGACTTATATCCTTCTTACGATGATGTACTAAAAACAAAAAAGAGTGTTATCCGGAAGGCATAAATGTAACAGAGACTAAGGGGAAGATTAAGTTACAATGTCTCCTTGATCACATTGTTCGTCGTTCAGCTGTCGTCCGGGAAGAAGTATTTTCTCAAAGTTATAAGTGAAAAAGGTATTACAGTTTTTCACATGACTTATAAATGGGGGTTTGATGGAAGTTCAAATCATTCGATGTATAAACAGAAATTTCAGGAAAGTTGTGATTTAGTAGATTCAGACTTGCTGTTAACATCGATAGTGCCACTTAAGTTAACAACACAACAGTTTGAGTCAGAAGAGATTGTATGGCTTAATCCACGTTCATCATCTACTCGATTTCGTGTACCTATTAAATTCGAATTCATAAAAGAAACACGTGATATAATAATACGAGAAAATAATTATGTCGAGGAACAAATAGCTTCGCTCTTACCAACAATTGTAAATGTTCGAGAAGAAATTGTTACTGTCCAGCATACGTTATTAAAAACTATGTTGGATGGAAAAGTGGCCAATGCTCTAGCAGAAAATCCTTCCACACAGAGCTGCTGTATTTGCAAAACTAAACCAAAAGATATGAACAATTTAAGGGCAGTTTTAAAAAAACCTTTCAATTTATCTACTTTTCAGTATGGTCTGTCGACGCTACATGCACATATTAGATTCTTTGAATGCATTTTGCATATTGCTTACCGACTAGATATAAAAACATGGCAGGTCAAAAGTGTCCAAAATAAAGCCATTTGTGAAGCAAAAAAGAAAGAAATAATATCAAAATTTCGGCAAGAAACTGGACTTCTCATAGATACAAATAAGCAGGGTAGTGGTAATACCAATGATGGTAACACTGCCAGAAAATTCTTTAAGACCCTGAGAAATCCGCTCAAATTACAAATGTAGACAAAACTTTAATTAGGAGATTTGCAACCATTTTACAAGCCATATCATGTGGTTATCAATTAAATAGCGAAAATTTTAGAGAATATACTCTGAAAACTGCCGAACATTTTGTGAAATTATACGAATGGTATAAGATGCCAGCTAGTGTCCATAAAATATTAATACATGGAACTGACGTAATTGATATACTTTTACTTCCTATTGGTCAGTTAAGCGAAGAAGCTTTAGAAGCAAGACATAAGGAGTGCCGTTATTATCGACAACATAACACGCGCAAGATCGGAAGAAAAGAAAATATAGAAGACCTTCTTCATGCGTTATTATTATCTTCAGATATGGTTATTTCACATTTAAGACCATTGCCGAAAAGAAAAGTAAATCATCTATCTAAAGAAGTTTTGGGGTTACTTCGTGCACCAGAAATTAGACCTCAAACACCTTCAGTGTCAGTAAAAGAAGAAGATTCGGATACTTCATGCTATAGTAGCCCCGAAAGTGACAATGACGTTTTTGAGTAATGTAAATTTTTATTAATAATTTTATTATTTTTTTTCTACTCTAGATATGCACGCTTGGTAAACTATTTTGAATTTGTTTATATATCGCTATTACTTTGGGTTTTTAATAATTGTATTTTATTTATTTTTGATAGAATTCTGTGATTAGTTTTAAGTGATAATTGAAAACAAGTTCCTAAGAAAAATAAAGAACAAGTTCATTTTTATTGTAATATATGTATTACCCTTATTGCAGCCGGGTAAATATAACAATAATTATGAAACACCCTGTATAATTGAACGACATTAATATTAACTATTTTCGTGATGTTATCTTAACAATTTGTGACCGTTACTTGTTCTTAATAAATTGCCTTAAAAAAATATCACACCGAATTCATCAAGTCCTCTTAAATTTGAATTTTCGACCACTGTGAGACGGTATGACTCTGATGTGTTGTCTGTCGATTTATCCGAGAAAATTTACAAATTACCACCTTTTTTCGAATTTTCTCGCAATCATTATCCACTCGTCTTCTCTTGTAGGTATCTGTAACAAAAATAAAGTCATGTATTTTTCAGGATATCGAGGACTTCACAAAAGGGACCCTTTTTACCTAGATTGTCCCAAAGTAGTTCTAGCACAAATGTCTCAATGTACTCTCCAAGAAGCGAAAATCACAACATGTCGCAGAATACAAAAAGAAAAATAAAGAATACTGCTACTGAGGTGTTATCAAAAATTTAATATACTAGATGCTCCTAAATCGAAATAAAAGAACAGTGCTTTCGGCGAGTATGTGGCTGAAAAGTTGAGATCAATGCCAGAAGATAAGGGGTCATAATGTGAAAAAATAATAAATAATATTATTTTCTATGCCGTATCTCAGTAAGTATCAAGCATCGAAACTAAACGGACGTATTGGCTCTCCGTATTTACACTCAGTTTATCAGTAAATAAATAAACAAATCGAAAAGAACGAAAAACCCCAATTAGAAAAGATTGTTGCCAAAAGAATATGTGTACGAAAGAAGATATTGAAAATACTACTCACAAAAAATATTGAAAGCTAGCCCTAGTGTGCTGAATAAAGCTAACGCCACTTTAAGCCTTACAATTGACGTAACGAAAAAACTATTGAAGTCGAGAAGATTAGTGATGCGATAACACTAGTGCGTCAGAGAATATAAATGTATATTTATAAGAAAAGTCTGTTTATTGATGAAAAACATGAAATCGAAAACAAAGAAAAAAAACAATTAAAGAAGAGTATTACCAAAATAATTTGCGGAGGAAAAAAGGTATTGAAAAATAATACAAACAAAAAATATTGAGAGCTAGCTCTGGAGGGGTGAATAAAGGTAGCGCCAATTTAATCCATACAATTGGCGTAACGTTAATGATAACACTCTTGCGCCAGAGAAAAGAGAAGTTGTGGGTACAGTATCTAAAATGCGCGGGGAAGGGGTGACTAAGGGATTATGTTTTATTTGTACAAGAAACATATATAATTCATATCCAGGATATAAATGCTTGAACTGCAGTAGAGCCTACCGTGAAAATTGTATTCATAAACATAATCTGTTTAATATATTAACAGACGATATTTTTAAATGCAAAACCTGTAAAACAAAAAATTATTAAACAGTTGTTAATTATTCAATACAGTAGAACCCCGAAAATCCGAACTAATTGGGGGGGACAGCCTGTTCGGATTATCCGAAAGTTAGCCTAACTAGTAATTCAAAGCTTTCATTGTCGTTGATTTTGAGTCGCCAAACGTTCTCGCAAGAGTGTGGACAATATTTTTGGACTCAAGTTGACTCCGAGAGAACCGAAGTAAGTTTATGTTTAACCTTCATAGGCACTACATATTAAAGTACGTATTTATTTTTAAGAAGTTTTAAATGTCAAAGTCCTATTAATCCTACATTGTTCAATTTTCTGGTTTTATACACTGTGTCCGTAAAGTATGGAACAAATTCTTTTTTAGCTAAACAGACCATTGTAAGAAATAAGCCTAAGACACGTCGATTTTGATTTTAATTTAGCGTATTTTAAAATAATATTTTAATATACAGGGTGAATTACTTTCGAGTTATGACGTCACAGTCAGTTTTTTTAATGGAACACCCCCATTTTGTCGCAATTTTCGGATTACTCTAGCTGAGCTGATTCCAAAAATGTATCACATGTTGATTCAAATTGGTACAGGGTGGACAAAGATACAATAGTTTTGTGTGTGCTCATAAAGTAACGCGTTAGTTAAATTAACATTAGGTTTGTTCTGGCAAACAGTCAAACTAGTGAAAAACCGTCAGCAAACAGTTGGTCAGTGAGAGAACATAATACAGTCACCAGTGCTATCCCCTCAACTAGCGCTGGTCTACTATTCGCTGATGGTTTCAAACCGTTTGAATCTGATGCTAGAACAAACCTAATATCAAAAATACTTATTGTCTAGCGGACAGAATATGAAAGAAATTTTTTTTTTATCAATTTAAAAGAAACATAGTGGGCTATGTTTTTGTTAAATGTCATTATTTGTTTAGTAATTTATTGATGTTCAGTGACAGCTTAGTACTTCAATATTTTTAGTATTTGTAATTGTTTTAATTATTGCTTAGATTTAATTTGAAGTAGAAATGGAGTTAAGTGTAAAGAAGAGAATTGAAATATTTATGATGATTGGGTATGGAGACAGATCGCGAACTCAGATGGAAGTGTGCAATTTGTTTAATGATAAATATCCAGAAAGACCTATAACGCGTTCAACAGTCAGTAAGATTGAAAAAAAATTCGATAAACTGGTACAAAAATAAATCTGTTGTGATATGAAACAGTTATTTAGACTTTAAATTAAAGTTATTAATTATAATAAAACAAACTAAATAATAGTGTTTTTAAGAAGAAATCTGCGCCTTTTGTCGAAGTGGGCAAAATTTCTTCATACGCGAAATTTACAAACTATTGTAGTTTAAGTGCGGTAAATTAAAAACTCATTAAGTGCTTAACTACTACTTGGACAGAAACTTCTTTTTGTGGACCACTCGATTCAGGTCGGTAAGTGGTTATTTTAAATAATATAATTTAAGAATTACATTTATCGAAAATGTTGATTAAAGTTAAATTCAAAACAAATACAGGTTAACCGTGTTTGGATAAAGAATAAAATATAAATATGGCTGCAGGAGGAATGCAACCGACTACAATAAACGAAGCGTTTTTAATGCAACAAAATAATAATTTATTTCAAGAAAATTGTCAACGTTCCCAAAACGAACAATTATTATATACAGAATGGGTAAAAGTCAGCAATGAAAAACTGCATAGTATGATCACGCAAATGCAAACACATATAAGTATGCTAGAAAATCAAATCAAACAGATTTGCAATCAATCAAATAATAACGCTAAAAATACTGAGGCAACGCCTCCTCCCAGGCAAGAATACGAGACTGATGAAGAGGAACTGGCTAAAGAAACAGAATGGGTAAGGGTAAGAAACAGGCAAAAAAAAAGGAAAATAATGAATACCTCATTTTCTCCACCTACTCCTACAAAAAATGAAGAAATAACCAATAGGCTTGAACCTAAACAAAAAAAAGTCCAACCTCCACCACCAATAATAGTGGAAGGAATTAAAGAATATAATAAATTTATCGAACTGCTCACAAAGGAAATAGGTATAAATAAATTTATAATCCAAATGGTAAATAAAGAGAACTTCAAAATTAAAGCCTACGATGAGGATACGTATCGTGGCGTGACAAAAATACTACGAGAGCAAACACCACACAGTTGGTTCACATACGAAGATAAAAGAACCCGACCAATTAAGGTAATAGTCAAATATCTCCCGCATTCGTGCAAACCAGACAGCATAATTGAAGAATTGGTAAGGAGAGGTTTTAAAGCAGTGAATGCTATAAATAAAATTAAGTGGCGTACCAAGGAACCACTTGACATGTTCATAGTGACTTTTGACAATAGCGAAGATATAAATAAAATACATAGTATACAGCATATACTACAATGTAAAGTCGAAATCCAACCATTTAAATCCTCCAAATTAATATCTCAATGCAAAAATTGCCAGGCATATGGGCATACCCAAAAATTTTGCGCCAGACAAGCGAGATGTGTCAAATGCACAGGGAAGCATCATACTAAGGAATGTACCAAATCAAAAGATGTCAAACCTAAATGCGTACACTGTGGACAAGAGCATCCAGCTAACTATCGTGGCTATTGAATTACAAAACATGAGGAATAGAGCAATAGATAAAAAAAGGGGGGTTAATAAACATCCTTCAGTAAGCAGGCAAGTTAACGAAAATCTAACATTTGCCAATGCAGTAAACAACGAAAAGGAAAGTGGCAAAAAGGAGGAACGAACTAATAATATCGAACAAAGTCTGCAACTCATATTAGCGAAGCTAGAAAATCAAGAACAAATCATAACAACACTGGATGAGAGGCTAAAAAGATTAGAATATAGTGCCAAAGGAGCTATACTTAAATCGAAACAATATTAATTCAATTAAGGTACTAGTGTGGAACGCAAACGGACTCCTGAACCAGCAGCAGGAGCTTCAATTAGTTCTACAGACAGAAAATATAGATGTATGCCTCATCTCAGAGACACATTTTACTAAACACTCATTTATCAAATTTCACGGTTATAGAGTCTATCATGCGATTCATCCTGATAATAATGCAAAAGGAGGAAGTGCAGTGATAATTAAAGAAAATTTACAACATTACGAAGAAGCCAACTACGTAACAGAAAAAGTGCAGTTAACTGCAGTAACACTTAGAACTCTTAGATACCCACTGATAGTGGCAGCAATCTATAGTCCTCCGAAACATGCAATAAGTAAGGAGGAATATATTGACCTCTTTACCGAGCTGGGAAATAGATTTATAGTAGGAGGCGATTATAATGCTAAAAATACCCACTGGGGCTCAAGGTTAACCACAACAAAAGGCAGAGAACTTTTAAAAGCTGTGAATGAATACGGAGCCATAACCTTGTCAACAGGGAAGCCAACTTATTGGCCTACTGACCCCAACAAGATACCTGACCTAATTGATTTTTTCATAACCAAAAATATATCGCAAAACTACCTGAAAATAGATGAATGTCATAAGTTATGTTCTGACCATACAGCAATAACACTAACACTAAGCGAAAACATAATATATAAAGAAAATATCCCTTCGCTAACTAATAAGTACACCGACTGGATAAGCTTCAGACAAATGCTAGAAGAAACAATTAATTTAAACGTTTCTCTTAGAACCGTAAAAGACATTGAAAAAGAAGTTGACCAATTCAATAAAGACATCCAAAGAATATCTTGGGAATGTACTCCAGACATTAAAAGACGCCTAAAAGGATGCAACTACCCGGCAGAAATTAGAACGCTGGTATACGAAAAACGGAAAGCAAGACGAAAATGGTTCCAAAGTAGAGCTCCTCAAGATAAAACAATTGTAAATAATCTCACCCAACAACTAAAAAGAGAGATAAAAGAATTTAAAGAAGAATCCATTAGGACATACTTAAACAACCTAACGACTGAAAAATCCACAGAATATTCACTATGGAAGGCAACCAATGGATTAAAAAGACCAATGATGCAAATACCACCCATAAAAAAAGAAGACGGCACTTGGGCTAGAAGCAGCGAACAAAAAGCAGAATGCTTTGCTACACATCTAGAAAAAATATTTCAACCGCATCAACAACAACAAGAAGAAGAAGCATTACAGAGCAACCATTTGCAAGAAGAAGAGAACATAATGGCAGTAACTGTAGAAGAAGTAATAAAAGAAATCAAGTATAATTTAAACCCGAGAAAAGCTCCTGGCTTTGATTTAATAACAGGACAAATATTAAAACAGCTCCCAAGAAAAGCAATTGTCAAGTTGACCTATTTAATTAATGCTGCGATCAGATTAAAATATATTCCTTCATTGTGGAAAGTGGCGGAAATAGTAATGATACCAAAACCAGGCAAACCACCACATATAACCTCTTCCTATAGACCAATATCACTGCTACCCACAATGTCTAAATTATTTGAAAAACTTCTCCTCAGAAGATTGCAACCAATTATAGTAAACAAAAAATTAATTCCAAATCACCAGTTTGGTTTTAGGCAAAAACACTCAACTATAGACCAACTCCACAGAGTCACCGATATTATAGAAAATGCACTAGAGGAAAGAAAAGTTTGTTCAGCTTTATTCTTAGATGTTGCCCAGGCAATTGACAGAGTTTGGCATGAAGGACTATTTTATAAATTAGAGACTATTCTTCCAAAATCATACACAGACATAATTAAATCGTACTTAACTGATAGATATTTCAGAATCAAGCAAGATAATGCTTATTCTGAACTTAAAGAAATAAAAGCCGGAGTCCCCCAGGGTAGCGTATTGGGCCCGGTCCTATATCTCCTTTATACATGTGATCTACCAGAATTCGATAACTACTGTTTAGCTACCTTTGCCGACGACACCGCCATATTAGCAGTAGGTAAAGATAACGTAGAAACAGCCAATAAACTACAAAATGCGATAAGCAAATTCCAAAAATGGACTAAGACGTGGAAGATTACATTGAATGAAAGCAAATCAGTACATGTTGATTTCACTAATAAAAAAATTCTGTACGCACCAATAAAAATTAATGGACAAGACATTCCGTATGCCAACACAGCCAAATACCTGGGCTTAACCCTAGACACGAAGCTTCGCTGGAAAGCCCATGTAAAGAAAAAGAAGAAAGAATTAAATATTAAATATAAAAAATTGTACTGGCTACTGGGAAGATACTCAGGGTTGTCAACGTATAACAAGATGCTAATCTACAAACAAGTTATAAAACCAGTATGGACGTATGGTATCCAACTGTGGGGATGTACAAAAAAGACAAACTTGAAAATAATACAAACTTTTCAAAACAAAGTATTAAGGGGCATAGTTAACGCACCCTGGTACATCCGTAATGACGATATCCACAAGGATCTACGAATGGAGCCCGTCGACAAAGAAATCCGAAGACACGCAGAAAGTCATGAAAAAAGACTTCTTCTCCACGAAAATATTGAGGCCATCCAGCTCCTGGACAACTCAAACCAGAAAAGAAGACTGAAGAGGACCAAACCTCACGAGTTGGTGTAGTGTGCGACAAAGCTAATAGCGGAGCATTGCGCGACTAGTGTGCAAGCAACGTGTTGGTATAGTGCGTGATAAAGTGAAAAGCAGCGCTTTGTGTGATAGTGCGCAATCAAAAAGTGCGCCAGTAATATAAAGACAACTAAGAAGACATCAAAGGGTGACTCTTAGATATTAAGTAGTTAGTAAGATAGGATAGATAAAAAGTTACTCATTGGTCAAAGACCAGATTGTAGCACTTAGCAAATAAAAAAAAAATAAAAAAAAAAAAGATAAACTGGTACGGTTGAAAATGCACGGAAATCAGGTCCTCCCTCTGCAAATTCTGATACAGCATTAGATACTTTACTTAGTTTTGAAGAAGATGCGCACACTTCTGTGCGTAAAGTTAGTCGCTATATCGGTGTTAGCAAAACAAAACGGTACACAAACTATTAGAGCTTGAAAAATGGCATCCTTATAAAATGAAACTTGTGCAGGAATTAAAAGAAGATGATCCCGATAGAAGAATTCAATTTTGCGAAGCAGTGATGGATAACTGCCACCGAGATCCTCTCTTGGGTCAAAACATTATTTTTTCTGACGAGGCCACGTTCACGTTAAATGGCGAGGTTAACCGTCAGAATTGTTGATACTGGGCAAAAGAAAACCCCCACTAGGCGCGTGAGCATCATACACTATACTCGCAAAAGGTAAATGTATGGGCTGGAATTGTAAAAAATCGAATCATCGGACCCTACTTTATCCAAGGTAATTTAAAGGGGCAACGTACCTTGAGTTTTTAAGAGGGTATCTTGTACCTACTTTACGTAATTTGTTTCCCAGCAGACGTAATCCTGGAGGTTTTAATGAAAGTTTATGGTTTCAACAGGATGGTGCACCTCCACATTATGCTGCAGATGTTAGAAGGTACCTAGATGAAATTTTTCCGAACAGATGGATTGGTAGACGTGGACCTATTGAATGGCCAGCGAGGTCACCAGATTTCAATCCTTTGGATTATTTTATGTGGGGTCATCTAAAGAATGTTGTGTATCAAACGAAACCAGCAAATATTCAAGAATTAAAACAGAGAATTCGGACAGTAATAAACAATATTTCTCAACAAGAATTTTTACGTTTGGGTTACTGTCAAATACAGCAAGGGCTACAGTTGGAACATTTATAAAGTCATGTATTTCATCATATTCTGTCCGCTAGGCAATAAGTATTTTTGATAATATTGTTAATTTAACTAACGCGTTACGCGTTACTATTGTATTTTTGTCCACCCTGTACCAATTTGTATCAACATGTGATACATTTTTGGAATCAGCTCAGCTAGAGTAATCCGAAAATTAAGACAAAATGGGGGTGTTCCTTTAAAAAAAATAACGGTGACGTCATTACTCGAAAGTAATTCACCCTGTATAGTAGGATATTATTTTAAAATACGGTAAATTAAAATAAAAAATCGACGTGTTTCAGAATTATTTCTTAAAATGCTCTGTTTAGCTAAAAAAGAATTTGTTCCATACTTTACGGACACAGTGTATAATAAATATATATTCTCTGTGTAATAAACATGTTTTTAAGTTTTTGTCTTGAATTTTTTAATTTTTTTCACTTTCGGTTGGTTCGTATTAGCGGGGTTCTTATGATTTACTTACGGATAGGTTTATATGCGGGGATATGCTTATGATTTACTTACCTAAATCCAAACTATTAGCGCAGTTTCACACATACTCGGTCGCCGGTTACACGGCACCGTGTACGCGGGTAAAGAGTCTACATTTTAATCAATGCTTTCATACATACCGTGCTCGTTTGAACGCTGGAGAAACTGTTTTAAACAGCACCTTTCCTTTTGATCTGCCATCACCTTTTAAAAGAGCGTTATTCTGGCCAGATCCGACTGCAAGCGGAAACAAAAAAGAAAAAGTAATGAGAAAATATCATCAGTATTTATTTCAGAAGCGTGGCAAAACTGTCATAAGAAAAAAGATGAGAAAACCAGAAAACTTAATGAAAAAGAAAAGAGAGCTTTTCTAAGAGAGCAAGAGAAATTAGATCAAATTAAAAGGAAAAAAGAGAGCTCCAATTCTGAAAGTTCCGAAGACTGGAAAGTGGTAATAGCTTAGATGAGATAGAAAGCAATAAGCGAGAAGAAACTGAATTTTTTGTTGTTGCAGGTAAGCAGGTGATGAAAAAATGAGCGTATCCGTGATACGTTTTAAAAATCTTGTAAAAAAATTAAGTTAGATACAAGATCGGGAGCTAGGGCAGTAACTTAAAAAATATATATTGTAAAATATTTTTCTTGAAAATATATTTTTTCTTGATAATTACATTTCAATAACTTATGTCAGTTAACGTAATGTGAGCTACGGTTGTATATGGACCTGAATTATGGGTTTTAAGAAAGGCAGATGAAGAAAGATTAGAAAGATGGGAGAGGAAAATTCTCCGATCAATTTACGGCGGCATAAATACACAAATGGGATGGAGAAGGACAAATATAGAGTTGGAAGAGCTGTATACGGAACCAAAAATCACCGCAATAATAAAGGCACATAGAATAAGATGGCTGGGACATGTGCAAAGATTGGAAAACCATAGAATGACCAGGATGATATTGAACAGGAAACCAGTAGGGAAAAAAAGGAAAGGAAGACCCCGTAAAAGATGGTTTGACAGCGTCCAAGCAGATTTACGAGAATTAAAAATAGATAACTGGAGAAACAAGGTATTAGACAGAAGAGAATGGAGAGGAGTGGTAAGAAGAGCGCAAGAGAAATTGTAACAGAAGAATGTGCCATGAATTGTAAAATGAGAAGAGCTATATATATATATATATATATATATATATATATATATATATATATATATATATATATATATATATATATATATATATATGTATATATTTATATGATGTATTTTTTGAAATAGACAAATTAATATTGTATATTGTAGATATGTATAGAAAAAAAATGTAATTGTACTTTTCACGCCCAGGGCCTACATGGCCTGTTGAGCAAAATAAATAATAATGTCAGTTAAACCAAAAAATTTTTTTACATTTTACTACAATTTAATAAATTTACGCTGAACAAATTTTTACTCACCTCTGACTTCATATCTCACTCCACCCAATAGCATAAAATTAGTACATGAACCCGCCTTGGTAAGTGCAATTGTACTCTTTACATTATACAAATGACCACGTGGCTAACCAAATTTGATCTACTTTAATGTTTTCTGAATTTCTCTGAATTTTGTACATAAAATATTTTCCTTACACCATCGAATGAGATACACGTGCTGAGCATTGGACATTTAACTGAATTATCCATCGACATCTACAAACTAATATTAAATTAGACTAAAAGCCTCGGTATGGGAGCTTGATCTGTAGTGACCAGATTGCGTACCAAATGGTTGATTAACAGAATTTTGATGCAGAGCTTGATCAGACTTAAATATCAGATGTAATTGTATGGATTAAAACTACACAGGTTGCTGGAATTCCATTTAAGCACAAAATACCCTCATTCAGACTGTATTAACACAAAATTATAACTTAATCGCTACACACGTGATTAATCAAAATTCAAATTTTTCTAAAATCTACTACAATTTTGTTAATTTAAATACTGTTAATATTTCAACTTACCGGTTTTGTTGTAACATGAACTCAATTGCCGGGGGTTTATCTAATGAGGAACAACCCTTTGAAACTGATTTTTAAATAACTTTTGTTCCCCACCATTCACTTCCGTTTCAATACAGGTGTTACAACATTTTACCAACCTTATCATATAAAATAAAATAATTTTGACAGATAGAGGATACCAACAGAATTTGTTTGAATTTTGAAAATTATTAATTTAAATTTGTTTTGAGTAAATTTCCAGTTATACAGTAGCAATTCATATTCAAATAAATCCATCTGAAAGTGTCTCTACTAAAATTCGAGTGGTATATAATGCGTCTCAGAAAAGTCCCAGGCTTGGTAAATCGTTGAATGATTATTTATTAGTCGGTCCTAAGCTACAACAGGACATTGTCTCGCTTTTGTTAAATTTTAGACTTAATCGTTTTGCGTTGTGTGCAGATATTCGTCAGATGTATCGTAATATTTTAGTAGTTCCTGAGCATACGGATTATCAACGTGTGTTATGGAGATTTTCTAGCTTTGAGGAGATTCAGGAATATCGTTTGTTAACTGTCACTTTTGGAGTTGTATCCTCGCCGTATCTCGCTCTAAGAACCCTTCAACAACTAGTGTTGGACGAAGGCTCTCGTTTTCCTAAAGCCGCCTCGCTCGTTTGTAATGCTTCGTATATTGATGATTTTGTTTTCGGTGCTTCGACGCTCGAAGAAGCACAAAGTTTAGTCGGTTAGTCGCTTTGTTGAAGTTAGGAGGCTTTGAGTTACGGAAATGGTGTTCAAACGAACCCAAATTGTTGTCGCAATTTCCTGAATAGCATATTAATCCTCATTCTATTAATTTTGATCCAGAATCAAATGGTCCTTCTTTAAAAATCCTTGGTTTGAAGTGGATTGCACAGTCCGATGTCTTTCAATTTGCAGTCAAATTGCAGGATGTCCCTTGTACTAAAAGATCGTTTTTGTCCGAATTAGCTCGAATTTATGACCCGTGTGGTTATCTAACACCTATTACCTTTTTCATCAAGCATTTAATCCAACGACTTTGGGCAACTGGTCTTGAATGGGATGATCGTCCTCCCTCAGAAATTATTCGTGTGTGGGAGCAATATAAAAGTGAATTATCTCTTATTTTCTCGTGTCCCATCTTAGAACTTCATGGATTTGCTGATGCCAGTGAAAAGGGATACGCTTGTGTCGTTTATATTCGTAGTATTGATAGTCAGAACATGGTCCAAGTTAATTTACTTTGTGCCAAATCGAAAGTAGCTCCTATGAAACAGATTACGATCCCTCGATTAGAATTGTTAGCTGCTGTTCATTTGGTCAAACTTATGTCGTTTGTGTCACAGTCGTGGAAGAATATAATCTTTCAAAAGGTTTATGCTTGGGTAGACTCGCAAATAGTATTGCACTGGATTAAAAGTTCACCTTCTAGGTTTAAAACTTTCGTCGCAAATCGCATTTCGTATATCCAGACCCGTAGTCAAGATTATTCGTGGAAACTAGACTGGTTGACAGGTCCTTCTTTTTTATATACTTTACTTACTTTACTTAATCAGTAGACCCATTATACCTTTCGGTGTAGGGCCATTTATAATACAATTCATTAAATTACAATTCAATAAATTACAATATTTTACAATCTTCTGAATTGTCCTAGCTCTTAACGAACTTTCTCCATTCCTTCCTATTGGATGCCATCTGTGTTGCTTCCTGCCAAGTCTTACCCTTACTCTGCAGTATCTGCGAAATGTCACTGTTCCATTCTTTGATGGGCCTTCCTCTTCTATTCTTACCTATTGGTTTGGCTTCCCACACTCTTTTCACTTGTCTATCATTGTCCATCCGGGTTAGATGTCCGAACCATGCCAATTTTTTCTTCTTGATTGAGTCGAGTATCGGCTTGATTTTGAGTCTTTCTCTTATTTCTTCATTTCTGATTCTATCTGTTCTTTTTACTCCTATCGTTCTTCTGAGGTATTTCATCTCTGCTGCCTGTATTCTGCTCTGGTGTCTTTTGTTTAATATCCAATTTTCTGCTCCATATGTCACCGTAGGTCTATATATTGTTTTGTATATTGTCATCTTGGTCTTTGTTGATATTTCTTTGTTATTAAGGAATCCTCTATTTAGTGCTTGGAATAGTTTTCCTGTGTTTTCCATTCTGTTGTTAAGATCGTCCTCTATGTCTCCTTTGTTGTTGATTACTGTTCCTAAGTATTTGTATGAATTTGTCTGTATTAATTGATGTTGGTCTATCATTATTTCTATTTGATCTTCCGTCCCTTGTTTCCTTGATATTTTCATTATCTGAGTCTTCTCTTTGTTTACGTTTAAGTTGTATTTGCTTGCTTCTAGGTTCCATTTCTCTAAGTTGTATTTCAGTTTTTCTGCTGTTTCCGCAATTAATACTATGTCGTCTGCAAATATACACATCTCAGCGTTTATCATTTGCATTCTGTTCCAACCGATGCAGTATTTCTTGAAAGTTTTCTTACATTCTTTCACTATCTCATCTATTACATTTATGAATAGCACTGGGCTGAGACTTCCCCCTTGTCTAACTCCTTGAGTTGTTTCAAATGGTTCTGACTGTATATTTAACATTCTTACTGTATTTGTTGTTTTCATGTATATACTCTTTGTTGCTTCTATCAGTTCTTCGCTTACTTCCTTCTTCTTTAGGCTTTCCCATATATCTTTTCTTTTGACTGAGTCGAAGGCTTTTTTCATGTCTATAAAGCTCAGGTATATTTCTCTATTTTTCTTTAATGCTTTTTCTATTACTTGTTGCATGGTAAATATATGGTCTTGTGTGTTGTGTCCTTTCCTGAATCCACGTCCACGTCCTCTAATTTATGTTCTATTTCTTTTCTGATTTTCCTTTCTATTATGGTTTCGTATACTTTTGCTGCTACACATAGTAGTGATATACCTCTATAGTTCTTACAGTCTCTTGTGTTTCCTTTTTTGTATATAGGTATAATTACTGCATTTGTCCATTCTCTGGGTATTACTTTTCTCTTCCATATTAGGTTATATATCTATAACAATTTTTCTTTTGCTTTTATTCCTATATATTTCATCATTTCTGGTGCTACTTCATCGCTTCCTGGTGCTTTTCCAATCTTTATCTTTCTTATTGCTTCTTCTAGTTCTTCTTTTTCTATAGTTTCTGGATTTTCCGTGTTTCTTATGGATACTCTCTTTATGTGGCTTTCCTTTTCCATTGTGTTCACTTGATTTCAATTCAGTAACAGCTGGAAATGTTCCCTCCATCTTTCCATTATTGTTTTATCGTCATTTATTATTATTCCTTCCTTGTTCATTATTTGTTTCAGTTTCGTTTCTTTGTTGCTTCTTAGGTTTTTCAGTGTTCTATAAAATAATTTTACGTTTTCTGTGCTGTTTTCTTCCATTTTTTCTCCGAATTTTTCCCAACTTTTCTTTTTCTCTTTCCTAACTATCTCTTTAACTTTTGTTCTTTTTCTCTTATAATTTTCATATTTTTGTTGTGTTTTGTCTTGTATGTATTCTTTCCATAATTTCTTCTTTTCTTTTATTTCTCTTTTCACTTCATCGTTCCACCAAGACGTTCGTTTCCCTCTGTTGTTATTTCTTGTGGTTCCACATATTGATTTAGCTGTTTTTATCATCGCATTTTTAAATTTTCCCCATTCTTCTTCTATTGTTTCTGTTATTATATGTTCATTGTCTATTTCTTTCTCTAGCCCTTCTGTGTATCTTATTTTCGTTGTTTCTTCCCTTAGTTTATAAATTTTTATTATTTCTTTGTGTTCTCTGTTTATGTTCTCATTTCTTTTTATTTCTTTTCTTTTGCTTTTGAATGTGGTTTCTAGTAGATAGTGATCACTACCAATTTCATAACTCCTTTTCACCCTTACGTCTCTTATCCAGTTCTTCTCTGTTTTTTGCACTATAGTATAGTCTATAATTGATTGTTCGTCTCTTGATTTGACTTCTCTTGTGATCTTGTGTATCCTTTTATGTTGGAAGTGTGTGTTCATAATCACCAGGTTATTGTCTAGACAGAATTCAAGTAGTAATTTTCCATTTTTGTTTATTTTTTCCTCCCCATACGGTCCGATGACATTGTTCCATTTTTCTGCTTCTTTCCCCACTCTACTGTTCATGTCTCCTGTGATCACCATTTTCTCTGTACAATCATTTATCACTTCTTGTAATTTGTCCCAGAACTCATTCTTTTCGTTTTTTGTTGCGTCTTCATCTGGTCCATAGCATATGATTAGGTTTGTATTGGTTTCCTCTGTATCCATATATATGTCTACTCTTAGTATACGTTCGTTGTAATATATCCAATTTTTTACTTTGTTGATACTATCCTTCTTAATCAGGCACGCTACTCCTGCCTGAGCTCTCTTCGTTTCTTCCACTCCACTGTATATTAGTAACATTCCGTTTTCTAATATTATTGATCCTCTTCCTTTTTTCTTTGTCTCTGTTATAGCTACTATTTCAATGTTCTTATCTCTAATTTCTTCCCCCAGTTCTATTTCTTTCCCATTTATACCTCTTACATTCCATGATGCCATTTTCAAAATTGTTCTGTTCTTTTCTATGTTTAAGTTGTACTTCAATTTGTTTTTCCTTACGTTTGTGTTATTATCTTTAAATCTGGTCATGTCCCTGTTCTTTGCCTGTTTTGTTTCTCGGTCCATCATTGTGTTTTCTACAGCTAGTTTTTTGAACAAGTTGGTTCTGTATTGTATGTTACTTTTTCTATCCGGCTTGTTTTTTGGTTCCATTTCCACTTAATGCCTTCAATAATTATGAATCCATATCCAATTTTTGTCCTTTTCCCATTAGTCTTTTCCTCTGCTGCTATCTTCCTAAGGTTTCTTTGTATTTCTATCTCTTTTAATGTTAGGTCACATTCTATATATACTCTATGTTGTTTATAGCTCATTAGTTTACCCTTGGCTTTCAGTATTTTCATTTTATCTTCGAATTTTTTAAATTCTATAACACACATTGTTTCATTTATCTTTTGTACCCTATTTATTTCTGATTTTACTCCCATTTTTGCTTCTATGAAGTTCTCTATTTGCTCTGTTCCTATTGTGTCTAGTGGTAAGCCTCTCATTATTAGGTTATTTTTCTTCTTTTCTTTCTGACATGCTTCCAAGGTTATTTCTATTTTATCTATTTTTTGTTTCATCGTAGCCATTTCTTTCTTTAGATTTTCATTTTCTCTTATTATTTCTTTCATTTGCAATTTGTATTCATTATTTTCCTTCCTAATTTCTTTTAGTTCCTCAATCATATTACCCATTGTATTTTTTATATCTTCCAGGTCCTTGTTTTTCTTTTTGTTATCGCTTGCTAATTGTCTCATTAGTTCCATCATTTCGTTCTGGCTGCTGGTTTCATTCGTTGATGGTTTCGACCTGTCTGGTGTTCGGTTCACTTTTCTACTCCTGCTAAATATATCTGGCTCCTCTTTGCTTTTTCTTTTACCGTCCTCATTAATGCTATCATTACCATCCGCCATCTTTCTTCCTATTCAAATTATTAAAGTAGGTATGTATTTATAAATACAAATATTAAATCAAATTAAAACCTACTTGATTAAATCAAATTAATTAAATTTTTTACTTTAATTACAAAATATTTATATATTATTCAATTTTTTACTTTAATTATAAAACTATTTAAATACCATTTAATATCTTATTTATTTATTTATATCAACCATTAATGTTCACTTGAATAAATTAGATTTATCAACAATGTCTTCTTCTTATCTTCAATATCTTCTTATTCTTCGATATCTTCTTATTCTTCAATATCTTCTTATTCTTCAATATCTTCTTGTTTTCGTTCAGAAAGCCGACTCTGTATTTTTCGATAGATAGATACCGAAGTACCTTAATTATAATTAAATCAATTTATTAGTAATTACCACTGCTGAAAGCAGCTTCGGCTAGTCCACCCATAGGACCTTGACTTCTTATCAGTGCCAAAAAACTTGACTATGACTGTAATTATTTTACTGTTAGTAGTTAAAATATAATTTTATTAAAACTAGGTTAGATTAATAATGTATGGATCTTACTTTCAATATTCTTTTTAAATTTACACTGTAAATTTCTTAACTCACTTATTTACACTTTGCAAATAATTTGGTGATTTTTCTGCTCGCAAAGCTTCAGTATTTGAAGTTTTTTTTGCGGAGCGGATTTAAATCGACCTCACTGTCTCTTTACCAGGACCGGTTCCTTTTTCTTTTTTATATAATGTTCCATTAATCTTTCCAGAGGTTCCTCCATCATTGTGGGAAAAATCCCCTTCGGAAGAGGTAAAGAAAAGTTTAGTGTTTGTTTCCACTCGTGAGGAACATTTTTTGTCTTTTTTGTTAGAAATCCAATCGTCTTTTACCTCTATCCAAAGAATTTTGGCCTTTATGTTGCGATTCGCGCACAACTCTCGTTTGAAAAGGTCAAGACGTGTAGGACCCTTGAGTTCAGTAGAATTGGAAAGCTCGTTAATTATTCTTGTTAGGTTTACACAGGAACAGTATTTTGAAGACCAGCTTCAGTCGAACTCGTTTCCAAAACCATTTCGCAAATTAGGAGTATTTTTAGATGATGATACTCAGTGTTTAAGAGTAGGTGGTCGTCTATCGCAGTCTTCCTTGTCGTATGAGGCAAAACACCCCTTTTGTTACCAAAGAAATCTCGTCTTACGACTTTCCTAGTTCGTCATTATCATGAAAAGTACTTACATGCTGGATTTAAGAGTACTCAATTTTTGGTGAGTCAAAGGTTTTGGATATTGTCTTCTAAGCAGTCCGTTAATTCAGTCTTGTCTAAGTGCATTAGATGTTGGAAGCAATCTCCTAGGGCCTTACAGCCCCCTATGGGTGATTTGCCTAGATTTCGTCTCGGGGCCATTAAACCCTTTTCGATTTGTGGGGTAGATTATGGTGGGCCTTTTTCGATAACTATGTCTCGTTATCGAGGAGTTAGAAGTCAAAAGGCATATTTGTGCCTCTTTGTTTGTTGTGCCACAAAGGCTTTACATCTTGAATTGGCTAGTGATTTGTCCGCAGAAGCCTTTTTAGCCGCTTTACAGCGTTTTATTGCTCGGAGAGGTCGAGTATCACAAGTATTTTGTGATAACGGTAATAACTTTCATGGCGCGTATCGACAATTGCGTAGCTTTATGGAAGGTGCTCTTGATAAAGAAAATATTAAATTTTCTTTTGCTCCTCCTGCGGCTCCACATTTTGGTGGTATTTATGAGCGCGGCATTCGTTCTGTAAAAACATATTGCTCGGATAGTCGGGGCTCAAATTTTGACATATGAAGAGTTTTACACTGTTTTGACTTTGATTGAGTCCGTTTTGAATTCGCGTCCTCTCACCCCATTGACCAATAATGTTGAAGATCTCAACGCTTTGACCCCAGGGCATTTCCTGACTCTCGAACCTTTAACATCATTGCCTGTGCCTGATTTTTCGGAGGTATCCCTCAATCGTTTGTCCCGATGGCAGTTGTTACAACGCATCCATAGGGATTTTTGGGCTCGATGGCGTAAGGAGTATTTACATACCTTACAACAAAGGTCCAAATGGTTAGATTCTGGCTTTGTACCCAAAATCGGTAGTTTAGTTGTTTTGAAGGAGGATAATTTGGCTCCGTGTAAATGGCCTCTCGCGCGTCTTGTTGAATTGCATGCGGGCAAAGACGGGGTAGCTCGGGTAGCCACCGTGCGTACGACTAACGGAACTTTGAAACGGCCTCTTGTCCGACTCTGTCCCTTGCCGATAGAGGACTAGATGCCAACTTTTCGTTACTTTAGATTTACGTTTCGTTACTTTAGATTTAGTTTTTTTGTTCGGATTTGTTAGTACGAATGCGACGAAACCACCATTTGATTTTAGTTTTGATTTGAGCTTAAGTTGTTAATATCTTTTGTTTAAGTATTTTAGTATTTTTTTGTTTATTGGATTTGTTTTTTTGTCATTGCTTGTTGCCCAAGTAGTGATATATAGTATTAGTTATTGTTAAATACCTTATGGCCTTTAAAGGGGGGAGAATGTTGGAAATTGCGATAAATTGATTTGATTGTTTAAATAGTTCGAAATCATATCCCATTTTTACCCTTATCGACGCCCGTGTTCCTTGCTATCCATGTGTTCCTATTATCGATATCGTAATTAAGGAATGTGAAATGGGTCGAACGCTTACCACTTGAGATGCGAGATTTTACCCCCGATGGCATAAGAAGATGAGAAACATCGAGACGACCCACGTGAAAAGACGTAAAATAGTGACTTCGTCGACGCGTCCTGATTGACGATTGTAAGTAACCTTGTATTTTTACCTTATATTTTGTTGTTGCCTATATTATTTATCCTGTTATCGGTTTGAGCTATTTAACCACCAATTGATTTGAACATGTGTGTATGGCACCTATGAGAATTTCCATTTAATCTCTACCAATAGTAGCTATTCGAAGACCCCTAGTAAATGGCAGGTTTGGTAATTTGTATTGTTTATTGTTTGTTTCGATTTTATTACTCGTTTCGTTCAATACCTGCTAATAACCTACACCAATAATTAGACTTATTGCATTTTATTTTTTAAAAAAGAGAATTTATTTTGTATCGTTAGTGTTTACTTTAGTTTATTTTTAAACACAATGAAATAAAATTATATGAATTTGAGTTAATGCACTTTCTTTTTAATTTAATGGGAATGATAAATAGCATTATTCGATTTGTTCCTGTTTTAGATGAAACAGGCGTGGAGAAGCCGTAAAATTTTGGGATTACTTCAACCTTCCGAGGTTTTTGAAAGGCAAGAAAACCCTGATTTGACGGCTGAAGAACCTATTCAACCTTCCGAGGTTTTTGAAAGGCACGAAAACCCTGATTTGACGGCTGAAGAACCTATTCAACCTTCCGAGGTTTTTGAAAGGCAAGAAAACCCTGATTTGACGGCTGAAGAACCTATTCAACCTTCCGAGGTTTTTGAAAGGCAAGAAAACCCTGATTTGATGGCTGAAGAACCTATTTAACCTTCCGAGGTTTTTGAAAGGCAAGAAAACCCTGATTTGACGGCTGAAGAACCTATTCAACCTTCCGAGGTTTTTGAAAGGCAAGAGAACCTTGATTCGACGGCAAGCATGCATACGACAACGTTCATTGCTACTTTTGGACAGAATGTGACGCCAAACGTGGTGCAATCGAGATTGGTTCAAGTGTTTGGAAATATTTGATAAATATAAGCTCTGACAATGAAGAAGCGAAAAAGGTCATCTTCTATTCGGATAATTGTTGTGGACAAAACAAAAATAAGTTTGTCTCAACCTTATATATGTATGCCGTGTCTAATTTAAATATTAAGAGTATAACGCACAAATTTTTGATCAGGGGTCACACCCAAAACGAGGCAGACAGTGTGCATAGTCTAATAGAGAAAGAGGTCAAGAAAAATTTGAAATCTGGCCCTATCTACACGCCGGATCAGTATATTGCCTTAATCAAAAACGCAAAAAAGACACGACCAGCAATAGCCGTTCACGAGCAGTCTTTCGATTCTTTCGTAAATTTGAAAGAATTACAAGAGGAGTGGGGCTATAATTTCAGTACCAACACTAATGGGCAAAACGTTAACTGGAATGATATTAAACAATTAAAGGTGTCTAAAGACGACCCATTTACGTTTAAATATAAAACGTCATATGAAGACTAAGAGATTAAGGAAGTAAACGTCCGAAATAAAAGAAAAAAAATGACACCTCTCAGTGAAATTCTGCTTAAAAAAGCTTATACTTCAGAACAAGAATTAAGCGCTAATAAAAAGAAAGACCTGAAGGAGTTAGTTACTAAAGGATTAATCCCGTCATACTACGCTAATTTTTATAATTCAATTTTATAATAGGAACAATATAAATTACCTGTTAATTTACTATTGTATTCGTATGTACGTGATCTCATTATTATTACGGCATAATTAAGAGTACAAGACTGCTAATAATAAGAGAGCTCAAAGACAATTTTATTGTGAATATTAAGCAAAGTTCCTTTTTGTTAATTTTTTTAAAAACTTAATTTTGTGTTACGTTTGTACAAAAACTTGATTTTTATTAAAATACTTATATAATTTTGTATTTTATTTTATTACTAGCACCCACCCCGGCTTTGCACGGGTTTATATTATAGAAACAAACCTTCCCTTATATTACTCTGTCTATTGATGAAAACTGCATTAAAATCCGACTTATTTTATACTATGTAAGGATTATCGTTCTTAATAACTTTTTAGTAATTTCTTTATAAATGGCAAGTTTTAACAATGTTATTTATTTATTAATAACAGATACAAACAGGTTTACCTACTTACATGTATCCGTATCTACAATGACAACAGTTTAGTACAACATGCACATAATGTAATAATTCGAGGCAATAGAGACAAAAACAACAGATGTCTACCAGCAAAAACATTAAAAATAATAATAAAAAAAACCTCTCTTTATATTATTCATGCAATAGACGTTTAAATAATTGCAAGTTTATTCCAAATAATTTCAGACAAGTGGTTGTTGTTAAATCGTTGTAAATTTGGCACATTTTATTAAGTGAGCTAGAAGTATTTACAAAAAATAATATGTTTCTTGGACGGGTTCTGTGATCCGGGATATAAAATTGTATTTGTCCCAAAAGGTCAGGCGAGTCTATTAAGTGATTACATAGTTTATAGAGAAAAATTAAACAACGTTGAAGTCTTCTTTGCTCTAATTTTTTTATATTAAATTCTTTTCTTAATGGTTGATACGAATCATATTCTGGCGATATTTTATGCTTTTTGTAAAATAAATATTTAATAAACTTGTTTTGAATTGATTCAATTTGGCGCATGTGACCACTATTTATTAAGGTACTCCAGACAATACTCCCAAATTCTAATTTGCTTCTAACAAATGAATTAAAGAGCCGTTTAATTGAGTCGATATTATGAAATTTATATGTTACACGTTTAATAAGTCCCATCATTTTGTATGACTGAGACATAATATTTTGCACATGTAAGTTGAAACTTAAATTATTTACAAACGTAATACCAAGATCCGTCACTTCATTGACCCTATGTAAGTAATTATTTCCCATATTGTACATAAAATAACTAGGGTTTGCCTGACGACTATATGTCATGATCGTACACTTGTTCAAATTAAAATATAGTTTATTACGTATTGACCAATCATAAATCTCCTTTAAATCGTACTGTAATTGAAAATAATCATTCAAATCTTTAATTTCTCTAAATATTTTTAAATCATCCGCATATAAAAGGCACCGAGATGTAATTAAAGAAGGTAATTCATTCACAAACAGTAAAAATAATAGCGGTCCTAAATTTGAACCTTGTGGTATACCTGATTCCACGAGGAAAACCTCCGATTTATCTCCTTTATATGATACAAATTGCCATCTATCTGTCAAGTATGTTACAAAAAGTTCTAGCAATGAATTGCTTAGCCCAAAGTACAATAATTTTTCTAATAGAATATCATGGTTGACCTTATCGAAGGCTTTGGCGAAATCAGTGTATACCACGTCTACCTGGTTCTTGTTGACTATGACATCATTAATATAATTAGTAAATAATAATAAATTAGCTTCAATAGATTTATTTTTACAAAATCCATATTGTTGTGGGCATATCATTTTCTGTACATGTGCATACATTTTTTCATGTAAGATGTGTTCAAAAATTGTTGCTATACAATTCAAAATTTCAATAGGTCTGTAATTTTTGCAATCATTTCGTGAACCTTTTTTATGGATAGGAGTTACCTTAGTCATTTTAAACAATTTCGGAAAATAATTATTATCTACTATTTTTTGGAAGATAATTATTAGAGGATATGTAAGGTAGTCGCGACATGCGTTAAATATATACCCCTGAATACCATCAGGTCCCGAAGAAAACTTTGGTTTTAATTTTGAAAATGCGTTATGTATATCACGCACTGTAACTTTAGTGAAACTGAGCAAAGGAGAATTATTGTGACTAGAATTAATAAAATTTAAATCGTATGGAGAAGATTTATGGTCATATATAGACTTAAAATAATCAGCAAACTCTTGGGAAATTGTTTTACTGTCAGAAATTATTTCATTGTTTTCATTAATTATATATTCAGTGTCAATACTCGCTTTCTTGTTTCTATTTACCAAATTCCAAAATAAGTTAGGGCTAGTATTGATACTGTTTTCGGCATTATGTATGTATGACTCATGCGCTTCCCTGATCCTATTTTTTAAAAGTGCTCGCAGTCTTTTATATTCAGTTACATGATAAACCGCTACATTTTGCATACCCCTATGAAACTCTTTCTCCCTTTGCAAACGAATAATGTCTGGAGTAAACCACACAGGAAATTTGTTTATTCTACTCTTAGTTCGAAATCTAGGTACACACACCTCAAATATTTCATAAATTTTATGATAAAAATAGTCAACTGCAATGTCAATATCTTGTATACATCCTAAATTATCCCAGCTACAGTTCCTCAATAAATCACACAACATAGGAAAATTGGCTTTTTTAAAATTAAATTGGTTAGTTAGATTATTCATCTCATGATGATTGATTGTTCCTGTCTTTATCATGTTAAATTCTATACTCAAAACTGGATGTTTCTTATCCTCATTTGTAAATGGATAGTTATTTTTACCAACTAAAATATCAATATTACTCAAAATTAGATCTAAGGTTCGCACATCCTCATTCACAATGTTATTGAAAGACTGAAAGTTATACATACTGATTAATTCATGAATTGACAAATATTTGAGAGAAGTGTTGTTTTCAAATTTATAGTCAACACCGTTTACACAAGGTAAATTAAAGTCTCCAAAAACTAAAATAGATGTGTTCATTGTATTATCTATGTACGAAAAAAGATCAACAAAAGCTATATAATCGTTATTGCTCGACTGGGGGGGGGGGCAAATATACGTTACTTAGAATTAATTTATTTCCAAATACATCCAATTCAACGAATAGTACCTCTAATTCAGTATTTACTAAGATTTGTTTAGATTTATATTTTTTATGAACTGCAATCAGAACACCTCCGCCTCTTGCCTTACGCGTCCTTACAAGGTCCCTATCGTTTCTATAAACCACATACCTTTCGTCAAACAATTCAGAATCATTAATGTCATTACTTAACCAAGTTTCCGTCAAAGCAATAATATCAAAGGTTTCTATCAACAAACTTTGGTAAAAATCTGTCGTTTTCGGCCTTAAACCTCTCGAATTTTGGTAATAAGCGCTAATTTTCATAAAAAAGCTCTGGAGCTCCATAATTGATTATACAACTTATATAAAATAATTACTTAATTTAATATCCTTGGAGGCAAAACTTAAACAAAAAACCTAATTAAATACAAAACAAGTTGTTACCATTTATAATACCATAATTAAAAATAAAGAAAGCAATAATTATAAGTACTGATCAATCATTAACAAAATGAGGAGTTCCCAAATACATTAAACAACTAAATATTAGTATCTAAATTAGATTAAAATAAAAAAAAACATGTCTACCATAAAAAGTGGAAAGATAAATGAAGGTACCAAATAGTTTGTACTAGATACTACGCAGATAATGACCAAACCTCCATCTTGTCACGTTGCCACGTTTACCATTAAGTAGCTGATTTAAAGATCTTGGTGCGACGTAATATTTTTGATACCTCCGTCCTTAATAAAGATTTTGGCATCCCTGGACCATGCATTTTGTTTACGGTATTTTTGTTTTGCTGCATTCAGTAGCTGATATTGCGGCTTCGTAAGGTTTTCACTAATAAATATGTGGGTACCGTTTAACAACTTTTTTGAAATCAAAATTTCTTTCTTCTTTAGATAGGATACCATTTCGAGTAAAACAATTCTTGGTTTATTATTATCAACCTCTCTCTTACCCAGTCGATACACATTATTGATATCATTTTCACTTAAGTTCTCGACTTTCATTGTTGAATGGATTAATTCTTTAACCACCCTAGGCAAATTCTCCTGTTCCTGTTCTGGTAACCCATATATTCTGAGAGTATTATTCCGTCTAACCTGCATAATACCATCCAAATAGGCTTCATTTTTTATAATCCTATTGTCATTACTAACAACCCTACTGTCAATTTTATCTACAGTAGTTTTTAGGCAAACCAATGTCTCATCAACTTTAATAAGCCTTTCATTAAGATCTTTAACAATTTTGCTGCATACCTTTTCAATTAGCATTTCCAACGTTCTATCATCGGGCAAAGATATGCTTCGGCTACGGGTTCCTTTATCCATTTTTCAAGATGTTCGTAGGTAGATACTAGATTATGTTTTTTCCAACACTGAATTATACCCACCTAAACTTTAGACACTAATGACGGTATAATGTGACTTAGTAACAATTTTTGTGAACATTAAGTTAGTAATTTGATTCAAAATATCGGAGCTCACTTTCAGACATTTACACGTGCATGCTGCGTTGCCACGTTATAACGTTAAATAGAATTAAACTTTAATTATTATAAGACACTTACTTTTTAATAATCTTAAACAGTAATAACACCGAAATTCTAATATATTTCATTTTACTTTAAATTATAAAAAGAATGTAATCTTAAAGTTAAAAGAATATAAAAATATTTTTAAAAGCGAAATTGCATTAACAGGTTTTCGTGTAATCCGAAATTTAGATATTATCTTTATTTTTTATTATAAAACGAACTAAGTCCCCAATCTTTTTTTTAAACTAACGTACCTTTTGAAACATGCACGATAACAGGTATTTATATATACGAATTAAAAGAGAATTTCATTATGAATACCCCAAACGTTATCACATTTCCTTAAACCGTATACATTCAATAATATTCCTCGAAATATAGGTGAGGTCAAACATGCAAAACTTTAAACGCGATTTCCCAAAAAATGTGATTTTAGAGTTATTTCGGTTTATTTTTAAAGAAGCGACATGTCCTTTTTTGCTGGTACAATTCCTTCATTACAAAGTTTGAATGAATTTGATATTGGAATTTCAGATGGGAGTAGGGGAGAGTCGCCATGAATGGGACCGGAATGGGACGTTTCGATGCCGCCGGTTCATCGCCGGCCGTTTGGATGCCGCCGGTTCATCGCCAGTCCATTTCATCTCCGTCATATCTCGCATTTCCTAGAATTCCTAATTAGTACTAAAAATAACTAATAATTGTAACTGTCGAAAATTCGGAAATATATCAGATAGCGATTAATTGACTGGCGATGAATCGGCCAGCATCGGCATCGAACTGGCGGCATCGAAACGGCGGCGATGAAACGTCCTAGACCCAATGGGACGATCCTTTAATGGGACACGTTCAAAAGAATACTGTAAACCATCGGCTACAATTTCCGAACTTCCCTAGAAGGTGGCGCTTAAATAGTTGAGCAGTCCAACCTAATATTCACGTGTGTAACGGTATAAAGGCAGTGTTTGTGAAGATTTTAAACGCAAACTTTCGTTTATAAATTCGCAAAGTCTGTTCGTTCGTGCATCGCCGCTCCTGTAATACTTCGAGCCGATTTACCAATGGATTCCCATGTAGTCCTGTCTTCTGAATCCAAACCTGAAAACGGCATTTCGATATCTCTAACCATCTTCGAGATAACCGAACCCAAAGTCAAACATGTGACGTCACAATCCTTCTTCAAATATTTCTTTTCTGTCGACACAGCTAAACGTAATATCAAATCGTTGGTAGTAGGCTAGTAATTAGTAGTTTTACAAATGTTTGACATTTCCCTTCCAGAATTGAACGAGTGCAGTCGCATTTTTGTGTGTCTCTTAAAAATTCAATGTATTAGGTACATCAAATATCGGATCTCGTGTAAATAAACTGTTTATTACTTTAATGTAATGTACAGCTAGTTCCTAAAAAAACTGATACGACTCTTAGTAAGATTTGATTATTTTGAGCAGTGTATGATTGGACTGACATTATATTATATTTATTATGACAGACAAATAATAAAATAAACAAACAAACAGCATTTTTTGAGGTTGAACAGAATAAGTTATCTGACAAATTTTAAGATTTGGGAGTGACAGGGAGTGATGTAAATAATAAGTATTTATCCTTCAAAATACACTGCTCAATTTTCTACAAAATACGCTTTAAGCAGTAGTATTACAGGATCGAATTAATCATGATATGGAAAAAGTGAAAGAAGTATTCAACAAATTGGGTTTTAATGATGTAAGTGACTCCATAACGAAAATTGTAAGAGTTGGACAGAAGAAAGACAGAAAAATGAGACCACTTAAAATTATTTGTAAAGACTGATATCGTTCACAAAGTTATGCGTTTAAAGCACAAGTTAAAAACAGAGTCCTGTCCATATAAGATATCATATGATTCCACACAAATGCAGCAAAATGCTTATAAAGCTGCACGGCAAGAATTATCACAGAGCTCAACATACGGGGAAGTTAACGTAATAATCAAGTTCATAAAGGGGTTACCATCAGTTTGTGTTAAGAAACAAACTGTACAGGAAAACTAAACACTACCCCATTAGCTATTTATTATCAAAATGTTAGCGGATTACGTACTAAGTTAGATGATCTCAAGCTGGCTGTGAATAGTTCTATGTACGATGTTATAATTTTGGTTGAAACGAATTTAAACATGGATATTTTTGACAGTGAACTAAACTGCACACACTTTTGTTTATATAGACAGGATAGATCAAGTCTCACAAGTCAGAAAGCCAGTGGTGGTGGTGTTCTTGTGTTTGTGAATAAATAATTTGTTCTCAAAGGCTCAGGGTAACTCAAGACACAGTGGAACATTTATTTGTATCTTGTGAGTATATGGGAAGTAAATCTATAATTTCAGGAGTATATATTCCACCTAGCATGCCCATAAATTACTATAGAACTCATTGTGACGCCGTGGAAACTATATCCATAAACTACCCATCTCATAAATTATATGTATTTGGTGATTACAATCTTCCGGAAGCTCAATGGTCTAATGATGATTTTGGTGTTAAAGTAGTTTGTCCTAGTACTTTTTCAGCACTTCCAGTGGCTCAGTCTTTTGGTTACCTTCAATTACTTCAAAAGATAGATATTCCAAATAAAAGGAACATTTATTTGGATTTATTGTTCACAAATGATAAAGATGTAGAATTAAGTTTGGCAAGGGAACAAATTTTCAGAGATAGCTTACATCATGTCAGTTATGAATGTATTATTAGAAATATTTATAAGAAACAGGATCCCTCTGGTTTATTTTATGAAGACTATTACTATGATTTTCAAAATGCCAACTACTTGGGTCTTAATGATTATTTGGCAGGTATAGATTGGGAGCGGTGTCTGTTGTACCAGGATATAAATACATCTTTGGAGGTTTTTTATGAAGTCTTGAGTTTTAGAATTTCTTTTTTTGTGCCTCTAAAGAAATATAAAACTGGGACGTATCCTAAGTGGTTTTCATCTGAGCTTAGAAATCTTTGTTACCTTAAAAGAGCAGCACACAGAGCCTATGTCCATACGAAATTCTATGCTAGTTATAATGAGTTTTCTAGGTTGCGAGGGGAGTGTAAACGAGTCAGGGAGGAATGTTGGCAACACTATTTAATTAAGGTGGATCAAGAATTTAAATTAAATCCTAGATATTTTTGGAAATATATCCGAGACTTTAAGTCAAATCATTCTCTGCCTCAAAACATAATTTACAATGACAAAGAAGCCAGAAATGGTCAAGAAAGTGTTGCATTGTTTAAAAACTTTTTTGAATCAGTATATACTTCCAGGAACCAGGATGATTCACTGTCAATAGAGATACCTGAAAATGTTTCTGAAAGTTTTAACTTTACTTATATTTCAAAAGTAGAAATTTTTAACAAAATCTTGGAGCTTCCTAATAAAAACACACTAGGTCCAGATGGGGTACCAAACAGTTTACTTAAGCACTGTATTTACACTTTAGTGGTTCCATTATATTTACTATATAATCAATATTTAAGTGCTCAATATTTCCAGATAAATGGAAGCATAGTTTTATAATGCCTATATTTAAAAGTGGGGCAAAAAATCTTGTTACTAACTATAGGAGTGTCTGTATCCAGTCATCAATCCCAAAACTATTTGATAGCTTAGTAAGTGATCAATTGAAGTGGCTCTGTAGAGGATTAATATCCAATAACCAACATGGCTTTTGTGCAGGTAGATCTACGGTCACCAATTTATTATCGTATCAGATGCAAATTACAAAAGCACTTGAAAACTTTCAACAAGTGGATTCTATATATACTGATTTTTCCAAAGCCTTTGACCAAGTAGATCACTTGGGTTTAGCATGGACACTCTAAAATGGATTAAGAGCTTTTTGTCTGACCGTCAGCAAAGAGTTAAAATAGGTTTGTATCAATCAGATTCTATAAATGTTACCTTAGGAGTTCCCCAAGGAGGACACTGTTCTCCGATTTTCTTTGTTGTATTTGTAAATAGTATTTTTGAATGTTTTAAGAACTGTGAAGCCCTGGGTTTTGCAGATGATTTGAAATTTTTTAGAGTAATTGGCAATTTGGAGGATCAAAAACTTCCTGCAGGAAGATGTTGATAGATTAGATCAATGGTGTAGGATAAATAAGCTAAGGTTAAACATTTCTAAATGTTGTCACATAAGTGCAGTCACATAAAGCATGCAGTGCACATTGCAACAATTGAAAGCATTCAGCATAAATTCTTGCGGGTGTGCTCTTATAAACTTAAGTTGATTATAGTAGTGTCACCAATGGCACGCGTTTTTACACGACTTAGGCTCCACCCACAAATCTCTTTGTTTCGGTAGCGATTATAAACCATAAAAGGCGGTGAATCTCTACCGAAGCTCGAATCTACAGTGTAGCATCGACTCAATCGGTGCATTGTCGGCGTCTGTGACGTCACCGTCTACACTGCAGTCAGCGCGTCGAGGTACCAACAGACCACGTGGAGTTGAAGTCCCTGATTTATCACACTTTGACTCTCACGCGTGGTAGGTAACCACCAAAGATATACCAGAAGCTTATAGAAAAGCCACTAATATATAAATAAAAAAGAAAAAAGGCAGAACACAAATTTACACTTCTTAAACGGAAAAATCAGGTGAGACTTTCGGGGGTGGTTCCACGGGAACATCCCCAGTTAGGGACCCTAGGTTTACTGCCGTTGCAGGGCAGCGTCGACAATCCTAGACGGAATTCAAACCAGTGTTTTGAATTCCATTGCACTCGAAGATTGTCGGCAGACAAAAGACTGCTCTTCAGTATCCGAGTATACTGCCCTTTCGACCAACAAAATAAGCGCACCTGTCATGGCACCAGGAACAGATGTTCCTGGTGCTGCCTCCAATTCCGGAGATGGTGGAGGGGAGAATACATCCCTCTACGACGATCTCCCCCCGGAAATCCCGAACTTGCAGTGGTATGACATGACCAACAGCCTATTCTCAAGCGACACGTTCGTCGACCAGGACCATTTTGCCCATGTCATGGCTCACATGATAAAGTTTGGTGCCAAGACGTATCCACAGACTTGGAACCAGACTCTCGAAATTCTTTATAAAAATAAAAACGAGGCTCTAGTCAAGTCTTTCATGGCTAGAGCAGAATTTGTTATGCCGAAGTATAACACAAGATCTACCACCAAAAAAAACTTCCCTCCTCTTCCTAAATCTAAAAATACATCAAATTCAAATTCCGAAAATGCTACTACCTCTTCTTCTTCTTCTTCAAATACGTCAAAACCTGCTACCACAAATACAGCCAATACATCAAACCAACAGGCAAAAAAAACCTATCACTACAAAATCCTAAATATCCCGAACAATATCGATACTCAAAGGAAACTCTGTGCCATAGTCAATACAAATGAGCTACTTCGAGGAAACATTATCCTCCTTACATTCATTCCAAACCAACAATGGCCTATCTCGAGACTGGAAAAAATTTTTCAGTCGAAGAGATGAGCCTCAAACTACAAAATAAAACGGGAGACAATTCAATAAAAATCATCTCCAAATTTTCCAATAACTCTTCTAGCCCAAAAAATTCCAACCCTAGCTCAACCTCTAAGACTCATCAGTATCAGCTGGTCGCGACTAACATCGACGTCGAAATGACCGAAGCTGAGATGAAGGAGGCCTTAGAGGAACAAGACATCCAGATATCTTCTGCAGTCCGTATTATTGCCCGTAAAGACCAACGAGTCACAAAACTTATGCGTATAAACTTTACAACTGAAGGGCAATATAACTTCGCCCTTGCGCATGGCATTAAAATTGACGCTCAAATCAAACGATGCGAAGCCCCACATTCTTACAGCCTGTCCCATCCAACCACAAAATACTGCAGCCGATGCTGTCTGTCGGGTCACGATATTGCAGAATGTCGTGACAGACAATCAATCTGCCCCAGCTGTGGTAGCAAGGACCACAAATTCACCAACTGCCCCACAAAGGACGTTCCAAAATGTCCTAACTGTGAGGGACAACATGCTGCCTGGTCACCTAAGTGTCCAAAAAGACAAACACCTCCTACCAGCCATCAGGACGCTAAGCCTGTGTATCCTGAAAAGAGGGTACCACCAAAGATACTTACCGAAGAAGCAAAAACCTTCATAACTTTTAGCACCATGCTAATGGCTAACGTTCTCCCTGATCGCAGAAATCACATCTGCAAAACCGCATCCGAATTGTCAACTTTGGCATACGGTCACTCTATCTCGTACTCTGATAGAGATAACAGAGTACACCTAACATTCGTCCCCCAATTCTAGATAATAAACGCTTATGGACTGTGTAATTGGAACAGTAAACTGTAATAGCCTCAGCAGGAAGAGACATCTTGTCAAACACCTGCTGAGTACAAACGATATCCAAATCCTTTCCCTAACCGACACAAAATCCAAAACTAGTCCAAATTTTACCGGGTACACTACGTACCACAATCCTAAAAGCCAGACCTGTAACGGGAATGGCATCCTAATACACAAAAACATCCCTACTGCCCCACATACCATTCCTCCCAACATTCCTATACAGGATATCGACCTTATTGCAGTAGACCTGCTCCAAAACAACGAAATAATAACTGTAATCTCTTACTACAGAAAACCAACAATACCCCTTTCACTAGAGCTAGTCGAATATTTTTCAACACTCGACAAAGCTATTCTAATGGGCGATCTCAACTGTAGACACACTCAATTCGGTGATACTCACACTAATCCTCAAGGCAGACAACTCTCAAATCTAATTTTAGATCTGCCAATCTACAGAATCACCAACAATGATATAACGTTTTTGAACCACCTAGGAGCATCCATTGTCGACCACATATTGTGCACAGAAAGCATAGTGGACAGGTTCGACGATGAATGCTTCATAGGTGACACAATCACATCAGATCACGTCCCATTACTAGTCAAAACAGGACTATGGACCCCTCCACCAAAATTCACCCACATCTACAAAAGAGATTACAGAAAGGCCAATTGGGAACTATTCCGTGAAC
The DNA here is from genome assembly GCF_917563875.1 of Diabrotica virgifera virgifera. Classification (NCBI taxonomy): domain Eukaryota; kingdom Metazoa; phylum Arthropoda; class Insecta; order Coleoptera; family Chrysomelidae; genus Diabrotica; species Diabrotica virgifera. The sequence goes on along the minus strand of NC_065451.1, from coordinate 129,965,318 downwards.
ACGTCTCACAAAATATTCCTCAGTTAGGTAATACCATATCAATTCCAGAAATTGATATAAAAATCGCACAAATCGAAAATCTTTTACAAGAAGCATCTAATCGTGCAATTCCAGAAACAAAATATAATATCTATACTCCAACACTTCCACAACCAATCCTCGCTAAAATTAAAGATAAGCGCCGCTTACTCAGAGAGTATAAAAGATTCCGCCTACCAATCATCAAAACAGAATACAACCGACTCTCGGCAGTAATCAGGAGGGAGGTCAATGCCCACAAAGATCGACTTTGGAGGGAGGCGACCTCTGGACTGGACCACCGAGACGGAGGTAAATTCTGGAACAAATTCAAAATCCTAACGAGACAAAAAATCAGAAAAGATTCTCACCTCATTGAAAATAATCGAATACTGTCAAATCCTCAAGACAAAGCTGAAGTCTTCAAAAGATATCTTGAAAGCACATTCATTACCCCAGAGAATCAAAATTTCGAACAACAATTCCGAATAGATACTGAGCAGAACGTACAACGATTGCTGGGAAACCCAGCACCCATAGTAGGGCCCAACTATCAACAGATAGTGGCCCAAACAGACATAGAAACCGTCAGGAGACTGTGTAACTTTGGCAAAAACACAGCTCCTGGCCCAGATGGCATACACAAGAGATGCCTCAAACAACTTCCTGATGCAATTTTCCCGCTTCTAACAAGAATAATCAATGCATGTCTACTGTTAGAATATTTTCCTAATCCTTGGAAAATATCTAACACAATCCTGATCCCTAAACCAGGGAAACCCTCTACTAGCGCTGAATCCTATAGACCAATCTCGCTTCTAAATACTCTAGGCAAGGTCTACGAGAGGCTCCTTAAGGAAAGGCTCGTAGAACACCTAGAGAGCCACAATATTCTACCAAGTTTCCAGTTTGGATTCAGAGCTAGTCATTCCACAAGAAATGCATTGATAGAAGCAACAACTTTCACGTCTCAGGCAATGAATGAGCGCGGCAGACTAGCAATAGGCATCTTTCTGGATGTCCAGAAGGCCTTCGATCAAGTCTGGCATGCTGGACTTATCGAGAAATTGCACCGTGCTGCTGTGCCCATTCCTTTCCTGAGAATAATAAATTCGTATCTAACTGCTCGTACTGTTCGGGTAAAAGTTGCAAAGCACATCTCAGAACCTTTCACTCCTCAAGCAGGAGTGCCACAAGGTTCCGTAATTGCGCCTATATTATACACAGTCTATAACAGCGACCTTCCTAGCCCTAGGAATCCTACAGAAAGTATCTTGCTATTCGCCGATGACACAGCCTTAATCACCACTGGCCCACCTCTCCGTAAGAGGGGGGAGAGCTCGGTATTCGATAAAGCTCAAGCACAGCTTGACAGAACTGTCGAGTGGTGCAACAGATGGAGAGTGACCCTAAATCCTGCTAAAACCCAACTAATGTTATTTAGAAACCCTAAATGCCACGCTGCTTCTTTGGAGCAGAACAACCACATTAGACTCAACGGAGAAAGGCTCGTTTTCGCCCCGTCTGTTACCTATTTGGGTGTCGAATTATCCAAGACACTCAACTGGGATAGAGACGTTAAAAACACTCTAAACAGAGTAAGGAACAGAGCCAATCTGCTGAAGTGTCTAATGGGTAAGGGGGGTACAAGCAAGGCCACTCTTCTCCACACATATAAAATGTACGTAAGACCACTGATCGAATACAGGGCTGTCCTCTACTCGACACTAAGTCCGAAGCTTATGCACTCGGTCTTAGCCACGGAGAGGAGAATCCTGAGAAGGATAATGGGCGTGGATTTCGACTACCCATCGGCTGAAATCCACCAACTAGCAAACATCCCCTCGATTCAGGATAGAATCAGTAAACTTAGCAAAAGATACGTCCTAAGAACAATCAATAGCAACAACATCAGAGCTAAGGAGGTCCTTAAGACCAGAGTAGATCGCAGAGGACAAATACTCACCAGGAACCCAGCAACAAAAGTTCCCTTCCCGCCTGCCAAACTTCTAAACTTGGCAGGCAACGAACTTCCTGAGGAGTATTGGAACGTCCTTGAATCAATTCCCCTATTTTATCGTAGGCAATAAAAGCCTACACTCCCAATGCTGATTCCAAGAGCCGTTCCTAAATAAGATAAATGAACTTGTGTTTAGTAGCAGCACACCCAAAAAAAAAAAAAAAAAAAAAATACCAAAATAAACTCAAAAAAAAAAATGTAAAGATGTAAATGGCATGTCGTACCACTCCAAGCAAAACCCCAGTCCACTCGTCTGGACAACTTACCAACCTGTCAACCATAAAATTCGCACCCAAGACGCTTAATATTTCTCAAACTCCCCCCGCAAAAAAAAAGGGGGGAATCTGCCCTTGAAGAGGCTGCAAAGCCTAAACGAGGTTAATCAACAAGATGGACCGAAGCTCATTCTCGATCCGGACGTCGAAAAGTAAGGTCACTGCTTGCACACCCCACTCTTACCGACGAACAGCGAGAAGCCTGAGAGCACCAAGTGCTGAAGTAGCTGCGCACAGCAGCCCTAAGCGATTAGTTTGGACTCAGTGTGAAAAACCAACGACGCTTGGCCGTGTAAACCAAAAAGGTAGACGGATTGCGGGGTTACAGAGGAATACTCTGGCCCTGGGCTCGAGTGGCAACGCTCGCCCCGAACTCTACCTAGTGTTCACATACGGCTCCAAGAACAAGTGCGAGTAAGGGGGACAAACTAATCACGAGAAAGGCTTTCAGCGAGGGACCCACCAGCAGCAGGGTAAACTGCACCCATCAGGTAAATATAGCCATTGTCTAAACGCCGGAAAAGCACGGAGGGGTGGACAAGCCACCTTTATCCCTGGGGTTTACCCCCCAGAACACCTTGAGGCTGAGGTGCCCTCCGATCGCCAGACTAGCATCCTCCCAATCGTCATGCCTTCATCAGTAAGGTCCGTCAGCTCCACCCGGTCGCTTCGTCCTCGGACGTCGACCTCGACAAACGTTGCCACCACTGTTACCACCACTACAGCCAACCAATATGCCTCCTTGCAACAGGAAGGCACGGTACCTCCACACAGCGGCTACAACCGGCTCCAGGCGGAACTGGACCTCGCGACCCTTAGCGCGGAGATGCAAATCGTCCGCGATAAGTATCTCGAGGCCTACGGCCGCATCGAGCAGGAAGACGCCAATAACCCTTTTCTGCAGCGATATGCACGCGACTTTCCGCCTTTAACACCAGCACAGGCTGGTCCTCAGCGTCAGAGCACTCACGTTAAGCAGGGTGCTAAACAAAAAATTCCCACTCAAACGTCCAATCAAGTATCTCAACAATCATCTCAACAACAACCCACGCAACAACAAGCATCCATCAGCGCAAACAATCCGCAACAACCTAACGACTTCGTCTTCCAAAGAAGACAACTAAAACAAATCTCATATGCCAATGCCGCAGCAAATCCTCGCCCAAAAAATCAGTCTAAAAACCAAAACGTTATCAATGCCATTAATGATCCGACTCTGTCCGAGTACCTTATCAAAGATCTTCCAAAAGATTTATGCAATAAACGCACCTTCTTTCGGCAAATAAATGCCACCACTCTTCTAGCCAATAAGATTCATTCATGCAAAGTTCTCTCTCACGGCATCGCACACCTGCGACTTTTTAATTCAATAAATGCAGAGGAAATAGAGAAAGCAGTCCGAAAAGCAACTGGCCAAACTATGGTTACGGTTCACAGCCGTAGCAAAAACCCCAACACTTCCTCTAGAGATCCCACTTATCTCCTCTGCATCACCGGTATCGATGTGGACTATTCTGAGGAGGAGGTCACCGCACTGCTCACCGAACAAGAGTTGAAAAACTGTGGAGAGTCAAGTCCTACAAACTAGGCAGGGACTCTAAGGTGATCAAGGTGGTGACTAAATCCTTAGAAAAATTCACAACAGCATTGAGCCGAGGCATAACTCTCGACGGAGAAATCTACAATGCCGAGCTTCCACACGGCTCCGATCCAACTATCCCTACCCCAAAATATTGCAGCAAATGTTGCATCAACGGACACTCTATTGACGAATGCCCTCAAAAAGCATTCGTCTGCCCCCACTGCGGCGGCAATCATAAATCCAGCGCCTGCACAAAACAGCAGGAACCCAAATGTCCGAATTGCAGCGGCGACCACCATGCATATTCCAATAAGTGTCCACAAAGACACACTATCCCCTCCGCCCAACACGAAATACAGCCACTATCGATCGAAAGATCATTCCCTCCATTTGAACTCCCAACGGAAACGAAGAACATCCTGTCAATCCAGACTGCTCTGTTGCTGAACTTGTTGCCCGAACTTCGCGAGCATATCGCAGCTATCACGGCTAATCTAATTAGCCAAGTCTACGACCACTCGACAGTGGTCCACGGGTACGGAAGCAATGTCACGGTGACATTCCGCTCCAACCACTAAACACCCTCCCTTTATGGATTTCACCCTAGGCACAGTCAACTGTCAGGGTCTCTCCAAAAAGAGACCCCTCATCAAGAATATCCTGTCGAAGCACAACATCCAGATCCTCGCACTCACAGATACTCTGTCGAAAAGCGATCCACACTTCGCAGGATATTCGATCATCCATCGAAGCCGCTGTCAGGTTTCACGCGGGAATAGTATTCTCGTTAAACACGGAATACCGCACACCACACACACATTCCCACAAAATTTTCGTCCACCTTTCCTACTCCTTGGAAAGTGGCCAATACCATCATGCTTTTGAAAAAAGGCAAACCCCCAACCGACGTGGAATCCTACAGACCAATATCTTTAATCAACACTCTGGGTAAGGTTCTTGAGCTAATCCTAAAAGAGAGGCTCAATGACTTTCTCCAAAACCACATCATACCAAAATTCCAATACGGATTCCAGTCTGGTAAATCTACTAAACATGCATTAATAGATTTCACAACTAAAGTTACCCAAACCATCAACGATGGTTCATTCGCCATAGCCACATTTCTGGATGTGCAGAAGGCTTTCGATCAGGTCTGGCACGACGGACTTGTTCGGAAACTTCTGGACATCGGGCTACCATTACAATTTACCAAAATTGTACACTCATACCTCCACAACCGAACTGTAAGAGTGAAAATAAGCGATCAAAAGTCCACCCCTTTCACTCCACAAGCTGGAGTTCCCCAGGGTTCAGTCCTAGCACCGCTGTTGTACATCATCTACAACAGCGATATCACCAATCAAAATATCCCAGGCACTCAGCTGTTTCTGTACGCAGACGATACGGCTCTGCTCACAACAACCTCTCGATACAACCCAAGACTCATCCATAGAAGAGCCCAGGCTCTGTTGGACGGGGTCGGAGAATGGTGTTGTAAGTGGAGAGTCACGCTGAACGCGAACAAAACAACAACAATTGTGTTTCGCGCCCCTTCTGTGTCACATAGAATCATAATTAATGAAGACGACCAATATCCATTGAGACTGTTGGGAGAAAGGCTTGTTGTTAGCCCGACTGCGACCTATTTGGGGGTACTGTTCACCAGGACTCTTAACTGGGACGCAGATCTAAAGGCAACTTTAGATAGAGTAAGGAACCTTTATTCGACCAGTAATAGAATACAAGTCATGTCTCTACACCCTTTGCTCAAGAGCAAAACAAGAGAGGTTGTTGCGAGCGGAACGTAGAATCTTGCGTGTATGCAACTACGAGCACTGGAGATATCCCTCAAACGAAATCCATAACATTTCAAACATCCCCAAAATCACCGAGAGAATAAACTCTCTGAACAGGAACTTCACAATCAAAGTAATCAACGATCCCCCCTCCGACACACAAGAAACTCTCAAATGTTCCTGTTCATCTTCCGGCCACGTACTCTACCGAAAGCCCAAACACTGATATCACACTTTAACTCTCACGCGTGGTAGGTATCCACAAAGTATCCACAAACAGTTTATTGAAAAGCCACTAATTACAACAATAAAAAAGAAAAATAGGCAGAAGCACAAATTTACCTTCTCAAACAGAAAATCAGGTGAGACTTCAGGGGTGGTTCCTTGGGAACATCCCTAGTTAGGCTCCTAGGTTTACTGCCGTAGCAGGGCAGAGTCGACAATCCTAGAAAGAATCCAAACCAGTGTTTGAATTCTATTGCACTCGAAGATTGTCGGCAGACAAAAGACTGCTCTTCAGTATCCAAGTATACTGCCTTTCTGACCTCTAAAAAAGCGCACCATCATGGCACCAGGAACAGATACTGTTTCTGGTGCTGCCTCCAATTCCGGAGATGGTGGAGGGGAGATACCATCCCTCTACGACGATCTCCCACCGGAAATTCCCAATCTACAATGGTATGATATGTCTACCGAATTATTCTCGAGCGACGCGTTCGTCGACCAAGAGCATTTCGCTCACGTTTTGGCCCACATGGTCAGGTTTGGCGCCAAAAAATACCCAGAAACTTGGAGCCAAACACTGGACATACTTTACAAAAACAAGAATGAGGCTCTAGTCAAGTCTTTCATGGCTAGAGCCCCTTCAAAACCTGCTTCTAATAATGACAACTCTAACGCCAAATCCACTGATAAAAGAGAAACTTCTAATTCTCAGGAAGATGACTCCGATTTTGTTATCCTAAGTATAACACCAGATCCACGAAAAAAATTTTCCTCCTCTTCCAAAAACAAAAAAAGCGTCTAGTTCAAACTCAGAAAATAATGCTACTAATTCTTCTTCTTCTTCTTCTAAACCTGCTGCCACAACTACAGTAACTTCAACTAATCAACAGGCTAAAACTTATCATTATAAAATCCTCAACATTCCGAATAACATCAATTCTCAAAGGAAACTCTGTGCCATCTTAAATACCAACGAGCTACTTCGAGGAAACATAATTCTCCTCACCTACATTCCCAATCAACTAATGGCCTATCTCGAGACTGGAAAACAGTTTTCAGTCGATGAGATGAGCCATAAACTTCAAAATAAAACGGGAGACACATCCATTAAAATCATCTCCAAATATTCCAACAGCAACTCGTCTAGCCCAAAAAATCCTAATCCTGGCTCAACCTCTAAAGCTCCTCAATTTCAGCTGGTCGCGACAAATATCGACGTCGAAATGACCGAGGCTGAGATGAAGGAGGCCTTAGAGGAACAAGATATACATATTTCATCTGCAATTCGTATTATTGCCCGTAAAGATCAAAGAGTCACTAAGCTAATGCGCATTAATTTTACGACTGAAGGGCAATACAACTTCGCTCTAGCGCACGGCATCAAAATCGACGCACAAATCAAACGTTGCGAAGCCCCACATTCCTTTAGCCTGTCCCATCCAACTACCAAATACTGCAGCCGATGCTGCCTGTCGGGTCACGATATCGCAGAATGTCGTGACAGACAATCAATCTGCCCCAGCTGTGGTAGCAAGGAGCACAAATTCTCTAACTGCCCCACAAAGGACGTTCCAAAATGTCCTAACTGCGAGGGACAACACGCTGCCTGGTCACCCAAGTGTCCAAAACGACAAACGCCTCCTACTAGCCATCAGGCCGCTAAGCCTGTATATCCTGAAAAGAGGGTACCACCAAAAGTACTTTCTGAGGAAGCTAAAACCTTTATAACTGTTGCTAAACAACAATGTTTAATATTAGTTTAATTTCGCTCACGCTGTATATTAGTTTTAAGATATAGACTTTCCTAATTTTCCTAAAATTTAATTATCTTTACGGATGCCGGTACTTGCTTGAAAAGTAACTTTCTAAATATAATCATAATGCGTTCTTAAGAATTATAACAATGACAGTACACAGTTAGAAATTTTTATCTCTCAGTCTTTGTTATCCAAAAATTCCAACCAGGCCATTTCATGAGAAAGACCGCTGACGTAAACTTTAACCAAAAAAGGAAATTTTGAAGGTCAAGGAAGGCGGTTGCGATGAAAGGGGGTTGGGGTGTGTGTATTCGGAGACAGTGGACAGTACAGTTGCAACTGCCAGACGGGACAGTCGAAAGGTTGGAGCTCAACGCTCTCGGTTCAGCGCAAACCGGAGTCTTTAAAACGTGTTCAGTAACTAGTGCCAACTCTTTTTGTTTTCGTGCTCATAGTGTGTTTATTGAGCTATTGCAAGCAAGCTATCGGCGTCCAAAATTTCGTTATTGTAATTGTTGTTGGTAAATAGACTTAGTAAAAACGTTCTTCTCGTATATTTCATTTTGTCCCAAAGCTTTGGGTGGTCCTTCGTTAAAGTAGAGAAAAAGTGAAACCATTTCCCTAAGGAAAGAAAATTCAATTTCCCCAAGGGGAAAAACCAGCGATCTATAACTGGTGCGCGAAACAAAGGCACCAGGACGAAGTGTAAGGCCAACAACACCTACATCTTCGCACATGTTCCTTCGAGACCGGATATCTTCATATTTTAACTTCGAACCAAAGATCTTCGCTTGGTTCACCTTCAAGTTAGACATCGACGCACCTTCAGGATCTTCCAGTGGACGTCTCCAGACTTCTTCATCGTGGTAGCTGATTCAACGCATCGCATCAAACTCACAACAAACTGTAAGCTTTTTAATTTTAATATTACTTGTGAAGTGCACACTATAAACTCTCTTTGAATATTTATTGAACACTTTCGTTATTTCGCTGTTTTTTATATTTATTGGACATTAATATATTTTCTTGATTTTATTGGACATTCTCATATTTCGTTAATTTCTCTGTTTAATATTATTTTTTGGTTTTTAATTCAAAGATCAAATCGTTTCACGTAGTTTTCGCTCATCAAATTTTTGTCTAATTTACGCAGTCAACCATGAATAAAACCGTTGACGATCTCACTAAAGCAAGAGATGACCTTGTTAAGGCAAGGGGTCGTAGCAAAGCTTCGATAACTAGATTGGAGAATTGGTTAAAAGATAATGGAAATAAAAATATTTCAAAAAATGAACTTATTTCTAGAAAAGATTATTTATCAAAAGTTTTTGACAAGTACCTTGACGTTCAAAATGAATTAGAAATATTAGATGATGCATATGCTGTTGACATGGCAGATGTAGAAGGGAGATTTCTAATCTTGGAATCAGCCTTAAATGATAAAATTGATCAAATTTCAGTAAATTCTGTTATGAGCACCTCAGCTCAACAAAGTCCCACAAACTCAAATAACCGTCATGTCCGCTTACCGGAGCTAAAAATTCCTCATTTCGATGGGACTATAGGGAATTGGCCTAGTTTTTCCGAGATTTTCACAAAACTTATCGTAAATGACACTCATCTTTCAGATATTGAAAAACTAATCTACTTAAAATCAATTCTCAAAAACGAACCTCTACAACTAATTGAAAATTTGGAAATTGTGGGTTCAAATTTTTCTGTTGCTCTCGATATACTTAAAAATAGATTTGAAAATAAATGTTTAATAATTAATACTTATTTAAAACAACTTTTGAACGTTCCTTCAATAACAAAAAATACTGCTCAAAACTTGCGTGAATTCTTAACTCACATAAAAAAGAATTTAAGTGCGATAAACAATTTAAATATTTCCGACAATCTTGCAGATTTAATTTTAATTCATATATTCACACAAAAATTAGATTTTAATATGAAACGATCCTTTGAATCAGAAAGAGATTTTAACGAACTTCCTACGATAGATGAGTTTTTGAATTTCATTGAAAAGAAATGTAAGATATTGGAAAATTTGATCTTTGAAGAAAAAACAAATCATAAACCAAAACCGTCTCTGCATACTTCTGCAGATAACAGAGATACACTTTTTAAATGTTTTGTCTGCAATTCTAGCTCACACAAGGTATACTCTTGCCAACAATTTTTAAATTTGACTGCTCAAGAGCGTATACAAAAAGTAAAGAACAAAGGTTTCTGTCTCAATTGCCTTGCTAGTGGCCATAAATCTAATATTTGTCCCTCATTGTCGAATTGCAAAACCTGCAATAGGCGCCATCATTCTTTGCTCCACATTTCGCATCCGTCGGAAAATAATGCAAAGCAAGTTTCCGATAGGTCAAATCATCAAAGTCAACCCGCCCAAAATCAATTTGTTCGTAATTTCCGTGACCAACGTCAAAACCAGCATCCTTCTCAATATACCTCGGAGAATATTCAAGAAAATTCGCAGAACAATTCTGTTCTAAATGCAATTCCGCAATCTTTGCCAGATATGCAAAATCCCCCAGGTCCGAGCAATATTTCGTCTCACTCTGTATATTCGAAAAACCTACAAGTTTTACTCGCAACTGCTTTGGTAACTGTTTACGATGTTCAAAATAATCCCATCTCAGTTCGTTGTTTAACAGACTCCGGTAGCCAGGTTTCGTTCATAACAGACAGGTTAGCCAAAAGAATTTCTTATTCACCATATACCAGAAATCTTCAAATATCAGGCATAGCTCAAACTTCTTCTGTTTCAAACAGGATGGTAGACCTTCAAATCCATTCAAACACATCTCCTGACAAAAATTTTTATCTGTCTTGCGCTATCCTTGAAAGCATTACGTGCCAGCATCCACAAGTCGCGCTTGATTTAAATTTATTAAAAATACCAAAAAATGTAAAACTCGCAGATCCACATTTCTGTACCCCGTCGGACGTAGACATTCTTTTAGGAGCTGATATCTATTTCGATCTAGTTACGTATGGCTTAATAAAACTAGGTCCCAATCTTCCTATTCTTCAAAACACTCATTTGGGGTATATTGTAGGAGGAAATATTCCATACTCTCGTAATGCAATGTTAGGATCAAACTCGAATCCTTCAACTAATGTTCACTCTCATTACTCAAATGTTTCATTACACGCACAAACTGTTGATCTCGATTCTCTTTTAAAGAACTTTTGGGAAATAGAAGAGACTAAACCTATCAATCCTATTCATGCAAAAACATTAACTCCCTCAGAACAGCAAGCTGAGGACATATTCAAATCTTCGTTTACAATTCTTCCCAGTGGCAGATTTCAAGTAGACCTACCTCTGAAAACTCCTAATGAATATCGAAAATTAGGCGAATCATTTCATTTGGCAAAAAGACGTTTTTTCAATCTTGAAAAAAGGCTTAATAAATCAGACGAATTACGGCGTCAGTACAATGATTTCATATCAGAATATGTATCTTTAGGTCATTGTAAATGCGTTCCTCTTTCTAAAATTAATGAATCGTCAGTACATAAGTTTTTTCTTCCACATCATTGTGTTCTCAAACATGATAGCCTAACTACCCGACTCAGGGTTGTATTTGATGGATCAATGAAATCAACCTCAAATGTGTCTCTCAATGATATTATGCTTAAAGGTTATACCGTACAACCTGATTTATTCGAAATCCTAATTCGTTTTAGACTTTACAAATATGCTCTCATCGCCGACATCGAAAAGATGTTTAGGCAGATAAGAATCAATCCGGAACAGACATTTCTGTTAAACATTCTATGGCGCAATTCCCCGCAAGAAGAATTAAAATGTCTAGAACTTCAGACCGTGACTTACGGCACAAATTCAGCTAGTTTTTTAAGCACTAGATGCCTCAAAGAGTTGGCAGTTCGTAATCAAGGAAATTACCCATTAGCTGCTGATGCACTACAAAATTCTTGTTATGTAGACGACATTTTACATGGTGCAAATGACATCGACACTTTGCATAAGACTTATAAACAGCTTTCTGTGAGTTTAAATTCCGCCGGAATACCACTCCATAAATGGAGTTCTAATTCTTCTGAGTTTCTCGACTCCATTTCCACTGAATCACAAAATTCTAATTATGTGGTAAAACCCGAAAATTCGTCAAATAAAGTTCTGGGGATATGTTGGAATTCTAAGTCTGATTTGTTTTCTATATCTATCCCTGACATTTCCAATGAAACAAAATACACAAAAAGAGAAGTTCTATCCATTATTGCCTCTATTTTCGATCCTCTTGGTCTAATAAATCCGATTACTGTATCTGCAAAGTTGCTAATGCAAAAAATTTGGATGTGTAACTTAAATTGGGATGACAAACTCACACAAGAAATTTCCTCAGAATGGTTAAATTTTTTAGCTCACATTCCTGATCTCGCCAAACTTGCAATTTCTAGACCTCTGCTCAATCCTCTCAATATTTCTCGAATTGAAATCCATGGTTTCTGCGATGCAAGCATGAAAGCATATGGTGCTTGTATTTATTTACGAGTTTTACATGAAAATGGAACCGTTTCGTGCAACCTAATCACCTCAAAGAGCCGTGTAGCTCCGTTAAAAATCATTTCCCTACCGAGGCTTGAATTATTAGGTGCTGTTTTGCTCTCTACCTTGATTTCAAATATTGTCCTTATTATTTCACCAAAGGTTTCTCCCATAGCTTCGGTTAGGTTGTGGACAGACTCCCAAATCGTACTTGCATGGATTAATTCTCATCCTTCTCGTTGGTCAATCTTCGTAGCAAACCGTATATCTCAAATACAGGAGTTAACGCAAACTTATTCATGGAATCACATAGGGTCTAAAGATAACCCTGCAGATATTCTTTCTCGCGGTACCACACCCGCTTTGCTGATAGAAAATACATTATGGTGGCATGGGCCTAACTTTTTAATGAACACAACCACTAAATTCAATGAATTCGTTCCAAATACTGACTTAACAGGTGTCCCTGAAATAAAAGGCACTCTTCACACTGTAAATAATTCAAAGCCAACTCTATATACAACATTTTGCAAATTTTCATCCTTCACTCGTTTACAAAGAGTAATTGCATATTGCAATAGGTTTATCTACAATCTTAAGAATAAGAAAAACAAAAGAAATGGTGTACTTTCGGCTACTGAACTGATAGAAGCTGAGCAAAGGATAGTCAAAATTATTCAACTAACATTCTTTCAACCAGAATTTAACGACTTGCAGCTCCAGAAACTAGTTAAAAATAAGGCAATTTTAAAATTGAATCCATTTATAGACACATCTGGTTTTATAAGAGTTGGTGGAAGACTTCGCCACGCAAATGTTTCATATAATCAAAAATTTCCACTCCTTCTTCCTTCAAAATGCCATGTAGTTAGATCGTTGCTTGAAAGAGAACACATTCGCCTATTGCACACCGGCCCTCAAAATACATTGTCAAACATAAGACTCACTTATTGGCCTCTTGATGGACTAAGAGAAATCAAGAGAATCATATACAAATGTAAGAGCTGTTATAGATTTAACGCAAGGCCGGCTTATCAAATAATGGCCGATCTACCCAAAGAGCGGTTTCAGGTCTCTCGACCGTTCACTAATGTTGGTATCGATTACGGGGGCCCACTTCAAATAAAATCTTCAAGATTGCGACGTGCACCCATTTGTAAGGCTTATATAGCAGTATTCGTATGCCTCGTTACTAAGGCAGTCCATATAGAGCTAGTGTCCAGTCTCAGTACTGAAGCTTTCCTACTAACTTTGAAAAGATTCATTTCACGCAGAGGCATCCCTAAAACGATATATTCGGACAATGCGACCAATTTTCTCGGAGCTCGTAATCAGTTGAAGGAACTTTACGACTTCTTTATGGGAGCGGATGTCCTACCTACCATAAAGGCATTCGCAGCCTCAACATCAATTGAGTGGAAGTTCATTGCACCTCGATCTCCACATCAGGGTGGAATTTGGGAAGCAGCAATAAAAAGCTGTAAGTATCACTTGGTAAGGATGATAGGCAATAATATTTTTACATTCGAGGAATTAACCACTATTTTAGCTCAAATAGAAGCAGTTTTAAATTCACGACCACTTTGTCCATTGTCAGACAGCCCAAATGACTTCTCATTTCTAACCCCCGGTCACTTTCTGATCGGCAGCAGCGTGACTTCCTATCCAGAGAAAGACATCTCGTCAAGATCCGAAAATAGTTTGTCACTGTGGCAGAAATGCAGCAAAATTCAGCAGCATTTCTGGAAGTGCTGGTCCAGGGATTATTTAAATCGTCTCCAAAACAAGCCCAAATGGTTTACGCCCCAAGAAAACATTAAAGTTGACGATCTTGTACTCCTAATCGATGACAACGCTCCCCCTCTAAAGTGGCCATTGGCAAGAGTAATTGAAACATTACCAGGTAAAGACGGCAAGATTCGAACCATAAAAGTAAGAACTAAAGACGGAACATTCATAAGATCTATTGTTAAAGTGTGTCCTCTACCTCATACTCATTTAGATGTAGGTCACATCAACGGGGGGACTATGTTGCTAAACAACAATGTTTAATATTAGTTTAATTTCGCTCACGCTGTATATTAGTTTTAAGATATAGACTTTCCTAATTTTCCTAAAATTTAATTATCTTTACGGATGCCGGTACTTGCTTGAAAAGTAACTTTCTAAATATAATCATAATGCGTTCTTAAGAATTATAACAATGACAGTACACAGTTAGAAATTTTTATCTCTCAGTCTTTGTTATCCAAAAATTCCAACCAGGCCATTTCATGAGAAAGACCGCTGACGTAAACTTTAACCAAAAAAGGAAATTTTGAAGGTCAAGGAAGGCGGTTGCGATGAAAGGGGGTTGGGGTGTGTGTATTCGGAGACAGTGGACAGTACAGTTGCAACTGCCAGACGGGACAGTCGAAAGGTTGGAGCTCAACGCTCTCGGTTCAGCGCAAACCGGATTCTTTAAAACGTGTTCAGTAACTAGTGCCAACTCTTTTTGTTTTCGTGCTCATAGTGTGTTTAATGAGCTATTGCAAGCAAGCTATCGGCGTCCAAAATTTCGTTATTGTAATTGTTTTTGGTAAATAGACTTAGTAAAAACGTTCTTCTCGTATATTTCATTTTGTCCCAAAGCTTTGGGTGGTCCTTCGTTAAAGTAGAGAAAAAGTGAAACCATTTCCCTAAGGAAAGAAAATTCAATTTCCCCAAGGGGAAAAACCAGCGATCTATAACTGGTGCGCGAAACAAAGGCACCAGGACGAAGTGTAAGGCCAACAACACCTACATCTTCGCACAATAACCTTTAGCACCATGCTAATGGCTAACGTTCTCCCTGACCCCAGAAATCACATCTGCAAAACCGCATCTGAATTGTCAACTTTGGCATCCATCTCGTACTCTGATAGAGATAACAGAGTACACCTAACATTGGTCCCCCAATTTTAAATAAAAACAAACGCCTATGGACTGTGTTATTGGAACAGTAAACTGTAATAGCCTCAGCAGGAAGAGACATCTTGTCAAACACCTGCTGACAACAAGCGATATCCAAATCCTTTCCCTAACCGATACAAAATCCAAATCCTGTCCAAATTTTACCGGGTACACTACGTACCATAAACCCAAAAGCCAAACCTGTAACGGGAATGGCATCCTTATTCACAAAAATATCCCTACTGCACCACATGTCATACCTCCCAACATCCCTATACAGGATATCGACTTTATTGCAGTAGACCTGCTCCAAAACAACGAAATAATAACTGTAATCTCTTACTACAGAAATCCAATAAGACCCCTTTCACTAGAGCTAGTCGAATATTTTTCAACACTCGACAAAGCTATTCTAATGGGCGATCTCAATTGTAGAAATACTCAATTCGGTGATACTCACACTAATGCTCAAGGCAGACAAATCTCAAATTTAATATTAGATCTGCCAATCTACAGAATCACCAACACTGATATAACGTTTTTGAGCCACCTGGGAGCGTCCATTGTCGACCACATATTATGCACAGAAAGCATAGTGAACAGGTTCGACGATGAATGCTTGATAGGTGACTCAATCACGTCCCATTACTAGTCAAAACAGGACTATGGACCCCTCCACCTAAACTTACCCACATCTACAAAAGAGATTACAGAAAGGATAATTGGGAACTATTCCGTGAACACGTCTCACAAAATATTCCTCAGTTAGGTAATACCATATCAATTCCCGAAATTGATATAAAAATCGCACAAGTCGAAAATCTTATACAAGAAGCATCCAATCGTGCAATTCCAGAAACAAAATATAATATATATACTCCAACTCTTCCGCAACCAATCCTCGCTAAAATCAAAGATAAGCGCCGCCTTCTCAGAGAGTATAAAAGATACCGCCAACCAATCATCAAAACAGAATACAACCGACTCGGCAGCAATCAGGAGAGAGGTCAACGCCCACAAAGATCGACTTTGGAGGGAGGCGACCTCCGGATTGGATTATCGAGACGGTGGTAAATTCTAATTCAAAATCCTAACGAGACAAAAAAGATTCTCACCTCATTGAAAATAATCGAATTCTGTCAAATCCTCAAGACAAAGCTGAAGTCTTCAAAAGAAATCTTCAAGATACATTCATTACCCCAGAGAATCAAAATTTCGAACAACAATTCCGAATAGATACTGAGCAGAACATACAACGAATGCTGGAAAATCCAGCACCCATAGTAGGGCCCAACTATCAACAGATAGTGGCCCAAACTGACACAGAAACCGTCAGAAGACTGTGTAACTTCGGCAAAAACACAGCTCCTGGCCCAGATGGCATACATAAGAGATGCCTCAAACTACTTCCTGATGCAATTTTCCCGCTTCTAACAAGAATAATCAATGCATGTCTACTGTTAGAGTATTTTCCTAATCCTTGGAAAATATCTAACACAATCCTGATCCTTAAACCAGGGAAACCCACTGAATCCCTAAACCACGCTGAATCCTATAGACCAATCTCGCTTCTAAACACTCTAGGCAAAGTCTACGAGAGACTCCTTAAGGAAAGGCTCGTAGAACACCTAGAGAGCCACAATATCTTACCAAGTTTCCAATTTGGATTCAGAGCTAGTCATTCCACAAGAAATGCATTGATAGAAGCAACAACTTTCACTTCTCAGGCAATGAATGAGCGCGGCAGACTAGCAGTTGGCATCTTTCTGGATGTCCAGAAGGCCTTCGATCAAGTCTGGCATGCTGGACTTATCGAAAAACTGCACCGTGCTGCTGTGCCCATTCCTTTCTTGAGAATAATAAATTCCTATCTAACTGCTCGTACTGTTCGGGTAAAAGTTGCAAATTACATCTCAGAACCATTCACTCCTCAAGCAGGAGTGCCACAAGGTTCCGTAATTGCGCCTATTTTATACACAGTCTATAACAGCGACCTTCCTAGCCCTATAAATCCTACAGAAAGTATCTTGCTATTCGCCGATGACACAGCCCTAATCACCACTCTCCCACCTCTCCGTAAGAGGGGGGAAAGCTCGGTATTCGATAAAGCTCAAGCACAACTAGACAGAACTGTCAAATGGTGCAACAGATGGAGAGTGACCCTAAACCCAGCTAAAACCCAACTAATACTACTTAGAAACCCCAAAAATAACGCTGTTCCCCTGGAACAGAACAACCACATTAGACTCAACGGTGAAAGGCTCGTTTTCGCCCCGTCTGTTACCTATTTGGGTGTCGAATTATCAAAGACACTCAACTGGGATAGAGACGTTAAAAACACTCTAAACAGAGTAAGGAACAGAGCCAATCTACTGAAGTGTCTAATGGGAAGAGGGGGTACAAGCAGGGCCACTCTCCTTCACACATACAAAATGTTTGTAAGACCGCTAATCGAATACAGGGCTGTCCTTTACTCTACACTAAGTCCGAAGCATATGCACTCGGTCTTAGCCACGGAGAGGAAAATCCTGAGAAGGATAATGGGCGTGGGGTTCGACTACCCATCGGCTGAAATCCACCAACTAGCTAATATCCCCTCGATTCAGGATAGAATCAGTAATCTTAGCAAAAGATACGTCCTAAGAACGATTAATAGTAATAACATCAGAGCTAAGGAGGTCTTAAAAACCAGAGTAGACCGCAGAGGACAAATGCTCACCAGGAACCCAGCAACAAAAGTTCCCTTCCCGCCTGCCAAACTTCTAAACTTGGCAGGCAACGAACTTCCTGATGAGTATTGGAACGTCCTAGAAACAATACCCCTATTTTATCGTAGACAATAAGAAGTCTACACTCCCAATGCTGAATCCAAGAGCCGTTCCTAAAATAATGATTAAATGAACTTGTGTCTAGTAGCAGCACAGCACAAAAAACCCCAAAAAAAAAATATACAAATTCAAAAAAAAAAAAAAAAAAAAAAAATGTAAATGGCATATCGTACCACTCTAGATAAACCCCCAGTTCACTCGTCCGGACAACTAACCAACCTGTCAACCATAAAATTCGCACCCAAGACGCTTAATACTTCTAAAACTCCCCCCGCAAAAAAAAGGGGGGAATCTGCCCTTGAAGAGGCTGCAAAAGCCTAAACGAGGTTATCAACATGGACTACCGAAGCTCTCACTTTTTATTTACACACAGTTGCATCTGAGCCAAGGTGCAGTGCTGACGTCCGTGACGTCATCGTCTATACCGTAGTCAGCGCGTCGGGGTACACCAGACCACGTGGAGTTAAAGTCACTGTTATCATACTTTAACTCACACACGTGGTAGGTACCCACACACAGTGTAAACAGATAAAAAATAAGCCACTAATAATAATAAAAAAGAAAAAAGGCAGAAACTCAAACTTACCTTACTCAAACAGGAAATCAGGTGAGAAGTCAGGGGTGGTTCCTTGGGAACATCCCTTAGACAGGCTCGCGGGTTTACTGCCGTAGCAGGGCAGAGTCGACAATCCTAGAAAGAACCCAAAACAACTGTTAGGGTTCTCTTGCACTCGAAGATTGTCGGCAGACAAAAGACTGCTCTTCAGTGTCTAAGTATACTGCCCTTCTGTCCACAAAATAAAGCGCACTATCATGGCACCAGGAACAGATACTGTTTCTGGTGCTGCCTCCAATTCTGGAGATGATAGAGGGGAGATACCATCCCTCTATGACGATCTC
The DNA here is from genome assembly GCF_917563875.1 of Diabrotica virgifera virgifera. Lineage (NCBI taxonomy): Eukaryota > Metazoa > Arthropoda > Insecta > Coleoptera > Chrysomelidae > Diabrotica > Diabrotica virgifera. The sequence continues at coordinate 129,946,458 of NC_065451.1, read as the reverse complement.
CCACCGGAAATACCGAATCTTCAGTGGTATAATATGTCTGCTGAAATGTTCTCCAACGACGCGTTCGTTGATCAAGAACACGATGCTCATGTACTGGCCCACATGGTCAGGTTTGGTGCCAAAAACTATCCAAATACCTGGAATCAAACCCTTGGCATCTTATATAAAAACAAGAATGAGGCTCTAGTCAAATCTTTTATGGCTAAAACTTCTGAAAACCGCGAAACTTCTAATCCAACTCAGGAAGACGACACCGAATTTGTTATACCAAAATATAACACTCGATCAACAAAAAAAAAATGAAAACTATTCCAAAAATTTTCCGTCTCTTCCTAAAACTAACTCCAAAAAATCTTCTAGCTCAAACATCTCCGAAAAATAACGCAACTACTTCTTCTTCTTATTCTTCTGCAACATCTAAACCTGCTACCATAACTTTTGAAACATCAACCAACAGACAGGCTAAAACATTCCACTACAAAGTCCTTAATATTCCTAATAGCATCAATTCACAAAGAAAACTCTGTTCCATTTTAAATACTAATGAGCTTCTTCGAGGAAACATAACTCTCCTCACCTTCATTCCTAACCAGCAAATGGCCTATCTCGAGACTGGAAAACAATTTCCAGTCGATGAGATGAGCCATAAACTCCAAAACAAAACGGGAGACACCTCTATAAAAATCATCTCCAAGTATCAAACTAATACCAACTCGTCTAGCCCAAAAACTCCAAATCCTGGCTCAACCTCTAAGACACCTCAATTTCAGCTGGTCGCGACAAACATCGACGTCGAAATGACCGAGGCTGAAATGAAGGAGGCCTTAGAGGAACAAAACATACAAATATCTTCTGCATTCCGAATAATTGCCCGAAAAGACCAAAGAGTTACCAAACTTATGCGCATAAATTTCACTACTGAAGGGCAATATAACTATGCTCTAACGCATGGAATTAAAATCGACGCACAGATCAAGCGTTGCGAAGCCCCACATTCCTACAGCCTGCCCCACCCAACTAGTAAATACTGCAGCCGATGCTGCTTGTCTGGTCACGATATCGCAGAATGTCGTGACAAACAATCAATCTGCCCCAGCTGTGGTAGCAAGGAGCATAAATTCGCAAACTGCGCAACAAAGGACGTTCCAAAATGTCCTAACTGCGAAGGACAACACGCTGCCTGGTCACCTAAGTGCCCACAACGACAAACTCCTCCAACTAGCCATCAGGACGCTAAGCCTGTCTATCCTGAAAAGAAAATTCCTCCTAAAGTACTTTCCGAAGAAGCAAAAACACTTATTACGTTTAGCACAATGTTAATGGCTAATGTACTCCCTGATCGCAGAAACCACATCTGCAAAACCGCATCCGACCTCTCATTACTAGCATACGGTCATTCCATCTCTTACTCCGATAGAGACAACAAGGTCCATCTGACCTTTGTCCCTCATTTTTAGAAAAATAATAAACGCGTATGGACTGTGTAATTGGAACAATAAACTGTAGTAGTCTCAGCAGGAAAAGACATCTTGTCAAACACCTACTGGTAACAAGCGATATTCAAATCCTTTCCCTAATAGATACCAAATCAAAATCCTCTCCCAATTTTACCGGATACACTACGTATCACAATCCTAAAAGCCAAACCTGTCACGGGAATGGCATTCTTATCCACAAAAACATCCCAATCGCACCTCATATTATACCCCCCAACATTCCTATACAGAATATCGACTTTATTGCAGTAGACTTGCTCCAAAACAACGAAAAAATAACTGTAATCTCTTACTACAAACATCCACTACAGCCCCTATCACGAGAGCTGATCGAATATTTTTCAACACTCGACAAAGCTATTTTAATGGGCGATTTCAATTGTCTGGGAAGTCCTTAAGCCAGCAATCCATCTCTCACCTAGAAAAATGTGCAGCCGATTTCGGGTTGAAGTATAGTAGGGATGTAGATACATTTGAACTAGTCAACGAGGATTCTTCATTTAAATACCATGCAAATGAGCTTTTTGAAAATATCGAGAAGGCAACGCATTTGGATATTCTCACAGCGATCTCAAAATATGGACTAAGAGATGCCTACCCAAACATTGAAGTAGCTATAAGAATATTTTTGACCATGCCTGTCAGTGTGGCATCATGTGAAAGATCATTCAGTAAACTCAAAATTATTAAAAACTATTTGCGTTCCAGCATGAATGAAGCAAGACTGACAAATCTTGCCATTCTATCTATAGAATACATACAACATTGCTTCGAAAATCGACTACAACGATGTCATAAAAGAGTTTGCAAAACTTAAAGCAAGAAAAGTTAAGTTTTAGTTGCCTAAAATACCATTCCAAACTATGTATGTTTTACTAAGTTCGACAGGTTAATCTTTATTTGTAGAAGATTTTATTGTATTCTGTCAATATTATATTTCTATGTAAATAAATATGTATATATGTTAATGGATAGTCTACCTTATTACTTATAATCCCCAGATCAAAAGACACATGTAGGTGATCAAAATAAAAAGGTTATAGGCTACAGTTAAAAGGTTATTATATCGTTGAGTATAAATTTAAAAAAAAAACTACTAAATTGTTCAAAATATGGATAAATTTTACAATAGAAACGTGCACTAAAAGTGTATTTTTCACTATTAGTGACTCACACGTAATTTAATTAAGAAGTCTGATGGACGAATTCCTTTCAGAAAATAATAAAACTTCACCATTACCAATGACAAATTAAAATTAAACCCGTTGTAAAACGATCTCAAAACGATTAAAAACTAACAATTTTGCAGTGTGAAATTCAAAATTTTTCGGGGAGGACCCCCGAACCCCCTGTTACGTTGGGGGTATACCCCCCAAACCCCCCGGTAGGGGCGGTTTCATTCCAATCGCCAAGAGCGCTGTATGGCTTAGTTACGGCCCTGCTCGTAGAACACCTAGAAAACCACAACATCATACCAAGTTTTCAATTTGGATTCAGAGCTAGTCATTCCACACGAAATGCATTGGTAGAAGCAACAACTTTCACTTCTCAGGCAATGAATGAACGCGGCAGACTAGCAATCGGCATCTTTTTAGATGTTCAGAAGGCATTCGATCAAGTCTGGCATGCTGGACTTATCGAAAAACTGCACCGTGCTGCTGTGCCCATTCCATTCCTGAGAATAATAAATTCATATCTAACTGCTCGTACTATTCGGGTAAAAGTTGCAAACCACCTCTCAGAACCATTCACACCTCAAGCAGGTGTGCCACAAGGTTCCGTAATTGCGCCAATTCTATACACAGTCTATAACAGCGACCTTCCTAGCCCTTTAAATCCAACGGAAAGTATCTTACTATTTGCCGATGACACAGCCCTAATTACCACTGGCCCACCTCTACGAAAGAGGGGGAGATCTCTGTGTTCGACAAAGCACAAGCACAGCTCGACAGAACTGTCGAGTGGTGTAACAAATGGAGAGTATCCAACAAAAACTCAATTGATTCTTTTTAGAAACCCGAAAAACAACGCTGTCCCCCTCGAACAAAATAAACACATTAGACTCAACGGTGAAAGGCTTGTTTTCTCCCCGTCTGTAACTTATTTGGGTGTCGAATTATCAAAGACACTCAATTGGGATAGAGACGTGAAAAACACTCTAAACAGAGTAAGAAACAGAGCCAATCTACTGAAGTGTCTAATGGGACGAGGGGGTACAAGCAGGGCTACTCTCCTGCACACTTATAAAACGTACGTAAGACCGCTTGTCGATTACAGAGCTGTCCTCTACTCTACGCTGAGCCCGAGACTTATGCACTCGGTCTTAGCGATTGAGAGAAAAATCCTAAGAAGGATAATGGGCGTGGGTTACGACTACCCATCGGCAGAAATCCACCAACTTGCTAACATACCCTCTATTCAGGATAGAATAAGAGACCTTAGTAAAAGATACGTCCTTAGAACTATAAATAGCAATAACATCAGAGCTAAGGAGGTTTTAAAGACCAGAGTAGACCGCAGAGGACAAATACTCACCAGGAATCCAGCAACAAAAGTTCCCTTCCCGCCCGCTAAACTTCTAGATTTGGCAGGCAACGAACTTCCTGATGAGTATTGGAACGTCCTAGAAACAATACCCCTATTTTATCGCAGACAATAATAAGTCTGCACTCCCAACGCTGAATCTAAGAGCCGCTCCTCAATAACAAAAGAACTTGTGTACAAAAGTAGTAGCAAAGCACAACAAAACAACAAAAACAAAACCACAAAGAGCAAAATAGCATATTATACCCCTCTAGACAAAAAACTCCTAGTCCACTCGTCAGGACAATAAACCAACTTGTCAACCTACAAAATCGCACCCAAGACGCTTAAAATTTCTAAAACTCCCCCGCAAAAAAAGGGGGAATCTGCCCCTTGAAGAGGCTGCAAAAGCCTAAACGAGGTTAATTAACATGGAATGTACCGAAGCTTTCTCTCTGACTCTCTAGTCTCGACGAGCACCATACGTGCCTCTAGTGGGCTTCGGCCTACGCCGTGGCGGCCATGTGGCCTACTTTGCGGACAAGTATTGTCCTATTACAGAATACTGTGCTGCAGTTCTCATTTTTACACCATAATTACTGTGTTTTCTCTACCTACTTCCTTCTAAATTAAAATGTGAGAAAAGAGATAAAATCTCAACCTTAGAAACGCCAAGAAATGGCAAAGTAAGTTACAAATTGAACTTAAAAGATAGAAATATGGAATAAAGATGCTATAAACAGCTTAGCAGAAAGACACAAGTCACAACCCTATCTAACCCAGATAGGTAAGCATCTACATTGGAGGATGGTCGACGGGGCACTTCCAGACCGTAATTTCCCAGTGAGATGATATGGCGCCCAACTAAAATTCGGACTACACCACGTCCTGAGATCCTGACTAGCCGTTTCCTGTATGGTATGGTTCCACACACAGCGTGACACCGAAGCCACCGGCTTCCTGGAGACCATGGAATCCACGTAGCAACTGCTGAGCATGGAATGTGCCTGGCCTGGCACCCGGCCTCGTCCCGGCTTCCCGCAGGCACGCTCGCCTTGCACTTCTGGATGGTTGATGGGACCCTGGTGCACTTATGGTGGACCGCCGATGGTCTGTGCACCTCCTGCAGGACTCTGGTACAAAACGTGAGTTTTTAAACTATCTTTTATCAGTGATTTGGGTTCTATGTACTTTATTTCGAAATTTTTTTTTGCAATTTTGACAATTTCTTTAAACAATCTTAATATTTAACTAATTTTTATTTATTTTAATAACAATTTTAAAACATTTTAACGTAAAACCTTACATTTTTACTATTTTTTGGCTAATAACCATAATTTTTATTATTTAACTACGTAACAACATTATAAGTCGTATAAGTTTTTTTTGGAACCAGCTGTACTTGTTATGTGACGTTTGTAATTAATGTGAGTATTAATTATTTGGGTATTTTGGATTATTATCTATATTTTATTTTATATTTATTTTTTTATTAAAATATTTTAAATACTATATTTTGGCGTTCCCTAAATTATTTGCTGGACCAATACGGCCAATTATGGAAAAAGGACAACAATTTTCGCCAACTGATTTACCTAAATCAGGTATTCGATTTTTCGCAATTCATATTCGCAATACAGTATGCTTTTCTTTATGTTCAAACGTAAACAAGTATACGACGCTCAAAATGCGGTCAATATCTATAAAAGGAAAGGAAAAGGTGCTACAGAAAAATTATGTACGGCAAAAGATGCCTTAAATCAAGAAAACATCGACAAAGCTATCGCATCAGATAGGGCATTCAAAAGTCTTAAAAGTCTCCGAACAAGCCCTGCCTATTGGGAAACAAGACGAGACACCATTGCAATGATACGTCAATTAGAAATGCAAACACTTTTCTTCACTCTCAGCAGCCGAAACTGTATGAGATGAAGTAATAGTTATATTAAGTAAAGTTATCGATAATATACAGCTTGAAGAAGCAAATAAGTTAACGCATCAGAAGAAATTTGAGTTGATTCGCCAAGATCCTGTAACAACTAGCCGATATTTTGATCATCGGTTTAGATTATTCTGAAATTTGGTAATCAAAACTGAAGCGAGCTATTAGAGAGTTCAATTTCAACATAGAGGTTCACCTCACATCAACGGCCTCCTTTGGTTGACTAATGCCCCACTATTTGATGACTCAAAATCTATGAAAAAAGATATCGAAAACTTTATTAATGAAATATCAACATCAACGCCAGTTTATCGAGAATCTGGAGACGATACCGATCAAGAAGTTGACGACGAAACTTCAAATCTCGTAAATACATTAAAAGTTCTCGTTAAATATATAAAAAAATTAACTTGTAAAACCTAAAGGTACTATTTGTATAGAGACCGCTTATTTATACTACTATTTTACCCAAATTAAATTTAATAGACCGAATTAAAAACTAGAAAAACTGAACAAAAAAAATGTCAGCACTTTAGGTTTTATGTAGGTACCTGAGATGCTGAGCTCAACAAATAATAGATATTATTAATGATATAAAATAAACATAAACCAAATATACAGGCGTTATCTTTTTTTTATTAATCTAGCACCAAAATAGAAGGTTTTTGTTCTGTAATTATTTGAACAGTCGACCCACTTTAACTGATAAAATTCAGCAATATCTATGTAACGGTCAGTCCAAAAATCGCTTATAACCACCAAAGTATCTTTGAGATAGTCAAATCAAAAATTGTTACCTGGGATATGGCACTTTACTTAATCACTCTCCAAATATATTCAGGCAAACATACTGCTACTAAAAACCTCCACGATACGGTATAACAATAATATAGGGCTTACAGTCTAGACTGATCCATCCTTTGCACAACCTCCAACAAAGATTTGCTTGTCTTTAAACAAAAACCAACAACAACCAATACTCTCCTCCACTCAATAACCAGAATAATCTTTCCAAATGATCCAGATCATCCACTGCACGACATTTACTTATTTTTCTATAAAACTTGACGAAAAACTTGCACCATAAAAACTGAAAGACCTCGCCCCTTTTTTCAAAAACGTCAAAAGTGAGTCTTGTTCTCGGCACCTACTAATAATCTCCTAATATTAAATAATCTCGGTAAGTTTGGTTGCATAAGCAGTAGTGTATTTTCTGAGCATAATACACTGCTACACTCATGAAAAAATAAGCAGTAAATAAACATTTATTCGAAACATTTTTTAGAATTGTTGATAGATGGCGCTATAATGGAAAAAAATACGTTATATTAGCGCCATCTATCAGCAATTCTAAAAAATGTTTCGAATAAATGTTGCTTATTTTTCCATGATGAATCCAAATCTGCAATAAAAATGGGGGTTGCTATTTACGAGTTTAGAGTTACCCCCCACCCCACCTTCAGGGTATAGCGTGGGGGGACGTGTTTGGTATAATTTGATAGCTTTTTAAAAAATATTTTAAACATGTATTTTTAGTTTTTCATTTGGAAGTGTATTTCTCGAGATATTAGACAGTTTCTATAATTTACCTATGGTATCAGGATAAATGATTTTTTCCGATTATAGCGCCATCCATCCACACTAAAAAAGTCTCGAATAAAATTTGCTTACTTTTACGTAAGGAATCCAAATCTGAAATGAAAACTGGGGGTTTCTATTTAAGATTTCAAATTTACCCCCACACCTCCTCTAGGGGGTGAAGTAGAGGGTGGTGTTTAGTGCCATTCGATAGATTTTTGAAAGTTAATGAACAAGTATTTTTCACTTTATCGATACGATGTTTATTTCGAGAAATATTCGACCGTTCCGCTACTTTTGGGACACCCTATATAATATGATCCACAATAAGACTTTGAAAAAATGCAGAAAATAGATGATCAGTAGAGAACTCTACAAAATTTAGAAGAACTGCCACTTGAAGAGGATCTCGATTTACATATTTCGAGGGTAGTTATTTGTTTAAAGACCTAAGTGAATTTGCTTTGCGTGTGTGCTTGTTATCATTGCCTCACTCTAGTGCAAGCTGCGAACGAACTTTTTCCAAAGTTAATTTAATAAAAACTCAAGTCAGAAATAAAATCATTACCGACACATTAAATGGAATTATGCACCCATCTCAGCGTATTAATTTGATAATGGATGTGTGAGTTTCAAACCTACAGATGAAATGGTAAAATCCATGACATCCTTTAAAATGTATGGAGAAAACAATTAGAAGATCAAGATCAGAAAGAATTACAAGAAGAAAAAATTATATTTGAAACTTTATCAGAACAAGAATAAATGTTATTTTTTATTTTGTATAATGTTTATTCATTAAAATAATTTTAAAATTACACTAACCCTAACCTTAACCCATTAAACTAACCAACCTTCGATGACCTTGTGACGTTCCATCACTTATCTAAGTAATTATTAATGGGAACACCTTATTTAATTATGGTTAAAATTATTTTTCTCGTAATTAAAACAAGCCGTTCGCACAAAATCCTCTGGATGACGTCATACCTAGGTGCTGTGGCATCACTGATAGATTTTTGAAGTTGGCATTGACGCCGGTCGCCAGCTGTCATCAAGTCGAACGGAGCAAGGAGGGTGATTGTTCTCTGCGAAGTGCCAAGAAGGGCGGTGTAATCTCTTACAATAAGTGATTGAGAAAATTATATTTTAGCCGCATGGTTCAATTATTACTGTATTGCCAGTTATTTTATTAAGTTTGTGTTTGAATCAAAGTGACGAAATATAATGAAACTGTAAGAAGAAGGATTTTGCACCGGTATGTTTTTTATGTGTACTAGTTTTTCATTATGGCGTCCTAGTTTTGGCCATTGTAATATTATTTTCATTATGGATTGAATTTAAATCAAGTCATCGATTGGCTTTGATGTAGAATATTGCAGTGTCTATAATGTATCCAGAAAATATCTCTAAGAATATACTTAATATGTGGTTATGTTCATCAAAATTTTCCAGTTCTGAAAACCTATTGAAAATTATGTCATGACTTCCTAAAACTTATTAAATCTTACTTTATAGACTTCATAATTCTTTTCCCATATCTAGTATGTTCATATATTTCCACAGTACCTATTTCTTTATACAATACATTCGGCAGCCCAACTTGGTGCCAACCTTTTATAGGTTCTAAGACAGTAGTTCTTTTAGTTCATTTTTTTTCTTTTATTTATATTATTCCCTTCTGATATCTTTTTATACATTCTGTTCTGATTTATTTTGTTTTTAATTACTTATTAATACTTAACAGGTATACTGTCACTGCTGGATCTATTAATTAGTTGAGATTTTGAAACCTCTTTTATAGGTTGTCATACAGCTTACATTCTAGGTTGAATTTGAAACGAAGTATAAGTAACTAACATATATATTATATAATATTATTATTGCAAATTTTACTCCTTCAGCCAGTGGTGTATTTGTATGTACAGTTGATCGTTAATACTTACATATTTTTTTTTGGGTACAAGTATAATAGCTAAAATTTTTTTTTCCAATATTTAGGTACTATATTTACTTGATTATACCTTATTTACTGTATTTATTTGATATATATTTTGCTGGCCATTTTTGATTTTGTTGGTGTGTTGCTAATATTTTCTCCGTACCTATATATTTTGCATACAAACTTAAGTATATTTCGTATTTCTGACTTTTGGATTGCTTGTCAATAATTTTTGCTTTCATCATGTGTGCTTTTAAAGTTGAACATCTTCTGGTGGACGAATTGGACTATGAGTTGAAAATTAGGGACGTAGTACCAGAGGAGTCAGCAACCGTCGATAGAAAACGCAATCTTCTGCGGGGTGCTTTGAAGCAAGAAGCAGGCAATAGGAGTTTCACCCAACTTTCGGCTGTACATATCCCTTTTGAGGACCAACGGAAAGGAATATCCGAAACGTTGGATAGCTTGTCGAAGAAAATAGAGAAGTTTAGGGGAACTGTACAGGACAATGAATATGTTAGATTAATATCTCGTCTAGCTCATATTTCTGGCCGGGTACACTTGTTACAGTGTACTACAGAAGAGCAGGAACCTTTTAAAAAGTCTGTTTCTCTTAAAATCCTTACATTGGAGGGTGAGCTAGATTCTAAGGTTAACCCCATAGCCACATCTACTCCTAATGCTCCAGTCAGTGTCGTTCCTAGTTTCACATACTCCAAACCCGTGCAAGTACACAAATGGGGTGTTTCATTTTCCGGTGAAAAACAGCACAATGATGTGATTACATTTTTAGAAAAGGTCGAATGTCTTCGTGTATCTAGAGGTGTCTCTGAAGAAAATTTGTTTGCTGCTTCAGCTGAATTGTTTACTGGTCCTGCTTTTACCTGGTTCATGAATAATAGAGGTAATTTATCTTGTTGGTCTGATCTGGTTCGCAAGTTGAAGTCAGATTTTCTTCCTTACTCATACCAGGATGATCTCTTGGATGAAATCAAAAACCATAAGCAGAAACCAGGGGAGTCTGTCACTATGTTCATTAACACTATTTTAGGCATGTGTAGCCGTTTAGACACTCCTTTATCTGATTTGTCCAAAATAAAAATCATCTTAAAATGTTTATTACCTTTTTACCATCAACAGTTAGCTCTTATGGACATCCAGAGTATTGATGATCTCACTGTAAAGTGCAAACGTTTGGAGGAAACGTTATCCTGGTCTTCTCAGCCTCCATCTTCATCTCGACCCTCTTCTACCTCTTCTTCTCAACCAACTTCCTTTAGACAACGTTCTTGGCAAAATAAGGGCCCTGAACATAATGTTTCTGTTTTCAGTTCCGTTGTTTGCTGGAATGGTCACCAGTCTAATCATAAGTTCAATGATTGTGGTATCCCTCAAACTCGTATTTTCTGCCACGGTTGTGGTAGGGAAAATACCCTCAAAAGAAATTGTTTCAAGTGTTCGGGAAACGAAATGTCGGAGGTCCGTCCCCTGAGCGTTTCTCCGTCCAACACCCAATCAGGGAATCAAACCCCATCAGAAAACGAGACAGCTGGCCCAAGCACACCAAGCAACTCAAACCCATCTTCCAATCGGAAATGGAAGAAGGCATCGTTCAGGAAACAAGCACACACCACAAATCAAAATCAGTCCAGAAATTAAGTTTTAGTCATGATACGTTGAACGCACATGATTCACAGGGTTGCAAAGCCACAAATTCTTCTTTAATTGGTAGTGTTAAGTATAATAATAATTTTGATGGTGAAGTAGTTCCATATAATGGTTGTATCCAACCAAATATTTTAGATTTAGATATTAACTCTTTATTAGTTAGGAAACAAAATGATAATAGGCCATATCTACCTATTCAAATTTTAGGACAATCCTGTTTAGCTTTATTAGATAGTGGCTCTAATATTTCATTGATAGGAGCACATTCATTAAATTTATTGAAAAATGCTAATATTCCCATTATGCCCATTTCATCTTTGCATGTATCTACTGCAGATGGTACAGTCCAATCTATTACAGGCAAACTCCAAATTGAAATCACAGTGGCAAATTTATGTAGGAAAATTACATTTTATGTTATTCGTTCTGTACAGAATTCTATAATTTTAGGTATGGACTTCTTCAATGCTTTTAATAGCACCTTAAGTTGTTCTGATTTTTCTTTTTCCATATCTGAATTTAATCTGTCTACCCTTAGTGCTATTCATGATTTTTCCAGTTTATCTAGTTCTGAACAAAGGCAATTGGAGAATATGATCTCTCAGTTTACTACTATTTCTTCAAATGACAAACTAGGTCGTACTTCATTAATATCTCACACTATTGAGGTGGGAAATCCTACTCCTTTCAGATTATATCAGTATCCCATACCTCAAGCCTGGCAGGCAGATTTAGAAAAAGAAGTAGATTCGATGCTTGCTTTAAATATCATAGAACATTCAACGTCGTCCTATTGTTCCCCACTCTGGTTAACAAAGAAGAAGGATGGATCCTTCAGGATCTGCTTTGATGGTCGAAAACTAAACAGTATCATCACTAACAGGGATGCTTATCCAATTCCCCGAATTGATGTGATTTTGAGCAAACTTCAGAATGCCAAATACATCTCTTCGATAGATTTGTCTAAGGCCTTCTTACAGATCCCACTGAGTGAAGAGAGCAAGAAGTATACTGCTTTTGCTGTCAGTGGTAAAGGATTATTCCAGTTTGTCACCATGCCTTTTGGTCTTGTTTCTGCTCCTCAGACAATGTGTCGTCTGATGGATTTAGTCATTGGTCCACAGTTAGAGCCCTATGTTTTCTATTATTTGGACGATATTTTGGTTGTCACTCCTGATTTTTCCCTTCATATGGAAATTTTAGATAAGTTATTCTTACGTCTTAAGGAAGCTAATCTAACGATTAATTTGGATAAGTGTCAGTTCTGTCGTCCTAGTCTTAAGTTTCTGGGTTATGTTGTGGATAACCAGGGTCTAAGGACTGATCCGGAGAAAATAGTTGCTATTAAGAATTTTCCTATACCTAAGACCACCACCCAAGTCCGTAGGATATTGGGAATGTGTGGATATTATCGCCGGTTTGTACCTTCGTACTCTACCTTGTTGTCACCTCTTACTGATCTTTTGAAGAACAGAAAAAAAGGGCAGACCATTACTTGGACTCCTGAGGCCGATGAAGCTTTTAGGCGCGTTAAAGAGGCTTTAACTAGCGCACCGGTTATGATGTCACCTAATTTTAACGAGCATTTTTATTTGATGACTGATTGCTCTAATACTGCTTCTGGTGGCGTGTTGTTTCAGTTGAAAGATGGCTCTGAACATCCCATAGCCTACACGAGTAAGAAATTAAATAAGGCCCAGAAAAACTATTCCACCACGGAGAAAGAACTCTTAGCTATCATACATGGGTTGGAAGCATTCCGTTATTATTTAGAGGGTCGTAATTTCACTATAATTACGGACCATAGTTCCTTGGTATGGCTTCATAGTATGAAAAACCCATCTCAGAGACTTTCCCGATGGATATGCAAACTGGCTGCCTATTCATATAAAATTGTTCATCGAAAGGCCAACGGTGTAGTGGTTGCTGATGCTCTTTCCCGTGTCCATGACCTTAATGTATTCGATTTGTCCACATTAACTCCTGATGAGTGGTATCAGAATATGATTGATAGGGTTACTCAAGACCCACAAAATTATCCCGATTTTAAGGTAGAGAACAATATACTCTACAAACATATCTTAAGTCCTATAGAGGCCTTATCCAATATGTCAGATTGGAAAATAGTTGTACCTACGCCAAATAGGGAAAACATATTACGTATGTCTCATGATGAAGTTACTGCTGGACATTTTGGTTTTTATAAAACTTTTCATCGTATTGCTGAGTTATATTATTGGCCTGGCATGCGGAAGTCTATTAAAAAGTACATTTCTAAATGCATGGTTTGTGCTACTTGTAAACCAAGTAATTTACCACAAGCTGGACTTATGGGGTCCTTCAGGAACATTAATTTTCCTTGGCAGATGATCTCAATGGATCTCATTGGACCGTATCCTCGGAGCTACAAGGGTAATACCTATTGCTTGGTAGTTGTGGATTATTTCACCAAATTTCCTTTAGTTTGTCCTCTTCGTCAGGCCACAACTCCAGCAATTTTGAAATATTTGGAAGAACAAGTCTTTTTGGTGTATGGTGTTCCCCAAATTGTGTCATGTGACAACGGTCCTCAGTTTGTATCAAAGGCCTTTAAAGATCTTTTAGCTAAATATAAGGTTCAGAAGACCTTTTATAATGCCGCCTACCATCCTCAAGCCAATCATACTGAGAGAGTGAATCGCAGTATCGTCACAGCCCTTAGGTCTTATACATTCCCAGATCACAGAGCTTGGGATCAATATATCCATTCCATCGCTCAAGCCATAAGGACCTCTGTCCATGAGGTGACCCAATGTTCTCCGGCATATCTCAATTTTGGTAGAAATGTTGCTTTATCTGGTGACTATTTTGGTGCAATCTCAGACACTTCCACAAATCTCCCTCAGATATCCGATAACCTTCATCGCTTAGATGATCTCCAGACTCTACCTCAAATTTTTTCTGACATTAGGAAGAAGTTAAAAACTTCCTATTTAAGGAACCAGCGGCAGTATAATTTGAGGAAAAGAGATCTGCGATTCTTCGTTGGAGATAGAGTGTTGAAGCGAAACTTTGTAAAGTCTAATAAGGGTGATGCTATTTCGGCAAAATTTTGCCAGAAATATATTCCCTGTACGGTTGTGAAAGTAATATCTCCGTTAGTATATGAATTGAAGGACAATTCGACTAACAGACGAATTGGACAATTTCACCTAAAGGATTTACTGCCTGATAACACCATGGATGAGGTTGATTCGTCATCTTCGGAAGAAGATTAACTTTATAGGGTTGTTTGAGCTAACTTCTTCCTCTATTTGTCTTTAGCTCGATCCTTATTAAGATTCAGTATTTTAGTTTAATGTTTTATTCACCAGATAGAGCAGGTACATAGCTCCATTTTTATCTTTTGGCATGGTTGTTAGATGACTTCCAATTTATGAATCATTAGGTTAATTATTTATGTAGTACTCTTATGTATGAGCTTATCATTTTTTTTTCATTATTAATGTTGCACTTTAATTATTATGAATCAACATTATTAATTACTAATGCTGTTAGTAGGATTATCCAGTTAGTAAGAACCTACTTGTACCTTATAGAGTGTACACCTCACCCCTTAGTATAGAAGGGTTGTTGATTATTATATATTTATATATTTGAATATGGGCTCATACAAGTATGTTGGTTTAATATTGATATTTGGTATGGAACTATGGAACTAACAATATTATACACTACTTCTCTCAGGTTGTATGTTGTATTTTTGATATTTGATTACCTACTTTTTTTTTATAGATGTATCTTTTATTATCTTGTTATTAGATTTGCCATATTGGAAAGATGTGGTGGTTCTTAACTTGATATTGGTTTACTTTATCAACATTTGTCACAGATATCTTAAATACTTTGTAATAATTTATGTCCTTATGCCCTACACAGTATGATTCTGGAATTAGTTGGAATTCTGATGTATGTATGGATTTCTTCTTAAGAACTAGTCAGCCAATACTCTGTTAATGTGGGTTCCTAGGTAACCTAGTGAATGCGTGGGTTCGAAATTCAGCAACTGATCACTGCTATCCGATTTCGTCACCTATGTTTTCATAGCAGAGTACGCTGATGTTTATCCATCAAATTATTTCTGGTCGGGAAATGTCTGCAGCATTTCCTAACCATCCTTGTGTAATTAGTCCAATTATTCCAGTTACATGTTTACCATTTGTTAGGGAAGTACTTAGTTTATATTATGTCTCGTACTTCATAGTATGGTTGTTGTTGACTACCCATATACATAGTAGGTTCCTTAGTTTAGTATTTGAGGTGTTTGAACAAATCAATTGTTTATTTTTAGTAGATTCCCACTTCTTTCCTTAGACATTAGTTTGTTTAGTTTAGTATTAGTGAGAATTGGTCCATAAATCTTCCTGATCGTTCTTCTTTGGATATGCTCTTATAAATCTGGTATCCATTGATAGTCCGATTTTGAATTAAGTGTCCGATTCCTCACTTATTTTGTTTATTTGGTTGTATAGGCTCGTACTACCGGATGTGGGTGTACGTATACCTAATTTATTTATGTGATTTAATATTGGTGTGAATTGGTCCATAAATCTTCCTGGTCGTCCTTCTGTGGATATGCTTTATGAATCTGGTGTCCATTGATAGTCCGACTTTGGATTAAGTGTCCGATTCCACATTTATTTTGATTAATGAGTTTTTGGATGACTTTGATATGTTTACTATTTGTATTATTTGGCACTGGTGAGAATTGTTCCATAAATCTTCCTGATTGTTCTTCTCTGGATATGCTATTACGAATCTGGTGTCCATTGTTAGTTCAAATTTGGATTAAGTGTTCGATTCTTCACTTATTGTAGTTATTGATTTCTTTGGTCTTACTTCAGTATATTTATTTGCGTTATTGTACGAACAGGCTCACACCTTTGCCTGGTTGTTCGTCCTTGGATATATATTTTATAAATCTGATGTCCCTGGATAGTTCAATTTTGGATTTCGGGCCCATTCGACATTTATTTGTTATTATGAACTTTAGTAAATTATTTAGTTTATCTTTGGCTTTAGACAATGCCGAGGATATTTTAATATGACTTCGAGTCATCTGTTGTAAGTCATGATATCTGTTGCAGGGACTCTCCTGCTTTCCTCTATTCCTTGGTTTGTGGTTATTTTGTAATCTGGCGAATCAACGCGAAATAATACACTACTACTACTTTAGTTTAATATTTAGAGTATAAATAAAAAAAATTTTAATAATTTTTTTTTTCTCCCAGTAGGAGAGGAATGTGACGTTCCATCACTTATCTAAGTAATTATTAATGGGAACACCTTATTTAATTATGGTTAAAATTATTTTTCTCGTAATTAAAACAAGCCGTTCGCACAAAATCCTCTGGATGACGTCATACCTAGGTGCTGTGGCATCACTGATAGATTTTTGAAGTTGGCATTGACGCCGGTCGCCAGCTGTCATCAAGTCGAACGGAGCAAGGAGGGTGATTGTTCTCTGCGAAGTGCCAAGAAGGGCGGTGTAATCTCTTACAATAAGTGATTGAGAAAATTATATTTTAGCCGCATGGTTCAATTATTACTGTATTGCCAGTTATTTTATTAAGTTTGTGTTTGAATCAAAGTGACGAAATATAATGAAACTGTAAGAAGAAGGATTTTGCACCGGTATGTTTTTTATGTGTACTAGTTTTTCATTATGGCGTCCTAGTTTTGGCCATTGTAATATTATTTTCATTATGGATTGAATTTAAATCAAGTCATCGATTGGCTTTGATGTAGAATATTGCAGTGTCTATAATGTATCCAGAAAATATCTCTAAGAATATACTTAATATGTGGTTATGTTCATCAAAATTTTCCAGTTCTGAAAACCTATTGAAAATTATGTCATGACTTCCTAAAACTTATTAAATCTTACTTTATAGACTTCATAATTCTTTTCCCATATCTAGTATGTTCATATATTTCCACAGTACCTATTTCTTTATACAATACATATACAACTACTTTTGAAAAAAAAACATATTATTTGTTAAAATAACAAAAATATCACATCCAACATTTAAATTGTAAGTTTTCTTGTCTATTCTAATCAAGGCCATATGTGTTAAAACTCTTATCACAACCTATGGTTAAAATGTCAAGGTAGATAGGTTTTTTTGGGGTCAATGAAAGGTCGAGTTTTTGTAGTCTTCTCTTCTAAAAACCTTTCCTCGTCAACTTCTCTCTTTTACTTCTTTTTATAACAGGTTTTATTGGAAATAAACTGGGAATGTTTTTGGTTTTAGCCCTTCGGGAGAAATCTCAAACGACGTATGAACTTATAAAGACCCAACAACACCACGGGTAGGCACTTCCAGGGTTCAATCGACAAGGGACAGGTCTGGAGGATATACAGCCTCCCATTTGATCTTGTTTATTTTGGTTCTTCTTCCTGCAACCCTCAGAGGGGCAGTTTCAGTAACGGTTGGACCGTTACACCACATTGGTGTTAGCTTCGTACCACGGACTTGGGTATTAGACATCAAGGAACATGGGAACCTGTGAAAAGGGGTTTGTTTTGGGGACATTTATTTGTAACGGTTAAAGACATACTGTTTTTTTAATTTTTCAGGACATTTAGCATACTTATACTTTCATAATTTAATTACATATATTTTTTCTTTCCTCCAAACATAAGTATACTGTAATTTATCAGAGCCATACCTAAAGTTGATAGTGTTCCCCAAATTTACATAATTCCTTGGTAGAAGTTTCGAGCTCGAATATTCTTCCCACATATATGTTCTTTACCCTTGGTTTGTGTTAATTTTAGACTTGTTCCCATGTAAATTAAATATATAATTGTCTTAATTCTCTAACTTTAAAATCATTTAACTTGCTTTCATACTTTATCAATTTTTATTAGTTTTTTGCAAATATTATTTAACGTTAACGTATCAATCATTTCCTTTTTATATTAACTTTGAATCAATCCCTAGTACCTAGCCCCTCAGGACGGTACTAGTTTTACTTGTTATTATTATTAAGAACCACTAGTCAAAAAAGGGTTTTTGTATCCAGTACTACGTTGGTTCATTTAGGGACTTGTTACCCGTCAACCCATTGAGAGTTATATAAAAATATTATTTATATTAGGTATTTTTATTATTATATTATCAGGTAGTATTCAATTAGGCTGTACGTATTTTATTCGTACTATTATTTGGGGAAGGGTTGTCATTTAACCTAGATGTAAGTTGAGGGTATGCTTCCTAGGAAAGCTACTCCAATAATAATTTAATAGGTAATTATATTTATATCACAATAGGTAATTATTTCTCATTGTCATTTTAGAGTTACATAGTTACACTTGTCATAACTTAGAGGTTGTCAATAATCTAGATAGTTATATATAATAAATATTTATTTGTTTTGTATACCAATTATTTTTTTTTCCCAGTTTTGAATTTAAGAATTTAATATATTTACTATTTAACAGCAGTGTAAGATACCTGGAAGTTTGGTCCATTCCAACTTCTGGCGCCTATAATTCAGTCTATTTTATTTATCTCCTATATTCTTCTATTTTTATTATATTATTATATTTATCTAATTTATTTTCTGAACATATATTTTTATCTTAAAAGATTTCCCTTTTTCTAGTCATCATCTCTCTTTAGGTTGAGCTACTGTTCTTCGACAGGCATGCAAACGAGCCGTATCCATCCTTGAGTGTCAAGTTGCTCTCTTGCATCTATAGCTAGCCAACTCTATTCAGTTTGCCTCTGTCTCTCCATACTTCCATTATCAGTTCATCACCCTTCCTTCATTCATTTCATCTTATCATTTTAGTTCAACAAATACTACTGCAAAGTGGTAAATTTTTGTTACAACCTCCCCACACCTGTAAGGTCAGTCGGTTGTACGATAAAATCATTTATAAAACGAATATTTCTACAGCATTCTACAATAGTTTCGGTTTGATCATTTGGCAACACTACATCACCGCAATCACGTCAGTATGTCACTGTGTTTTGAGTGAAGAACCTTCGCATCGCTAACTTCGAACATACAAAACATTGACGTTATCAGAAAAAATAGCGAGAATTAAAGAAATAGAAAAAGAGACGAAGAAAAAATCTGGAAATGCCAAGGACTTTGGAATTCCTCCTAACACTTTATCCACCTACTTGAAGAATAAAGAAAAAATTCTCAAAAGTGAAAGTGAGTGCGTTAACCTTCCGATGGCCAACCTTTTTTTGTTACACGGATGACCAAGGGGGGAAAAATGACCCCAGGTCAAAAATGTCAAAAATGACAATTAACAAAAAAAATAAACGTTTTGTGTGCGTTCGAGAATCTGTTATGTGTTATTTTTATCGACTTTAAAACAAAAAATATTTCAAAAACTTTTTTAACTTTACAAAGAAACCATATAATTCAGCTCAACCAGGTAACTTTTTCAAAGATTTTTTGAGATTAATTTTCAATCTACTCAACTATTTATTACATTCAACAGATATTAACATAAATGAATCATTTTTTCATCTATTTTTTCATATTTGCCTTTTTCTAACTTTTCAGTAATATCTTATAAAATCTCATTCATTGCTGCACAATTCATCATAACTTTATATTACTATAAATTTAATTTCAGGTACAGTTAGTTACCTTCACATTTGAATTTAATTCTGAATTATTTATTAATGATTTTATTGTTTGACACTTTTAACTTTAAAAAAAGGAAAAAAATTTTAGCAAATTTTACCTATTAACTATTGTTCAGTTTAATTTCAATATCTCCAACAAATCAAAATTAAAACTTTTTCACAATCACACCACAACTAATACACAACTGACCAATTCTGGTTTAAGTAAATTGCACAACCAATCTTACATCTCAGTTCTTGAACATCCAGAACATCTAATAATCCCAATTAAATTAAAAATATACACTATTAATTAAAAAAATAAATTAAAAAAATTTAAAAATAACATCACTTTATATATAACTAACAATTTTTGGTTTCACGGTTTGATGTCGTGTTCCCTTACTAATCCCCTCAAGATCCTGCCAATTATTTTGTTTTGTCTGTGCATTACAATCAAATCTGTCCCTCTACCATCTCTCCCTTTAGCATAATTTAGAGAAAAAGTATGATATTGAATACTACTATATTCTTCCCTTATACCGGAAAGTAAGTGTACATTTTATACTTATACTTGATATACTTTAGTTGCCACTACATTTGAATGCGTGCATGTATGTGAGTGTGAGGGTTGTTAAACCATATTTACGTACATTTTAGTATTTATATGTATGCATAGATACCGATCGGTTTAAAAAGACAAGTGTTTGACCAATGTGTCCTACCGGTAATGACATATGGAGCAGAGACACTGACTCTAACCAAGGCAACAGCGTCGAAAATGCGGGTTGCTCAAAGGCGCATGGAAAGATCCATGCTGGGCGTAACTCTACGGGATAAAATAAGAAATGAAGATCTCAGACAAACAACCGGTATCGCAGATGTTGTAGAACGTATCACCAGGCTCAAATGGAACTGGGCAGGACACGTCGCCAGGCTGAAAGATTCAAGATGGGCACGAAGGCTGATGGAGTGGAGACCAAGAGAAGATAAACGAAGTAGAGGAAGGCCGCCTACACGATGGACAGATGATATCAGGCGGATTAGTAAAAACTGGCAAAAATCAGCACAAAACCGTGAAGTGTGGAAACAATTGGGGGAGACCTATGTCCAGCAGTGGACGTAAATTGGTTGGTTGGATGATGATAGATATACTTTAATATTGGCTTGATCATTACCCTTTGATTTCAACCAGACCACTTAACTAACTCTGGTTTTTTGTTATTTGTAGCATTTAATTTTACTTTTACCGTGACCTGAAGATGCTGTGAATATTGTAGACAGCGAAACCGGTCGTCAGTTGTAAAATAAATTGTTTGTGAGAACGTCTCTCTTTTCTTTACTACAATAGTATGGACTCACACATGCAACCCATTCATTATTTAAAAAAAATAAAGTTTTTTTTGTTTTTGTTTTTTTTATGGCATGGACTTTATGTCATTCAGCCAGTCACAACAAGTATTAGTGTCATGTGTAGTGTGTATGTTGAGTAAGTGTCTTGTTACTTTGCAAAGTTGACGTCATTAGCGTAAAACTACTTGGAATTACACATAATAGACGCTATTTTACTAAACATCAACTTCAGAATATATTTTTTATTCGTAAAATATAGGGAATTTTTTTTTATTTCAAAATATGGGGATATTAAAGTCAAATAAAAAAATAATGAGTTAAAAATTTAAAATACTTTTGAATTGATTAAAGAAAAACATACGCTGGGGTCACAATTTACCCAGCTTGGTCATCCGAAGGTTAAAGAAAGAAAAAGATTAAGGAAACAAGTTCAAAGAAGCCAGTGATAAGATGATTCCCGTGAGTAGTCCCCTTATAAGAAGCAAAGCTGAACAATTTGCTATTCAAAGGGGGAAACAATTTTAAGGGGCTATTATTGTGTAAAAGTACGAAATTCATATACTTTTTTGGGAATTTCTAAAATAGAAAGTACTGTACCAATTATTTTTAAAATTTGCATGAGCATTTATTATAAAAATAAGTACATGCAAAACAATTTTCATAAAAAAATATTGAACATTAAACGGTTTATGCGCCATCCACTGGCACCGTGAAAATAAAACAGTGGCCCCACTGCTGCAGCGATTGCGACTAATAGAGATCCTGAAACATAAAATTTCAAAGTAGTAATTATTGAAATATGAGTATTTCCTATACCATCAACTAGGATTTTTGATTTTTTTTTTTAATTAGCTAAAACATTTTCAGTTTCAAAAACCGCCAAATTGACATTTTTTATCCGATCAAAAAACCCGTAGTTATTTGGTTTACTGACAACTGCACGGCACATAACACTATCTCACTGATGGAAAATGTAAAAGTTATTTTTTTCCTGCCAACATGACTTCAGTTCTCCATTCTATGGACCAGACAAACCCGTATTTTCGCATTTTTCAGATTTTAAATCGCCTATAACTCGAAAACTATTAATTTTTGAGAAACATCACAAGATACCTTTCTTGTTTAGAGTGACCAAGAAAACCTAGAAAAATATTTTTCGGGTAAAAAAAGTGATCTTATGTATTTGTTTAACCAATTTCTGCCCAAGAATTTCACCCGGCACCCTTTAGATTTGTTTAAAGGAGACATTTTTGAATAGAAATCCACAAAGAAACCGAATCAGAATTTTTTTCAGACGGGAGCGGTCTCAGCACATGGACTAAACACATAGTGGGCGGCGCCGTATGAAAGTCAGTTAATCAGTATATTGATTGATTTATCACTCTTGTTAGAAATATTATAATAATAACACTGTTTAAAAAACAATGATAATTTGTAATCTGGAATTTTTGGTAAGTTTGGAAAGCTGTAAATAAATGATTTGTTTCATATTTATTATGTTCATGTCCAATGTTTCATTAATTTTTATCAAATAAATTTTAAGCGATGAACTACTATTTGACCGATAGGCAAATGGCTGAGTTATATTTACTATTTTTTACTTATATAAGAAAATATGATACTTTGTAATTTAATGTATTTTCTAATTTTTTTAACTTATTTTCACTGTTTTTAAAATACGACGACAGATCAGAATAACAAAAAGGAAATACGAGCGAGAAAATAGAAATCCTAATAATGAGTGAGAAGAGAATTTCCTGTTTTTTGACAATAACGGAAAATCATTCTGGTATTTATAATTCTTCTTCTTCTTCTTCTTTTATATAGGCAGTACTGACTGTTTTTCTTCAACGGTGCCTTTCATTCTGCCCCTAAGTTGTCATTCCATCTTTTCCTTGGGCGTCCTATACTTCTCCTGCCTAACGGTGACTTGTGCCTGGCTATTCTTACTATCCTTGATTCAGACATCCTGCTTATGTGCTCATTTCACTCTTATTTTCTGTTCTTTACCCAGGTATTTATATTGTCTACCCCACATATGCGTCTGATTTCCTCACTTCTTACCCTATCCTGTAGGCCTTTTCCAGCAATCCTTCTTAAGATCTTCATTTCGTTGGTTTCCAGATGTCTTCGTGTTCTGCTTGTATCTGGTCATGTTTCGGCCATGTAAGTCATAACTGGCCTAATAACTGACATATATTCGGGCCTTTGTTTCCAATCTTAGGTGTTTGTTTTTCCAAATTGTGTCGTTTAGGCATCCGGCCGTTCTACTGGCTTTAATTATTTGGTCTTTTACCTCTTCTTCGATATTGTTGTCGGCTGATAGATTAATTCCCAGATATTTGAAAGTCATTACTTGTATCATTTGATTGTCTAACTCCAATTTGCATCTTATCGGTTCTTTGGCAATCACTAAGCTTTTTGTTTTTTGGGCTGATATTTTCATATTCATTTCTTTTGCGTTAATGTTGAAATCGTGCAATAATCTTTGTAGGTCGTCTTCGCACTCTGCTACTAGCACGGTGTCATCAGCGTAACAGAGTAGTTTTATCTCTGTATTGCCCATTTTGTACCCTCTTTTTTTCTTCACTTGTTTTATTATTGCATCCAATATTATGTTAAACAGTAGAGGGCTTAGTGAATCTCCTTGCCTGATTCCTGTGTTCGTTTCTATGGGTTCTGTTATTATTCCATTGACTTTCATTTCTATTTTACTTCTTACATATATGTTTTCTATCAGTTTTATGATATCCTGTGGTAAATTTTTCTCATATAGTAGGTGTATCACATCTTTTAATTGTATTCTATCAAACGCTTTCTCTAGGTCTATGAAACAGAAAAAGGCTGGTTTGTTATATTCTAATGATTTCTCCGCTATTTGCCTTATCACAAAAACTGCATCGTTACATGATCTTCCACTTCTAAATTCTTGTTTGTTCATCCGATATATTTATGTACGCCGTTATTTTCTCCATAAGTATTTTTGTTGTTAGTTTCAGTATAGTGCTCAGTAAATGTATCCCTCTATAGTTACTGGGGTCTGCCTTATCACCTTTCATAAATAACGCTATCATTTGAGTGGTTCTCCATTCTTCTGGACTTCTTCGTGTATTTATTATTTTACTTATAAGAATATTCAGTTCTTTGTGAAGACTTCACTAGAATTTATAATTCTATGGTCAAAAATTATAAAGTTAGCAATTTACGTCGATATTATAAAACGAATCATCCTCAGTTTTCTCAAAGTCAGTATCCACCAAATTCCAAATTAAGATCAGATAAACATGATTCTCTAAAATCAAATTTAAATAAACTACGTTCAATTTTGACGACCTTCAGCAATCAAATTAATAATGTCACTGATGCCAGTTATGTTTATTTCCTGGAATATTGTTCGTAAAAATCACCCGTATGGAGAGTAGAGTTTATTAAAAAACCTTTGTTTATTAAAAAAAAGATGTACATACTTTTGGATCCAAATAATGAATTGCATAAATAATTATTAGAAGAATTTTTTACTAAGCAACAACATTTTTGTTTAATCTAGTATTATTTTGTATTTTGACGACACCCGACTTGGGCGTCGAAACGTTAATAAAATCATTTTTTTGGTAAAATTGTGGCTTATTTCCCATTGAAAATAGTTGATTGCATAAAGTTGTTTCGCAAATCACCATCTCGAGACACAAGCGAACGACGCATAACTGCAATTAATTAATCCCTTAAGCATAATTTAAAGAACTGTATTGCATTCAGCTTAGAATTTGACGAATCTGCTGCTAGCTTCTTGCTTAATAAAAATTGCTAGAAAAATAAATCATCTGTCATTTTCCCCGAATAAAAAAAAGCGTTCCAATATTAAACAAGTGAAGTGGAAGTCGAAACGTCAAATTTAATTTATTCCTTATTTGTTTAAACTTAAATTGTGATCTTTTCCCAGATAAAATAATACATAATATGGTTTTTAGTACTCATTGTTGCAGTCAATAAAACGACAATTATGCAATTTATTGCTTCAATCTTTTCAAAAAAAAAAAACAAAAAATATTTTAGCTTCATACTTAAACTACAATTGGTATGGAAGGAGGTGAATTCATAAAAGACAGCAACTGATAGTAATAAATTAACAATAAAAGACGTATGTGTTTATTGCTCTTAAAAATAGATTATTTTCAATTTTTATGAATCCAGGGGAGTGAGATCGGTAGTACATGGCGTGACGGATGCTTTGAATTAGCAAAAATTTAGCAGTAAAATGAGCACTATATCAGATATATTTATAATAAGATTCTTTATTTCCCATATAACCCGGTTTCTCACAAAATTTCTTTCGGCGTTAATCCGAAAACACGTGAATATTTTGACAGATATCAGTCTATTTTCTACCAAGGTAAAAGGGAGGGTGAATTGATATCTTATTTTTTATGAACTGTACTAGCAGTTAACTCCAACATTAGCATTAAAGAAAGCATTATTAGAGGAAAATTTAAATTAAATGGAATACAATATGCCACTAAGCTCCGTATTTATAGTCAGTACTCAAGACCGATCTCGACATCGGTCTCAGCCAAGACGATCTTACGTCGACGTCGGCGTCGTGCTCAAGACCACGTTCTGTTTTATAAACGAGTCTTCGGCTATTCTCGGCCAAGATTGATCTCGAGGCTGGAAAATTAGGGATTTTAAGCAATTTTGACATAGGACACCAAATAATAGACTTGTCAGCTGAATTTTGATGTATTTTTTGATAGGTTATGTATGTTTACGTATTTATTTTGCTTTAACCTGAAGGTCTTTTGTTTCGATAGAGCCTTGATTTCTCGCCTTGTTTTGTGTTTTGGCGGTTTTAATTACTGTCCAAGCACATATTTTCTCCGCCTGGTGTCTGTTTGGCGGTTGTATTGCAACAGTAAACATCACAAAAAATTTCATTTTTGTATTTCAATTGTTAAAAAAAAACTGGTCGTTAGAACACATTAGCAATTTAAAAATTAATTTTCAATTAATTGTTGTAAGGTATGTATCTAATTTACATTATTCATTCATGAGTATGAGAATAAATTTCAATTATGTTTCTATCTCTGCAACATAATGTTACATATTCAACATATAATTTTACCTACATTTATGTTTGTAATGCATTATAATTATAATGTATTTATAATAATATTGTCCTTATACACCATAGGCTAAATAAATAAATCTGTTATGTGAATTTTTAGATGAGTGGAAATAGTATGCATGGTAGGAGCATACCAACTCAAAAGTATGCACCGTATACCCAAAGGGAAAAATCTCTTCTGGCAGAATTAGTGCAGGGAAGCACAGTGATAGAAAACAAACGAACATACGGTGCTTCCCTAACAGAGAAGAAGAAGGCTTGGAAGAAGCTAACAGATATCTACAACGCCCAACCTGAGGTCAGTACGGTAAAGAACAGAGACCAGCTGAAGAAACTGTGGACGAACCTAAAGCAAAGGTAGAAAACTTTGATTTGTTTAAGCAAATGCTTATTTATTGGCTATTACAATTTTTTTCATAGGAAACGCAAAGAAACAACTGAATGGCGCCACAACATGTTGGCTACAGGTGGTGGCCCAATGGAAATTCAAAAATATGATAAGTGCTGGAGCTGGTCGAGGATGCTGCTCATGATGTGACGATCGACTGTTCTTATGACAGCACAGCGGTCTTTGAAAGAGGTATAGGACAAACAGTTTCTGGTAATACTGGTTGTATGACCCCTGCTGCCTGTACAATATACAACATAGATGTACACGAAAGTAGTAAGTATTTTGAAATATACTCTAAAGATATATTTGTAACGATAATAACAATTTTAGCAAATATTAATACTACTAGTGAGGCAGTGGGTCTAATACCACATGTAGACAGGCCCGCGCCGTCCATAAGGGCGAAGGGGGGCGGAGCCCCCCGGCGCCGTATTCAAAAGGCGCCAGCAGGAGCCGAAAAATAATTTTTTGACAATAAAGAAATTACCAGAAATATTAGTAATATTTTATTATCTTCTAAAATTTAAAACTTACCATTCGTAGGTAGGTATAAAAATAAAAATGGCGGTAAGTATTACTTTGGTCCCATAATTGTACGAACCCTTATTTCTCTTATTAAACCTAACCATATTTGTTCTCTGACAGTGTAATCGTTGTTTTTTGTAAATATTTATAGTATTCATAATAAATTATCGGTAGGTATATTACTTTCCTAAACACATAACAAATAGTTTGTAGGCATTCGCTCCGTGCATGACTGACGAAACACCTAGCTTCACCAGGACCTCGATTTTTGACCCTTCGCTTCGTTATCGATCATTCGCTATCTGTACACTAAGTTAAAATCGAGGTCTTTTTAGATCTCACAAATTGACGTTAAGCATATAATAAATAGATAACATTTATTTACCATTTTTTATAAAATTTCTTATACCAACAATGCCAATGACATTACAAAGATAGCTCCAATAATGTCATTTTCGCCACTACTCAGGCTGGCATCGTCTCAAGGTACCCCCACCATGGTCACGCACGGAGCGAATACCGAATACCGATTCTAGTCCATTCACTCACAATAAAATATTGCAAAACTTCCGGATTTTAAAGAACCGCTTGGCTTGACATGAAGTTTGGCATACACATAGCTAACCTGCCAAATAAAAAAAGTGATATTGTGTTGATGTGTGCTTTTCCCCTAGGGGTGAGTTTCACCCCTTCTCGGGTGTGAAAAAGTATACGTTTAAAATAATTCCGGAAATTAATAAATTGACAAATTCTAAGCAACTTTTGTTGTATAGACTTTTTCACTTTTCAGTCAATACTTTTCGAGTTACTTGCGAGTGCATATTATGTCCATTTTTCAACAAACAAAAACACGGAATGGGACGTTTCGATGCCGCCGGTTCATCGCCGGCCGTTTCGATGCCGCCGGTTCATCGCCAGTCCATTTCATCGCCGTCATATCTCGCATTTCCTAGAATTCCTAATTAATACTAAAAATAACTAATAATTGTAACTGTCGAAAATTCGGAAATATATCAGATAGCGATTAATTGACTGGCGATGAATCGGCCGGCATCGGCATCGAACTGGCGGCATCGAAACGGCGGCGATGAAACGTCCTAGACCCACAAAAACACGTTTATAAACCCACGAAAAGCACTTTTCGGGGAAAACTCATCATAACTTTTTTATTTTTGTTTTTTAAAAAAGTTTCTACCATCAAAAGTAAGCAAGTTATACTCAAAATAAAGTTGGTCCCTTTTTTGGTAAAAAAATCGTGAAAATCACCCCCTAATTAGCATCTTAAATGAAATTAACTGTTACCGCTTCAGAAGTTACTTTACTTATGTATTATTTCTATGATCTGTAAGTTTCGTCAGTTCAAAGTGCTTATTTTTGAAAGGGCTATAGTTGAAACGGTTTTAACGAGTCCCTAATCACGAGAGTTTGCAAATTTTGAACAGCCATATCTTATAGTCCAATCAACATTTTCTCGTGGAATTTTGAGAATCAAGGTCTATTTCAGGGTAGGGTAGATTTTAACCTTTGTCAAAATCTACCCTACGCCGAAGCGGGCTTTCGACCTGGGGGTGAAAACAACCCCGTCTAGGGGATGAAAATATTTTTAATCAAAATAAATATGGATGTCGCTATATTGACCAATTCTGAGTAAATTTTATTCTATAAACTTTTTTTGCAAAGTTGATACTTTGAAAATTATTAGCGATTGAAACTATGCATTTTTCATTGAAAAACTCACGTTTTATAACCGTTTTTCATGAGTAACTTAAAAAACATTAATTTTATAGAAAAAATAATAAAAATCAAAATTGTACCTAATGAAAAAACAAAGAGATTTGCGTCAGAAAGACCTATGTAAACACAATAACTGGAGTTACACAATAACAAGCACTTTGAACCGATGAAACTTATATGTACAGCGTGTCTACTTGAGTTGGAAACATATGGGAAACTTTTTTATTATTCATTTTACGAAAAAAAGTTATTCTTTATAAAAAGTTCTGCATGCCCCAAACCTAAGATTCAATTATCAGATATCAAATTTTCTCAATATTATACGAGGTATGTCAAAAAATATGAATTTCGGCTAAGGGTAAAGTACCTTTATTTCTCTCAATATCGAAAATTCTTATTATGAAAAGTTGTTTGGAAATAAAAACCAAGCTCAAATATGTAATTACATGCTTCTAATTGGAAAAAAATATTTTCCAAATTTTTCTCAAATTTATTGATACTAACTTCGTTTTTATTCATTACACATACGATAACTCTTTTATTATTACTTTTACGAAAAAAAGGTATTCTTTATAAAAATCTCTGTATGTCCTAAGACCAAAGATTCAACCAACAGATATGACATTTTATTAATTTTATACGAGTTATGTCAAAAAATATGAATTTCACTCAAGAGTAAAGTACCTTTATTTTTCACAATATTGAAAACGGTTATTAAAAAAGTTGTTTAGAATTAAAAACTATGTGTCAATATGCAATTACATCCTTCTAATTGAAATACTGTGAAATATAAAGGTGCTATAATATTGAGCGAATTTCATATTTTTTGACACACCTCGTATAAAATTAATAAAAGTTGATATATCATGGTTGTGTCTTAGATTTTAGACCATGCAAAGTTTTTTATGAAAAATAACTTTTTTTCGTAAAATGAATAATAAACGAGTTATGATATTTGTAATAATTAAAAACGATGTTGGGTATCCATAAATTTAAGAAAAATATTTTTTTTCAATAAGAAGCATGTAATTGCATATTTCATCTTAGTTTTTAATTCCAAACAACTTTTTATCATAAGAATTTTCGATATTGAGAGAAATAAAGGTACTTTACCCTTAGCCGAAATTCATATTTTTCGACATGCCTCGTATAATATTGAGAAAATTTGATATCTGATAATTGAATCTTAGGTTTTGGGGCATGCAGAACTTTTTATAAAGAATAACTTTTTTTCATAAAATTAATAATAAAAAAGTTTCCCATATGTTTCCAACTCAAGTAGACACGCTGTATATGTATAAACAATACATAAGTAAAGTAACTTGTGAAGCCCTAATGATTAATTTCATTTGATATGCTAATTAAGGGGCGATCTTTATGATTTTTGTTTACCGAAAAAAGGCACCATCATTATTTTAGCGTAACTTGTTTACTTTTGATGCTAGAAACTTTTTTAAACAACAAAAAAAGAGTGTGTGTACTTTGTATGCACGTAAGAAGTTGTACTTCTATTATGATTTCAGCGAAATAAATATATTTTAAACAGTTTAATTATATTTTTATTTGAATATAAATTTTATTTAAATAAACTAACTTGAAACTGTCGGTACGCGCCTGCTTCATATTGTCGCTTTTATAAAAAATTCACTCTCAACTTTATTCCCAATCGCGCTTAAAAAAATATAACTTCAAAAATTAAGTTTTTTTTTAAATTTTTTTAAAACTTTAAAAAAGTTGTAATGAGTTTACCCCGAAAAGTGCTTCATTTTTTGTTTATTTCTCGTTGAAATATGTATTTGATTTAGAATTTGACGAATAAGAACCTAGTTTTCATTAGCTACAATTCTGCTTCCTCTGGGTCTACTGACTTCATGCATACACCATTTTTTTCACTTTTTTATAAGCTATATTTTGGTTAAGAATGTTTTTTCGATAAAATACTTTTTGAGTTATTTGCGAAAAACGTGTTTTTTTGTTGAAAATGGACATATTCACTCGCAAATAATCGAAAAGTATTGAATTAATGAAAAAACTCTATAGAACAAAAGTGGCTTAGAATTAGTCAGTTTATCCATTTCCGTACTTATTTTAAACGTATAGTTTTTAACCCCCGAGAAGGGGTAAAACTCACCCTCAGAGCAAAACTCACCCTTCTTTGACATGTTCATGTTAGCTAGGCTTATGCCAAATTTCATTTCAATCCAAGCGGTGCTTTAAAATCCGGAGCAAAAACCGTGAGTAAATGGACTTATTCATTAAGTTGCAAAAAACTAGGTACTTACAAGGGGAGGAGTAAAGGGGCGCCTAAAATTACTTGCCCCGGGGCGCTTGAAAGCCTTGGCGCGGCCCTGCATGTAGATGAAAATCAGCGCTCAAGAACCAAGATGGATGCCACCATTAAACTGGAGCACCACAGCACAAAAGCTAAAAGGCAGTTGCTATGTAAGTATGATGTAATAATTTTGAGTAATTTTTCTGTACATTTAAAAATAGTTTCAGGTAATACTCGTGGTGAGCACCTCTGCCCGTACAGTATACAACATAGATGTACACGAAAGTAGTAAGTATTTTGAAATATACTCTAAAGATATATTTGTGACAATAATAACAATTTTAGCAAATAATCCTACTACTAGTAAGGCAGTGGGTGTAATACCGAAGGTATTAGCTGAAAAGCAGCGCTTCCAAGAGAAAATGGATGGCCCCAAGACAGTAGAGGAAGAGATCAGACAAATCAAGTTAGAAATTCTGCGAGAAGAATTCGTGAGGATAAGAGCTGCGAGTAAAAAAGCCGTAGCGGACGAAGAGAGATCTGGGGAGGAACTGGAGAAGTCACAATCTGAGAAGAGACAAGCCTTATTGAACGAAAATAGATCTCTGGAGGAACTGGAGAAGTCACAATCTGAGAAGAGACAAGCCTTAGTGAACGAAAAGAGAAGACTGGAGGAAGCAGAATTGATTACAATGAAATTAAACGATTACAAAAAAAACACAAAGAGGTACTTTAGCAGATTTAGATTTTGGATTGTAGGTGTAGATTTTGTTCTGAAGCTATTTATTTGTGGCATTTATAAAACTTATTATTCTAAATGGGAAATAAGCCACAATTTAACTTAATTTTGAACAATAAAATCATTTTGTAAGTTAAATTGTGGTTTGTTTCCAATTTAGAATAATAAATTACTTATAGATTTTATCATGTTTGAATTTTTACCAGAGTGGGTTATAATTAATTGTATATTTTCAGACTCTAGAAGAACTTTTCCCAATAGGGAACTTGCACATAAAAATATTTTTGCATAAAATTGTTAATTTATGTTTAAAAATAATAAATTCAGAATATTACGTCTTAACAATTAAT
Source organism: Diabrotica virgifera virgifera (assembly GCF_917563875.1). Taxonomy (NCBI): domain Eukaryota; kingdom Metazoa; phylum Arthropoda; class Insecta; order Coleoptera; family Chrysomelidae; genus Diabrotica; species Diabrotica virgifera. The sequence goes on along the minus strand of NC_065451.1, from coordinate 129,914,184 downwards.
AGTGTACGTACAACAACTGATTATAATTCCGGGCCCGAAATTACCGTTTCAAACAACTTTAAAAGCGCGCGCTTGGGTCTGACGTCACCAACCATGATATTTACCACTGTTCTCGTTTGGCTACTGCCTAGTGCCAGACGTGCACTCTGCAGATAATATCTTGTAAAGATTTTCATGCATTCATAATATTATTTTTAGTTTAGGGAAATACATTTTTATTTTACAACATAGGTATCTCAAATGCCAAATTATATTATAAAGTTTGAACAAAATTAAATACCTACATTAATATCATATTTCTTAAAAAAATATAAGTACATAGATACTACTAAAAAATTACTTATAAAAAGAAAAAGAAAGAATGTTTTATTATAATATATAAATATATATTTAGTTTAAAATATGAATTTCATTCTCACATAAAGAAATAAAAAATATTTATGGATGAAACTTTATTTTATCAAATTTTTATTCCATTTATTTTTAATAATTATCAGATCCAAATAGATGCGGGAAAATATTTACACTCCAAAAGTCTTGTGCTATACTAATCAAACTGTCGATAAGATCTGCGTCCTATTCTATCCAAGTATAAGTAAATTTTTAATTATTTTTAAAGTGTGTATCTGGTACGCAAAATCAACACTTTTTTTTTCAAATAGAAACATTATTTGCAACTGTACTTTTGCATTGTACATTGTAACATTGGTTATTTGGTTGTCTATTGGTTATTAAATGTTCCAAATATATGTACTTCTGGTCGTAATATTTTGTAATAAACAAAACTAAAACCTATAATTTATAAATATTTTAAATTCATAACAAAGAAGAAACAAAATAAAAATAACCTAAAAATAAACAAAACTTTTAGTAATAAAAGTCAGAGTAACTAAAAACTATTGTTATAAACAATTTAAACGTGTGTATTACTAATACTTATAATAGGTATCATACCTACTTATTTGCCTCCTCGCATTTCTCCAATAGAATAACTTTCACTGCTTTTTATAAAATTTGCCACCATGAAGACATCAACTACTGTAGATTGTCAGATTAACTTTTTGAAAAACCCTAGTCAGTCATATTATACATTTAAAAACACTACTTTATAAAGTAGCACTCAGAATGATCAATTTCAGTTTGAAACTAAATATACTCATTATGGAACTATACAAGAACACAAATACCTTGGAATTTCCAATTAAATAATATGATTAAAATGGAATTAATACAATCCGCAAACCAACCATTTTTTGAACTTTTATTTACAATCAACTTCCACATGAGAGTTTTAAGTAAATGTGAATGAATTTGTAAATAATTTCGAAATATCCTAGCGGCTTTGTTGTCGACTCATAGAAATCTAGCAGGTAGACGTGGGTCGTGACTCGTGACGTCAGACCCGTTTACGCGCCTCTGAAGAAATTTGAATTTTATAGCTTTTTCAATGTCTCGTAATAAGCCTATGGGTTAACAATATTTGTTTTTTTTTGCATGCATGCGTTTTATGATGATGTTACCTTATATTTTTTAATATTATTTTAATATTTAAAAATATATGCAAGTTCCCTATTGAAGGTAGTGCTTCGGAAGTTTTACTCGGTCTTGCTTCAGCCAGTTCGTCAGAGCTCTCTGCGACAGAGGAGGGTCTGATTTAGCAAATAGGGGTTTAGTGTAGACTCGGCGACGAGAGGACTTTTATAGTAGGTCTGGATCCCACGTAACAAACTTTGATCTATGGGAACACTGGAACAGGGGAAGTTTCAATTGTAGAATAGTTTAAACATTTGGAACATCAGACTAGAAAACGTCCCATGTATTTTGTTGCACAGAACTTTCAATTGATTTGTTACCCTTTCGTTAAACTCTCATGCAGAAATCATACTTGTATTTATCACCAACTGGGTAAAAAGATATAGATATGCTGACTGGTTTTCAGGATAATGGACAGGAGGGTAGAAAACCTGTATTTGCAGATAAGGTCCTTGTATTTATGGCACGATTTTTTCATAAAAAATGAAAACAGCCTCTTGCATATTATTTTAATGAAGTAGGCATGAACAGAGACTTGATTTTATCTTCACTAAAACAAGTGATTTCAAAAGCCCAAAATATAAATTTGAAAGTGGTGGCATCGGTTTGTGATCAAGGAGGACCTAATTGTGCTGCTATTAAAGAGTTGTACAAACACACAGAACCAAAATAGGTTGCAGAAAAGAAAGATACGAAATCATGTGTGTTTAAAATAAATGGACAAGAGGTTGTACCTATTTTTGATCCTCCACATAATATGTTAAATGCATGAGAAATAATGTTTTCAAATATAATGATAAAGATATGGTCAACAAATAGCCAGTTGCTATCATATCACAAAATTGCACAGAATGAAGGATCATGATAATGACCACAAAATGTGCAATAAACTGACAGGCACATGTAAAAATTTGAAAAAAAAATGAAAGTTTCATTTGCAGCAAAAATATTCAGTGCACGAGATGCTGCAGCAATAAGATGTTAGAAACACAGTAAGTATATAAATATTATGTAGTAAAAGCAAATCACAACAAAAAATTAGGTAAAGATAAAGGCAGGTTTTGTTTATATTCGATTCAGAGTTGACCACCATATCCATATAGCTATTAAAAAATTAGGCATTAAAAAATAATTTACAATTTCCAATGACATATTTCCAGTAACAAATGGTGTGAATTATTTTTAAAAGATTACTTGAATAGCTCGCTGTACAAGTGTCAAATTTAAACTTTTTCAGGAAGCAAACAACAATAATTATTTCCGAAAATATCAATTTTCTTTTTTTTTTTTTTTGTTCTGCGCACTTGATGCATTTTCAATATTGTATTAAAAAGAAAATATTTTTACATAACGATAGTTTAGTGTATTAGAAACGTTTTTCTATTATAAGACCACTAGTTAATAAATGGCGTTGGCAACATTCTTCCAAGGGGGTATTTATTTGTAAACATTAATAAAGGTTTGCTTTGTTTTCATTCTTTTTATAATCTCGAAAAATTTGTCAATGTTGTACTTGTATATTTTAGGTTCTGATATGCCAAAGGCAGTTGTTAGCACTGTATAATTTATTCTGTTCATGGATAAAGTATTTGACAGGGTTAGTAGTGCAAAAGTGTTGCCGGAAGAGGGGGACAGACTAAGACAGTTACTTCTAATAATTCTAAACATTAAAAAGTTTGGATTAAGAACTTAAATCAAGATCCTCTGCAGAACTTCTTTGGACCCATTAGGTCTCATGGCAGTATGAATATAAATTCCTGTTGTAAATAATTATAAAGCATCACATTCTCCATAATGCAACTTGTGAAAATTATGGTTAAACATCATTTTTGAATTTAAAAGCTTTTTATAAAAAACCCATGAGGCAGTTAATCATAGAGGAGAGTATTATATAGTCAGGAAATAAGGAATACCGAGTTTACAGCTCTGCTTACCGAGCTAGAACCACTATCAAGTGAAGTAGTTTAATGACATTTTAATGGCAAAAAGACTGTGCTTTTGTGATGTTGTGTCAGTCAAGTGATGATAGTGATGAAATGTCAGCTGTAAATAATCAGATCCTCCTTCATATTTCAAAAATTTACTGAATTTAATTACTTTAGAAATTCAAAAAAGAGCACAACAAGGAGTCTCAATAATTATTCGTAAAAGCTTAAGAAGATATATCACCACTTGGGAAGCCATAGATGAAAGACTAATTAAAATAAACCTGAATATACATGGTCATAAACTAACAATAATAGGTGTATATGCAGTTAACGACGATGCACTGGTTAACAAGAAAGAATAATTCTACGAGAAACTAAACCGAGAAATAACATCGATAGGATATACGAGGGAATTAATCTTGCTTGGAGATTTTAATGGCAGGGTCGGAAACAAACAACACTGTAAAATAGTTGGTCCTTACGGAGAAAACATAACAAATGACAATGGGACCAGACTCATCACAATATGCGAACAGAACCAGCTCCGTATTACAAATGGATTCTATCAACATCGAGAAGTACATAAATACACCTGGGGACAGAGAACAAGGAATCTAAAATCTACAATAGATTACTTGATTGTACGCCAAAGATCAAATCTTAAAATCTACGACGTAAGAGCTTATAGAGGTGCAGTTTGTGGAAGCGATCACCACTTCTTAAAAGCAAAAATAATGTTTTTAAGAAGATGCCAGAAGAAACAACCAGTAGTTCGCTCAGAGATGGCAGAAGATGTAAGATATAATCTTATAAGCCTCGAACAAGATAGTGTAAAAATATTGTATCAAAACAGACTGAACGAGAAGCTTGAAAACATAAATTTCAATAACATCGAAGACCACTACAATTACATTAAAGAAAGTATTCACTCTGCAGCAAAAGAAGCCCTTGGATATTACGAAAAGAAAAACAAAAATACTCCATACTGGTGGGATGAAGAAATAGACACAGCGATAAAACAAAAGAAACAAAAGTATGAACACTATTTAAGTGCAAAAACAGATACCAATTGGTCTAATTACAAAAACCATCAAGCAAAGGTAAGACAAATGATAAGACAGAAAAAAAATGAATCCTGGGATCAAAACTGTCAAAAAATAAATACGTATATAGGAGGAACCAGAAGTACAGAAAGCTGGAAACTTATTAAATCTCTTAGGACCAACGACAAGAAAAAAGATTTAATCTCACCAATTTCGTTAGAAACATGGGACATGTACTTCAGTAAACTGTTGCAAGAAGATCGAAGAGAATTCAAAATAAAAGAAAATAACCAAAACATACGCGTCGAAGCATCTCCTATAAGAATCACGAAAAAGGAAGTAAAGGATATCTGTACTTCACTCAAAAACAAAAAAGCACCCGGACCTGGCAATATACCCTCAGAACTAATAAAATATGGAACTGAAAAACTATATGAACACCTGACAATACTCTTTCAAAACTGCATAAACAAAGTAGAGGTTCCAGCTGAATTTAAAACCTCTACTATTTCAACTTTACATAAAAAAGGAAACAAACAAAACTGCGACAATTACTGTGGAATAGCAGTTACTAGTACCATTATTAAAATCTATGGGAAAATGATCAAAAATAGAATAGAAGGAGAATACACTGATATGGAGGCAGAAGAACAGGCGGGTTTTAGAGCTGGTAGATCGACCATAGACCACCTTTTTTGTATCACTCAACTTATAGAAAAAAAGGTTGCTGTAGATCAAGAAGTCCACTTTTTGTTTGTTGATCTAAAAAAGGCCTACGATAGCATCCCCCAAAACAAGTTATGGAACACTTTAAGACAAACGAACATCAACTCAAATCTCATAACAGCAGTGGAAAAACTATATGATAACGCCAACGCCAAAGTTAAAATAGGAACGAATGTTTCCAAAGGTTTTGTAGTAGACAAAGGACTGAAGCAGGGATGCTGCCTATCGCCGACACTTTTCAAAATATATCTGGAACAAGCATTAAAACTTTGGAAGCGGAAGTGCAGCGGCATGGGTATACAATTAAATAATAACAACCTGTACACTCTATGTTTTGCTGATGATCAAATTGTGATTGCCAACGATTATGACGATCTGGAATACATGACTCGGAAATTAATCGAAGAGTACAAAAAATGGGGATTAGAAGTTAACATAGAGAAAACAATGTACATGAACATCGGTGGCAACGAACAGAATCTAGTTTTAAACGACGGACAACACATTAAGTACAACAATAAATATTCTTATTTAGGAGTAGAAATCACGGACGACGGCAAATCAGATCAGGCTATAAAAAAACGAAACACTCAAGGTAGAAGGGCCATATCTCAACTAAATAGTATTATTTGGGATCAACATATATCCAAAAAAAATAAACATCGAATATACAACACTATTATAAAGAGCATAGTAATGTATGGAAGTGACGTGTGGCAGTTAAAGACAACTACTGAAAGAACACGGAGATGGACTACTGGAGACGTGCCGCAGGAAAATCAAAACTCGAAAGAATTAATAACGAACGTATACGAGAGATTATGGGAGTCACACATACGATTGTCGAAGATATAAGAGTACAACAACTAAAGTGGTATGGACATGTGCAGAGAATGCCAGAACACCGTTTCTAGATTGGTCACCACATGGTAAGAGAAAAAGAGGCCGACCCAGAAAGAGCTGGAGAGAAGGAATAGACAGAGAGATCCGAGAGAGAGGTTTAGACGAAGACCTTTGGGAAGATAAAGATGCATGGAGATTGGGCATCGGAAGACGTCGGAGGACGTTTTAAACTGATTATATATATATATATATATATATATATATATATATATATATATATATATATATATATATATATATATATATATATATATATATATATATACATATATATATATATATATATATATATATATATATTATATATATATATATATATATATATATATATATATATAGAAATTCAAAAATAAACTGAATACAAAAAAGGGATTATATTATAAAAAGTATCTGCTCAAATAGCGCAGTTAATGACAACTTGGCTTCGAACGGACTAATCACAGGGAAGCATCCTTGTAAGCCGCGCAGTAGACATCCATGTAAAACAAACTATTTTTATTTTAAAAAGCATCGATGTAAACCTCCTGAATGGCATCGCGCTAAACCTCCACCGCGATTTACTTGCTCTGTTCTCTTCCATTCACTACAATATGTTTTGTTTTACATGGATATCGACATCGACCGCGACCTCCACCTCCACCGCAGCCCACTTGTTCTGTTCTTACCCTTAAAGATCACTCTGTCTTTCAGAGACCTACACAATCTCGATCACAACTTCACTTATCAATCAATCAAGTTCAGTGCAATTTTTGCAAGAGGGGTCATTTAATACACTCTTGTCACGAATTTTTACAATTATCAATTATAGGGCTTTTCATTCACAGTCATTTGTTTCGAGCTTCTGTCATGTGTCACATAATATTAATATATCTACGTCATACGTTATTGGCATATACGAATGATACAAACCAAAGACGTATGACGTAGATACATTAATATTATGTGACACATGACAGAAGCTCGAAACAAATGACAATCGATGAAAAGCCCTATTGACAGATGGGAAAAGATTAAATCTCTAAAGGCGGCTGCACCAATGGCGTACTGAGCATGGTTCCGCGGGCTCCGCGGTACCAGGCCCGGGCCACGCAGGGGCCCGCTCTAGTGTGCTCTTTACTTTTTTTATAATTTGATGGGTACATTTTGCACTACACAAGTACACAATAGAAAATGTAACTTCTTAATAAATTTTTATTTTTGTGTAGGTACTTATAAACTAAAACGAAGAATACCTATTTATAAAAAAATTTGAAAACAAAATTTATTATTAGACACAAGGAAAACTTTTGGAAGGTCCTGTACTTCTTTTATCTACTAAAAGTGACTAGAACCCAAGTTCTGGTTTCAACACATGTAAAGAATTACCGCCTGTAGGTACCTTTTAACTCAAAAACTATATTTATATCAGCACGTTTCATGGATTAGTCGTAAACTAGAAAGTTGTAAAATTTTGCAGATTGACACAGTCATTGCAAGTTTTATACTTGCATTGCGGAGTGTTATAAAAATACCTAATCCCAAAACATTAAACTCGAAGTAAAATCCTTCTTTTGTTTGTATTTACAGCATCACCATCCTTTACTTTTACGTAATAATTCTTGATAACTGAAATGAACTAACAGGTACGTATCGGAACTTCCGTCCTTCCTGTGTGGAAGAAGTCAGTAAGTTGAATCAAGACAGTTTGAAATATCTAAGAGCTGACCGTTATCTAAGATTTCTAAGACTGTTGTCTCATTCACATTGTTTTTTTACATTTTGTTCTTTCTAAGTGTAACTAAGGTAGTACAATGTACAAACATAAATCTGGAACTAAGCTGAAGCAGAGGAAAGAAAAAAAAGCTACCAAAAATTGATAATTTTTTTAGTGCAAGAAGTGATAAAGTTGCTAAAACAATTGATGTGCTCTCAACTTCCTATACTCCTAGTTCCAGTGGCGAAGTTAAACCGAGTGAACTCTCAACTTCTGGTTCTACAGCTAACACTGACACTGCAAGTGAAATCATACTCAGCCAGACCACCGGTAACTATTTATTTATTGTTGTTCTGAAGCTATTTTTGTATGGCATTTTTCTAATTAACTAGTTATAATGGAAAATAAGCCACAAGTTTACAAAAAAAATTATTTTATTAACGTTTTGACGTCCAAATCGGATGCCGTTGTCAAAACACAAAACATATTCATGAATTAAACAAAAATGTTGTTGCTTAGTAAAAAATTCTTCTAATAATTTATTTAATCTGACTCATTTATAACGGCAATTCAGACATATATTATACATTTTAAGTTTAAATTTATTTATTCTTACACTAAAACGTTATTGTTAGATTATCAAGTAAATACTTTATTATTTACGTGATAATTGACAATTTTTTCACAATTTCTTTGGGAATAAAGATATAAAAAGCTTAGAATTAATCTTTATTTCACTTTTTGATCTCTGACTAAGTTGTATTCCCCACGAAATTACAAAAAAAGGTCAAGCAACCACAAAATTAACTTATTGTTTTATTTTCATTATTTAGAGTTGGATTGCCCGAATACGACAGTAATCGTTGAGTCTAAAGGTAGACTTCCGCACCAAGCGACCGAGACAGGAGACCGCGACAGGCGACAGATAGTTCGCGATAGACGACAGTTGGTCGCTGGTCTCGGTCGCGGGCTGCAGAACTACCCTGATATAATTGCATTGAGAGCAGTCGTGGGGAGACCTCGCCTATCTGTCGCCTGTCGCGGTCTCCTGTCTCGGTCGCTTGGTGCGGAAGTCTACCTTAAGGTAGAGTCAACATTGGCAGTTTCGAAAAGAAGGTATAAGTAGGAACTTACTTTTTTTAAATTATTGCTTAACACTAATTTTCTTTCAGTCATTGTTGAAAATGCAACTGATCGCGGACATTTTTCTGAAGAATTGACAGATGACCAAAAACATTTCATTATTTCGAATGGCCCTTGCAAACCTGTTGGCCCTTTTCCCAAAGACAGAAATAACAGGGGTTTTTCGGATTTTTATTATAAAATTATTTCAAAAGTCGGTGTTAAAACCAAACGGATGTGGTTTTGCTACTCTCCAATTTTAAATAGATGTTATTGTCAACCATGTTGGCTGTTTTCAAGAAAGCAAACTTCTCTTAATTTAGGTTTTGATGACTGGATACATTTAAGTCGTGCTGTAAACAGTCATGAAGACACTAATGAGCACAGTCAATGTTGTGCAATTTATGACAAATGGCGATTAAATAAAACTATTGATTTTCAAAACACATCAATAATTTGTGAAGAAATTTCATTTTGGCGCAAAGTTTTAAAACGGGTCATCGACGTCTCACTCTTGCTAGCTTCTACAAATATGCCATTTCTTGGAATGGAAAACCCTGGAATGTTTTTGGCAGTAATACAGCTATTATATACATATAATTGTTTGGAAAATTTGCTTAAAAATAGAAAAAAAAATTCGATCACTTATCTTAGCTCGAGAATTCAAAATGAGGTAATAGATTTGCTTGGAAACTCAGTTAAAAGTAAACTAATTCATAATATTAGTGCATTCCCATTTTTTTCGATAATTATAGATACAACTCAAGACATTTCAAAAATAGACCAACTTAGTTTAATTTTTCGATATGTAGAAATTGTATATACAAGAAATAGAAAAAACACAAAAATTACACCATGGACTACACAAGCTCTAGTAAAATCCACTAGTGAAAAAGACAGACTATATCGACTAACAAGGCTTCATCCAAATGATCACGATTTATTACAAAAATATAAAACATATAGAAATAAACTGCATTCACTTATCGACAAAACAAAACGGAATTTTTATAAAAATAAGATCCTACAAAGTTCAAATAACAATAAAGAATTATGGAGTGTAGTGCAAGATTTAAGTGGACCAAAAAAAGGAAAAGTACCTATTGAGAGTCTTAAAAACCAAATGGGAGATAATATGTTGACTGAGCCCTCTGTTATTGCAAATGAATTTAATAAGACATTTTCAGAGATGGGCAAAAGTTTGGCTGAAAAAATTAGTACTAATCACCGCCAAGTATATGAAAATACTGTCTTAACAAACTCAATGATTTTATTACCTATAAATACATTTGAAATAGAAACAATAATAAATAAACTAAAGTGTAAAAAGGCAACTGGTATTGACGACATTAATGCAGAATGTTTGAAAACAATTTCACCATACATACTCGGATGTTGTAATTAATTAATCATTTTTAGGATTTGTTCCGATAACTGACCAAACTGCGTGTACACTTAGCAATGCAATTTTGGCCGAAATAACTAAATTAAATATATGCATGGACAAACTGCGGGGTCAGGGATATGATAACGCAGCAAACATGAGTGGCGTTTATAATGGCGTTCAAGCCAAAATTTCAAAAATATATCAAAACGCTCCTTATGTTCACTGCGCTTCACATAGTCTGAACTTAGTTTTAAACGATTCAGTCAAAAATATTGAATCTGTAAGAAATTTTTATGATTTTGTTGAAAAGATTTATGTTTTTTTTTTGGTAATAGTATTACACGGTGGAGTTTGCTACACCCAACTAAAAAAGACGGCAAAACAATAAAATTAAAAAGATTGGTACCCACAAGATGGTCTTCTAGACACGATGCCCTACATGCGCTAATATTTAATTTTATAAATATATTAAACACTCTAACAAAAATTATTTTAACGTCTAAAATAAAAAATTAAATAGATGAAGCAAAATCGCTTAAATTTTTTTTAGAAAAATTTGAAACTTATCTTTTAGTAGTATTGGAAACAAAGATTTTGCAATCTATAAATGTTCTCTCGGAATTGCTTAAAAAAAGTCGCAATGTATAAGTGAAACTGCTATATTATTTGAAAATGCTTTAAAAAGTATGAAACAACTGAGAGAGCAGTTTCATTTAGTTAAAAGTGAAGCAGAACAATTGGCAATTAGATGGGGAATAAATCCAGTGGTTTCAGAAAAACGAAGGTCCCGACCAAAATTATTTTTCGATGAAGTTAAAAATCACTATAATGTAGAAAGCAATGAAGATCATTTTAGAATATCCGTTTTTTTTTGAAAACACTAGACATTTTAATTTTGCAATTAGAAAACCGATCCAAGGGTGTCACATTAATCAATCATTTAAACTTTTAGATAGATGTACTAATCAACAGTACAGATATGTAATGAATTATACGAAATTTCACAAAATTTTTATACGACGTATGAAAATGACGTTACAGAAGCAATTTCTTCTCAAATTTTATCTTTCCGACAATGCTTCCGCGAGCAACTAGCAAGCATTAATTCTGTAAAAGATCTGTTAAAATTTATACTGATTGATAATTGCTCATCAAGAAGTAGTTTTTCCGAAATTATAACAGCATGTACATTATTTCTTACAATTCCTGTAAGGGTTGCAACAGCAGAGCGGTCATTTTCAAAATTAAAATTAATAAAACAATATCTGAGAAATACAATGGGTCAAGAACGGCTATCTAATTTAGCAATTATATCGATACATCAGTATCAGACTGCACCACTCAAAATTTTTCAATATTGAGATAATTGAGGAAATGGTTAAAAGATGTTTATTTATCAGTTTAAAATTACATTACCTCAAAATTCCAACACCATTGTAAAAATTTTGACTTGTCCACGTGCAGAATCGAATATTTTGTATACAACATCGTAGTTTCATACCGCATCATTTTGAGTTAGTGCATAATGAAACTTGATCAATAGAGCTGTTGTGAGCTACTAACTCAAAATGGTCTATGAAAGCTGCTTGCACTGACCGTTGCAATATTAAATGTTCGGAAAAACTTAGTGACGCCGAAAGAGAAGAACTGTTAAGTAACTACTGGGGACTTGGTGATGTAAATAGGCAGCAGTATTTTATAGTTAACAATGTAATGCCGGTTAAGCCAAAATATCAATATAAGAAAGAAGAGAGTTATAAAAGCGAAAATAGAGCTTATTACTTTGAGATGAGAAATGAACAAATTAGAGTATGTAAGGTTTTCTTTACGAACACTTTGAATATTTCGAATAGGATAATAAATCACAGCAATGAAAAAACAGAGCTAGGGTATGTGCAGTAGGGTGGGCCGAAAATTTTTTTTATTTTTTTTAAGTTGTAATACCGCGGAAAACTTGCGAATTTTAATTAGAAACAAAATAAAAAAAAAAAATCAAAATCGGACTAGACGTTAATACTTTTCAAAATATGTTAGTAGAATTCCCCAAGAATTTAAGGAAAGATTCAGAGACACAAAAATATGGAGAATACTTTTCAAGGAAAGGACTTCATAAAAATACAAATATGTCATTAGAAAAATGGCACCATAAATTAAAACAACTCTATAGCTAAAGGAAAATGCCAGAGAAGACTAGATGTTAGCATAAATAATGTTCTGAAACAGCTAAGACTAAAATTTCTAAAAAGATTAGTGTCAATGTCTCGCAACAAGGTACCATTCAAACTTCATGAACTGCGAAGAAGACATAAACTGGCTGAAGTATTTCTAAATAATACAGAGGTATTGGAAGATACACCGCAACTGAAATGGTTTGTCACATCATCAACCAAAAGCAAATCAATTAACAACAGTTCATCAAAATATTATGAAATAAGACTTGAACAACCAGATGAATGTGACTGTATTTTTGCATGCACTAGTTGCAAGGCATGTTTGCACACATTTTCATGCACTTGTCATGATTATTCAATTCAGTATATGTGCAAACATATACATTTAATTTGCATGAAGTATCCACGAATGCAAACAACCCCTGACAACAAACTTTTGCATCAGAAGTTTTTGATATAGGCCAGAGCAATATCAGAGACACTGAACATGATATTATTTCCAGTCATTTGGAACAAACCAGTGAACACACATTAATATTGGAAAAGCAGCATGTGACAAAACAACTAGATCATCTACGTAATTTGGTAATGAACACTAATAATTTTGAAGCATTGAGTTATGCAAAAAAAATATATCTTCAATTATCTCAAGCTTTAGTGCCTTGCGATGGTGTCAGGATGATTCCTTCAAATTTAAGCCAGCACAATAAAAAAATTGAGCATCAGGATCGTAGAATGCCTTCTTTAAAAAAATTACACGCATAAAAAGAAAGATAGGAAGTAGTTACAATAGTGAAATATCACGTTCTTATCTGAGCACTCATAGAAGATTGGCTTGGACAAGTAGCAATATCTGCAGCATATCTTCCACCAAACTATCCACCGAATAAAGAATCATTTACTAAATAATTTTGATAAAGGTGTAGGTATGAAAACACAACTTTTCAACTCCGCACTCAAAATTGTACCAACGCAATGGAAAATTGCTGATATAATAATGATCCATAAACCTGGTAAACCACCTCACTAACATACCTCTTATCGTCCTATTAGTCTTTTATCTATACTAGCTAAACTATTTGAGAAGCTATTAGCGACAAGACTTTTGAAGATAATAACTGATAATAATCTTTTTCTGGATCACAAGTTTGGTTTCAGACAGAAGCATTCAACAGTAGAACAAGTTCATAGAGTTGCTATAGTAAATAAAGCTTTTGAAAAAAAAATACTGTTCTGCACTTTTTCTAGACGTCAATCAGGCTTTTGATAAAGTCTGACATGAAGGGTTGCTCTTCAAAATAAAAATGAACGTTCCTGATTCAATGTTTACTGTACTGAAATCATATTTTGAAGGAAGATACTACCATGTCAAGCATGAAGCAGATATATCAAAAATCTACCCTATACGATCTGGAGTCCCTCAAGGAAATGCTCTGGGTCCTATATTATATTTGATATTTACACAAGACATACCAACAAATGAAAATGTAACGACTACAACATTCGCAGACGACACAGCTATGTTAGTCACAGATGAAAATCCCGCAACAGCTACTGAATCTTTTCAAAGGCATATTAGGGACATTGAAAAGTGGACAAAAATGGCGCATAAAGATCGATGAATCAAAATCACAACATATCATATTTACAAAATGTCACAAAATATCGCCTAATATAGAAATAAATAACAAAACAATTCCACAAGCCAAAAGTGTTAAATACCTTGGAATGCATCTGGACAAAACTTTGACATGGAGAACCCATATATCGAAAAGGCAGCAACAGTTAAACTTAAAATTTCGTAAACATTGTTGGATCCTGGGCAGAACATCGAAGTTGTCTATAAACAAACTGTTGGTATACAATGAAATACTCAAACCAGTCTGGACCTACGGGATCCAGCTTTGGGGTACAGCAGCAAAATCCAACAAATCCATAAGGGAAAGATTACAATCTAAAGTATTACACTCTATAACAGACGCCCCATGGTTCGTGTCAAACAAAGACATTTATTGTGATCTATAAATACCTACGATCAGTGAAGTGATAGTTCAGTGCAGTGTTCGGTACATAAAACGCCTAGAAAGCCATACAAATGCCCTGGCAATAAACTTGCTTGATAATAGTCAACAAACTGCCAGACAACAACATAAAAATCCACTGGACCTGATCTAGTTTTCTAACTCACCGTAATTGTGTTTATATTTTAGATATATGTATTGTTTGTAAATATGAAATGTATGTTTGTATGTAACATATTATCGGAATGTCATGTTTGTTCCATACTAGGTCCAGTCATTGGACTGACCTCGTCAATTTTTTTTTACTTCAAACCCCAAAGACCCTTATTGTTAGAATGTTTATAATGAACAGATTGCTGAATAAATGTTTCAAAAATATCTTCTGAGCAAGAAAATTTATCAAATGAGAACTTATTTTAGAATTTAGTAGTGTGTCTTTATAAAACGTTTTCTGTTACCAAATTTGTATGTTTTAGAATGTATATAAAGATGTTTTTTTTAATTACCAATATAGTGTATAACTAATATTCGAAATGTATTTTTGTTAATATCCAATTACAGGCTTCAAAGTGACTTGGAACAGTCAAGGAATTTTCTAGAGGGTAAGGAAAAATCAGGGAATTTATGATATATTTGGGTACTTTTTAAAATTCGAAAAATCCTATAAAATCTGGTTATGTAGGCAATTTACGTTGGGGTCATCGCTAAAAAATTTCTACATTGGTATGGACATGCAGGTACTTGCCAAATGGTAAGTAGAAGCCCCCATATTTTAACGTATTGTATATATTTTTTCACTGTACATAGACGTTATAGTACAGCGGTGCAAGAGTCGATCGCGATCGACCGGTCGATCGCCAAAGTTTTTGAAGTCGATCGCGATTCACGGAAAAAATACAAATGAAAAACATGTGGACACTAATTTACTTCTGGACACATATGTGAGGTGGTTGAAATAATTAGTCCCGAAATAATTTCTTTTCTAGAAGAACGAGGGGAAAATTTACTTCAAAACGAAAAGCTCAGTAATCTGGCTTTCGTATCAGATTTAGCAAATCATTTGAACCTCCTTAATTTGGAAATACAGGGTAGAAATAACCATTATCGATATGATGAGCGCAGTACATTCCTTTGTCAACAAATTGTTATTATTGATTAATCAAATGAACAGAAAGAATTTAAACAACTTTCTATCGTTTAAAAAAAGGTTAACCGCCCATTTGAATTATATTTATTATGAGACGGAGTTGCAAGTAGTTCATGGCGAATTTGAAATATGCTTGGCTGATTTTAAGAAACTGACAGATATTGTAACATTCATGTCTAATCCATTTTCTTGTGAAGACCTGGAAAAAATTGCCACTGAAATATTAATTACTTTCAATATGGAGATCATTTCCCTCCAACATGAGGCACTGAAAATAATTTGGGATACTTATATACACCTTAAGTCCAGAGTGGCTGATAAGAAATTTTGGTCTTTCATACCGTATAACAAATATCCATCTTTGAGGCAAATAGCTCTGAAGCTCATAGCATTCTTTGGATCAACGTACTTGTGTGAGTCTGTATTTTCGCAAATGAAGGTAGTGAAATTAAAGTATCATAATCGGCTAATTGACGAACATATCTCATAATGGGGGAAAGGCAGTTTTGTTTTAATTTGATTCAGAGTTGGACCACCATCTACAGATAGCTATTTCTGCATCTTATGCTTCATCAGTGTAGCTATGCAGTCCCATCTCTGAAACAAAAATCAACAATCCTGCCTTTTAAGGGAAATCACCGCGATGCAGTAATTCCACCTTTGAGACGCAAAACAGCGACATCTCTAGTAAAACTAGGAAGACGACGAAAATACCCAGATGCAAAGTTTACTGTAATAAAAAAATTAAAATAAAACAATAAACAATATGTTAAATCCAAGACATTTCGTCCAAAGAAACTGCTTTCTGGTTACATCCTGAATCTCCGGCTTTATAAGCACGGATACGACGAAAATAGAAGAAAGTAGAAAGGACAATGGTCACTAGGGTGGAGTGAAAAAACGACTTTCTACGATATCAATTTCTAATAGTGCAGAAAACTTGCGCATAAGCATCCTTAAAACAGGAAAAATAAAAAAAAAAAATTTTAATATCCTAAGATCGCGCAATAGGCCTAAAGTTTGAAAAAATTTGAAAAAAAAACTGTCATTTTTAAAGTCATGGGAAAAATATTTCTAATGAATATTTTTTATTCTAATAGCTTAAAACATATTCTTTGAGGTGTATTTAGCTCGAAAAAAATATTCTTGAACATTTTTATGTATATTTTGAGATCGCGCAAAAAGCCTAAACTTTGGGGAAAATCGGCAAAATGAGGTATTTTTCGTGAAATTCTAAAGACATAAACGAAGTCTGTTCGGTTTGTAATCATACCCGATGCATTTCTACATATTAATTTATTATTTTAGATGTGTTACAAAACTTGATTCGACTTTCAGTCATGCTTGTTTATTGCTTACTAATGGCGCACTCCTCCAAGCTTACTCCCCTTGTTGTCAATGCATGGACTGTTCCGCGCTTAGTGAGAACATCGCAGCGGCTTGACTACTGTGACTAGTAGCGTAGTAGCTCGCAACAAGTACAGTTGTCTGTTTGCGTTTACTTGTGTTACAGTCAAATAGTGCGCATTTTTCACAAAATTCGTTTGTTAGTAGTGTTTTTAATTTCAACATGATGTCGTCGAATAGTGGAGTTGCTACAAGACTTGTGTTACAGTAAAATAGTGAGTATTTTTCACAAAATTAGTTTGTTAGTAGTGTTTTTAATTTCAACATGATGTCGTCGAATAGTGGAGTTGCTACAAGACAATCCCACACGAACGTTTGCCCGATTTTCGGTCCGTCTCGAGAACTAAGTGCTAATACTTTGCCAACGTACGAGGACGTACTTCTTTCTTGTTTCGAAGAGAGACAAAGATTAATGTTATTGTCAGATTCAAAGTTCAAGGTGAAATTTCCACCTATTGCAGAAAGTGTTGCCACTCAAGTTGAAAATCTTTTTAAGAATGCTTCAATTCCAACTGTTACACACACTCGTGTTGTCCAAATGGTAATTTCGTATCACGAAGAGTCCTACAAGATCAGGAAATCATTTAACCGTGATAAAGACAAGGATTTTTTCAAGGAAAGACTGGAAGTTTTTATCGCTAATGCTCGGGGAAAACTATTTGATATTGCAGCATGTAAGTGTGAAATAATGCTTTCATGTGAATGCGAGAAAAAACTAAGCTGTGACTGTCCTGTGGTTCAAGTTTGCAATTGCGAGAAAGCAAAAAAGATCCCTGATATTGAATTGAAGTTTGTATACGACCAACGAACTACAAGAAAAATGTTTATTGGAAATGTGGATAAGAAAGTGTCAGTGATTCTGCATAAAAGAGAAGAGAGAAAATTACATCTCTTGCAGCAAGAAACTTGTTCCTTAGATACCAGCGCATCCAGCACATGTGATACTTATGTTCGTCAAAGTGTGGACCAAGAAAGTCATTGTGATATGAGTTTGTCACAGCCTTCAACATCGCAAATGCGTTATAAGTTGACAACTACTGCTATGATAAGTGACAGATATGGAGTTTCCGACAGGGCCACAGCAGCAATTGCATCCGGTGTGATGCATGATCTTGGATTAATATGTGATTCAGATATGTCTCAAGTAATTGACAGAAGTAAGATTAGGAGAGAGAAAGAAAAGCTGCGAAAAGAAGTAACAATTGACAATCAAGATCAGCTTAAAGAAGTAAAGGGAATCTATTTTGATGGAAGAAAAGATACCACTCAAACTCAAGAAAAATTAGGAGCCAAATTTTATCGTAGAGTAACAAAAGAAGAGCACATCAGCATTATTAGTGAGCCTGGTGGCCAGTATGTTGGTCATGTAACACCAAAAAAAGGAACTGGAAGTGAAATAGCTCAGTGCATTATTGACTTCATGAGAGAGCAAGACTATGATGTGAAGGAAGTAGAAGCCGTTGGATGCGATGGAACCGCCACCAACACTGGATGGAAAAATGGAGTGATTCGCAACATCGAAGTAATGTTCAAACGGCCCCTGCAATGGTTTGTGTGCCTATTACACTTCAATGAACTCCCTTACAGGCATCTTTTTGAACACCTAGATGGCACAACTACAGGACCAGCATCATTCAGTGGCCCGATTGGGAAAAAGCTCGTGAACTGTGCAAAAAATGATGTAGTACCATTTGAAGTCATTGTACCTGAATTTGAGATCATTATTACCAAATCTGACCTTAGTAAGGATCAGCAATACTTATTAGATATTGTTAAGTCAGTTACAACTGGACTCTGTGAACCTGACCTAGCTGCTAAAGATCCTGGTCCCCTTAGCCACTCCAGGTGGTTAACCTGTGCCAACCGAGTACTAAGACTCTACATTTCTGAAGAAAGTCCTTCATATGAGCTGAAAATATTGGCCAACTACATTGTCAAGACATATGCTCCTGTGTGGTTCGCCATCAAAAAGCACCACACTGTAAAAGACGGACCAAAGCATGTACTTAAAGTAGTACAAACTACAAGACATTTACCAGATGACATAAAGACGACAATTGATCCAGTCATTGAAAGAAATGGATTGTTCTGTCATCCAGAGAATCTGCTTTTAACTATGATATTGGATGACCGAGAACATATCAGAGAGTTAGGATACAGAAGAATAATTAAAGCTAGAAATCAAAATCAAGAAACAGGAGAGAGCGTCAGGATATTCAAGGTACCTTCGATAAACTTTGACGCTCAAGATTATACAGAACTAATTGACTGGTCAAAGTGTGCTCTGACCCCACCACCTTTGATTGCAAGGATGACAACAGAGCACATTGAATCCCTGCTCAAAGAGAAAGCTTTACCTGAGTTTGATTGCTTAACATTTCCTTGCCACATACAAAATGTAGAAAGATGTGTGAAATTAGTTACAGAGGCCTCAGGAAAAGTGTGTGGCCATGAAAACCGTGATGGGTATATCAGGGCAACACTGAAATCAAGATCAATGATGCCAAAATTTAACACTAAATCAGAGTTCAAAGGCGGAAAGTAATTTTACCACGCCCAGAATTGGTTGGTTGGTTGGGTAGGGCGTGGGTGGGACTCGAAGTGCAGCCACCTCCACGTGGTGAGTCCTGGGTCATTTCAGTACAACAAGTACTGAAATGGGCGAGGAGCTGTACATGATGTTGAACAATTCTAAAGCAAAACACCAGTGTCTACTCTGAAGTCTTGCGTAAGTATTACAGTCTCGGTATATCCTTGAGCATTTAAGAAAAATACCTCATTTTGCCGATATTCCCCAAAGTTTAGGCTTTTTGCGCGATCTCAAAATATACATAAAAATGTTCAACAATATTTTTTCCGAGCTAAATACACCTCAAAGTAAATGTTTTAAGCTATTAAAATAAAAAATATTCTAATAGTCGAAAAATATTCGAAAAAAAATCCTTGAGAATTTAAGAAAAGTACCTCATTTTGCCGATTTTCCCCAAAGTTTAGGCCTTTTGCGCGATCTCAAAATATACATAAAAATGATCAACAATATTTTTTTCGAGCTAAATACACCTCAAAGAACAGGTTTTAAGCTATTAGAATAAAAAATATTCTAACAATCGAAAAATATTCGAAAAAAATCTTTGAGCATTTAAGAAAAATACCTCATTTTGCCGATTTTCCCCAAAGTTTAGGCCTTTTGCGCGATCTCAAAATATACATAAAAATGTTCAACAATATTTTTTTCGAGCTAAATACACCTCAAAGAAAATGTTTTAAGCTATTAGAATAAAAAATATTCATCAGAAATATTTTTCCCATGACTTTAAAAATGACCGTTTTTTTCAAATTTTTTCAAACTTTAGGCCTATTGCGCGATCTTAGGATATTAAAAAAAATTTTTTTTTTATTTTTCCTGTTTTAAGGATGCCTATGCGCAAGTTTTCCGCACTATTAGAAATTGATATCGTAGAAAGTCGTTTTTTCACTCCACCCTAATGGTCACGTATCTACTCCCTTTTCGTCTAGGAAAAAGTGCCGAAAGACAGTTTCGAGTACTCAAAAATCTGAGTAAAAAAGAACAAGGGGGAAAGGCAGTTTTGTTTTAGGTTGATTCAGAGTTGGACCACCATCTACAGATAGCTATTTCTGCCTCTTATGCTTCATCAGTGTAGCTATGCAGTCCCATATCTCATCATGCTTGCATCTTTCCCTCGGTAATTCTGCCCTATTCTCTAAGGATCCCAACTTACTTCTTTTGTTATATAGGATATTCTAGCTTGCGATTATTGTATTATTTTTGATTGATGAGAAGAATTAAATGACACTATCTGTTCACGTTCTTTGCCATTCTCGGGGTTTATGATTTGTTTACAAACTCCTAATTAGTTCACTTGGATCAAAAACAACAGTATCCTAAATATTCAAAGCACAACAGTAAACGGCAACTTTAAATCGAAACAAATAAATCTTCCTGTGTTTATTATAATTTATAATATATTACTCTTCATTATTTTATCTTCATAAACTTCATATTATTTCATTATTATTTTAATATTCTAGTTGATTCTAGGTTGTGAGTAGTTTGACATTGACAATTTGAATTTAATGACAAATGACATCATTAGGTTTGGGAATAGATGTGAGTTTGTTCCAATCCCTAAAACCAACCAGTGATGCCAGGTCTCATGCAAAAGCATGAGATCTCATGTTTTCCAAGGAAATCTCATGCTCTCATGATTTTATTGCAAAATCTCATGCTTTTTAACTTATTGACATAGTGACAAAAAAAAGGTATATTAAACATTATTTGTAAACTACAGATAACAAAGTGAGCATAAACAAATTTTGCTTATGTCACAAAAACTATGCCACTAAAAATGTTCAACCCAATAACAAGGAATGTATAATGTATGAGAATGCATAAACACTTTTACCACGAAACTGAATCCCAACATTTCACAACATCGTCAATCGTGCTTAATGGTATAAATAAATGGCAAGGTCGCGCATTGAATGTGTGGTAATTTGATTATTCCTGTCGGGTAATCCCCGAAAACGATAATAGGTATCTTTAGTTTTTAAGATATTATAAGTGTGCCAAACAGGTGTTCGTATTCGTTAAAAGATTTTATAATGATGAGTGATAGTAATAGTGGTAGTGCAACTGAAACTGACCAAAACCAACTTGGACCTAGCTCTAGCTCAGCTAAAAGGAAGAAAGTTTACAAACAACATTTTAAAAAAGATTGGGTGAAATTACCAGGATACCATTGGGTAGAATGCAGTAAAAAGGGAACAATGTATGCATGGTAAGAAATTTTAACCCGTAAGTACTAACAGCTTAAATCAATGACGGAAACACTAACTAACCGCCTGACAGACGGGTTTAACATTTTTAGGGGTAATCTTGTTTTTGTTAAATATTAATAACTGCAGGAAAAGTACAGCTTTCTAAACATTCAGAATCCAGTAAACATATAAAATCTGTGCAGAATATTGAAGCAAATAGTGGAAGGCAGCAAAATATTGCCGACATGTTTTCAGCGAGCACGAGTAAATTAAATGTTGAGGAAAATGTGAAAGAAGGCATTATACGTACAGCAGGACTTTTGGCTGAACATAATCTTCCAATGAATTTAATGGAACATTTAATTGATTACCTGAATGCTGTTTGTAAAGATTCGGAAATAGCCAAAAAAATGAAAGCAGGAAGAACCAAAATAACTAGGGTCCTCAAAAAAGTTACAGGAACATCACAAAAAACATATTTGATTGAACTCATGAAAACTAAAAAGTTTAGTTTAATAGCTGACGAGTCGACAGATAATTCCTGTATTAAGCATATGTGTTTAGTGGTTAGAATGGCCATTGACCATAAAGTAGAAGATAACTTTTTAGATCTGATACCTGTAGTAGAGACTACAGGAGCTGTACTTTATGAGAAAATCATAAATTTTTTCACAAAACACGATATACCTTACAAAACAAATTTTATTGGTTTTGCTTCTGATGGAGCTAGTAATATGGTGGGTATTAGAAATTCATTAGTCAGTAGACTACAAGAAAATATACCAGGCATATTCACAGTCAAATGTATTTGCCACAGTTTTCACCTTTGTGCCTCCTATGCGTGCAAAAAGCTGCCAGAAGAAGTTGAACAACTAACAAGAGAGGTAAATATTAATATATTAAAGTAAAAATTCGTTTTGAATAAATATATTTTTAGGTTTATAACTTTTTTGCAAATAGCCCAAAAAGAGTTGAGGAACTAAAAGAGTTTCAGGAATTTGTCAATGTTGCTCCTGCTAAAATTCTTCACCCAAGTCAAACACGTTGGCTTTCATTGGAAAGTGTCATTAAACGACTTTTAAACCAATATAATGCTCTAAAACTTTATTTTGTTGATCAAGTTGCTAATAACATTACTCAAGCAGATTTAATTTTAGAGAAACTTAACAAGGAAGAAAATCGATTATATCTCGAGTTTTTATCTCATGCATTACCTATTTTTAACGATTTAAATAAATTAATGCAAAGCGAATCCCCAAAAATTCACATTCTTTACAAGGAAATAACAAATACACTTAAAATAATTCTAGACTTTTATATGAAAAGTGACATTATTAGTACTGAAAGTATTGATAAAATAGATTTTAAAAATCCCCGAAATTTTTTGCAACTGGATGATATGTATTTCTCAGCAGAAATAAATTCAAGCAGTTTAGATAAAAATAGGTTAGAAAAGGTTAAACTCAATTGTTTGAATTTTTACATTGAAAGTGTTCAACAAATTTGCTCCAGATTTCCCCTGAAAGATTCATTATTTGAAAAGATGGAGTTTATGGATCCAGAAGTCATTCGATCTCGAAAAATCAGATCTATTGGTCATATTTCTAAATTATGTCCCAATTTGTTTAATGTAGATATTCAAACAATTGACAATGAGTGGTTAGCATTAAGAAATTTTGTAATCGATTTTAAAGATGAATATAACGACATTTGTGAATTTTGGAAATATATCGCATCGATAAAAACTCAGATCATAATGGGTTACGTTTTTCAAACCTAACGAATTTCGTTTTTAATTTGCTTACTTTACCTGTTTCAAGCGCAACTGTGGAAAGAGTGTTTTCCGTTGTAAATTTAAATAAAACAAAACAAAGAAATAGACTGAAAACTTCTACCCTTACAGCAATACTCCACACAAAAAGTTTGGTGAATAAAAATAAAGCTATATGTTCAAATTTCCTCATACCAAAAGAAATGATTAAGAAACTAAATCAAAATATTTATGACTCAGACTCTGATTAATGTTTTTGCAATAGCTTTATTTTTACGTACCTATCTCATATGTTTGTTATTTTAGTCATTGAATAAATAATCGTTTCAGACTAACTAGTTCTTTTCATTTCAACTTGGGCAAGTAAGTACAAAACATTTTATTGTTCTTTTTCAAAATTGCTATTTTAAGGCAAATTATTCATTTTATACTAAATTTTACGACATAAATTCGGCTAGTAACAAATAACCTGCAAATCGTCTATCCTATCTCATGCTTTTATTTTTAAATCTCATGCTTTCTGGAATTATTTCTCATGCAATATTTTTTTACGACCTGGCAACACTGAAACCAACATTCTCAAACGAGAAAATAAACGAAAAAAAGGAACAGCTGCAGTTTTGACCTCAAGCCCTTTCCAGATGGAACTAGTAGCCGCAAAAGCAGAAAAAGAAGGAAAGGAAAGGCTTAAGAAAATAAAGCTGGACCTGAAAAAAGCAAAACAGGTTAACAAGCGGGATGAAGGAAGCAAAGAAAAAAGTAGAGGAAAGCATAAAATGAAATCAAAATCAGTGAAGCGTGCTTTATTTAATGACTCGAAAAGTGACGAGTGATACCGATACTGATTGCCTTTTCTGCGGGGACTTATATTCCAAGTCAAGGGACAATGAAGGATGGATAAGGTGTTCCGGCTGTTTACGATGGGCACATGAGGCTTGTGCCGGGTGTGAAGAAGAAGACAATGATTTTATTTGTGACGTTTGTAAATAAACTCTGAGTGAAACTTTTTTTTCTATGATCGCAATAATGTTTTTATTTTGAAAATACACTTTTATATAGTATACAAATTCATTTTAAATTTTGTATTTTATATCGGGCAAAGTGGCCACCTCATGGCCACTTCGCCCTAACCCGAAGGGCAAAGTGGCCATTTGGTAGGGTTAGAGTAAAAATATATATAAAAAATTTACCGTGATAAAGTCAAAATAAGAATTGCCTTATGTAGCTAAGTATATAGGGTATCTTATGTGAATATATAGTTTATTTCTTGTTCATTTTCTTCAAGATAAAAAAAATATTCCTTAGCATGGCCACTTTGCCCACTGTTCCCCTATATGAGTTGGTGTGTATATAAATAGGGTCGTATCCAATTTGGTAATTATGCGTTTTCGACTTGCGCGTTACATTTCTGTGTTACCGGCATTTTTATCGTTTGGGCGTTTTGGGGGCGACCCCAAAAATTCATCGGAACATACGACCGTGAGCTGTTTCGATCTTCAAGCGGTGCAAACAATTCCAGAGGGCAGCAGAAGTGACTTCTTCTACAAAAGATTATCATGTTATAATTTCACCATATATGACATCAAGAAAAAAGCTGGATTCAGTTACTTCTGGCACGAAGGAGTAGCTCGTCGCGGAGTAAATGAAATAGGGAGCTGCATCTTCAATTATTTGAAAGACAATCCAACAAATAAAATTGTATTCTATTCTCACAACTGCCCCGGGCAAAATAAATTAATTGTGGCCCTATTTATGTTTTGTGTGAGGAATCTGGAAATTGAATCGATTACTCACAATTTTTTCGTGGTCGGGCATTCGCAGAACGATTCTACGAACGATTCGCAGAATGCATGCTCTGATAGAGCGACAAAAAAAGAGCTCTCAAGGCTGGACCATTGTACGTGCCAAAACAACTCCTGCCAATAATCTCCCTGGCTAAAAAGACCGGACAACAATACACCACCAAGGAAATGGTAGACTTCTATGACATAAAGTCATTGGTGATGAAAGGGGACAATTTCACCATAAATGAGGACGGTGCAGCAGTTAAGTGGAATGATATTCACATAATAGAAATACGGAGAGTCCACATCTGATTCTGTAAAAGAATTCATTTGCTGATGAGAATTTCAAAATTATAAACACTCGTAGAAGAACTCGGCAACAAACAGAGATGTCAACAATAAAACCAGCGTATACTCGGCCACCGGTCGTTACTGTAGCAAAAAAGAAAGATTTACTATCAGTATGTAAGGCTGGAGCGATTCCAAGACCTTACTGGGACTTCTACAATAGCCTATCTACCAATGAAAGAAGATTCAGACTGATTGAATAATTTTTTAAATAAAGTACAGTGGAACCTCGATAACTCGGATTAATCGGGACCGCGGCCGATCCGGGTTATCGAAAATCCGGGTTAGCTGGAGAATATAGTAAAAATTAATAAATAACCTCCATTACAATTACAAAAACATGAAACACATATGCACAGTACACATCTAAATTACGTATAGTTGTATAGAGTGTAGAGTTTTGTTCATTTCTTGGTAAAAAACTCAGTCATACTGTAGAGATGTACCGACACCATAATATGGTAGGTCTGGATCCTGCGTACAAAAAAAAATTGATAAATAGCAAGCTGAAAATTTGTTATTAGCTTAAGGGTGTCTAGTCGGACAAACATTAATATATGGGAACACTGGAACAGGGGAAGTTTTAACTGTGGAACAGGTTAAAAATTTGGAACGGTCAGACCACGAAAACGGCACATGTATATTTTCCGACAGAACAGACTTAAACTCTCCGAACAGAGATTAAACTCTCATGCAAAAATCAGACTGCTATTTATCACCAAATTGGCGTTTTAATGAGTGGAACATGTAGAATATGTCAAATGACAGGAATTATGACAGGTGATAAATAGCAGTCTGATTTTTGCATGAGAGTTTAATCTCTGTTCGTAGAGTTTAAGTCTGTTCTGTCGGACAAAACAAATGTGCCATTTTCGTGTTCTGACCGTTCCAAATTTTTGACCTGTTCCACAATTAAAACTGCCCCTGTTCCAGTGTTCTCATATATCAAAGTTTATCCGACTAGACACCCTTAAGCTATTAATAAATTTTTAGCTTGCTATTAATCAACTTTTTTTTCATACGCGGGATCCAGACCTATGGTAGCATAATATCATATTATGATGCTGCAATACATTTATTTTAAAGATTCGTCTTTATCAATCCTACCTAATGTTTCCAGTTTCTTTTCCATTGTCACTGCAACATTTTTACGTTTTGTTACCATTACGTAGACAAAGCAAACACAATCTGAAGCACGATTACATTACAGAACGGAAGTGATTAATAGGCTGTACTACACACAATACAAGAATTTTTAAATAGTCACGTCTTTTTTAAACAATGCTAAGACAGTTTGACATAAATAAAGAAAAAGGAATACAGACAGGTGTCTGTTCTTTCCGATAAACTGAGACGGTCGCTCTGGCTGCCTCCGTGTGCATGAATCATTTTTACTATTGTACTTATGTGTTCAAATTACACAAATACACATTATCTCTGAAATATTATTTGGCCTACATACATTTTTATTTGATAAAATTGTTAAATTGTTTATTTGTTAAATTTTTGTCTGATGAAAATCGGTCCGGGTTAGCCGGACTTCCGGGTTATCGGGGGCCGACTTATCGGGGTTCCACTGTATTAAACCTAGATGTAGTTTTCTTCTTTTCTTGTTAGCGATGTTTAAAACAGACTTTCTTGGTTCACAGATTTGGGTATGGGTCTCTCCCACTGACGTGGGTTATTAGTCATGCTCTTCGTGGTCACTAGCTGTATTGCAAGAGGAAACCCCGATAGCACGATGGGAGGCGGGACCGAGGTTCGAACCCATAACCTCCGGATTACGAACCTCCTATGCTAGCCATTACGCTACCGGCGCTTTGCTAGCGTACTGTCATCTTAATACTTTGAGGAGCAACCCACCAAGTAGTGTTGTTGTGTCTCCCAATTGTTTGGGAGGTTCGCAGAGGCCTGTGCCCCTCAATGAGGGTATAAATGGAGTAAAAAAGGTTGCTCGATAGAAATTTTTGTATTATTGTTAGTCACTCGTACACAGACCTATGAATGCATGTCAAAATTACTCTGCAAATTGGTGAAAATGTCAGTTCCAAACGCTAACAACTCTTAATCCTAAATTTACTCTGCAAATTGGTAAAAATATCAGTTCCAAACGCTAACAATTCTTAATAATCTTAAATAAGATTAATTGTGTTAATAAAATCACTCCTATTTTTAAATCAAATTCAAACTGAAGTATTGTTTCATGGAGTGTAATAATTTCAATAAAATCTGTCCACTACTAATAGATGAAAATTAAACTTACGAAGCAACGCAAAACTTAATTTGCAATTATCTCCACGATTTGATTTTCAGACTTGTAATAGTCTGGAACTGAGGTATCGATATGTCCGGCATTGACCGTCAAGACCAAATCGCACCCGTCGAGGAATACAGTAACATCTCAAAATTTGTAAATATGAGTTTATTACGTAATTCAACTCGAGTTTGTGAGTAAATTATCTGCGAAAGACTGAGATATTATTGCTTCAACGGTAGTCCGAGTGATGGCGCTTGTTACACTTTTGTCATTGTTTGGAAAGCCCACCCGCGTCCGTAGAATACTATATTCAACCAGTCACTCTAAGACTGCCGGACAATTCGCTCAAGCTCCTTTAGAAGTTACGGTGTTTCGCGGACGATTATTATGTATTTTTAGTTTGTTATTGAAAAATTACAGTGTTTCGCGAACGATTATTATACATTTTTACTTTGTTATTGAGAAGTAGCGTTGTTTCACGGACGATTATGGTATATTTTAGGTGGGTTATAATAATAATAATAATTATCATTTTGAATTTGTTACTAAAACAGTTCGCGAAGTGCAAAACTTTTGGAGATGGTTAACCTTAAACCGCCAAATCAAAAACTTATTGTCCCAAAAATAAAACACGATAATAATACAACAGTCAAAGAGCAGTATTCCGTTAAACATGGAGATATTTTGGCACCTTTTCCTTTCGAGACAGACAATGTTTTCACGACTATTAACCAGGACACACTGCAAATCTTGATGAAAATGTTGAACTTGTAGAAACATCAAAAAAGATTCCAAAGTCAGCAAAAATCAAGTGAACGAGCCATTATCGTCCTCCAGCTCAACCAGCGGTTCATCATCCTCCTGCGCTTCATCTAGCAGCACCATGAGTCGAAGAAATTCTACATCGCCGGTTGATGACAGCGATGCAGATCCGGATTTTTCACATAGCGGTGATGACGAACTATCGAGTGAAGATAAATTAATATTTAGGTTATAATATTTATTCTGATTTCGAACATGATTTTGATTACATATGAAGGAAATGAAAAAGATGTATCCGTAAAAAACAAGAAAACGACGACTGAAAATTGGAAACCAAATGTTGCAAAAAAAAGACGAAACCTAGGAAAAAAGTACACTTCTAAGGCTACAAAAAAACTTGTTCCTTCAAGAAAAATGGGAGCAGGATGTACAAAATGCATTCATAAATGTACGACCAAAATTTCTGAACACGAACGTTTTAAACTTTTCCAAAAATATTGGGGCTTCGGAGATGTGCAAAAGCAGTGAGATTTCATAAGCCGTCACATTAAAGACATTCCACCGCTTCTCCAGAATAAAACAAGACTCGGAAATGTCGCATATTATTTTAAAATAAACGGAAATGACATTCGTGTGTGCAAACGGTTTTTTTGTGTGACTCTTTCTATTTCCTCAACCACAGTCACGACAGTTAGAAAAAAACTTGTTGATGGTATTGAAACTGATAACCGTGGAAAACATGGTAATCATAATAAACTCTCTAACAGTATCAAGAAAGATATTCGCGCGCACATAAATTATATTCCAAGAATACCGTCACACTACCTTAGGGCGCAAACTGAACGTGAATTCATCGAAGGAGGGCGGACGATCGCCCAAATATATCGCGACCATGTGGATAAATGTAAGGAACTAAAAAAACCATTTGGAAGTCGGACAACCTGTTTTGAAATATTCAATGAGTTCAACGTATCTTTTTTTATACCAAAAAAGGATCAGTGCGAACTTTGTACACAATACGGAAATTCTAATCACGATGATACGCAATACAACAATCACCTGGAACAAAAAAAAAAGCAAGAAAGCAGAAAGAGAAAGACAAAACGGACCCAGACAAATATCTGTGCTTATGACATCCAAGCTGCCCTTCCGACGCCTAGGGGCGATGTATCGGTATTGTATTACCGATCGAAATTATCGACGTATAATTTAACTACGATTTTAAAAGTAATGACTGTATTTGCAACGTGTGGCATAAGGGCGAAGCCAAACGAGGAGCCATCGAGATCGGGACGTCAGTGTTTAAATATATTGAAGAAGTAGCTAACAGGAAAAAAGAGCAAGATATAAGTTTTGTCTTCTATACAGACAATTGTGGAGGTCAGCAGAAAAACAAACACATATTAATGATGTGCATGTACAGCCTCTGTGTCTTCGACAATATAAAAACGATTGAGCATAAATATTTGATTAATGGGAATACCCAAAATGAAGGGGATAACGCACACTCGGTTATCGAAAAAGAAATTAGAAGTTTAAAATCTGGCGGCATTTATGTCCCTTCTCAATATTTTCAAATTATGAGAACAAAGGGCACTCCATACTTTGAGGTCAACGGAATGAGCCATCAGGATTTTGACTTCAAAGCTCTTAAAAATGAGCTTGGTGACAATTTTAAGAAAAACGAAAAAAATGAGAATTTACCATTTTCTGATATCAAAGTATTTTAAAGTTTTCACAAGACAACCCCTTCAAATTTTTGTACAAAACATCCTACCTCGCTGATGACTTTGAAGAACTAGATACATTTAAAAACCAACTCGCAACTCGAATTACCTTGTCTGTGCAGGAAAGGAAAGAAAAAATTAAAAATTGAACCGTAAAGAAAGCGTACAATGCACCCATTCCCATAGCTCCAAACAAAAAAAATTATCTCATGTACTTGGTGGACAATAACTACGTTAAAAGAACCTACTACGAATTTTATAATAGTCTTAGGGTATAGGACAAAATTTTGTTTTCAAGACTGCCTCGCTATTTTTAGAAATGTGTTATTTTTGTACCTTAAGTTTTTATTTAAATTACTCGTTATAAACGACTAAAGTTACTTGTTAAAGGTATGAAAAAATTTTGTGTTGCCAATTTTTAGAATATTACTGTTGTTTTTGTTCCTCAATTTATTTATATTCATAATAGTTTTTCTGTTTTGTTTATTTGTTTACTTTTATCAAAAATAAATTCATTTTTTTTAATATCGTTAATTTGTTCTCGCTTTATTACATCATGCAATGACAGAAATGACTACTATTATTTTTGATCGATGCGCGTGATAACTTTTGACTTACACCCATGGGTGTAATCAGCATTTCTAATGAAATTTTCATTAGAGTTGCCGGTATTTTTCTTAATGATCAAGTGTTATGTTTTTTTTAAATAAAATCACATTTGTAATACCGTTTTTCATTCATTGTAAACATTCAATATAAAAATCAGAAAAAAAAGGTGGGCTGCACAGCTGATGCACAAGTAATTAACTGGTGGCAATAAACGTGTTAAGTCACCAATAAAAGGACAGACCTACAGGCATTTTGTCAATTATCTTAAAAATAATCTTATAACAGGGCAGTTTAGCTCCAGCGTCGTGAAATAGTTGTAATAAAGAGTCCATCAGATAAGTATTTCACTGAAAAAAAGTGATCAAAACTATAGAAATTTTCTGTTAAATTATAACCAATCTTTGATACTGCCGGACATGAAATAACTTTGAAGAATGAAATATCCATCGTTTCAGTTGATGATGAAGGCAAATCAGAGATTTGCGTGAAAGATATTTTTGTTGAAAAAATGTCTGCTTTTGGTTTAGAATAATCATAAATTGACTGTTCAAATCTGAAGTCAAAACTAACGTAATGATTGAGAGATTTTTACAGACTAGGTGTCAATCAGCCTGTTACAACATCACTAATACATTCAACATCGTATTATATGTGTGCTCAAAAAACGAGCTACATAGTATAATATACTTCAAAATACAGTTCAAAAGATGGTTAGCTATGGACTGTTTAAGTTGCTCACCACATTTTTTTTTTTCAGCATATATATACATACATATTATATAATCATAAATTCGCTTTTCAAATTTGAAGCAAATGCTAACGTAATGATTATTATAAATACATATATATGCAGAAGTTGTCTTTGGTGTTGCAATCCTTGATGTTGATCTATTTTTTCAGTCACATTTTTCCAAGCCGATCCTGACGGAATGGTTAGTAAAAATAAACTTTTATCTACTCCTTGAACTATTTGAATAAAACTTGATAACCCTGGAACTGGATATAAAAAAAACAACATAACAAATAATATTTAATATTAATACATTAATTATTAAAGGAAATACATTTATACATTAGATCAAGATTTTGAATACTATCGCCACTCTTTTTTCTACACACATGACGCTATGTCTGGGTCTTAATCCTGTTATCGTGTAATATTGTGCATTCATGAGTATCGATCCGATACACCAGCATATTATTACTATGAATCCATAAAAAAGGCCAAACTTAAAATTGCATCTTCGGAAGAAAAGCTTGTGTGGCAAGCAGAAAACCAAACTTCATGAGGCCTGCACTCCTTACTACCAAAAATTCATTTATATGTATCCAGACAGTGACGGCACTGCTTCTGCTCTTAACCTGAAAAAAAAAACAGAATTATGAGTAAATCAACATCTATATATTTCAAAATAATTAAAAATTAAAATTAGTATAAAAACGATATAACTAAGGTCGGCCGTAAACGGACAGCTTCAAGCAGTTTAGATCGACTACTTGAAGCTGCGACCGCGCGGTGAACAATAATCGTATATTTGCAACCATACACAGGGCAGCTCGAGCAATCGCGACCGCTTCAAGCTTTACTAGTACGTTCGTTAACGGTAAAATATTGCAAAACCTCTAAATTTTAAAGAACTGCTTGGATTGACATGAAATTTGGCATATACATAGCTAACCAAAGAAAAAAGTGATATTGTGCCGATGTGTGCTTTTACCCTGGGGGTGGTTTTCACTCCCCGTTGGGGGTGAAAAAATATACGACCAAAGTAAGTCCGGAAATGGATAAACTGACTAATTGTAAGTAACTTTTGTTCTATGGCGTTTTTTCATTAAGTCAATATTTTTCGAGTTATTTGCCAGTGAATATGTTCATTTTTTCAACAAATTAACCACGCTTTGACAGTTTTTCACAAATAACTCAAAAAGTAAGTACCTATTTTGTCGAAAAAAAACATTATTAGCAAAAATATAGCCTGTAAAATTTTAAAAAAATGGTGTATATATCACGTCTCTATACCTAGTAGAAGCAGAGTTATAGCTAATGAAAAATAGGTTCATGTTAGTCAAATTCCAAATGGAATACTTTAACGTGAAATAACCAAA
Organism: Diabrotica virgifera virgifera; assembly: GCF_917563875.1. Classification (NCBI taxonomy): domain Eukaryota; kingdom Metazoa; phylum Arthropoda; class Insecta; order Coleoptera; family Chrysomelidae; genus Diabrotica; species Diabrotica virgifera. The sequence goes on along the minus strand of NC_065451.1, from coordinate 129,880,960 downwards.
AATGAAGCACATTTCGGGGAAAACTCATTACAACTTATTTAAAGTTTTTAAAAAAAGCTTCATTTTTGTTTTATAAAAAAAAATTTTGTAAACAAGTTACGCTGAAATTAAAGTTAGTCCCTTTTTTTTGGGAAAAAAATCGGGAAAATCACCTCCTAATTAGTATCTCAAATGAACTTAATCGTTACGACTTCACAAGTTTCTTGACTCGTGTATGTATTGTTTATATGATCTGTAAGTTTCATCGGTTCAAAGTCCTTATTTTTGAAAGGGCTGTAGTTAAAAGGGGTTGAACGAGTCACTGATCACGAATATATGCAAATTTAGAAACACCACATCTTAATCAATTTTTGTCTAACAGAAAAACAAAAAAATACAGGATATTCAGAAAAGCAATGCTGACCTTTTTTGTCTTTTGAGATTTTTGGTATCTCTAACAATTTAAGTTATTTTGAAAAAAAGCATATTTTTCAAAATTAAAATTTTTGAAAATTTTACTTTGAAACCAAATTTTTTCAAAAATAAGCACTTTGAATCGATGAAACTTACAGATCATATAAACACAACATAAGTAAAATAATTTGTGGAGCAGTAACAACTAATTTCATTTAAGTTGCTAATTAGGGGGTGGTCTTCCTGATTTTTTTGCCAAAACAAAAGGGACCAACTTTATTTTGAGCGTAACTTTCTTAAATTTGATGCTAGAAACTTTTTATAAAAACAGAAATAAAGCTTTTTTTAAACACTTTAAAAAAGTTATAATGGGTTTTCCCCAAAAAATGCTTAATTGTTTGGATATTTCACGTCGAAATATTCTATTTGAAATTTGGCGAATATGAACCTATTTTTCACTGGCTATAACTCTGGTTCTACGAGGTCTAGAGACCTCACGCGTACATCATTTTTTTTACTTTTTTACAGGCTATATTTTTGCTAAGAACGTGTTTTTCGGCAAAATACTTACTTTTTGAGTTATTTGCGAAAAACCGTCTAAAAACGTGGTTATTTTGTTGAAAAATGAACATATTCACTCGAAAATAACTCGAAGAGTTGACTTGGCGAAAAAGCTCTATGGAACAAAAGTTACTTAAAATTAGTCAGTTTATGCATTTCAGGACTTATTTTGGACATTTAGACTCACCCTAGAAATATGAGTTGTTTTTAATTTGAAATACTTTAAAAGTATGTTCAAAGTCATACAGAACTGCTGTATGTGTTAAATAGCATTTACTTGATAATCGTGCTTCCTAATTAAGATAAAAATGGTGAACCTTTTTGATTGAATTGGGAAAACTTGACGGGTGGCAATAAAATGGGCTAAAAGAGTGCAGTGACTCAAATTTTTTCAACTTTAGTTTTTTTGTTAAATTGGTGATTGGTGTTCAATTTTCGTAAAATTTGTAGTAGTGAGTGTTAATATTCTTCTATATTAATGGTAGTTTTTAATTTGTTCATTTTATTTTAACATATTAAGAGAAATACGATAATTTCTAAAAGACGAATATCTTCGATTAGAATTTTTTCATATGGGTGATTGTAAAGATCTTTCTGTTGAGCAAATCTTTTCTGTTACTGCTCTATTAGGAAATATCACATGTTGTCAAAGAGAAATAGCAAAAAAGTGTGGTGTACCCTAATCGTCATTTCGCAGGTTGAGTCAAAAACCTAAAGAGAAACATCCTGTTACATTGATTTGGAGGGGTCGGTATGGCCTAAAGATTTCAGTCACCCCCAGAGAACAACGAATTTTAAAGAATTTGGCTGTAAAACACAGAAGAGTCACCCATAGTGATATAAGGAATAAATTGGAAGAAGCAGTGTTCAGTATCGGACTCGACTGTACGCCGAAGTTTGTACAGTATGGAATTTAAATGTCATCGGCCAGTTATGGAACTAAAACCATCGCCACAAATGCTCAAGAAACGCTTAGTTTCAGCCAATTTGCATAAATATTATATGATTGTAGAGTCTTTATGCAAATTCGTTTAGCAAATTCGTCCAAACTAAGCGTTTTTTGAGCATTTGTGGTGATTTAGTGAGTTTATTGTTTGGTTGGTCCTTAAATGTCCTATGACATTTGAATCCCATACTCTACAAATTTCGGCATAGAGTGGACTCCGATACTGAACACTCTGATTCTTCCAATTTATTCCTTATCTTGCTCTGGGTGACTCTCCTGTGTTTTGCAGCCAAATTTTTTCAAATTCGTTGCCTCCCGGGGGTGACTGAAATCTTTCTGTCATACCGACCCTTCCAAATTGATGAAACGGGATATTTCTCTTTGGGTTTTTAACTCAACCTTTGAACCAACGATTAAGATACACCACATTTTTTTACTATTTCTCTTTGACAACATGTGATATTTTTTAATAGAGCAGTAACAGAAGAGGTTGTAACGTTACAAACGTCACATCTTTGATATTTTATTTTTAAATAATTATTTTATCTTATTTTCTTTAATATTTCATTAATCATTATCTTCTTCTATTTGGTTTACCCATTTTCCCCTTTAATAAAAATCGGTTGGCGCTCGTTCTGTAATAGGCAACCCTATTTACATTGTATCATCTCTTGTGTTCCATGTTCGTGATTTCAAATTTCGTCCAAGGTTCGTTGTCATGTCATTTTAATGACAATGACAACCCCCATATCTCATTCTCAAAATGGAGGTGGAAATGTTTTAAAAAGCAAAGCAGCTTCAAAAATAAATCATTTTATTTCAACAAATCATCTTCCTCTTGGGGTGAGCTACAAATAGTTTTTTTAATAATTTCTTACAGTCATTATATTCCGTCCATTCCATTCCTTCTTATAACATTTTTTATAAATATCTAACCTAACTTCCAATGTCAGACCATGTGTTCTAATATTTTAGTTTCAAATCTTTTTAATTTACATGTGTTTGATTTCTATATTTCTTTTCATCTATTAATATGCACGTTTGGTAATCAGAATTTTAACTATTCTCATCTAAATTCTATGTAATTTACCCTTGCCAATTACTATTTCTGAATACTATTTGGCAAAGGTATATTTTGGTTTTTCTTCTTGATGATTGATATGTGTCTCTGTTTTATAGTTTTTTGGAAAGAGATCAACCTTTCCCTCTTCGGGAACCTAAGCCTCACATCACCGGTGATGCACACTTGAAGGCAAAGACAATGACATCCAGACTGCACAACCACCACCTCTAGCTGCAGGGGCCTTGCGCCGAAGATCCGCCCAGGCCTACGAGAAGTCTACAACAGCAGTACCATACGACATCAAGAAGATACCATCAGCTACCAAAAGCCATAAGTATAATCCAGAATTGTTAGTTTTTGGCAAGAATTTGAATACATTTGTTAATGCAATTTACTAAGTCATTTTATTTATTATATCTTTATGAACAATAAACATGATTAGTTAAAAACTATGTTTTGTTTGCTTCCATTCCAATTTTCAGAGTTCATTCTAAGGTTAGGACAAGACGAACACACACCTGAGTGACTGAGCTAAGCTAAGGGTGTAACGATGGCTATCTTGGTTAGTTGAGGTAATATTTTCGAATATTGTTTCAATTAGCTGGGGTAGTCCATCGCTTTTCGTTACAAGGTTTGCTCAACAGAAAGAGTTTTACTTACAACAATATGTTAAAATAAAATGAACAAATTAAAAACTACCATTAATATAAAACAATATTAACACTCACCACTTCCAATTTTACGAAAATTGAACACCAATCACTAATTTAACTAAAAAAATAAAATTTAGCCCATTTTATTGCCATCTTTCAAATTTTCACAATTCAATCAAAAAGTTTTACCATTTTTAACTGAATTATGTAGCACGATTATTAGTCCTGTCGCCAGGGGGGTACAACGGCCTCCTTAATTTAGATGGACTTACCCAAGTTTTTTTTATATATTTTGACCCGCAGAATACGAATTTTTTGGGTAACAGTTGATCCGGATGTCGATAAGATTGTTATAGACAAAGAACTTGAGGAATTACATAACAGCGATTTCTCGCAAAACAAAACATCTTTTTGTATTTTTTGGGTCATTTTAAGCAAAAAATATTCCTACAAGTTTTTTCGTAGAATGCATAGTTTTCGAGATAACCGCGGTTAAACTTTCAAAAAATCGAAAAATTGTAAATTTTAAACCCGAATAACTTTTGATTAAAAAATAAAGTAGCAATTCTGCTTACCGCATTTGAAAGTTTAAGTCAAATTATATCGGTTTTGATTATTTGCATTGCTAAAAATTTATTATTTTATTGTTAAACAAAGCTGTAAACTGTAGTAAACACCTAGTATGTGAGTGATGTTTTCTATGATTTCTCATTTAAAATCGAACGAGTAGGTAGAGTAGCTACAAGTGCAAGCGAGGCAATTTCTACGTAGCATGCGGTAAAACGCATGTATTAGGCACGGGAAACCTATGTGTTTATAGATTAGTTTAACAATAAAAAAATTAATTTTTAGCAATGCAAATAATCAAAACCGATATAATTTGACTTAAACTTTCAAATGCGGTAAGCAGAATTGCTACTTTATTTTTTAATCAAAAGTTATTCGGGTTCAAAAATTGCAATTTTTCGATTTTTTGAAAGTTCAACCGCGATTATCTCGAAAACTATGCATTCTACGAAAAAACTTGTAGGAATATTTTTTGCTTAAAATGACCCAAAAAATACAAAAATATGTTTTGTTTTGCGAGAAATCACTGTTATGTAATTCCTCAAGTTCTTTGTCTATAACAATCTTATCGACATCCGGATCAACTGTTACCCAAAAAATTCGTATTCTACGGGTCAAAATATATAAAAAAAACTTGGGTAAGTCCATCTGAATTAAGGAGGCCGTTGTACCCCCCCTGGCGACAGGACTATATTAAGTAATTGCTATTTAAACCATTCATCACTTCCGTATGACTTTGAACATACTTTTAAGGTGTTTCAAAAAAAACTTATATTTCTAGGGTTAGTCTAATAAATTGTGCAGGGACTGTATGTGCGACGGCCCTAAATGTTGAGATTGTTGCAATTATTTTGTGTTTATAAGATATTTCGTAATTTTAATAACGCTTCTGAAATGCTTTTTTTATTATGAGTTTTACGTTAAGGATAGTTCCTTGTCATCAGTAGAATAAAAGTGAGCGGCCGTGGAGTAACGGTAATACCGCTGGCCTCATACGCCAGTGCACGTGGGTTCGAGCTCTGCCAAAAACAAACCATTTTCATTTCCAATGACACTAGCCGTCTCACCGTGCCTCGGAGAGCACGTTAAGCCGTAGGTCCCCTGGGCTAGTGTACATACATCGGCACTAGTTACTTGAAACAGGGTTAAAGATGTAAATGCCGCCGGAACTGTCCGAAAGGATCTCCCCGGCAAAAATGCCATACGATATTATTAGTAGAATAAAAAATTAACGATATTTACTATATTTAATTGGAATTGACAACACCGACATAACAAATCCCATCAATTGATTTGGAAACAAAAACGGATTTACCCCAGGTGAGTAGAATTTAAAAATTAGAATCTCCCACTGATAGATTATCGGTCAGTCCCACAGATTCTGGGGACAAAAATCTGATATATCACTTAAAATTACAACTTATGCAAGAACCGTGCTATCAGAAGAAAAAATATAGTTGGAGTCGCAGACGTTAGAAGGAAAAGTTAAAGCCTGAGCCCATTTTCTAGTAAGATGGAGAGCACAATGGAAATGGAGGTATAGAGTTCGTTATGTCGACTTACACTGCTGTTAAAGAAGACCACGAACATTTTACGATGTATAGCGATTTTACTGTCAAAATAGGAGTATTGGCATTTTGGCACACTTGGTAGGTTGGTTCTGATTGACAATGTATCGTCCCTCTCTAGTTTAACTCTAATCATTTTTAACGTTTATTCCAATGGTAAATTGGTAAAAAGGCTAGTGATATCATGATTAGAGTAGCTTTTTTACCAATGTACCATTGAAAAAAAAAACGCTAAAAGTAATAAGAGTTAAACTAGAGAGGGAAAACACATTGACAACCAGAAGCAAAGTAAATGTATCAGATATGCAACTACTAAGAGTATGAAACAAACGGAACCTATTAAAATAAACCGAGGAGTAAGACAAGGAGATACCATCTCGCCCAAGCTATTCAACCAAGCGCTAGAAGATGTGTTCAAACAACTACACTGGGATGGCTTGGGTATAAACATAAACGGGCAATATCTGAATCACTTACGATATGTTGATGATATTGTATTAATAACAGAAAGAAGTGAAGGACTACAAAGAATGATGGAAGAACTAGATAGAGAATCGACAAAGATAGGACTGAAGATGAATTACAGTAAAACAAAAACCATGGCCAATCAACAAGAAGAACTAATAATTACACAAACAAGAATAGAACAAGTAAAAGAGTATAGTATATATCTAGGACAAATCACTAGAATTAAATAAAGAAAATCAGACCGAAGAAATAAAGAGAAGAACAAGATTAACCTGGGCATAGTTCGAAAAACTTTCTTATATTCTAAAGAACAGAAAATACCCGCAATATCTAAAAACAAGAGTCTTCAATCAATGTTTACTCCCTGTTCTAATATATGGCTCTCAGACATGGACGTTTACAAAAGAAAATATGGAAAAAATAGCAAAGACAGAAACATCCATGGAAAGACAAATGCTGAACATTAAACTATCAGACAGGAAAAGAAACGAATGGATCCGTAACAAAACAAAAGTGAAAGATGTCTCAACCCAAGTAACAAAGCTTAAATGGAAGTTCGCCGGACACACCCTACGGCAGAAGGATGAAAGATGGACTAAGACCATTATACATTGGAGACCGTAGAACCACAAACGAAAAAGGGGAAGGCCACAAATGCGATGGTCAGATGACCTGAAGAAGCACACTGGGTCAAAATGGATGCAAATTGCTTAAGATAGAGAGTCATGGAAGAAGGAAGAGGAGGCCTATATCCAAGGATGGATGTTTAGGGCTGATTAGATAGAAAGAAGAGTATGCATAGATAATACCTACTTCCAAATCAATAATGATTTCTGTAAGCAAAACTTCTGATTAGCCATGAGCTCATTCTTATCTCCATTATTAGTTGATATATTCATGGAGGATTTCGAACAGAATATTGTACACAAACAAATTACAGTATAGTGGAGATATTTAGAGGATGTGTTTTCCATTTGGCCTGATGGACCAGAAGCATTGAGTAAATTCCTGACTGAAATCAACAATCAAGAAGAATCGATCAAATTCACCTTGGAAAAAGTGGAAAACAATTCATTTCCTTTCCTGGATATGCTGATCACCAAACAAGTTACAGGATATGCAACCAAAGTATACAGAAAACCAACAGACACCAACATGTATGGGTTAGCTTTCTGTATATCCACAACAACTTCCAATCAAACCACAATGTAAACATCAAAAAAGGAAACATCAATTCATTATATGACAAAGCGCAAAATAGCTGTTCCAACGAAAAGTCATTTCAAGAAGAAAAGAACCTGCTAAGTAGTTTAAAAAAAACTGTCCAGTGTCATTTATAAACAAGGAATTCTAAACAGGGGTCACCAATTAACGGACCGCGGTCCGCATCCGGACCGTGAGCTACTTTTGTGCGGACCGTCATTAAATTCAGAATATAGCGTTTGGCAATTTTCAAAATGTTTGGCCATGAAATTGTATATAATATTTTTGACTCAACTTCAAGAATGAACTTTATTAAAAATCGGTGCAGATCTCAGCTAACAGATGAATATCTCAACTTTCCAATGCGAATCAGTTGCACCAAACTTACTCCAAACTTCAGACAGGTTGTACATAATAAAAAATGTCATTTTTCTCACTAAAAATTTAATTTTGTAAAGAATGACACATTTTCTGATTCGGTTTTTTTTTGTGGATTCCTGTTCAAAAATGCCCCCTTAAACAAATCAGGAGGGGCCTGGGATGCCGGGCAAAACAATATTTTTATACAAATTAAAAATTACCTTTTAGCCCCGAAAATTGTATTTAAAAAAAAACGTCTCGTCATTTTTTTCAAAAGTTGATGGTTTTGGAGTTATAAGCGATTTAAAATCTGAAAAATGTGAAAATACCTACGCATTTTAGAGGTTTGAAAACTCATATGGAAAATATTAGTTTTCAGGTTGCCAAGTGCCTAAATTGAAGCTTATAAATTCAGTTTCAAGATTCTAACGAGTAATCGGGACTTACTTCAATATATATCGTTGTTTTTTAATTGTTAATTATGCGACGTCCCGATTTTCAGGGGTCTGAGGACGCGTACCGATTTGTACCTGATCGGGACACCAAATGTCCCGATAAATTTCACCCATGAAAACCAATTTCAGCATGGCTTGCAGTGAATTTTATATGTAACTATGTTATAAAAACCAAGGCACTCCTAAGGCAGTATCGAATGAAAAATATAATTTACTTAATCTACAATTTTATTTTGTAATTTCGTCTGATTATTATTATGTAGGATTAAATACGGATTATGAAAACACCTTGTAGTCCAGTAAATGAACGGGAAATACGGCGCTACCGTGTAATTTTCAGGGTCAACTCCAAATTGCATGAAAATTTGGACTTAGGTTCTACTTACCATCCTCTCAAAGTTGAACTTCTACCGTTGGTTGCTTTTACTCGGGAGGTGACAGCCACCCCTAGTCGGGTGACTGTCGTTTAAAATAAGTATAACTTAGTTAATATTTTTCGAGTTATTTGCGATTGAAAATGTTTATTTTTTCGACAAAAAAATCACGTTTTTGCGGTTTTTCACAAATAACTAAAAAAGTAAGTATTTGATCGAAAAAAATATTCTTAGCAAAAATGTGTTTAATAAAGCTTTATTTTTGTGTTTTGAACAAGTTTCTAGCATCACAACTAAGCGAGTTATGCTCAAAATCAAGTTTTTGTTGGTAAAAAAAATCGTGAAAATCTCCTCCTATTTAGCACCCCAAATGAAATTAATCGTTACCGCTTTACAAACAATTTACTTTTCTTATGTATTTTTTATATGATCTATAAGTTTCATCGGTTTCAAGGGCTTATTTTTGAAAGGATCATAGTTGAAAGGGCCTGATGGAGTCACTAATCACGAGTGTATGCAAAATATGAACAGATATCTTAACCAATTTTTGTCTTACAGAAAAACAAAATGAAACTATCATATTTATAAAAGCAAAACCTACATTTTTTTACTCCTTGAGATTTTTCGTATCACTAATACTTTTTAAGTTATTTTGAAAAAAGAGCATTTTTTCGTATAAACAATAACACATATAAAGTAAATGGTAGAGCGGTAATTTTTTTATACTTCTAAATAGGGAAAGATTTTCATGATTTTTTTTACCAAAAAAAGTGCCAACTTTATTTTGAGCGTAACTTGCTTGGTTTTAATGCTAGAGATTTTTATATAAAAAAATAAAGATTTTTTAAACACTTTAAATAATTTCAATAAGTGCTTCCCAAAAATTGCTTCACTTTTTGGATATTTCACGTTGAAATATTCAATTTGGAATTTGACGAATAAGAACGTATTTTTGATGACCTACAACTTTGCTTTTACTGGTTTTATAGACTTTCTGAACACACAAGTTTTTTGTTTTTTTATAATGCTAAGACAATTTTTTTCATAAGCTACATTTTTGCTAAGACAATTTTTTTCGATAAAATACTTCTTGACTTTGCGAAAAATCGTCAGAAGAAGTGGTTTTCTTTAAAATGTTCAATCGCAAATTACTCGAAAAGTATTGACTTTGTTTCTATAGAAAAAAATTTGCTTAGAATTAGTCAATTTATCCATTTTGGGACTTATTTCAAACGCGCGTTTTTTCAAACCCGAGAAGGGGTAACTGTCACCCCCCCCCCCCCCCAAGTAAAAGCAACCCACGGTACAAGTTCAAATTTGAAGTAGACGGTAAGTAGAACCTTACGACGGTAAGTAAAACACTCCAAAACAGTTATTTACTGGGCTATTGTTGTTTATTTGTCCCGATCTACAACCCTAAATCCCGATTTGGTTTACCTCATGCACCGATTTAAAACAAATCGGACCTGGCAACACTAGTGACAACTGACAACGAACACAGACCATGGTGGAAAGAAGGAAGGAAAGTCGTGAAGCAAACAGACATAAAAAAGAGAAAAATCAAAGAAGCAGCCCTCATCCTACTGAACCAAGAAAAATGTGTAGCAAATCCATCAGCAGAATGCAGCAGACTTTGGTTGTCAATACTTAACAAAGAAATGAACAACAAAAACATTCCAATTAATAGAACACAGGGATACATAAAGCACAGATCACCATCATACACTACACACATGCAAGACACAATACTAAAATTAACCCAAAAACTGGTTAGGAACAAATACACACAGAATCACACATAATACACAGAACTATTGCTCAATACACAATACAGGGTGTTTCATTGGGAAAGTAACATACGTTGACTGTAGAAAGAGGACACTTAGGCAGTCTAAAAAATACCATACTTAATGGGTCTTACTCCATTAATAACAGAGATACTGGGTGTTTTATCTATTTTGCCATTTTCTTATTTGGTTCATAACTTTTTAACCACACCGTATATTTATTTTATATTTGGCACGCAAATATCCTTTAAGGTGTACAATAAATTAATTTATTTACAAATGTAAAAAATCCAGGCCCGGATTAAAAAATATTAGAAAAATTTTCCGACCCAAAAACAACACCGTGTACATTAATTTTTTGTTAAATGGATTTTTTAGTTGAAAAGAGGATGAAAAACTAAATTTTGAATTTGAATTCTGAAATTATGTGAATTGCGAAAGCTCTAAGTAGAAAAAAAATTAAATACAACTTACAACTTGTTAACCGCACTGTATATTTATTTTATATTTAACACGTGAATATTCTTTTAGGTGTCCGATCAATTATTTTATTTACAATTATAAAAAATCCAGGTCTGGATTAAAAAATATTGTAAAAATGTTCCGACCCTAAAAAAACACACTGTATATTAAATTTTTTAAAATGGATTTTTTAGTTTAAAAGAGGATGAAAAACTAAATTTAGTGGTATACTTTGAATTTTCGGCAAAATGACTTTTCTGGTCAAATTTTGAATTTGAATTCTGAAATTATGTATGTGAATTGCGAGAGCACTAAGTAGAAAAAAAATTAAATACAACTTACAACTTGTTAGCCGCACTGTATATTTATTTTATATTTAACACGCGAATATTCTTTTAGGTATCCAATAAATTATTTTATTTACAATTATAAAAAATCCCGGTCTGGATTAAAAAATATTGTAAAAATGTTCCGACCCAAAAAACACCCTGTATATTAAATTTTTTTAAAATGGATTTTGCATTTGAAAAGAGGATGAAAAACTAAATTTAGTGGTATACTTTGAATTTTCGGCAAAATGATTTTTCTAATAAAATTTTGAATTTGAATTCTGAAATTATGTCAATTGCGAGAGCTCTAAGTAGAAAAAATTAAAATGCGACTTAATTTTAATTAATACCATTATTAATTTAAATTGGTAACATGTTAAAACATTTTCAGTGTTTTTTATTATCTGTGACAAATAGTTTATGGCGAATATTCATCTTTAAATAATGAATAAATAATAAGAGTCAATAAAGAATACATCACTTTAATCAACAAAGTATCTAAAAATTATAACAAAACAGAGAAAATGTGCAGCATTACTATTCAAAACTACAGTACTTATTCAAAATTACCACCATCAAAAATTACTGTTATGTGTCAAAATGTTAATATTTTACCAATTTAGATTAAATAATGGTATTAATTAAAATTAAATCATATTTTAATTTTTTTTACTTCGAGTTTCGCAATTCACATAATTTCAGAATTCAAATTCAAAATTTTACCATAAAAATTATTTTGCCGAAAATTAAAAGTATACCATTAAATTTAGTTTTTCATACTCTTTTCAAAAGCAGAATCTTTGGGTCGGAACATTTATACAATATTTTTTAATCCGGACCTGGATTTTTTTATTTGTAATTACATTAATTGATTGGACACCTAAAAGAATATTCGCGTGTTAAATATAAAATGAATATACAGTGCGGTTGACAAGTTGTAAGCTGTATTTCAATTTTTTTCGACTTAGAGCTCTCGAAATTCACATAATTTCAGAATTTAAATTCAAAATTTGACCAGAAAAATCATTTTGCCAAAAATTCAAAGTATACCACTAAATTTAGTTTTTCATCCTCTTTTCAACTGAAAAATCCATTTTAAAAAAATTTAATAAACAGGGTGTTGTTTTTGGGTTGGAATATTTTTCCAACTTTTTTTAATCCGGACCTGGATTTTTTACAATTGTAAATAAATTAATTTATTGTACACCTTAAACGATATTTTTGTGCCAAATATAAAATAAATATACAATGTGGTTAAAAAGTTATGAAGCAATTAAGAAAATGGCAAAATAGGTAGAACACTCAGTATCTTTGTTATTAATGGAGTAAGACCCATTAAGTATGGTATTTTTGAGACCGCCTAAGTGTCCTCTTTCTGTAGTTAACGTATGTTACTTTCCCAATGAAACACCCCGTATAATCAGAATTTGATGTATCATAGAGCAAAACACATCCACCTTCATGCTTTCCAGCCATAGTTGGCTGTTGCCATAACCATCATGATCAATCTACCATCTAAAATCACATAAAATGGTGGACCTTTGTCCACTAAAAATTATATGTCTTTGATATTTTTTGTCTCCATTGGGCCAAATAAAATCCAAATAAAAGAAGAAATTAAAAATCTCTTCTAATGGAACATAAAACTTTACGACACTTAATTAAATTGTAACGTTACAAACGTCACATCTTTGATATTTTATTTTTAAATAATTATTTTATCTTATTTTCTTTAATATTTCATTAATCATTATCTTCTTCTATTTGGTTTACCCATTTTCCCCTTTAAAAATCGGTTGGCGCTCTCTTTTATTACCTTCTTTTATTATCTTCTATTTAATATATCTCTTTCATTTAAATCATCATACTGAACATACCTCGTATATTCATACTCTCCAAATATCTGTATTTTCAATAAGGAACATGCCGCTACTTCATAGTACTTGGTTGTCATTTTAAATGTCGTTTTCAATGACAGTGTCACTTCATCGACTTGACCCCCTACTCCCTGACATACACTGGAAGGGAAAAATTAATCCTTAAAAAGGCATGTAATTCGAAAAATAAATCATTTCTATTTCATCAAATCATCTCTTGGGGTAAGGATAACATTATATTGTGATTATATTTCTCCGTCTAACAGTTTTTCTAATGGTTATTTTATCTAACCTAACTTCCAATGTCAGACCATGTGTTCTAATATTTTAGTTTCAAATCTTTTTAATTTACATGTGTTTGATTTCTATATTTCTTTTCATCTATTAATATGCACGTTTGGTAATCAGAATTTTAACTATTCTCATCTAAATTCTATGTAATTTACCCTTGCCAATTACTATTTCTGAATACTATTTGGCAAAGGTATATTTTGGTTTTTCTTCTTGATGATTGATATGTGTCTCTGTTTTATAGTTTTTTTGGAAAGAGATCAACCTTTCCCTCTTCGGGAACTTAAGCCTCACATCACCGGTGATGCACACTTGAAGGCGAAGACAATGACATCCAGACTGCACAACCACCACCTCTAGCTGCAGGGGCCTTGGGCCGAAGATCCGCCCAGGCCTACGAGAAGTCTACAACAGCAGAACCATACGACATCAAGAAGATACCATCAGCTACCAAAAGCCATAAGTATAATCCAGAATTGTTAGTTTTTAGCAAGAATTTAAATACATTTGTTAATGCAATTTACTAAGTCATTTTATTTATTATATCTTTATGAACAATAAACATGATTGGTTAAAATATATTGTTTTGTTTGCTACCATTCCAATTTTCATAGTTCATATCTGAGGTTAGGACAAGACGAACACACACCTGAGTGACTGAGCTAAGCTAAGGGTGTAACGATGGCTATCTTGGTTAGTTGAGGTAATATTTTCGGATATTGTTTCAATTGGCTGGGGTAGTCCATCGCTATTTCGTTACAAAATGTTTCAATCCAGAAATCAAAATGTGCTGTTTATTATACTGCCACTTGAAATCAGCAACATTTAACTCTTAAATACTTAAACATTTAAATTTGATTTCAAAACAATTACAGGTTATATGTAACTTTCAATGCAAAACTCAGATTGATCATAATAGCTACATGCTACATCATGTCACAAGGGGAATATCCGAATTGCAAACACTCAGATTACTGACATCTGGATAGGAATAGTTAATATTAATGTCTACTATTTGTTAATAATAGAATTTTTTTGATGAAATACAAACCGCACAACTTCAAAATCGCATTAACATAATCCGCATAAAAAGAGACCTTACTGCATTCACACCAATTATTAATATAACGAAATGTTGAAGTTTAGTATACAGGGTTGGTCGAAACTCGGAATGAGTATTTTTTGAGTTTTATTAACCCTTATCCGGGCAACACATTTTACTTACGTAACGGGGCAACTCGGGTCCGTTGGGCCCACCACTGTTCGTGAATGTACTATTCATATTTACCCATATATTTCTAATATTCGTTCTTCATTTTTTACTTAAGTTATATTTAAATTGTCTAGATTAATAAAAAGTGCTACTATAGTATGCGGTCTACCTGAAGGATTTGCCATCATATTTTCATGCCATACTTGTCTGACGTTGAAGGCATATACTGCTTGAAAGGAGACCTACGTCGATACGTTACAAGTTGCTCATCTACCGTTACGTTTTTTCCTGGTAAATAGTATTTCTGAAAGTTTTGTTTGACTTGATTCCACACATCGCGTATTGCTGCTAATTTGGCGTTCCTTCTTCGTTCAGACCTCGTATCTTTATGATCAAATCGAACAAATAGCAAATTTTTGAATCGTTTAATGGATGTTGGCACTCAGGTGCCCTGCAGTTAGTAGTAGTCCAATAAAGGCATATAGCTCTGTAGAGTCGGAATATTTCCGGTTCTCTATCCCCAGGACTTATTCGGCTTCTTCATTTGTACACTTCACTATTTCGTTCACAATTTTTTCGTCCACAAACAAACAAAAGGAATCAACAGGATCATCTACACTTTGACCAGGGGCAACATTACTTTGTGCGTTTTGCCTTTTATTATATCGCAAGATCGCATACGTCCTGTCGGTTGTGGTTGACTCTTCCAGTTAATTCCATCCTTAGTTTCAAAAATAACACTCTGAAATCTGAGAACTTGTAGCTACACATTCTTCTTCATTATCACTTAATACTACTTGCTGACCATCCTCTTCAATTTCAGGGAGATTCTTCATCATCGATATCCCATAAATTATTAGCAATATCTTGTAGTTCTATCGCACTATCTACTTTCACTGTAATTCAATATAATTTTAGGAGCTTAGTTGTCGACACTAACATCGATATCAAACGATTCATAGCAGATGCATTATTTATTTCAAAATATGTATAGGTACCTACCTAACAATGTTATTCTATTCCAACAATAATTATCAGTTTTTAAAATTCGTTTAGAATAGATATAACACCTATTGTAAGCATCTCTTTGATGTTCACACCAAAGAGATGTTTACATTGTTTGTTACAGGTTTATACTTTATTATTGGATTTCCGGAATCATAAAAGTCGTTTAGATAATCCACGAAAACATTACCTGACTGCCAGATTACCTTCTGTAACAAAGATTTAGACTTTAGGTATAAACACAAATAGGGTCTGACGGGCCCGTGTTGCCCCTATACGTGACAAAATTCTTTCGACGCAATAATTTCAAAAATGGTAATGAATATTTTGAATAGCTCATGACTATGTTGAAGGAAACATACTTCTAAACAAATCCAGTGATGCATAAAACTCAATAAAAAATTTTTTATCAGTTTAGGATAAAAGAATTGGCGTCTCAGGCTTGTTGGACCCACCTTGCCCGGATAAGGGTTAAATAAAACACCCTGTATTTTATTACTCCAATGAAATGATATTGTATGGTACTTTTTTATATCTTACGCATTCCCTATACCTAACAGTTTTAATTTGTGAGTTATTCATAATTCTTTCAGCCAAACATTAATTGCAACAAAAATGATATAAAATCTTATTAGGTGGCCGTGAAAATATTCAATCAAAAATAATTTTTCAAAAAAAAAATACATATTAATCTAGACCAGCGGTGCTCAAAGGGTCGATCGCGATCGACCGGTCGATCGCCAAAGTTTTTGAAGTCGATCACGATTCACGAAAAAAAATAAAATGGAAAAGACGGGGACAAAAAAAAATCGCGGAGACGATATATACAAAGTTTTTATAAATTTTGTATACGAGCTACCGATGTACAAACTATAGTGTGTATTACAACAGATGGTGCACTATTCGTAACTGGCGTTAACAATAGATTTGTTGTATTATGTCGAGCTAACGATGACTTTCCATCGTTTTTTCATTTCATTGCATCATTCACCAGCAAGTTTTGTGTTCCAAAATTTTAAATATGAACGACGTCATGAAGATGGCAAAAAAAATTTTGAATTCAATCAGAGGGCGAAGCTTGCAACTCCGTTTTAATGTGCAATTGGAAGCTAGCGACTCTGCAGAACACACTGATTTACTTCTGTATACAGGTGTGAGGTGGTTGAGCCGTGGAAAAATTTTTAGATAGGAGAATATTAACCTCCCGAAATAATTTCTTTTCTAGAAGAACGAGGGGACGACACTCATCTACTTCAAAACGAAAAATAGATCAGTGATTTGGCTTTCGTATCAGATTTAACAAATTTGAACATCCTTAATTTGAAACTACAGGGTAAAAATAAAACAATTATCGATATGATGAGCGCAGTACATTTTTCTGCCAATAAACTTAAATTATTGATTAATCAAGTGAACAGAAAGAATTTAAATAACTTTCAATCGTAAAAAAAAGGTAAACTCTAATCTGAATTAAGGGGTTACATAGGTATTGCGGGTAAAAAAGTGACTTTTTAAAAAAATTATATCTCGAAAACTAAAAATTATTTTTATTTATAATTGAAACATGTAAAAGTATAGTACTTAAGGTACTCTCAAAAAAAATTTCTGCCAAAAATATTCATTTTTGTAAAGTTGACTGCAATTTTTCGACAACAGCCCTTTCTTGCGGTGGGCAGCATAACTGTAAGTCCAGTCTCATCTGAAATCAAAAAATCAAAAAGTTTCTTGCAGTTTATACATTTGGCTAGTGAATGAACGAAGGAATTTTTATTAGGTGAAGTTGTTTTTGTTTTATAAAAAAAGTTACTTTAAAAATGGTCATTTTTGAAAAATGAGAAAAATTGGGCTCGAAAATGTGTTTAAACTTATGTAAAATCTTCAAATTTCATTTTTTTTTTAAATTGCTTCGTTCATTTACTAGCCAGAGGTATAAACTACAAGAAACTTTTTGATTTTTTGATCAGATGAGACTGGACTTAGTTATGCTGTCCACCGCAAAAAAAGGGCTGTTGTCGAAAAATTGCAGTCAACTCTACAAAAATGACTATTTTTATCTGAAAATTTTTTAGTGAGTATCTACCTTAAGTACTATACTTTTACATGTTTTAATTACAAAAAATAATTTTTAGTTTTTGAGATATAATTTTTTTAAAAAGTCACTTTTTTACCTGCAAGACCTATGCAACCCCTTAAGTTTACTACGAGACGAAGCTACAAGCAGTTCATAGCGAGTTTGAAAGATGTTTCGCTAATTTTAAAAAACTGACAGATATTGTAACATTCATGTTCATTCATTTTCTTGTGAAGATGTGGAAAAAATTGCCACTGAAATATCCATTTCTTTCAATATGGCGATCATTTCCTTCCAAAACGATGTACTGAAAATAATTTAGGATATACACCTAAGTCCAGAGCGACCAATATGAAATTTTGGTCTTTCAAATCGCCTGACAAATATCTGTCTTTGAGGTAAGTAGCTCTGTAGCTCACAGCATTCTTTGGATAAACGTACTTGTGTGAGTCTGCATTTTCCCAAATGAAAGTAGTGAAATCAAAGTTTCGTAATAGGCTGATTGACAAATATATGAGTTGTGGATGTGATATGATGATATGACTTGTGGATGTGATATGATGATATGACTTGTAAATGATATGCAGTGCAATTCACTCTCTACACTCTCTGTAGATACGACTTTTTATCAAATAGAAATGTGAAATTTTTAATTCACAAATTGTTTTTTACTAGCAGTCGATCGCTAGACGATTGCAGCTTATGTGGTAGATTCAACGTAGTAAAAGTCTGAGCACCACTGATCTAGACTGACTCTTAATTTAGTATTATTGGTTAAGATATCAAATTACCGAAGTAGTTTTGTTGGTGCGTAAAATATTAACAAAAACATACAATATTCTACCTAGTTGGCTAGGACACTAGCCAACTGGCATTTGACATTATGCTAATTTTATAGTTCCTGCTGCTTTGTTACCATTACGAATATGAATTTTTTTCAATGAGGAACTTATTAATATGGTTTTTGTGATAGGAGAGTATAACAAAAATATGCTACTAGCACATTTTTGTGCTAGAAGAACTTATCAGCAATTCCCTGAGAGACGACAACCAAGAAAAGACACTTTTAAAAGTATACTAAAACAGTTTCAACACACTAGACCAGAGCTTCCCAACCAATGTGCCACGACACACTGTTGTGCCTTGAAGTCCCTGTAGGTGTGCCGCGAAATTTGATTATACTCACTATCATTATAGAGATTATTTTTACCCAAGTGAGCCGTGGCTCAACCAGTTTTTAAGTTAGTGTGCCTCGAGCTAAAACAGGTTGGAAACTGCTGCACTATACACTTATATAATGAGAACAGTGGTAAATACTAATATGCAAATCCTCGGTATCACTAAGGATTACGTTAATTCATTTACCTACAATAGTTTTTGATCGATTAGATTTCTCGTAATCTAAGTGTCCAGTCCATTAAAACTTTTCTAGTAAACTTTCAAAAGTTCCTCTTCTTGCTTGTCGTCTATCAGGGAATTGCTGATGATAAATTCTTATTGCTAGTAGCACATTTTTGTTAAGCGCTCCTAAAACAGAAATAATATTAATCAGTTCCCCATTAGAAAAATTAGTAATGATAACAAAGAAACTGGAACTATAAAAATAGTAGAAAGTCAACATTTAATATTTAAGCAAATTTAGTGTCATAGTCAACTAGGTAGCATTAATAATGTTTATTAATATTTTACGCACCAACAAACTTAACTACATAGGTATCTTTAAATGTCATCCAATATTAATAAATTAACGATCAATCTAGATTATGTATTTTTTTCGAAAAATTATTTTTGATTGACTATTTTCACGGCCAACTAATAATATTTCACATAATTTTTGTTGTAATTGTTTGACTTAAAAAATTACGAATAACTCACAAATTAAAGCGCTTGGGTATAGGGAATGCTTAAGAAATAAAAAAAGTACCATAAAATATCATTTTATTAGAACAATAAACTACAGGGTGTTCCATTTAACAAAACTCAGAAAATACTCATTCCGAGTTTCGACCAACCCTGTCTACTAAAATTCAACATTTTGTTATACAGTCGAACCCGCTTATTAGAGTACCGGTTATAGGAATATCCCGGTTTATGGAATAAAAATTGGAGGTCCCGAAACGTTTCTATTTACTCCTCAATAAATTTATCCGTTTATTGCAATACCGCTTATTAGAATATTATTCAGGTCAACGAATAAATTTTTACCTATAATTTCGAATTTCGTAAAAATTTAAATTATGTCTTGTATTATAATTTCTCGCCAAGGGCTTCGAAGGCCTGTAGTGCTGTTTTATTTATATTATTTGGGTTTGTCAGATAGGTAATAAATATTTTATTGCGTTGTTATGAGTACTAATTCAATCGTTTACCGATAAATTCAGTCGTAAAATAATTTCCTTTGTCTAGAAACTATACATATTGCCACCCAGTTGCCTGTTATGAAATTTTTAAGAAACAGTTCGCCCATCCTAAGAGCTTGTAAAGTTATAAAACGTTTTCGGGATGGCCAAACCATTGTAAATTTTTCTAATTATTATAATTATAATTCAGAGAACTTAACTGGCTTAGGAATAGAACATTTGACATGAATGTCAATAATGAGTATAAATTATTAAAAAAGGAAGTTAGTTCAATGATTTTAAGAGAAAAAAAGATTATTTTAGAAATAAAATCTATCACTCCAGTAATAAAAATAAAACAGTATGGAATATGGTCAATTGTAATAATGGCAAAAGACAGATAATTCTATACCAAAAGTAGAATACAAAAATAAAATAATCACTAATTCTTTTGATAAAGCAATGGCTTTTGGTGATCATCTCTCAGTTGCCGTTGTTAATAAGCTTACGGTCCATTTTGGCTCTAATTTCTCACGCAGTTATCCCTTACGCTCCATGATGTTACAATTGTGTGAGTCTAATCTAAATGCTGTTTTAGGCTTAAAATCAAATTTTCACCAATCGCTCCCGCACGACATGACTGTGCTAGGTGCGAGTAGTCACGCTGAATCGGTACCGTTCTCATTCTTTGACGTGATTAGAGTATGAACGGACGTATTTCGTAATAATTTAGACTTGTGTGTACTGCAATGGCAAAAAATAGTAAGTATTACTAAGAATCAGTTTAAAACATGTTTGATGGGTATTATTGCTTTAAATAGGTTTAGTTTCACTAAGTTTCGTACAAAAATGATTAAATGTATTAAAGGTTATGTTCTTATGAGTTACTTTTGGCGCTAGATCACAATTGTGGGGTTCGGGAGTTAACACAGTAAAAATCGAAAAAAAAAACAGACAGAACCAGCTAAGTATTTTGTTGCAGGAGATACAAGAAAGGTTAACTTGGACGAACTTACGGCTAATCCGGATAAAATTTATGAACTGATAGATGAATGTGGGTCCGATTTCGAGATTGAAAGCGACTATGATGATGATTATTTTGAGCCAAACATCGCTGATGAAGAGTCTGATGAGGAAAATAACATCGAAGAGGAAAATCCTGAACCTTCTACGAGCAAAAATGTACCTTCCGTAGGCATAAAATGGACCAAAGATTCATTCGCAAGCAAGAATATTTCGGAAGAATCCAATGGGACTGATGATATCAACGACGTTTTGAGTCCATTTGATTATTTCAGTCGATATTTAGATGATGATTTTTTTGAAATGGGAGCAAAACTAACTTCGCAATACTATTTGCAAGAGACTGGCATGGAAATAAAACCAGATATTTCTCCCGAAGAAATCAAACAATTTTTTGGTATGCATGCGGTCATGGGATGTTTTAAGTTTCCCAGAATACACCTTTACTGGAGTGTAAAGTACCGACTACCAATCATAGCTGATGTAATGAATCGAGACAGATTTTACAAATTACACACAAACTTTCACCTTGTAGATAATTTATCGGTAACTGAAGAGATAAAACAACAAAATCGCCTTTGGAAAATTCAGCCGATGATAGATAGAGTAAGAAAAAGATGTCTAGAAATTCAGAGACTACGTGGGACGTCATTTTCAATTGATGAACAAATGATACCCTTTATGGGCCGATGTCCAATACGACAATTTGTAAAAAATAAGCCGAGACCTGTTGGCCTAAAAAATTTTGTTTTGACGACATCTTGTGGCACAGTACTTGATTTTGAAATTTACCAAGGCTCTCTGACTCCGCTGAAAAATAAAGAACTCGGTTTAGGACCGTCGGTCGTTCTTCGCCTAGTAGAAACCTTGCCTCCGGAAAGTTGCGTCTTCTTTGATAGATATTTTTCGACTTTGTCATTATTTGATAAATTGCTTGAACTGAAAATAGAAGGAACGGGGACAATTATGCCAAACAGGACAAAGGGATGTGTATTTAAAAAAGACAAAGAAATGAAAAGAGGTCAGTCAGAAGAATACGTAAGAAGTGACAAAAAGGTATGCTTGACAAAGTGGAAAGATAATAAATTCGTAACTATGGCTTCCACGGCTTTTGGAGTAAAACCTTTACAAAACGTCAAGAGATGGGACAAACAAGAAAAAAAACATGTCGAAGTAACTTGTCCAAAAGTTGTTAACATATATAATGAAAAGATGGGAGGTGTCGATGTATGCGATCAAATGATTGAATGTTACAGAACCTTTTTTAAAACTCGTAAATGGACTTTTAAAACTATCCTTCACTTATTTGATTTATCCATCGTTAACAGCTGGATGGAATATCGAAAAGATTGTAAAAACAATAAATACAAAACAAAATATATCTTGGACCTGCTACAATTTCGGTTAAATTTGGGTGAATTTTTGATCTGTGGAACAAAAACCAGAAGACCAGAAAGAGACAATGAAGATAACACAGAAGAATCCAGTATCAAAAGGGTTAAGTACGCTTCAATGCCCTATCGTGACAAAAGGTATGATGGGTTTGATCATTGGCCTGTTCATGAAAATCAAAAAAATCCTAACACATGTCGTCTAGAAACCTGTCAAAGTAGATCAAGAATAAGGTGTAGTAAGTGTGATGTTTATCTTTGTTTAAGTAACAAACAAAACTGTTTTGTTCAATTTCATTGCAAATAACTTTATTCAATAAATCTGGTTTCATTTTTCTCAAATTGGTTTCATTATCACAATTGTGCTAGTTATCTGTGTGCTACTGTATGACACAATTGTGCTAGTCCTTGAATCCTGTCAAATGTCACTTTGAAAATTATGCAAAAAATTCGACTTCTTATTAAGGTATAAACTAACATTATCCTAAAATTTTAACTCAATATTTAAAATCATTTACGTTCGGGAGCGTAAGGGTTATACCACCGATCCACAACTAAACAATAGTATGTTTTTTACTCCAGTTGTAGAAGATGATATTATTGAAATTATTAATAATTTGCCAAATAAAAAATGTTCCGGACCCGATGGTGTTCCTGCTTCAATAATTAAAAGTTGTAAATCAATTATAGCACCCATATTAGCTGATATTATAAATAAATCAGTTACTCAAGGTAAGTTTCCATCTAGTCTGAAACTTGGGTCAGTAATTATGCTTTCCAAAAAAGGTGACCTTCTGAATATGGATAATTATCGTCCTATATCTTTATTAAGCTTGTTTTCTAAAATAATCGAAAAGGCTGTAAGTAGTAGAGTTGAAAAATTCTTATCGAGTTTCAAACTGCTCTGTTATAATCTATATGGTTTTCGTCAAGGATCATTTACTGAGACTAGCTTGGTAGAGTGTACTCAATTTATTAGTGATAGGATGGATGAGGGTCATTTTGTTGTATCCTTGATGTTTGACTTGAGTAGGGCGTTTGATACAGTTGATCACGTATTCGTTAGCAAAAAATTGGGTTCTTTAGGTATTAGAGGTCCCCTCAATGATTGGTTTATGTCTTTTCTTAAAAACAGGAAAATGATAATGAAAATTGATATACTATCCAGCCCATAGGACATAGATATGGGCACCCCACAACGAAGTGTCTTAGGTCCACTAATTTTTTTAATTTTTATTAACAATCTTCCTTCTTATATATCTGAAGGCAAGGTCCTTATGCATGCAGATGATACGTGTACAATTCTCTCTGATTCTACAGAAAAAGATTTAAATGAGAAAATAAACATTGTTCTTAATGAATTTTCAAAATGTTGTCATAGTAACAAACTCATGATAAACTATGATAAAACAATCTCCGTCAACTTCCACACTATTCAAAGATGTCCACCGGACTGTAGTTTTTTGTTTAATAATGTTTTAGTAACACCAACCAAATCAGCAAAGTTTCTAGGAACAACCTTAGATAGCAGTTTGTCTTGGATACCACAAATAAATATTACTTGTAAAAAATTAAACAATTGCTTTTATCTTCTGTTGGCAGTAAAAGAAATGTTAGACAGGAATGCATTATTATCAATTTATTACTCTTATGCATATTCCTGTATTTCATATACAGTAGAACTCCAATTATCCGGACTCCCATTATCCGGATCGCCAATTATCCGGATCAGATTGAGAAAAAGAAAAAATCAAGTTTGTACCGGGAGTCCCAATAAGAATGGCGCTCGGCCATATCTCAGGAACCGTTTATAGTACAGCTTTGGGGAAAAAATTATAAGAAAAGTTGCCTCGAGAAAAGCCTGGAAATTATTTTCATAATTGTAAGTCCACCGCTAGAGGGCGTAATTAAATATCAAAAATTAAAAAATCGAAATTTTACCTAATTTGCCCAATGAAAGGGCACTGGAAATCCGATTATCGTATTCTTCATAAAATTCTGCGCATATTTTATTTCACAAGTTTAAGTCTACCTGTGCAAATAAGAGGTGGGGGTGAGTGGGAACCTTGTTATGAAAAAATCGCTGTAAGTCCGGTTCTGCTTAATCGATTTTTGCAAACTTGGTCTTGTTGAAAACAGCCTATTACGTAATATGCCGGCTAGGAGGCGCTATTTATTTTCTTTTTAGAAATCTAGTTTTCTTTGGATAATATTAAATACAAGTATGTATTTTTTTCCTGTATTACAAAATTACACCAAATTAGCAAAAGAATACCGAAAACCGCATGTCTATACCTTTTTTCTATCTCGAGATATCTTAAGAAACGTGTAAATTTTAAACATAACTGTTGCTGTCATATAAGTGGAAATATATAGAAGAAAGTAGTGTGCTATGAAAAAAACAAAGAAACATTTTCCAGATGTCACCGTATATAACAAATCAAAACAAAATATGAAAAACTCTACTACTGGGGTGACGTCTTTGGGGATATTTCATTGCATATATTCTAGCCGCAACAGTTGCATTTCTTATGCATTCAAAGAATGTGGCTATCATGTCAAATGCTTCTTAGTTTGTAAGAATCATCTTGAATTTCACTCTGTATAAATTTTATATAAAATTTAATAGAAACAAACCGCAACAAACCATCAATAAACAAATTTTATGTTTTACTGATTTGACACATAATTTGACACATGATGATTTCTTGAAGTTAATACTTCTAATAGTTCTATTTTTTCTAGTATTGTTAATGACATTTTATTTTCTTGATATTAAAGTTACTATTATTCTTATTTTCTTATTATAATTGTATTTATGAAGTTTCATCAGATTCTTCTTCTTCTTCTTCTTTAGCCCATTTCTATCCACCTTTAAACATAGGCTTTCCCCAAATCTTTCCATATCTGTCTGTTATTGGCTGCGCTTTTCCAGTGAGTTCCTGCAGCTGCGTCCACGGTCTCCTGTTTTGTATTTCAGCATTCCATCTTTTATCTTCCTGTCTCGCATTCTGGCCTGCAAATCTCCACTTTAACCCTGAATATGCTCAGTTACATTTTTTACGTTTGTTTTCTCTCTTATCCATTTGTTTGGTTTTCTGTCTTGAAGTGTTATTCCCAACATGGAATAAAACATGAATTAATACAATAGATATTTTCTGTGAGTCCTTTCTATTTTGTTTATGTTGGCCTTTGTTAATGTCCATGTTTATGAGCCATACGTCCTAACAGGAAGGATGCTCTAATCAAATACACAAGTTTTTAGGCACTGTTTCTTCTTTCACGCCAATCTTTTGCAATTTTTTTCGCAATATTTTCGTTTAGTAACATTTAACATTGGTAATTGTAGGGATAGGATTCTAGCAGCGACGGGTATAAGCAAAAACACCTTAACCAAAATAAGAAAAGAAGGTAGAGACGTAAATAAAAATGGAGCGACTAGTTTATCTTTTAAAAGTCCAAAAAGAAAACGTTGTCGTTCCAAAAAAATTGAATTGAGCAGTGTACAAGTGAAAACCATCAAAAATATTATATACAACTTCTATACCATCGAGACAAGATCCCCTACAATTAATGGTAAATAGTTTAAAAGTTAAAAAATTATTAGTTAATGGGAAATTGATACCTATATTTTTTATGGTAAATAAAATAAGAGTAAGTAAAATTATAAAACAATTGTTTGTACCCGTTTAGAACGAAATAAAAGTTTTTTCGTAAACACACTGATATAGATACATTTTTGACAAAAATGGTAGATAGATACAATTCTTTTACAATTTTATTTACTTAAAGTATAAAAGAAAGTGTGTATTTGGATTCCGAGCAGTAAAGACGTACCATATCGCTCTCGAGATCCAAGTTCCAAGTTTTTGTGCCGGTCTCGGCTATCGGCCGGGACTAGTTTATGGTAATTAGTGAAATAATAATTAAAAAACGATTTGAGTGATTAATTCTAAATTACTATTTATGTGATCAATTTTTAACTCAGTGGCGTACTATATTAAGGAAATGTACCACCAAAATCAAGTGCCAAATGGGGGGTTGTATAATGTGCCCCAAATATATACACAGCCTCAACAACCTCCAGTAATATCGCCCCCATTTTATGGATTCATTCATTCATTTGGTTTCAAAAAGAAACAAATTCATTCTTCGCTTTAATTAAATATAATTTAGGTACTATTATAATTTACTTATAAAAATTTATTTCAAATCTGCCTGTTTTCGTCCGCCACTGGTAGAAATGGTTTGCTTGTCTGCGCGAAACGCTACGTCGCAATCCCAAACTTATGTTTGTCCGACTCTAGCGATAGCAACGGGCTATAAGGAGGGGGAGCAATGACTCCCGCTCGCGGCACCTGCTAGTCAGTGTCACTAGTGTCAGTCGTTCAGTGCTTCTTCAACCTGCAGAAAAGTAAATTGATGTGTCGACTTGTCCGTGTTCCTTAGTGTTTTGATTATTGTGTTCAGTGAACTACGATGAGTTCTAAGAGGAAACGTGTGGTATTATCGTTGGCCGATAAAATTAAAATTATCGAACAGTTGGACAAAGGTGTGTCGGGTAAACATTTAGCCGAGGTGTACAAAGTGGGAACGTCAACAGTATCTGACATTAAAAAAAATAAATTCTCTATTGTAAACTTTGTATCCATCCTCGAGAATGAAAACGGAAGTTCATCGAAAAAGAGTATGAAAACAGCTGAAAATAAAGAACTGGAAGAAGTGGTATTTAAGTGGTTCTTGCAGCAGCGAACATTGGGGAACCCTCTTTCAGGCCCTATTATTTGTGAAAAAGCTATGCTTTTTGCCGAGAAAATGGACAGTGTGGGTTCATTTAAAGCGAGTAATGGGTGGCTACGAAATTTTAAAGCTAGGCACGGAATCCGGGAGTTGGACTTAAGTGAAGAGAAGCTTTCAGCTGACACTAAAGCTGCTGGAAACTTCATTGAAAATTTTAAAGTTGAATCAGATTCTTATGACCCTGAGTTTGTATACAATGCTGATGAAACGGGCCTAAACTGGAAAGCTTTGCCAAAAACTACATTGGCTTCCAAAAGAGAATCAAGTGCTTCTGGTCACAAAGTAAGCAAAGAGCGCGTGGCTACTACTACGAGTTAAAAAAATAATTCATTTTAGTGTGATTCAGTATTGTGTGTCAATATTACGTAATGTAAACTTTGTGATGTACATATTGTTGTGTACACTGTATTGTTTTTCATAATAAATACCGTATATCGTCGGCTTACTGCCAAAACCAACCAACTCCATTTTTAAAAGTTTTGAGAAATCTACCTTTTAAACTTTAATTTGAAATGAAAAATGGTCTAAATTTAAATAATAATTTAATAATTGAAAAATATGACAAAAATATTTTTCAATTAAATAATTTTTTTAAATTGAGTTGATTTTCAAATTCAAATTAAAGTTTAAAAGGAAGATTTCCCAAAACTTTTAAAATGGAGTTGGTTGGTTTTGGCAGTAAGCCGACGATATGTTCTCCATTGTATTTTGCCGTAATTACGTTTCTTTCCCGGAAAAGGCCTTTTTCGAGAAAATCCAATTATCCGGATTTTTGATTATCCGGGTCGGGTCCGGTCCCAATTAATCCCGATAATTGGAGTTCTACTGTAATGTAATAGTATGGGGCCAATCGAGCGACGTTCAGCGAGTTTTCATTCTTCAAAAACGGCTGATTCAACTAATATTCGACTTACCATTCCGAACTTTATGTCGAGATACTTTTAGACATTTTAAACAGTCCCATCTATTTACATCTATAATAAATTAGTTTCATATGCTTTTTTTCATGAGCATTTTTCAGTGCGTATCACAAATGATAGAAAAAAAGGTAAGTCCGTGATAATATTCATTTTAGTGACATGCCATTTTAGTTAAATCTGACAGTTGTCACATTTTATTTGCAATTTGGCATAAAATCAAATCAATTGTTTATTGCATTTATAAAATGGTATTTTCTTTGATTTGTATAATCTTATAAATTGTTCAGATTATATTCGTAGATATATATAATTCGCAAATTATTTTATTTTCGATTATGGCGCCATCTATTGACAACTAGAATAAATGTTATAAATGTCACCGACGAAATGTTCTCACCGACGTTGCGATTTTTTCTGTCACATACAATTTAATGTAATGAAAGATCCTCATGAGAAAAAGCATATGTGTTTAAGAAGAGATTTAATTTGTTGAAATTTTTGGATGTACATTCATACAATACCAGGCATAAAGACAACTTTATTCTGAATAAAATATACCACAATTTTTCAAAAAAATCACCTTTAAACTTAGGTATCTCTTTAGATAATATGCTACCAGAACAATTAAAGAACTCAAACTCAACAACTCTATTTCAAAAAGATTACTGGAAAATGGATGTTTTTATTCCATTCAGGAATTTAAAGACAGCCTTATGAACTACGTGTAGTGTAATAATTTATACCACTGTTTTTGTGTTATGTGTGTTTTTGTATTGCTATCTGTGTTTTGACTATTATTATGTTGTGTACAGTCGGAAAAATGAAAGAATGCCCATGAACGAACATATAAAACACGCTGTATTTTCCTGTCACCGTGTCACAAAGAAAATTGTCCAGTGCAAGTACATGTAACAATAATTATTACATGTACTTGCGCTGGCCAATTTTTTGTGTGACACGGTGACAGGAAAATACAGCGTGTTTTATATGTTCGTTCATGGGTATTCTTTCATTTTTCCTACTGTATGTATGTTAACACACTATATCTTATAATATTATACGTAATTGTAATCATTTTTAGTTTTACCTTATTACTTATTATTATTATTATTATACATTTTTTGACACGTCCAATCTGTATATTTACAGCGTAAAGGGATTAAATAAATTTGATTTGATTTGATGCTGGCAGTGACCAACATTGAAAATTGAACAAGAAACCAAGACAACAAACTGATTGAACATCTCTACCAGAATGGACCAATAATCAGAAAACTCAATGAAATGGAAATAAACTTATAAGACGAAGCATCATTGGATGCTCCTTCTTCCTTGCTTAAAAATTCATTCTTCCATTCTTAAAACTCTTATGTAAAGATAAGAACTCCTTTGTAAAGATATATCTTAAGTTGATTGTAAATAAAAGTTCGAAAGGAAAATAAAATAAAAATATTACAAATCAAACATTTTTAAAAAAGATATTAAAATAATTATACATTCCAACCCATAATAAAAGGAAATTAGGAAAATTCACCAAAAACAGTTCACTAAAAACAATTCACTGAAAGCACAATAGGGAACTTGCATAAAATTTTAAATTCGAAAAAAATGTTATAAATCACAATAGAACATCATTTAAAACATGCCTCAAGTATTAAAAAGTTTTGTTTGGCTTTCGTTTGGCCCCTAAAGCTGATTAAAAATTCAAATTAAAACAGGTGGCCCAAACGCGTCGTGACGTCATTCGTTTAAATTATGTTTACATTCTTCCAAAAAAGTAAACAAAATTTAAAATTAGACATTATAAACGTCAGTAGAAAATACAGTTATGTAACCTCACAAGTGTTTTTGATCATTTGAACTATTTTAAATGTCATTTAATAGTGTCGAGTGTCAAAACGAATGCCAAACCTAATAGGGAACTTGCGCATTTTTTTATTGCATAATAATATTCAGTTTCCATTAAAAATAAGATTTCCAAAATTTCACGCCTTAAAACCTCATAATAAGTACAAATTTAAAATCTATATATACTTTATTGTTTTCTGGCCTTGGTTTAGAGAACCTTTAGTCAATTTAAAATAGTTCAAACGATCAAAAACACTTGTGAGGTTACATATAGTCTGTTCGCTAAACTCAGACGCAACTTTCTAGATATTTTAGTCGGTAATTTTGCCAATTTTAGTAAAATTGGAAAAAAATAATTACTAAATAGTTAATAATCACTAAATAGTTAGTAATTTTGACAATTTTTGCAAAATTGGCAAAAACAATAAAAATATCGACTAAAATATCTAGCCAGTTGCGTCTGAGTTTAGCAAACCGACTATAACTGTATTTTCTACTGACGTTTATGTCTAATTTTAAATTCTGTTTACTTTTTTGCAAGAATGTAAACATAATTTAAACGAATGACGTCACGACGCGTTTTGAGCCATCTGTTTTAATTTGAATTTTTAATCATCTTTAGGGGCCAAACGAAAGCCAAACAAAACTTTTTAATCTTTGATACATGTTTTAAATTATGGTCTGTTATGATTTATAACATTTTTTTCGAATTTAAAATTTTATGCAAGTTCCCTATTCACCAAAATATAAATTCACCGAAATTATATAAAAAAAATAGTTTTAATAAGTAAAAAATTTTAGTATTTAGTAAATGACCCCGCAGAAACCTTATGGGAAATGGCTCTCTGTCAAATGCTCTGAAACTTTGGGTTCTGGTAGTCCTGGATGTGTAGAACAAAAGACTCAGTGGGAGAATAGCTCCAAAAGAGCCTCTGCTCCGATACTTAGGACACATAGAAAGAATGGGAAAGGCGAGAATGCCAAAAATGGTTCTATTACGTAAGCCAATACAAAAAAGAAGAATAGGAAGACCAAGAAGGAGATGGAAGGACAGCGTATATGAAGACTTAAAACAAAGTAATATTGTAAACTGGAAAGAAAAAGCTTTGGACAGAAAACAATGGAAGGAAGTGGTGAAGAAATGTATGGAAAGACTATAATGTTAAGTGTAGTATTAAGGGCCGGTTGTTCGAACGCTAATCAACAATGATCATTATCAAATAATTAATTACTGTCAATGTCAACTTTGTTTGGGTTGTTAAAAAGTCTGTGGAGTCTATAATCAATTAATATAACAATAATTATTAACATAATTTATAATAAATCTCATAATTGTAATTAATTATGTTTTCAGCAACCCAAACAAAGTTGACATTGACAGTTTTGGTGACAGTAATGAAATATTTGATAATGATCATTGTTGATTAGCGTTCGAACAACCGGCCCTAAGTGTTTTATACAAACAAATGTAATATTGTATATATTATAGTAGTATAGGATATAGCATTATATATAAATATGTAATAGTAATTGTAAGGAAAAATTAAATCTTTCAGCCCTAGGCCTTCACGGCCTGTTGAGCTTAATAAATAAATAAATTACTTTTTTGGAAGAATGTAAACATAATTTAAACGAATGACGTCACGACGCGTTTGGGCCACCTGCAGGGCCTATTTTACCACTAGGCCCGTGAGGCACCTGCCTCGGGCCCGTATTTGAATGGGGCCCGGAAAGATCACCAAACAAAACATGTTTACTACAATAACAAAACAAATTTTCAAAATTCTTTCATTTTACGAACAGGCAATGATAAATGATAACCATAAGAGTTATAATTAAGTGGATAGGCGCAAACTTTCGGCTTCAATGCTCTTTAAATGCATTCATTTTTTCGAATCCTCAAAAAACTATTAAATATTTAAAAAAAAAATTAGACGCAGAATGAAAGATTACATTATTACCGAGGGACGAATGTCCCTTAGAATAAATAAAAAGTTTCTTCTGAATAAGATATGTATTTAAAATTAAAAATCACACTCAATTTTCTCTTTTTTTCACCCCTGTAACTTATTAAAATAAACATTATCGAAGATTTAAGGGACTTTCTGCCCTCGGTAGTAACGTAATCTTTCATTCTGCGTTTAAATTTCTCAAAAATACTCATTCGTTTTCTAAGGCTTCGAAAAAAACGAATGCATATCATTGAAGTCGAAAGTTTGCGCCTATCCCCTTAAAGAATGTTTAATTGTTTAAACATAAATTTTATTTATTGTTAATACAATTTCAACTATATTTCTATTAAATAATTAACACATTTAAAAAAGTTCTTATTATTATT
Source organism: Diabrotica virgifera virgifera (assembly GCF_917563875.1). NCBI lineage: Eukaryota > Metazoa > Arthropoda > Insecta > Coleoptera > Chrysomelidae > Diabrotica > Diabrotica virgifera. Next base: position 129,848,655 of record NC_065451.1, on the reverse strand, counting down.
AAATTATATTTAGGGGCCCGAAAATTGTGTAGTGCCTCGGGCCTGATTTAAAGTAAAATAGGCTCTGGCCACCTGTTTTAATTTGAATTTTTAATCATCTTTAGGGGCCAAACGAAAGCCAAACAAAACTTTTTAATCTTTGATACATGTTTTAAATTATGTTCTGTTATGATTTATAACATTTTTTTCGAATTTAAAATTTTATGCAAGTTCCCTATTCACCAAAATATAAATTCACCGAAATTATATAAAAAAAATAGTTTTAATAAGTAAAAAATTTTAGTATTTAGTAAATGACCCCGCAGAAACCTTATGGGAAATGGCTCTCTGTCAAATGCTCTGAAACTTTGGGTTCTGGTAGTCCTGGATGTGTAGAACAAAAGACTCAGTGGGAGAATAGCTCCAAAAAAGCCTCTGAAGTTATAGGTAGAGTGAGGACGTTTGAGTTGAAATAAATTCATTTTCTCGAAAATGGGCGACTCTGAAGATAAATTACGAATCAAGTCGATTATTTTTAAATTATAATTTTTTGGCATATATATCATACTAGTGACGTCATCCATCTGGGCGTGATGACATAATCGATGATTTTTTAAATAAGAATAGGGGTCGTGTGCTAGCTCATTTGAAAGGTTATTCAATTCTCTATTCAATAATATAAACATTAACATAATTATTTATAGTGTCCAAAAATTGTTCTTAAATTTAATGAACTGAGACAAAAAGAAGAATGTATATAATTTATTTAATTCTAAATACATTTTACTGTTGTCCGAAAACGGGAAAAAATGTTTATTTGATAAATAAATATTGTTTTCGCTTAAATTCAATATTAAAGCTGCCACCCACCTGCCTCTTAGCAGTTTCAACATTTAATTTAAGCAGAGAGCACTATTTATTTATCAAATAAACATTTGTTCCTGTTTTTGGACAACAGTAAAATGTATTACGAATTAAATAAATTATAGACATTCTTCTTTTTGTCTCAGTTAATTTAATTTAAAAACTTTTTTGGGTACCCTGTATAAATAATTGTTAATGTTTATATTATTGAATAGGGAATTGAATAACCTTTCAAATGAGCTATCCCAGGACCCCTATTCTTAGTTAAAAAAATCATCGATTACATCATCACGCCCAGATGGATGACATCACTAGTATAATATATAATATGCAAAAAAATTATAATTTAAAAATAAAAATCGGCCTGATTTGTAATTTATCTCCAGTCACCCATTCTCGAGAAAACTCAAACGTCTTCACTGTACCTATAACTTCAGAGGCTTATATCTTAAAACCATGATTTTTTGGAGCTACGCCCCCATTGAGTTTTTTGTTCTAAACATCAAGGACTACCAGAACATAAAGTTTCAGAGCATTTGACAGAGAGCCATTTCTCGTAAGGTTTCTGCGGGGTCCTTTAGCAAATTTTAAAAAAGTACAGTAGAACTCCGATTATCCGTGTGCGGATTATCCGGGCTGCGGATTATCCGTGCTATGATTTTGTATTACTTAAAATGCATTTTTGAGGTTTTATCAAAATAGCGTCACTGTAAATCACTCTACGGAAACACTATACGCGGAGAGGGAGACTCATAATGAAAAATTTATTTGTTCTGTTGTCTTTTTATGGTAGGTATATTATATGTATGGATATACGTACATATGTATTATAGTAATAAATAAATGTTCGGATTATCCGTGCTTTTCAATTATCCGTGCCAACGTCCGGTCCCGAGGAGCACGGATAATCGGGGTTCTACTGTATTAGCAAAACATTAGCAGTGTACCCTTACTTAATCATCCAAACTTTCTAAACAAAATATGAATTATTATGTTTTTAGTTATTAAAACTAATTTATTTATATAATTTCGGTGAATTGTTCTTTCGGTAAACTGTATTTCAGAGAATTTTCCATCTACGAATAGAAGAAACACAATTACTACAAAAACATGCTTATGCCAATCAATATTTCTACATCCAAGCCCTGCCAAAACATTACAATATGACTTTTTATCACGCAAATATTTCTTGTACACTGAGAAGTTATACAGAGTGTTCCAACGGAAATTTGACCCCCCTCCCAGTAACTCAGAAACCAAGAGTTTTTTCAGAATTTAAAAAAAAAACATGTCAATTTGTATTGAGAGGGTGACGAATTTTCATGCAAAATTCGTCCCCCTTTTCCTGTCCCCCAGTTTTTTTTTAATAGCAAGTATAGTCGAGTGGCACATCTAGTGATGTTAGAAGAGAATATTCTCAAGACAATATTCTCAAGAACGAGAATATTCTCGAGAATATTCTCAGCCAGAAAATTCTCTCGAGAATATTCTCAGCAAAAATTTTCTATATTTTCAAAAACCGAAACAAAAATAAAAACTTGATACGGGTCAAATTATTATTATTATATTATTATAATTTAAAAAATATGTAGGTATATTGTTTTTGCCAATCCCATGAACCACTAGCAAGGGTGTTTACAGTGTCACTATTTTTTCTTTTGGTGCAATTTTAACGTGCAAATATTTAGAATGGTGTTCATTAAAGTAAAGAACAAGTTAAGGAAACTGAGTTTGTAGATAATTTGGCAACTTTAAAATATGGTGATGAATCGACTGAAATAATGGCAGATTTGACACTTTATCGGTCTAAGGAGATATTTTTTGGAAAACCATACGTTGTAAAATCAATTGAAAAATTAGACTTAATCATATGGATGGAGAAAAGGTACATATCTCGGAACAAAATTAAGTAAAATATCAGTTGATATATTAAGCATGCCTTCATCCAGTGCAGCGATTGAAAGAAGTTTCAATCTTAAACCTAGGTTTATGGTGTTTTTATCCACTCCTCTAAAAGAAACCGGCTCACTGCTGAGCGGGCTCGTAAGGTAACTTTTATTGCTCACAATTTAAAATTGTTAGACATCGACCAATCCATGACTGAGCTGGCCACTCGTGAAAAACAAAATCCCACCACTTATCAGTACATCGAAATGCAGATTGTAGATGACTAGGATGAGCTAATGATAGGAATAGATTCTGAATCTGAGGTCTTATCTTTTATCATACCACATCGATGATTTGCTGTAAAGAAATTTTGTGTTTTCTGTTGTTTTTGTATTTTTTTATATACATACAAAGAACAATGTTGTTTCGTCTCATAATTTTGTATATAAGATCATAATTTTTAAACCCCTATTTTTCATCTTCAACAATATTCTTAAGTGCGTCATGGGGTTCATTCTCAGAAAATTCTCCATATCGAGAATATTCTCAAGAACATTCTCCGATTTTTCATTTTCCAACACTAGGCACATCATTGGAAAGGTATTTGCTTTCTCTACAGGGCCCTCTATTTTTTTTAATTTGCGGAATAACCTTAGATAATTTTGATATTTTGGATTTAACTAATTTATAATAAATTTGTATATTTATAATAAAGATAATTTTAGATTTAACTAATTTATAATAAATTTGTTAAGTCCAAAATTATCTTCAAACTTATTACGTAAATAAAAAAATAGAGCGTCGTTTAGGGAAAAAAATTACCTTTCAAATGATGTGCCTCTCGACCACACTTGCTATTTAAAAAAAAGTGGTGGTCGATGCGGGCAGTAGGGGGTTACATTTGAGGACATGAATTTTGCATGAAAATTTGTCCCACTTCCATTAAAAATTGACTTGTTTTTTTATATTTCGAAGAAGCTCTTGGTTTTTGGGTTTCTGAGGGGGTCAAATTTTCGTTAAAACAGACTATATATAATTTCTTGTCAGATATTTTTCTTTGCTTTTGTTTACTGTACAAATATCTATAATTCTTTATTCAAATTAACGATGTGGATCGGTTTTTATTCCTTGCCAAAATATATTAATAACATGCTGCAATGTTTAGCCCGGAGTTAAAACGATTAATAATAGAAAAGAAAAAATATCATAAAAGGTATAAGATGTGTAACAATTATGATGATTTTATTATTTTTAGATCTGAATGTAGTAGACTAAGTAAAGATTGTTATAATTTATATGTTAGAGATTCTGGATTTAGAATTAATAGTGACTCACACACTTTTTGGAAATATATAAACAGTCGCAAGAAAAATTATGATGTATCTTGCCATTTATATTTAGGAAATGATCAAAGTAGTTCTGGGGAGGAAGCTGTGAATTTATTCGCCAAATTTTTTTCTACAGTGTTCACTGACCACAATACTACATCCCCCCCTCCCCCACAATATCAATTTGAAAATGCTGGTAACATGAGTTCATGCTCTTTTAACATTAATACTATTTTTGAGAGTATTCACAATTTGTCTCCTAAACTAAATTTTGGCCCTGATGGCGTTCCTAACTATTTATTAAAACAATGTGTTTGTACTATATCTAAGCCATTGTATATATTCTTCAATAAATCTTTGCAAGAAGTTGTTTTCCCTGATTACTGGAAACATAGGTACATAAAACCTATATTTAAATCTGGTTCAAAGTTAAATGTTAAACTACAGAGCAGTTTGTACTTTATCAGCAATTTCAAAATTATTAGATTATTTAGTTACTCAGCAGCTTACTTGTGAATTCATTAGTATTCTGGTGAATAAACAACACGGTTTTGTACAGGGTAAATCTACAGTAACTAATTTACTTCTTTATCAGATTGACATTGTTATTGCTTTGGAAATCAAGTTACAAGTAGATTCCATATATACTGACTTTTCTAAAGCATTCGATAAGGTCAATCATAATATCTTACTTGTGAAACTTACAGCATATGGTATTTCTGGAAGTCTTTGATTTTTTTTTTGGGAGGAGGAAATCTTCATAAGACTGTAAGAGTAGACCGCAGCACCCCAAGAAGCTGGTGTTCTGCCCTCTACCCTGGTGTGTGGGATTCAGTCCGCTTGCCCAATTCAGACACCCGTGAATCCCAGCGAATCAATCGTGAAAACACAACTGCCTACCCACTAAAACCCCCTCATTTAAGCCGTGGACACCCGGTACATATTTTTAGCAAATGTTACTTCTGCCTCGCTGCTGACCCTGTCTCTACTCCATGTCGGTGGAGCCGACTGTGAGGAGTAGTTATTCTTTGATTTGTTCCAGATATAAAACATTGAGTACTGTGTACAGAAGAAAAGTATGTATATCAAAAAAGTTAAAATAAAAGGAAGCATAAAAGTGTACACAGCTAAATAAAATAAAATAAGTATTCATAAAACAGTGTATAGATAAAATTGTATAGATAAATGATGTATAGGGAAAATAAGGGATAAATATCCTTAATAATGTTTTCTGTAACTCTCTCATCTCCCATCTTGTCTCGTTCTCTCTCGCGTTTCCTTTTTTTATTATCTCTGTTATTATGTCTACTATCACATTGAAATTTTCTTTGCTTTGCATGGCTACATTCATTATAGTCTCTGGTGTTGTCTCACCTAGTTTTGTTCTCATGTCTTGTTGTTTATCGTGGAAAATGTTGCAATTGAATACACATTGCTCTGCGTCGTCATGCACTCCACATTCGATACATAAGTCATCTTCAGTTTTCCTTATGCGAAATGTGTAAGACCTGAATGAGTCATGGCCGGTCAGGAATTGAGTAAAAAAGTAATTTGCTCTTTTAAACCTACATTGGTACCAGTCTGTCACTGTTTTCGTCCATTGTGCTTTTTCTATCTGTTCCTCCCTTCTTGTTGCCACTCGTTTAGCATTTGTCCCTTTACCTCAGCTTTCACCCCTATTAGGTGGCCATTATCATTTTCGTATATGATCTTATGTTCTTTTGCTAGGAGGTGAATGGGGAGCGTACCCGCAATCACCTGTAGAGCTATCGTCGATGTAGTCCGGTATGCACTTACTACCTTCAAGAGGGGTTTTCTTTGGGTTCTCGTTAATATTTCCTCATATTTTTCAATCTCAACGCTTCAAGCCGTACAGGTGCCCCATATAGGAGGGTGGATTGTACTACTTGGAGGTACAATTTTCTTTTGTAATTACTCGGTCCGCCTATGTTTGGCATAATTGAATCCCCATTTATGTTAGACTGTATTAGGATTGCCAGGTCATCTGCATATGCTATGGCATAGGTGTCTTGTCCATAGTCTATTTCTAATACCCTGTTGTACAGTAAGTCTCTTTGATTGGATGCAAAGTTACCTGACTAATCGAAGTTTAAGTGTAAAAATAGGATGTTTTCTTTCTAATGCTTTTACAGCTACATCTGGAGTACCGCAAGGTTCACACTGTGGCCCCCATCTATTTAATTTGTTCTTGAATGATGTTCACTCTATTTTTAAGGAAGTTAACTTTTTAATGTTTGCTGATGAGGTTAAAATATATAAGACTGTCAGTAATGAGGATAACATTTTTCAGCTTCAGTCACAAGTAAATGATTGATGAGTGGTGTGGTAGAAATGATATGGAACTTAATATTAATAAATGCTTTTTAAAAACTTTTGCTAGATCCCATTCGCCTATTCACCATCAATATTTTATTAATAATACTCCTGTCACACGTGTGAACGAAATTCGGCATTTAGGTATATTTTATTGTAAATTAACATTTTACTCTCACATTGACCATACTGTTTGGAAGGCATTTAAGATGTTGGGTTTTGTATTACGTTCATCAAAAGGTTTGTCAATTCACACAATAAAAATCTTATATTGCAGTAACGTGAGATCAATTATTGAATATGGTTCTATTGTCTGGTCACCTAGTTATGCATATCAAATCCTAAATATTGAAAAGGTTCAAAACAAATTTTTTAGTGGAGTCACTGAAGGTGGATATGAGCTATTACCTCCGATTTCGTTGAACCTCCATCGATTTGCATGAAAATTGGTGAGTGGTTAGAGGATATCTCAAGCAACATAGGTGACACGGTGCCAACTTGCGCTTTTACCCTGGGGGGTGGATGCCACCCCTTCTCAGGGGTGAAAATTATTTTATTAAAAATAACCCCTTAATTCGATAGAAGGACAAATTTCAAGCAATATTTGTTATATTAAGTTATTAAAATAAATTAAAACTTCTTGAGTTATTAAAGATCAAAGATTTTAATTTTTCTTGAGAAAAATGCATGTTTTTAACCAATTTTTCACCAATAACTCAAAAAGTGACAAGTTTTTTCAAAAAAGTTATTATTATCAAAATTTAAGCTAATAAAAAATAAAATAAACCCCTTACTACAAAATCCTTCTAATGTTAACTAAAAGTGAGTTATAGGTAATTGAATGTATATTTTTTTCGGCGAGTAAAAAACTCGTAAGTATTCAAGCTGAAATAACGGGAAATTGATGCATTTTATAACATAAACTTATTAAACATTTGTCAAAGTACTTAAAAATATCTATTAAATGAGCCCCCGAACATGTTGATAGCGTTAAAATGTATGCCCCAAATTTTTTTCAAAATTTATCTTTTAAAAATTTTTCCAAAAAATGTTTTTTTTTAATAACTCCGTTCGTGTTTACGATATCAGGTTCATCTAAAAACTGTTTGAAAGCCTAATTCCAAGTGCTGTAACACGTTGAACCTAATGTTTTAAACCCCTTACTTTTTTAAAAATAAAAGGTTAAATGACCCCGGTTGCATAGTTCCCATAGCAAAGTTTAAGATTTAAACGTTTCTATCTCGGTTATTTTTTACCCTATAGAAATAGTAAAACAGGTAAAATATTTGGCACAGAAAATAATAAAATTTGGTTATATATAATTTTTTACGTATATTGAGTATTTTTTGAGTTATTATCAAAAGAATATGAGAATTACTTCAATAATTTTAAAAATTATGATTTTTTGGTTCTTCAATTTCCTCTATTAAACAAGAACTACAAATACAAAGCGAAACAAACAAGAACATGGAGGACAGCGACGACTGTTCGGACGACAGCAAAAGGAAAAGAGATCCGGATGATGCGACTCAAAGATCAAAAAATAGAAAACTCTCACAAACACCATCTAAAACAAATAGTAAAGAACAAAAACTAGATCTATTAATAGAGATGGTGTCGGAGCTTAAAAAGCAGAGTGACAAAAACAAGTGAAGATATAAAAATGATAAGAGAAGAAAATAAGATATTGAGACAAGAAAATCAAAAACTAAAAGAAGAAAATAAAGATATAAAAGAGAAGCTAGAGGAAACAAATGATAGAATTGAATGGCTAGAGAGAGAGAAAAGGAAAAATAATATAGTGATGTCAGGAATTGAAATGGAGACAGAAAATAAAACAGAACTTAAACAATTCGTGGAGAACATGATAAAAAACACTCTACAGATAAATATTAATGTAAAAACAGCTCATAAAATAGGAAGAAAAGTATGCTTAATTGAAATAAATAATGAAGACGAAAAAGAACAAATCATGAAAAACAAATACAAATTAAAAGAACTGCAGCAGGAAAAGGTCTACATAAATCATGACATGACAACAAGGGAGCGTGAGAAGAACAAGCAAATAAGAAAAATGGCAAAAGAAGAAGAATTAAAAGGAAATAATGTGAAAATTGGGTACAATAAAATAACTATAAATGGCGAGACATGGAAATGGAATAAGACTATGAAAAAACTAGAAGTAATAAATCCAAAAAACGAATAGCAGAAATTGAAAGCGACATGAAAACAAACAAAACGAACCTGGCAAATAAAATGGACACGAATAAAAATAATGAAGCTACAAATATAGCGAGGAACAAAAATGATGAGATATATAAAAATACGGAACATAAGAAAAATGAAAAGGAAATCATAAAAATGGCTACATGGAACGTGCGAGGTATTAACGGTAAGGAAGAGGAAATAATTGAAGAGATGAAACTACAAAATATAGACTACTTGGGAGTAACTGAAATAAAAAAGAAAGGTAGAGGAATAGTAGATCTAAATGAGGATTACCGCTTATATTGGTCAGGAGTTGACTTAAAAGAATGGGGCGCGGGAGGTGTAGGCCTAATAGTAAAAACAGAAAAGACAAATAACATAATAGGTGAAAGATATATAAACGAAAGATTATTGGTAGTGGAAGTAAAACTAGAAAATACAAATATAACCAGCATAATCGTAGCATATGGGCCAAATGATAATGCCAAAAAAGAGGAAAAAGATGAATTCTTTGAAATATTACAAGCAGAGATGGATAACGAAGGAGAAAACATTATATTAATGGGAGACCTAAATGGTAGAGTGGGAAGAGACAATAAAGGGATTGAACGATACTTAGGGCAACATGGAGAAGAAATGAAAAATGATAACGGAAACAGAATCATAGACCTATGTATAGCAAATGACATGGTTATAACGAATTCAAAAATTTATGCACAAAGACATACACAAATATACTAGAGAAATCTCATCGAGAAAAGAAAAATCCATAATAGACTATTTCCTAATAAAAAGAAAAGACCTAAAGATGATAAAAGACGTTAAGGTAAAAAGAGAGGCTGAAATAAGCAGTGACCATTACTTGCTTATAATGGAACTAAGGGTGCACACACATAACACAACAGAAAAAAGAAAGAAGATAACTAAAGAAAAAATAAAAAGCTACAAATTAAGAGAAATAGATAGTAAAGAGGAATACCAGAAGAAGTTAACCAAACAGTTCGAGACTATAAAGGCAATTAACACAGGAATAGAAAATAAATGGAAGCAATTTAAGGAAATCATATTGAAAACAGCAAAAGAAGTATGCGGAACAACTAAAATCACAAACATATATTCGAAGAAAAGTAAATGGTGGACAGCAGAAATACAACGTAAAGTGAAAGAAAAGAAAAAAGTATGGAAAAAGTATCTAAAAACCAAATCGGAGGACGATTTCGAAAAATATAAAATGGCCAGAAACGACATTAAACAAGAAATTAAAACGGCAAAAAAGAAGTCTTGGGAAGATTTTGGACACAAAATGAATGAAAACTATTTTAATAACCAGAAATTGTTCTATGGTACATTGAAACAGCTAAGACAAAAGAAAACACATATATTAAGAAACATAAGAGATAAAGAAGGAAATATATTAACTACAGATAGAGAAATAATGTAAAGATGGAAGCAGTACTTTGAAGAACTAACAGAATGGAAACCATATCAACATGAAAGAGAGGAAGACATGATCGAAAATACAGAGGAAATGCAGCAAATAACAAAAGAGGAAATTGCAGAAGCCATTGACAAATTAAAATTGGGAAAATCTCCAGGCCAAGATGAAATCACAGCTGAAATGTTAAAGTACATGAGTGAAAATTAAAAAGAAAAATTCCGAGAACTACTAAATGAAATAATCACAGCAAAGGAAATACCATCTGATTGGAAAACAGATATAATAGTACCACTGTTTAAGAAAGGAAACGCAAGAAATTGCGAAAATTATAGGGGTATTACATTGACAAGCATTCCTGCCAAAA